>NC_087360.1:54881757-55506757 GCF_030014295.1 Loxodonta africana | reverse complement strand
CATTAAGTCTGTTTCTAGGCAGACAAGTAGGGACAACGCTACTCTGGCTGAGATTAATGTGAGTTCATATAAAAGTTTACAGAAGCTTTGAAAATAGTATGGAAAAATCATACTTTTTGGAGGGACTGGCAAATATAGGTAAATGAGTTTGAATCTAGAGCTTCTCAATAGCCTTTCATTGGAGATATTTCCAGTGCTGTCAAGATATACCAAACCAAAAACCAAACTCACTGCCGTTGAGTCGATTCCGATTCATAGGAACCCTGTAGGACAGAGTAGAACTGACCCATAGAGTTTCCAAGGTGTACCTGGTGGATTTGAACTGCCAACCTTTTGATTAAAAAAAAATGGTTTTCAGAGTTAGCTATGGTAAAAAAAATAGCCTGAGAGTTAGCACCACCATTTTAAGTAACAGACAAACTAGAGTCCCCATCTTTATCTAGCCTTCACACAAATAAAGCACTTGTTAGCAAGATAATCGTTGACTTTTGTGGTGTTAGTTTGAGACTTGATGGTCTAGTTCAACTGGGCACTTTTAACACACATCTCCCAACCTTTTACTTAATCCATCTTTTCAAACCCACTAAAAAAACCCACTGCCATCGAGTCTATTCAAGAGGGTGGAAATTTAACCTTAATAATAGACAGAGTTAACCGTAAAGATGAAGCACTTCATGTTTAGGATGCTGCGGCATCCTAGAGGTGTTGCAACGTTGGTAGTGTGAAAAGTCCTGTCAGAACACCAAAGAGAAGGGAAAGATTGACTAAGTGCAAATTTATGATTTCATATATAGAACCAGTATTGAATTAAAACCTTCACATAGCTTTACATAGCACATGGTACTGCTGTTGGATACCATTGAGTCAATTCCAACTCTTAGTGACCCCGTGTGACAGAGTAGAACTGCCCAATAGGGTTTTCTTGGCTATAGTCTTTACATGAGCAGATCACCAGGTCTTTCTCCCACAGAGCCTCTAGGTGGGTTGGAACCTCCAGCCTCTCAGTCAGCAGAGTGCTTATCTGTCATGCCACCAGCACATAGAACCAAAGAAACCAAACCCATTGCTGTCAAGTCGATTCCCACTCATAGCAACCCTATAGCACAGAGTAGAACTGCCCCATAGAGTTTCCAAGGAGTGCCTGGTGGATTCGAACTGCCAACCTTTTGGTTAGCAGCCATAACAATTAACCACTTGAACCACTACGCCACCAGAGTGGCACTATATTCCTGTCAAAAGGCTGCATTATGCTTCCTGTAGCTTAAAATGAGAAAATTATTTCCATTATAAAGTGACATTTTAAAAAAAAAAAAAAGGAAATCTGCAAGTACAAACTTATATGAGAATGTAAGAATTTCCTATTATTTTTCTTTACAAACTATGGACCCAGCATACTGTTGGTTGTGGAAAATTGGAGCTCTTAGTGAGCCATACCTATAATTGGATAGGGGATCTATAAGTTGAATAAACTCCTCCCTCCTCACCTCGTGGAACCATACAAAGCCAGCCTTAGTAATTTCAAAGAATATTCTTAGCCACTTCAAAATCACATTGCATAATTCTAGGGAAAAATAGAGTAAACATGAACAGTACCCTCTGGAGTTGTACGATGCAGTTTTCCTAAATACCAACTAGGCAGATAGGTGGTGGGCGAAATCTGTTTGCTGGGTTGTCCAGATTATTACTGCTTTAAAAAGACTGGTAATTGAACATGTTAAAATAAGGTTGTTAGGAAGAGGTGTGAGTTACTTGAGGTGGGGAAGAGTGGGAGAAGGTGAAACTCATTTCGTTTTAAACTTTCTAAAGCACTTTCTAATAATAAAAATAAAAACTTCTTGGTCACTGGAAACAGAATCAGGTTAGAATTCTGCAATATTTATTTGTATTATCAGATAAATAGTAAGACCACCAGAGTACTTTCTGGTTAGGAGGGCAAAGGGAGGCAGACCTGCGCCTTTAAATAAGATCAGTAGCAGACCATATTCTGGTGGATAGACTGAGTGCAGCTTTACTATATGGAGATCTCTGGGTGGCACAAACTGTTTGTTGTGGACTCCTAACTGAAAGGTTGGCAGTTTGAACCCACTCAGTCAACTGTGGTCACTCCTGGAGGATCAGTTGTTCTTTTTCAATCCACATGCACTTTTTTAAAACACCTAAGAAACAAAAATACCATTGGCGATCTCCTGAAGTCTTCTTAAAACCAAACAATACTTTAAGCAGTACAGAATGTCTGCCTTGAGCATTGTGTTCTCTTAAGATCTATCTATATGGGATCAAACTGACAACAGCAACTCAAAAGATTAGATAGGAACCTTAGGGAGCAGTGAGTTTATGTTAATGACGGAGGAACAACTCAGAAAAGGAGGGTTTGCACAAGTCAAAGAACGCAATCAATGTCACTAAATTGTACATGTAGAAACTGTTGAATTGGTGTGTTTTTCTGTGTATATTCTCAACAGCAACAACGACAAAATAAAAAAAAATATATCATTGGTGATGGTTGCTTGTGAACCTAAAACACAACATTCAAGAAAATAAAAGCAAACAACCCTCTAATTAACCTCCTATTCAATTTTTCCTTTTCAGAAATTACAGGAGGAAAAGATTTTAGAAACATCGAAAGTAAATTTGCCCTTAGGACCCCTGAAGATACAGTTGAGGACACTTGCCACCTTATTCCTGGAGTGACAGAATCTGCGGCTAACTGCCACTTCAACTATAGCAGCAAAACTTTCATGGTGATCCACGGCTGGACGGTAAGAGAGGTGTTTTAGGAACGAGAGGGTTGGGGTAGACCAGGCATCCAGAGGGGCTGACTCTGGCTTTTGGGAGCTCATTGATGGGTTTCTATGTCTTGTACCTCTGCTTATTCTCCAATGGCTTTGCTTTCAACTTCAATAAAGGCAATTCTGGCCCAGGGTGGGGGATCCTGGAATCTGAAGTCACAGGTTCCTGAGTACTTCCCCTTGACACCACCAACCCACATTATGAAAAGGTGCCATTGACTGCCTAGGCTCAGAGGCTAGGCCGCAGGCTGTGGGACTGAGTTTTCATTGCACAGAGCTGGTTAGTCAATGTAATAACTAACCCAGCCCTGCGGGTCTCAGCACATGATGCAGGTGGCAGGGTGGGGCTTCAGTTCAACTGCGTGTTTGAGAATCAACATTTTTTTAAAAAAAAAAATAGCCCTGTTTGAGGGAAGCACAGAAGAAACACTTAGGAGAAATAAGAACTTTTCATAGTTAAGGAAGGTGGTACTTGGATTCTCCACTCCTTTATTTGAGGTTACTTACACAAGTATTTTATGTCGAATTATAAAAGAAAGGATTCGAGTCATTGTCATGCAGTTGATAAAAGTCTCACTGAAGAAGTAAGTTGGGTTACTTGCCCTTTTAACAATTGCCTCATTAGGAAACATCTGGTGAGAACTAACAGTGGGGGCCTAAAACAAGCAAGGTTTTTCTGCTGGATTTGAAGTAGAAGGTCCTCACCCATGGCTGAAATGTGGAAGAATGAAAATTATAGAGATGGATCTAAGGTATGGCAGGTATGCCATGTGCCCTGGGTGCCACTTGGTGGGGTGAGAACACCACTGAGCAGTTTCTATTAAACCCGTAGGACCCAGTGGTAGACACAGAGGCATGGGGGCAGGGGGTGGGATGCTTACCCCCAGGCACAAGTCCAAGGGGGTGCCAGAGAGAATGACATTCCCAGGTGCCATAAATATGAAAGGTGCCTGGCTGAGACAGCCAGACAAGAGGAAGGAAGGCATTTCTGCTGATCTGTCTTGGCTATCAACATCTATTCATCTTGGGTGTGGGGGTGGGTGCAAAATAGAGATTGACCCTGGTGGCTTGTTACCCTCACTAGGGCCCTGCACAGACACAGTTTTAGTGCTTGCCATAGGCACTATTTTCTGTAGATACACCTCTGCTTGAAAGGCAGTTGCAAAGGGTGGTCTGCACACCAACCCTGAAGAGTGGAGAAGGGAGGCAGGACCAATTCCTCAGGGCTTTGCTCTAGGTGGGTCTACCACCTGATTCCCTCAAAAACTCTGCTGTATCCAGACGTGAAGCAGCCTACTGACGTATGTTCAAAGGAGGTTTTAATAACTTTCTAATGGGTTAGCATCACCTTTGTATCTTTTCACCATTGTTTTCTCTTCGTGCTTGGAATAGCTGGAGAGCTGGCATTTTATCACTGCAAGTACCTTGAGAATGGCCACAAGCAGCAATTTATGAGATAAAAGGTAACTTCTAGGTCATCTAAATCTGGCTCCTTTGTTTTATAGCTGGCCTGATAAGGTTAAAGCAACAACTAGGTTCATAGATATAATTGGTGGAAAAACTAGGATGGGAATCAAGTTCTCCCGAGTCTCAGCCTTGCTTTTTTTTTTTTCCACCAAAGAACATATAAAGTTGGTGAAAATTTGTGCAGTTTGTTAGTGTTGGGAGTGAAGTTAAAAGCAGTGTTTTGATGATTTTCATTTAGAAGATAGATCCAACGGAACAGAAGCATAACTCTGCAAGAAACCACCATCTAAGATCAAAGATCCAAATGAAGTCCCTTGGTTTGGGAATCGAAGACTTCTGCTTTTCTGTTGGAATTGCACTGAGAAGAATCTGGTTTATACAAGTCTTCCCTGAAAAGCTGCCTTAAGCATGAATTTCCAAATTTTTTTTGTCTAGAGAGGACATAGTTGCGTCACCTTTACTGTGGTTACAGTATGACTTGTTGTCAGGTCATATTGGTGGTGGGTGGATTTGGGGTTTTAGCTCAGGTTGTTACCTTGAACAAGTTCGTGGCAGAATGGTCTGGAATTTCAACCTGCAGTTTTGTTTTATTGCATTTTGATTATTTTAAAGGATGCACCTTTGCAAAGGTGTCCAATGTCTCTTCTTTGACAGCCTAAGTTAAAATTCTACTTGAATAGAGTTAATATGAGGGCCCCGTAGTTCTTTTAACTTTGACTTCTGGGGTCCTTATTAACAAGGAGCAAAGACTTACACTTGGCAGGCTGCTTATCTCCAAATAGGACCAGCCTAATCATTTGAGAAATGTGACTATCAGTATTGTGGTTGTGTGCCCTCTAGTTGACTATGACTCATAGCGACCCTGTAGGACAAAGTAGAACTGCCCCATAGGGTTTCCTAGGCTATAAAACTTTAGGGAAGCAGACTGCCCCATTTTTCTCCTGTGAAGTGGCTGGTCAGTTCGAACTGCCAACCTTGCAGTTAAACCTCATTAATTTGCACTCTGATAATTAAGAATCTGAAAGAATTGTGAAGAAGTATGAGCTAAAGCTAATCATTTTCTTATCTATTAAGAAAGAAATTGCTAAACAAACTTTCTGTTAGGATTGATTAATATGTTTAAAACTATTTTTTTCCATTAGCACATAAAATGTTGTAGTAAAAGACTCTTCATTAAAAAAAAAGAAGAAAAAAAGAATACATTCACAGTCCCCAAAACAGTTCTGTTGAGAAACATTCATTAGCCTAATTGAAAGTAATTAAACTAAAATCTTTCAAAATAGTCCATAATTCTTCTGAGATGTTTAACTCATTCAGACTGATCTTCCCTCCTAGTAGTCAAATTATTGATGTTTTTCTGAACTTATAAAACATGCCTTTTAAATTGATAATGTGGTAAGCCCCCATCTGCCATTCCCAAGCTCATCACTCAAATTTGCCTCAGATGGGCAGGCACCAGTCTCGGGCCACTCTTCTGAGGTCTGATTTTTCATCTGAGCCATTGGGCTCCCTGGTGAATTTTTTTCCACTTAACACAGGTATATTGGGCCAGAGTATCTATAACAAGTTGTAGCTGGGCATTTTAAGAACCCTTGTATCATCTTTTTTCAGGTGACAGGAATGTATGAGAGTTGGGTGCCCAAGCTTGTGGCTGCCCTGTACAAGAGAGAACCAGACTCCAATGTCATTGTGGTAGACTGGCTATCACGGGCCCAGCATCATTACCCTGTGTCTGCGGGCCACACCAAGCTGGTGGGAAAGGACGTGGCCCAGTTTATCAACTGGATGGAGGTAAGACTGGATGGATGTGTCCAAAACAGATCTCTTGGCTAAACCTAGGTAGGTGGCTGGTCTTTTTTCCTTTTCAATATAACTATAGACATTTTTATAGACATTTTCCAGGGTAGTTCAAATCTTCAGAAGGTCAGCATGGACATTTTTGGCCAAAAGCAGTATGAATACAAGATAATAATACCAAGGCATAGTCTTGCCCTGCCTTGTCCTTTGATATTTTCACAGTGAATAGATCTGCTAAAGTCAGAAACTACGTGGGCAGAACGGACAAAAGGTTGTTATTTCAGGACAGAGGGAAGATGCCATAATCAGCCAAATCCTTTTTCCCCAGTTGGCTGCCACATGGAAATTTTATCCTGGCTTTGACCCCTGTTAGAATACCAATCTCTTTGACAAAAGCGGTGCTGTTGTTGTGTGTCATCGAGTCGATTTCGACTCATAGCGATCCTATAGGGCAGAGTAGAACTGCCCCATAGGGTTCCTAGGCTGAAATCCTTACAGGAGCAGATCGCCAGGTCTTTTCTCCCAAGGAGCAGCTGGTGGGTTTGAACCACTGACCTTTTGGTTACCAGCCAAAGTGCTTAACCATTGTGCCAGTAGGGCTCCTGCAGCAAAAATAATAACGGTATTTATAGTTTCATGTGGACTAAGGATCCAGATTTTTGTTGAGGTCTGGGAGATTGAGGGAATTAAGGAAGGAAGAAAACTGCAAGGGTGGTGTGTAGGTTAGGAAGTGACGAAGGGCCTGGTGTTTTGACCTTGGCTGGTGGTTTTATCCCCTTTGGCTCTCTGAGACCATCCTCTGAAAAATTACTTTTGGAAAGTGTCTTAGGGCTGAAAGGAAGCTAATACTCTGACAAGGCCAAATTATTTAAACCAAATCATTAGAGGTAAAAAATAAACTGTGTTCATGGAACTGGCCATCAGATGACAAAGGTTCTTTTCCTGACTCTTTCTCTAACCAGGCAAGCGAACTTGGACAAATCAGATCACCTCCCTGGGCCTCAGACTTTCACGTAAAATGAGGTGGATGGACCACGTGTGTGTGGTCCTTTCCCACTGTAATATTTTCTGATTATAAATTGTTGCTTGGCTATGGTAAAGTGATACAGAGCATTTAGAATAGGAAATAATGGGATAAAGTTAAATATACATACTGTATAATTTCAGATACCTGGGGAAAGTTTCTAATTTAAATCCATTCTGAAAGAAAGAGAAAAATCTCTGCATAGAGTATATGTTTTTCTTTCTTATCTGTAACACAAAATGAAAATAAACATAATTTTTGGTATTATCTACATTTTGAAAACCCTATTTATAAAAATTTTATTTTTTTTAGTTTTGATCTTTTGCAAAGGTCTGTAAGAACTTTTTTTTTTTTTTTTTTTTCTGTTCCTAAGGATGAACTTAACTATCCTCCAAACAATGTTCACCTCTTGGGCTATAGCCTCGGAGCCCATGCTGCTGGCATTGCAGGAAGCCTGACCAATAAGAAGGTCAACAGAATTACTGGTAAGAAAACAGTGTGATTCATCTTATTGAAGAGTCGATCAAGATGGCTGCCATTCCCAAAGAGAATCAGGGCTGTGTTTGTTAAATACCCACATGTGTATGGTGGTCTTCTAGGAGATATCTCCTAATAGGGCTGCTTTTCAGGAGTAAGATAAAATATAGGTAGGTCCTTGCTCTCAGCCCTGGTAGAGCAGTGGTTAAGAGCTCGGCTGCTAACCAAAAGGTCGGCAATTCGAATCCACCATCTACTCATTGGAAACCCTGTGGGGCAGTTCTATTTGGTCCTGTAGGGTCACTATGAGTTGGAATGGACTCGATGGCAACAGGTTTCAGTTTTTTTGTTTTTTGGGTTTTTTTTTTGCTTTCATGGGCTTACTATCTCCTGGCATTAGCACAGAAATAGAGCATGGAGTTAAGCAGAGAAAACCCACAGATTTCTCTGAGAAGAACCCTGTTTCCCTCCTCCTCCGTCTTCACTGTGCTTTGGTAGTGTGTTACGCATATGTCACCTCTCACATGGATCCTGGGAGAAATGAAGAAAAGCCAACACCAGACGCAGTATGGAAAAAGGAAGATAGTCATCTATGCCAGTTGTAGTAGATAGATGCTTTGGCATGTGTAGAGAAAGAGAAGAAAGTCACCACTGTTTAAAGATCTTCCCACCAGGTCAGAAATAATTTACAAAAGGAAATCAAGCCATCCCAAGTGAAGATTGCTATTTCGTGGCTAGTTTAAGAGGCATAAATCCATTTTAGATGGATTCTAGTCTACTTTTATGGCTCTCTTAGTGATTTAAATATCCAATTAGTATAATAGGAACTAATAAAATCTAAATGTCTGCCAATTGCATTCAAATGAAGAGCAATGGGTTGCTAACGTGATATTAATGGGGACTAAAAATGGGTGTAAAAGCTGTGGGGCCTTGTTTTTTTCCCATTAAGGCCTAGACCCAGCTGGACCTAATTTCGAGTATGCTGAAGCTCCAAGTCGCCTATCTCCAGATGATGCAGATTTTGTAGATGTGTTACACACATTCACCAGAGGATCACCTGACCGAAGCATTGGAATCCAGAAACCAATAGGGCATGTTGACATCTACCCTAATGGAGGCGCTTTTCAACCAGGCTGTAACATTGGGGAAGCTATCCGAGTGATTGCAGAGAAAGGTCTTGCAGGTAAATATGATCTGAACTGAATGAAACATGAATTTTGTTCTTGACTCTTATTGACTCACTGCCCTATCCATTACCCACAGAGGATGTACTGTTAATCTACACATTTGGCCAAGGTATGTTTCAGAAGAATTCCATCACAATCAACATGGGCAGAGTCTTAGTACTTTCTGTGTTCGGACAGAAAACCATTGTATCTTTTATTTAAATGCTCAACTACTAACCGAAAGCTTGGTGATTCGAACCCACCCAGAGGGGCCTCAGAAGACGGGCCTGGTAATCTGTTTCTGAAGTCAGAGCCTTGAAAACCCTTTGGAGCAGTTCTACTCTGCACACATGGGGGACTCTATGAATTGAAATCAACTTGATGGCAGCCAACAGCATACCATGGGTAATACAAATGGTTAACGCATTCAGCTGCTAACTGAAAGGTTCAAGGTTCAACACCACCCAAAGGTGCTTCAGAAGAGAGGCCTGGCAGTCTCCTTGTGAAAAATCAGCCACTGAAAACCCTATGGAGCACAGTTCTACTCTGACACACATGAGGTTGCCATGAGTTGAAGTCAATTCGGCAACTGGTAACTGGCATACTACATTCAGTATTGTACTTGCAGAACCAAGAGAAAGTAAAGGTGAGTTTTAGGCAGGAAAAAAACGCCACTGCCTTCAACAACAGCAAAAAAAAACTTTATCTGTAGTTGCAAAGCCAGTGGAGTGAGTTTTAAATTTTACTGAGCATAAAAGAAGTGTTAATTAGTTGGCCTTCTTAAGAGACATGCGAATCAGAAAAAAATCGCCATTCCTCAGCAGTAAGTTTTGCAAAATTTTAAGAAGAAAAAAAAAATTGATATTAGCTTAATATTTATTTTAATAAGCACGTTGCTTGTGTTCAATTTGTTGTTTGTTTTAAGGGCCTTTGCATACTTTGGAAACCCTGGTGGGGCAGTGGTTAAGTGCTACAGCTGCTAACCAAAGGTCAGCAGTTCGGATCCACCAGGCACTCCTTGGGAATTCTATGGGGCAGTTCTACTCTGTCCTATAGGGTCGCTATGAGTCGGAATCGACTTGACCACAACAGGTTTTTTTTTTTTTTATTGCGTACTTTATAGTACATTGGGACCTACCTACAGTCAATATGATCAGGACTTTTGTGCACATGTTACATAGACCTTACAGCATAATGTTACTATTTTCAATTGTTATAAAAGCTTACGGTAATAGATCCACTCTTATGACCTTGTTGATTATTCCTGTGATTTATATAGTAGGGACACACTCTTAATTATATATAGTATCTATGCTGAAACACTATTCATATAATAATTATGTCCTTTATGGTGTGGTTTCTGGAAGTGCATTTCTTGAAGCATTAGATGCTTTCTTTCCTTACATAAGAGAAAGATGAAATAAACTGGAAGAAATCAGCTTTTACCTGGGATGTCAATTACTATGGCTTCATGAACATATTCATAAATATAAGACAGCAGAAAAATCAAAATTTACCTGTGAACTTGTAATTTGACACTCTTGAAGGCAGGTAAGCAACTGTCACCTGCTTAAATAGGACCTATAGGCATAGATTCACAGGAATAGACCCTGAGGTCTTTTCGTTCTAACACTATACCTAAAGTATTTTAGGCATGCACAGTGAAATGCCCGTTGTGGACTTGAGCGGAGTTGAAATTTTTCTTGGTGTCTGCCTTCCCCTAGACGTGGACCAGCTAGTGAAGTGCTCCCATGAGCGTTCCATTCATCTCTTCATTGACTCCCTGTTGAATGAAGCAAACCCAAGTAAGGCCTACCGCTGCAATTCAAAAGAAGCCTTTGATAAGGGGCTCTGCTTGAGTTGCAGAAAGAACCGCTGCAACAACCTGGGCTATGAGATCAATAAAGTCAGAACCAAGAGAAACAGCAAAATGTACCTGAAGACTCGTTCTCAGATGCCCTATAAAGGTAGGCTGTAAAAAAAAAATGTTGCAAATAAGGAAAATCAACTCAGTCCTATTTTTTGTCGTGCACATGACATCACATGTAATGATTCTGTCTATTCAGTACAGAGATAATGAAATAATGTCACTAACTCTGAAGCCCTTGCCTGTGTTGATAGAGAGGGAGTTTCGCTGATCCACTGTACTGTAGCTCCTAATTCCCGCTGCCACCATGGCCCCAATGCACAGCCTGCACAATGCTATTTATTGCCCCTCCTTTCTACCCTCCTCTCTACTTGTGACCATTAGGATAGACTAGTCCATCAGCACCAGGCTCAGAGTTAAAATGAAGCTAATTCTTTCAGTCAAGGCTGAGCAAACTATGGCCCATGGGCCAAATCCAGCCCATGGAATGTTTTGTAAGTAAAGTTTTATTAGAACACAATCACATGCATTTGTTTACATGTGCCTATGCCTGCTTTCACGCTACCCTGGCAGAGCTGAGTAGCTACCACAGAGACTGTGTGGCCCACAAAGCCTAAAATATTTACTACCTGGCCCTTTGCGAAAATAGTTTGCCAATCTCTATGACTCAGAATGAACTCAACAGCAACTAACAACAACAACAAAGTTTGCTTTAGATGATAGCAAGAACCACCTGTATTTTAACATGCAGCTATCCGTGGGAGGGGAGTTCTAAAATATTTCTAAGCTATTTCCGTTTTGTCATAATTTGTTTCATGGCTGCATTTCAAACTTGAGATTAGGCTTAGAACAAGACTTACAGGAATGGAGAGGAAACAGGCAAGAGGTAATCAGATAAATCTGGTGAGATTTATTTAAAAAGGTCAGCTTACATGGAGTCCAAGTAGAAGCCTGAGGGATGGGATGATATTAAAGAATAGTTTCCCAAGGTAAAATATATCTGATCTAGGTGCCCATTTATAAGGTGGTTTGTTTGTATCTGCAGAGGTACGTGTGGTAGCATGGGGTTTTGGAGTCCCTATTGCTCAAGGAAACCTTTTATCCAATGAGGGAACCCATCGTTTCCCTGGCTCTCAGAACCAGGGAGCTTGTGCATAGAGTACACAGAGATAGGCCTCGCCTGTCATCTGGCATCTTGTGTGGTGCCAGCGCAGTGCTTGGTCAGTGTTTGTGGGGGAACACCGCAGACACTGAGCTGAATTCTGGCGCTTCAGCAGTCCTAACTTCTGCTCTGGCTTGTGATGGTACCTGCAAAGGCTCCATTTAACCCCAGACCCTATTTCTCTTGGCCCTTTAGTAGCAATGTCTTAAGCTTGCTGCCTTTCTTATCCCTTTAACCTCCCCACAACCCCATTTACTCAGGGTTTTTGGTGGGGCTGGGGGAAAGAGCAGGGAGGAGACGTAGAATTTCACATACTTGTTTCCAGAGGTGCTCCTTCCGGCCTCACGGATGACTCAGTGCAACAAATTTTATTGTGCACAGGCTACTCTGCTCTATGTCAGGTAACGGGGAAATAAAGACAAAGAGCATGAGCCTCGGGCTTGAAGCAGTTTACAGGCCAGTTCAGGAGGTCAGATATACACAATAACAGATGCTGAATATGCTTGGTACAGATGCTAAGGGACAAGGTGGCCAAGGATGGGTCGAGTTCATGGAGGAAGTGTCTGGGTGTTTTGACCTCTTAATTTGCTCTCACTTCAAAGATGGCTGCTTTCTAGGACTGCTTGGCAATTCAGATACACTCGTTTGTTTTCTATCCACTACAGCCACGCTTTTCTGAAATGTGGAATTCAAGGTCCTAATTTCCTAAAAGTGGACACTGTACAGATGTGAAGAAATATTTCCGAGGCCCACCAATAGGCTTGTGTGTGCACTTCCTCTTTGGTTATTAGTATGGCTTTGAGCTGTCTCATTGTTTGGGGTCGGTAGTGTTTCCATAAAGACTGATGAGCCTTTGTTCCAATTTCCTCCCCTACAGTCTTCCATTACCAAATGAAGATACATTTTTCTGGAACTGAAAGTACAACGAAGACCAACCAGGTATTCGAAATCTCTCTGTATGGCACACTGGCGGAGAGTGAGAACATCCCTGTCACCCTGTGAGTAGTCGCATGGGTCCCTTCTAGCATGGGTACTTATCATGGCACTGCTTTGTGCCTAACCACTGGTCTGAGGAATAGAAGTGGAGGAGGACACCTAGAAAACAAGTCTCTAGCTTAAGAAATTAGAATTTCTGTTTCATATTTCATATTGAGAAAAAAATTCAAATTTCATTTTATTTTCAATTGCTATCCATTTTGCTTTTCTCGTTATTTTATATCTGCTTATTTCCTTTGTACAGTTTTTAAACAAATCAAAACCAAAAACCCACTGCCATTGAGTTGATTCCAACTCATAGCTGCCCTGTGGGACAGGGTAGAACTGCCCCATAGGGTTTCTAAAGCTGTAAAGCTTTACAGAAGCCAACTGCCGTATCTTTCTCCCGCAGAGCAACGGGTGGGTTTGAATCACCAATCTTTCGGTTAGCAGCTGAACGCCTTCACCACTGCTCCTCTTTTTAAACAAAACAACAATTCAATTCCCTGAAAAGTCTGACATTTAAAAAAATAAACAGTAATAAGAAATCCCTCTATAGTTATAAACACAATGTGTATACCCGAAACCCATTAGCATCAAGTCAATTCTGGCTTATCGCAACCCTATAGGACACAGTACAACTGCCCCATAGGGTTTCCTAGGCTGTGATCTTTATGGAAGTAACTGTCACAGCTTTCTCCCACGGAGCAGATGGTGGGTTCGAACCACCAACCTTTCAGTTAGCAGCCAAGTGCTCACCACTGTGCCACCAGAGCTCCTTGCAATGTGAATAAAAAACCCCGTTGCCATTGAGTCGATTCTGACTCGTAGCGACCCTATAGGACAGAGTAGAACTGCCCTATAGAGTTTCCAAGGAGCACCTGGTGGATTCGAACTGCCAATCTTTCAGTTAGCACCGGTAGCTCTTAACCACTGTGCCACCAGGGTTTCCTGCAATGTGTATAGAGGATATAAATAGTAAAAAGCCCAGGATAAAGTGTTACTCTTCACTGTTGATCAAAAAACCAAACCCAGTGCCGTCGAGCAGAGCCGTCGAGTCGATTCCGACTCGTAGCGACCCTATAGGACAGAGTGGAACTGCCGCATACTGTTGATCAGGGGAATACAAAATTAAGACAACTTTAAGATGCCATGTTATCATTACTGAATGAACAAACCTTTTAAAATACCCAGTGCTAAGGAGCTCTGGTGGCACACTTGTTAAGAGCTCAGCTGCTAACCAAAAGGTCGGCAGTTCAAATCTGCCAGCGGTTCCTTGGAAACCCCACAGGGGAGCTCTACCCTGCCCAACAGATTTGCTATGGGGCAGAATTAACTCAAAGGCAAGGGGTTTGGGTATTTTTTGGTTTGAAATGAGGCTGTGAAGCAGGTACCTTCACACACCACTAGAGGCATCATGAATTAACAGAACCCTCTAGGTAAGGAAGGCAATATGGCTACAGCTTTCAATGACTATCAAATGTTATTACATATAAGCTAATCTAAAGAAATAATGAACAGAAAAAATGTTAAAAAGCGGTGTGGCAACAGATGTTCATTGCCGTGGTACATGTAATAGCAAAAATTATAAACAAAGTAAGTATCCAATAAAGGCAATAGTAAACTGTGGTTTATCAAGCCAATAAAATCAGTTTAGCCTTTCAAAGTGATAATTATTAAAATATATATATACTATTATTATTATTTTAAGTTATTAAAGGCTAGGTAAAAGCCAGAAACCCTGGTGAGGTAGTGGGTAAGTGCTATGGCTGCTAACCAAAGGGTCGGCAGTTCGAATCTGCCAGAAGCTACTTGGAAACTCTATGGGGCAGTTCTACCCTGTCCTGTAGGGTCACTATGACTCAGAATTGACTCGATGGCACTGGTGTTTTTTGGTTTAGGTAAAAGCCTGGCAAAATGTGCAAGATAAAATATAAAGTAAACAAAGAATAAGAGACTCTGAGTATGGACTGCATGCAATCAAGTAAAAATATGTTCACATATTGGTACAAATTGAAAAGGAATACACAAAAATGAAAATAATGCCTCTGAATGATGGCTTGCGGATTGTTTTCTCTTTTAAAAATTGTACTTAATAGTTCACATTGTTAGAATGCAAGTTGGAGTAGATTAAAAGGAGGTGAATGTCTTGTAAAATACACTAAATGCCACTGACATTCATCTCAAGTGTTTTGTTGGACATGTTTTGCATTTTTTAAATAGCTCCCAAACAATAAAGCTCTTGACATCTTGGTAGAAAAAAAAGAGATTTTCAGAACTAACCAAACATGTTGACTGTTTTTTCAGGCCTGAAGTGTCCACAAATAAGACCTACTCCTTCCTGATTTACACTGAGGTGGATGTTGGAGAATTGCTTATGATGAAACTCAAATGGAACAGTGATTCATACTTCAGCTGGTCACGCTGGTGGAGCAGCCCTACATTTGCTATTGACAAGATCAGAGTCAAAGCAGGAGAGACTCAAAAAAAGTAATTAATTTCATTTTTTTGGTCTCCATTCACTTTAAACTCTCATTACTGGCCGTATTGAGGGATGCCATTTCAGGAGCCTTCAACATTCAGGGGGAATTTGAAGTCAGTCTTGACTTTAATACCAGATGACCTAGATAATTACATCTAGAATTTGCTAGGACTACTCTTTTCTTGGAAACCCTGGTGGTGTAGTGGTTAAGTGCTACAGCTGCTAAGCAAGAAGTCAGCGGTTTGAATCCTCCAGGCACTCCTTGGAAACTATTGGGCTATTCTACTCTGTCCTATAGGGTCACTGAGTCGGAATCGACTTGACGGCAGTGGGTTTGGTTTTGTTTTTTTGTTACTCTTTTCTTAGGATACTGGGAAATAATAGTATTTCTACATATGATGGAAGGAAAGCCTAAGCTCTGAAGTTGTTCAGAGGGAGAGCTGGGATTAAAAGTCAGGCCTCTCTGGTTGCTCACTGAGCAGTTTCTGCATGCACAAAACCGTTATGGAGCAAACCTCAGAAGTGTTCTTTTGACATTCAAATATTAAAACCAAGCTCATCTCTTCCTGTCTCTCCTTACCCCACCCCCGCCCCATGCCACATATATCTATAAAATGAATTTCATAGAGAGCCTTATAGGACTTAAAACTTCTATACTAGCTGTACATGGATTTTGCAAACTTTAGCATGGCTTCATTGTTAATAAAAATGACTCCTTAAATTAGTATTGATAAATACTATCTCTTTAGTCATTTGCTTATGGCCAAAAAGACATGTTGTGAACGGAAAGGCTGCGTAGAACGTTTGTTCCTGTAGCAGGGCCAGCTGATGGCTGATTCCCTAATGCAGATACTAAGAGCTGGTACATTTGATCCTTGACATCTCTTGGTGAAAGCCTTATGATGTTCAGGCTGCTTCAGCCTGTCTATCTATGCCTGTCTAGCTTGAGTAACTAAGTCTGTTGCTGAGCAATGGGTCAGACCCTCAAATGGCCCTTCTGATTCAGCTGTGTTGCTGACCAGAATGGCTTGGCTGTTAATTATTGGAGATATCAAAAAATTAGCTAGATTTCAGCCAAACCATAGAACAGCCCAGGAAGTAAACAATAACATCCGAGAGGAACGCGCTCCTTAGAATGAACAATTAAATGTGATCAGAAAGGTAACATTTGACCAAAAGCAAAGATAAGAAGGCGAGAAGGGGTAGAAAATCAGGACAAAAGGAAATGGTGAACCTAAGGCAGAAATGGGGAGAGTGCGGATACGTTCTGGGGAATGAAACCAATGTCGTGGGGGAAAAAATTAACTAGAACAATTATGTAGGATTTAAACACACCCCAACAAACCACCACACTTTTTTTTTTTTTTTTTTTAGTACCATGAAGCAACCATACAAATTTATTTATCTCACATATCTACAATTTGGGCAAAGCTCAGGAGGAAAGGTTCCCTCTTACTCCATGCAACGTCAGCTGAAGTGGCTCAACTGGGGCTCAAGAGTCCACTTCCCAACTGGCTCAATCACTTGGCTGACAAATTGCGGCTGGCTGTTAGGTGGAACCCCAGCTGAGGCTGTGGCTGAGTCCCTGACACATGACCTCTTCCTGTGGCCTGGGGCTCCTCTCAGCATGGTGGCTGGGTCCTAAGAGCCGGTGCCCCAAGAAGACCAGGCAGGCGCTGTCTCCCCTCTCGAAGCACACATTTTCAAAAAGTCATTTCTGTGATTCCACATGTCATGCTCACATCCAGTTTCTTCTACAGGGTGATCTTCTGTTCCCGGAACAAAGTGTCTTATTTGGAGAAAGGAAAGGCACCAGCGGTGTTTGTGAAATGCTATGACAGGTCTCTGAATAGAAAGTCTGCTGGTAAGCGTCAGGGGCCAACCTCTCCTGGCATCCTGAGCCTGCGCTTAGAGGGGGTGGGGACCCAGCCTCATCACTACACTGTCATTTGTGATCAGATCCTGCAGATGGTCTTTCCACATGGGCGCCATCAAAACCACCGTTTGCTTTTTGCAGTGCTTCCTTTTATTTTCTGTTTTTTCCTGTCTCTTCTCTCAGCCTACTCCCTTCCATCCCAGGTCCACTTTTTAGATTTTATTTTTTGAACTACCACTAGATCGTCATTTTTGCCTTTCACTGATGCATCTGTGCTATGACACAAGTTTAGCAATTGTCATGTGGCCAGGGGTGCTACTCTACCCAGGATAGATCCAGGGGAGTAAAATATCTCATGTCACCAGCTGCAGCAGGAAGCCAAAGGGGCAACCACAAAGTACCCATCTCAAAACTGCCGAAGATGGCAGCTCACTGAGTTAGAGTATAGGAAACTGTTCTCTTTTCCATCTCAAAACAACTGCTTGGCTCTTTCCTACCTGACCTTTAAGGCTAATCCACATGGCAGCTGGCAGCTAAATCTTTCCAGAGCGTCAGTACTAAGTGGAGACTAAGCATGTGACCTTCTCTACTCCCCTGCTGAATTCCCTGGATATGGCAGTTTCATACCTCCACTCGTTCCTCTGCGAGATGCCAAGTGCTAATGGGTTATAGGTATGAAGGAGAGAGAGCTTACATCATGTAATATAAGCCAGTGACACAAGGAACAATGGGGAAGGCTGGTCACAGCATCATCTGGAAATGGAAAAAGCAATTGCTTTAAGCCTTTTTTTTTTTTTTTAAGCCTGTCCTCTTCTCCTAGTTATATTTATAAACCTGCATATTCAGGAAAAGTATATTAAAGACCCTATATGGACTATCTCAATTTTTTCATTTCTATTTATAATATAATTTGTGCAGATCCACTATGGATATATCAAAACCCATTGCCGACAAGTCTATTCTAACTCATAGCTAGTCTACAGGACAGAGTAGAACTGCCCCATAGGGCTTCCAAGGAGCAGCCGGTGGATTTGAACTGCTGACCTTCTGGTTAGCAGCCAAGCTCTTTACCCACTGCGCCACCAGGGCTCCATGGATAGATTAGGACAAATAAATAGACTCAAAGAAAATAAAATTACTGTGACACTATCACCCAGGGACAACCACAAACAACATTCTGGTTTATATCTTTCCAGGTTTTATCTATACATATGTAATATTTATATCTTTTTCATTTTTTAAAAAAAGGAAATTAAGGCATATATACTTTGAATGACAAGATGAGGTCTTCTAGACCAAAAACAAAACAAAACAAAAATACATTAATATAAGGTCACTCAAGATAGAATTGAAATGGAGCATTGTTACTGGTATTGAGCCAGGCCAAATAATTAAACTCTTATCTAAGTGGAGACTTTTCTGTTAAGAGGTCCATTGCTTTGTTTTTCCTTATTACAAATCCGAGGCAGTTTCACCTTCGCTTTAGTACCTCTATATGAAGTTTCATACGTATGTATTCACATCACAACAACCATATACAAACACGTGTACAAACATTCTTCCAAAATTATCCACACCTTTAAATCTGTATAAACCCAAAACCAAATCTGTATATGAAGGTAAAAACAAAACCAGAAAATTAGGGAAAACTGTGGCTGTTTCTAAAGTATTTCTAGTCATATTATTTATATGTTATAAGAATTCATTTGAGAAAGTCTAATGATACATTCTTGATCTGATCATAAGGTTACCATATTTTTGCAAACAGTGCACCTACACACCTAGGAGAATAATGCATGACGGGTTGTGTGGTTGGCAAAAAAATGCATAACACACATTAAAAATACTTGCATAAAAATACAGTACTGAGACAACGGTACTTTTTGCATAAAAAAGTCAGCCTTTTTTTATGCATCTGAATATAATCTAGGAGGTAATTATGAATCAGACTAACCTGTAGTTTTTCTTCTCTGTGACCAGAGTAAATTAATCAAAGGTTCTCATTCTCATCTTCTATTATCTCCTTAGTAGTAGTCTTATACATACCATGAGAAAAGAAACATTTATTTTGATAAGTTAGAAGTAAGAAACCCTCCTAAATTTTGAAACCATTTGGATCCAATTTTTTTTTTTTCTGAAAATGGTACTCCATATTGGGACTTGAGCGTATAGATGTTAGCGCGTCTCTCATTCCTAGAAACCTGCCACTTTCTCTGGCCTACTATCCCCATCTCCCTGGGCTTACTCTCACAACCTTTGTTCTGAACTTCCAGTTGAGTACTTTTTCATCATAAAAGTGGTGGGGGAGGAGAAGGGATTGTAAAACAATAAGCAGGAAATAAATTGCCCTTCTTCTCCTGCTTTTTCTCAGAAACTGGGCAAGCCCACAGAAAGAAGAACAGAGCATGAATTCTGTGAAGAATGAAGTGAATGAAGTAACTTTTACAGAAGATGCTCAGTGTTTTGGGTGTTTGAAAGTGGATTTTCCTGAGTATTAATGCCAGCTCTACCTTTATTAGTTCTTTTAGGAGACAGTCTCAAATACTAAAAGGTGGTTAATTCAGTTTGAGGAATATGGTGGTCAAATAGCGCATCTTCCTACATTAAGAAATAAAAATTGTTTGGGCCCATGAAAAAATAAGATTCCTTCACAAGGCATATTTAAACAAAGCCTAAAATTGATTAGAACATCATATTTTAATTGGAATTGTAGATTTTCTGAACTGATGCCTTCCCAAAGTTTTCTTCAAGTCTGGATACAGAGAATTGTTTTCTGTGGCATGAGTCAGAAATGGCCATGAGACTGGCCATTTACTTACCAGTAAAAATACCTGATTTTTTTTTGGATTGGCTCTCCTCCTCCTGCCACTGGGATGTGTTCCAGAAATTAACCAGTTAACCAGTGACTGGGAGAGAGGGACTGAGGACGTGGTTGATAAAGCACTGAACCTTTAAACACTCCCTGCAGCTGGCTTATGTCGCAATTACCTTAACAATTAAAGAAGATGTAACGCTTAGATCAATGAATTCTTAATAGGTTTTACAGTTTATTGCCTAATCCCTCCCCCCTCCCCTTTTCTTTGTCTCAGGATTATGTTTTAACACTTTAATCATGTTCTCTGGGTAGATATTTAAAACATACCTGTAACCCTCAGCTGACATGTAATTTGAACTGTAGAGAAGGAAAATGGTACCATAGTTTTATTATCAGACATTTAAAATTGTATTTATCAACTTGAAGGCATTTCATATTCAATAATTATTATTCAGTTAGGTTTACTTTAGTCATACTTCAAGCCTGTCTTTTTTTTTTTCTGGTTTTTAACAAGAAAATGTGTGCTCAAAGTCAAATTTTGTGTCGTCTGAATTCCAACAAATTTTACACACGGACCATTTTTACAAAATAAAGAGGTAGAAAAGTTACTGGGCTATATTCCTAGACTGCGTGTATAAACCATTATGTGCAACTCACAGAGTCCTCAATTGCTATAGCTACATGAAAGTGCCAGAAGGACTGTTACTGTTTTTAACTACTAATTGAGAGTGAGTGAACAATTATTTATAAACTAGATCTCATTTTCAGAATGTTTTTCTATATGTTAATATCAAATGATAAAGAAGTCAAATATCTCAGAGGCTATTGTTGGGAACCCGAACTGTGAAAGTGTGTGGATATCTGAGCCCATACTCATATATAAAGATTCTCACATGCTTATCATCGTTCTGCATGATTTGGAAGGCAAACAATCAAGAGATGTATTGTAACACGTTGGGGTAGAAATAGTTTCCGAGGTGCCAGAGCTGCAGCTTTTTATCTGAGAAATATGGTCCTGCCTATATGATGTGTAGGACAAATATAATCGATACTAGCTGACATGGAATGAATTTTCTCAAAAAATAAAATGATGTGTGATTTGTGGTTGGCATCCCCCTTTATTGTTAATTCATTAATTTCTTTTGCATTTGAGTTTTAACAAAAGATGCATAAATTTGAGACAAGACTGATCAGATCAGTGTGTGGCATTGGGAACTCTGGCTTCTAAAGACTTCGCTATATATGTAAAAGACGCTTTGGCTTTAAATGTTATTTATTAGCCGTTAAATATATGTGTATGTGTATGTGTGTGTGTGAGTGTGTGTCAAGGGAGTACGTACATACTGGGAAGGTCACTGTGGCTATCTGCATTTATACAAGTGTGGTGCTAACTTTGTACATGTCTTTATCAGTGACAGTCTCACTGACTCAATGCTTATGAAATAATTTGATGAAATGGGATCTTTTTTAAAAAATTTTTTTCTTAACTATGTGAAGAAATGGAATCTGCTTTTAATAAAATTGACAGACTTTTATCACAACACTAAGCCATTATTTTGTATCATTTTAGTCTCCTCCCTCCCCCATTTAGGGCAGATTCATTCAGCAAATATTTACTGAGTAACTATTTAGTAAATAATATAGCTTCTAAACAACAACATAGCTTCTAAAAATTGCAGTGCCCATTATATTACAAAGCCTTAGATAAAGTTTAATGTCTATATACAGCCTAGCAGAAATCTTGCATTCTTTAAACTAACTACAGAAGAAAATGATACAGAATTTTCTCTGAATAAAATATACAGAATTTTCCTCATGTGCATTTCCACAAGTAAAATGTTAGGTAATATAAAATATCTTTGACCGTCTTCTGGAGTTTCTGGGGTCGATTAGTTAGGTACTAAGTAAGTGGCATCTGTCCGATAACATGAACTATTTGGGATGAAGGGGGTGTTTTTTAGAACTTTGCTTTGGGTTGCTTGATAATTAAAAAGAATAATGTACAGCTCTTTTATGCAACTAAGTAGGCATTGCTCCTTAGTTCAGTCAAGAGGAATTTAGTCCAGAAAACAGTTGTCTCAGTACCCACTGGCCCAAACACTGATTGTCAGTTCAGCATAGGGCCTGGGGCTAGGGTCCCACCTACCTGTCAGGAGGGGACTCCCCATTTTATGCCTTGCCCCCTTGCCCTGAATGCTTAATATAGGCCTGTCAGAATAATAAAATAATAAAAAAGATAGACAATAACAAGTGTTGGTGGGGATGTGGAAAAATGTGAACCCTCACACATTACTGTTAGGAATGTAAAATGGTGCAGCCATTCTGGAAACGTTTGCCACTTCTCAGTGTCTACCCAAGAGAAATGAGAACATATGAAAAATGAAAAGATTTGTACAGAAATGTTCATATCAGCATTATTCGTGAAAGCCCCAAAGTAGAAACAACCTAAATGTCCATTAACTGGTGAATAGATAAATAAAACGTGGCATCGTCATTTTTTTTTTTTTTTTATCGTCATAGGATGCCATATTCTTCCAAAATAAAAAGAAACTACAGATGTATATTACAACATGGATGAACTTGGAAAAGCTTATGTTATGAGAAAGAAGCCAGATTCAAAAGACCACAGTGTTGCCTGGTTCCATTTATATGAAATGTCCAGAAATGGCAAATCTGTAGAGACAGAAAGTAGATTAGTGGTTATCTGGGCTAGGAGTTGGGATAGGGATTGACACAAGGGATCTTTTTAGTATGATAGATATTAGATACGATGATGATTGCACAGCTCTGTAAGTTTACTAAAAATCATTGAATCATATGCATAAAATCGGTGAGTTTTATGGTATGTAAATTGTACCTCAATAAAGCTCTTATAAATATATACGCATAGGCCTATGGGGATAGACACAGTTATAAATTGCAGACATGATCCATCCTCTAACACAAGCCTTGTCTATCCCAGAGACAGTAAAGCTTCCCAGTAAGTGCACCCTGTACCATGGATACCAACCAGTCCATTACACATCAAATCTTTATTTTACTACAGTATTCTAGACAGATGAACTCCCTGTCTGCACGGCCCACGTGTATGTAGAACAACTGGGATAGGGTAGTAACCAGCCTTCGTGTTGGCCTCAATGGTTCCTGCCTCCTGGTCTTCATATCTTGAATAACCCCCTCCTAACTGATCTGTATGACCAATTGTATGTGGCAGAAGTGATGATGATATGTCACTTCCAAAATTAGGTTATTACGGCTTCCATTTTGGTTGCTCTCTCATGACATCTCTCTCTTGGGTCACCCATTCTGGGAAAAACTATGTTATGTGCAGGGCCAATGGGGAGGCCTGTGTGGTAAGGAACTGAGGCCTCCTATCAACAAACACACAACTGAGCTTGCCAAGTGGACACTCCAGACCCTGTCACACCTCAGAAACAGCAGCCCTAAAAACACTTCCAGATTCTTGACCCACAGAAACTGTGAGAGTAAATGTGTCCTGTTTTAATCTGCTAAATTTTGGGGTAGTTTGTTACATAGCAACAGATAACTTATAAGCAGAGTTTGCCTTACTCAATAGATGAGACTTCAATGTCTTCTTACAGATTAAATGTTTCAAAAAACATATTTTAAAAGAATCAAGGAAGGCTACATTTTGAAGGAAACTCCTCCCCCAACCCCATCCTAGTTTCCCCACATTGCCTTTTATAAGGTGAAAGGAATGGATCATTAGCTTCTTGGTTTCTACTTTTGTTGTTTTGTTTTTGTTTTTACAAATAATACACAATAGAATTTATAAAGAGTTAAAATTACAGTCAATGAGATTTAGGGCTAAGAATAATTGATCAATTTACAAATTAAATTCCTTCCTTCCTTCCGACAGCACTGCCATCCAGAAACTGGGGTTACACACAAAAATCTCATGAGCTTCCTGTGGTTTACAAATTCGTTGTGTTTGAGTTTGCTGTCTTCACCTGAACATACCAAGCCTTATCTAGTAGCATGATTGCAAGTCACTAGACAGGGCTCCTGTTTTACTATTAAGGGACATAGTCAATTGTAGAGCCCCTGGGTGGTGCAAATGATTAACATGCTCACTGTTAACTGAAAGAATGGAGGTTCAAGTCCACCCAAAGGCTCCTCAAAAGAAAAGTCTGGCAATCTACTTCTAAAAAATCAACGATTGAAAACCCTAGGGAGCCCAGTTCTACTCTGACATGCATAGGGTCCCTACAAGTCAGAATTGACTCAACAACAACTGTTTTTTGGTTTTATAGTCAATTGTACTGTTACACTCTTTCATTCACGGGCTGAGAGCTTTCTGAGAGGCATCCTGAGTTCTCACTGAGATCTCTACAAGGAGGTCAAAGTGAAGCCACAGAAAAGCCAGTCGGCATTTCCCTCACAAGTGCTAGCCGTGCCTATTGAATACCTTCCTGTGTTCCAGGCACTATTCTAGATGTGGCAAATCTCTGGCATATTTAGAGGCTGGTTGCCCCAGAGATCAGGAACAACCTAGAGAAAAGCTGAGCTGGGCCTCAGACTCTCAGCTATCCAGAAACCTGAAAGATTTGAGATGTAAACGGAAGGAGTAAGAAGAAATCAACTTAAAAATTGGTTCACTGTCAGGGCAGGCTAATTCCCCCATGCCCATGCCCATGCACATGATCGCACATGACTCTCCAATGCTCTGGCCTCTGTGCCATTAAACAAATCATAACATGTGCCCCTTTGCCAAGCATGGGAGAGCTTGCTGACTCCTGAACAATTTCTAGCCCAGTGATTTCCCTCCTTCGGGCTCAGAATAGCTTATCATGGGTTTGATTTCCCAGCCCACACCTCCTTCCTTTAAAGTGTTATGGGTCATGTACTTTATTTTCCTAGTTATCTTAGGTCGCTATGAGTCAGAATTGACTCGACGGCACTGGGTTAGTTATCTTAAACTGAAATGAATATGGCTTTTAAAAATCTGTAGTGACCCCTTAAGACATTTAGAGACAGCTAGTTATGAATCTTCTATAAACAGCCCCCTTCTTGTTCGTTAGGGAAGACTTTTGGAAGTCAGTATAACTGAATGAAACTAATAAGTCATTTCTATCAGCATTTCTGGGCTTCTCCAAGCCTCTAACCCATTTTATCAGCATTCAAACTGTGCCCACTGAATTTAAGAAATGCAGCATCTGTGCCTGGCTATTCTCTTCACCACTCTTCAAACCACTTATGGCTGCTTTGGAACCCTAATACATCCTGGTCTGGCATACTGGAATTTGGTCAAGCCTGATAATAATATATTCTCCAAAGCAGGTTTTCAACAACAACAACAAAAATTGTCTTCCAATTGATTTTCTTTTCAGTCTTCTCACAAGAAAATATGTTGTCTTAAGGCTTTGAATGGCAAACCATCCACCACAGATTTATCCAGGTATAAAAGCTCTCTTTGGAAATAGTCATATTTGCAAAGGGTTTAGACACAAGAAGACCTGGGCTTGAAACATAACTCAACCACTTCCCAGCTGTGTTTCCTGAAGTAAATTATCAAGTCTTTTTGCATCTCAGTAGAGGCCAGTGTCATGACTCCAATCTAGGTCTTTAGGCTCCAAATCCTTTCAGATCTTTCTCATTGCCTTTGGGGAAGCATAAAAACTGGTGGTGACTTCAAGTAGTGTTTTGTGTGTGTGTGCGCGCATGCACGCCTGCTCCCACTCACATGAAAATTCTAGGCATTGGGTTATGGTGGGGGCAGGGGCTAGCTAGGTTAGTAGAAGTGGCACCTCAAGTGCATCAAAGTCACATTTCCGGGTTGTAGAGGTCAATTTTATCCTCAGTTGAGGGAACTTCCCTGCTCTTTGGCCTTTGAAATTTATAATGTCAGAGTTTTTGTAGAATTGTAGTCACTTATTTAGTCTTAGATACTAACTTTGGTCTGACCAACTTGCTTTCATATATAAGAAGAATTATGGAGTAGTGAGAATAATGATGAATGTTGTGACTTGAATTTTGTCCCCCAAGAAGTATGTGGAAAAGAATGTGCAGTTTAGCAAAAGACACATCTGGGTTTGGATTAAGTACCTGCCCCTTATTACTTGCATAATGTTGGGCAATTAATCCCTCTGGGTCAGTTTCTTCATCCATGAAATCAGATTTCAGAGAGGGTGACCCTAGTGACCCTGAAAGGCCACTGTAATTTGTAGACAAAATCTTCCTCAAGGGGACTGAAATTTGACTACCAGAAATACATTAATAAATTTTGAAACATGGACCTTGCTATAAAAAGAAGCTCTAGAGACTTCTACTTCCAACCAAGGCGAAGTAACAGGGACAGGATTTGCCCTTCCAAATAAAATAACTAAAAAAAAAAAAAAAGGCAAAATATATGGAACAGTGGTTTTCAAGACAAAGGGCATTAGGCAACAAAGGTCCGCGATCCCTGAAAGAAGGGAAGACATGGTTTAAGCCCTGCAATTACCCAAGCTGACTGCCTAGAAAGAGCTTTAAGGCCTTGGTGTAGGTCAACAGACCTAGATGGAACTCATCGGTCTCCCTGAGTTGAAGAGACAGAGCTGAGAATCTGGAGAAGACAAGGTAGACAGAGCTTGCCGGGCAGAGTACTGGAGGAGAGAGAGAGAGACACAGAAAAAGACTCTGGAGCTCTGGATAGGGTCCCCTGGAGTTTTTTGGCTGAGCCTGTGTGTGAGAGAGAGAAAACTACCCAAGGTTAGAAAAACAACCAACTAAAATATAGAAGGAGCAGTAGCTGTAGCTCACACAGGACTGAAACAGTGCCTTTCCCTAACTCACAAACTAGAAATTCTGATAATTTGTGGTTCATCAGATAAAACACACATAATGATCCTGCCTCAGCAGTGGGGCAAAATTATCTGCAAAATAAATACTACACTAGTCCCAACAAACACAGCTTAAAAGCAAGACCTAAAAGGACAAACCTGTTTCTAAGAAACCACAGCTCAGAACAAAGCTAAATTCATATTGATTGGTATCCAGTTAGAAAATTAAAATCAAACCCACTGCCGTCAAGTTGATTCCAACTCATAGCAACCCTATAGGACAGAGTAGAACTGCCCCATAGTTAGAAAATTACAGGCGTGCAAAAAAAAAAAAAAAAAAAAGTATAAAAAGATGACCCATAATGAGGACAAAAAAAATCAATTTAGAAATATCGCAGATTATAGAATTAGTGTACTATGACATTAAAAACAGTTATAATGACCACATTCCATCTATTCAAAGAGCTAGAGATAAGACTTAATATGTTAAGTGGAAATGTGGAAGTTACTTAAAAAATACTCAAATATCTAGAGATGAAAACTACAATGTCTGGGATGAAAAATAAACTGGATGAAATTAATAGCAAAGTATACATCGCAGAAGATTAGTGGATCTGAAGAGATGAAAACTATAATGTCTGGGATGAAAAATAAACTGGATGAAATTAACAGCAAAGTATACATCGCAGAAGATTAGTGGATTTGAAGATATAGCAATAGAAATTATACAAAATGAAAAAAAAGGGAGGGGAGAAGATAAAAAATTAAAGCATCAGTGGCTGTTGGGACAATTTAAGTGGTCTAACCCTTAAATGAAATATGGAAACAGTGGAATCGAAAAAAATGTACGATGAGAAAATGGTGGAAAATTTTTCAAATTTTATGAAAGCGATAAACAGATCCAAGAAACTCAGTGAAACCCAAGCACAAGAAAATTACACCAAGGCACATCGTGCTCAAGTTGCTCAAAACAAGTGATAAAGAAAAAGTTCTTAAAATCATCTAGAAAAAAAAAAAGACATATCCAAAGGAAGAAAGATAAGGATGGCAGCATATTTCTTGCACGTGAGCAACATCTTTAAAGTACTGAAAGAAAAAACTGTCACCTAGAACTCCATGCCCTGTGAAAAAAATTTCTTAAAAACAAAGGTGAAATTAAGACTTTTTTTATTGTACTTTAGATGATGAAGGTTTATACAGCAAATTAGCTTCTTATTAAACAGTTAATACACATATTGTTTTGTGACATTGGTCACCAACCCCACAACATGTCAACACTCTCCCCTTCTCGACTTTCCACTACCAGTTTTCCTGTCTCCTCCTGCCTTCTTCTCCTTGCCCCTGGGCTGGTATGCCCATTTAGACTCCTTTTGTTTCATGGGCCTGTCTAATCTTTGGCTGAAGGGGGAACCTCAGGAGTGACTTCAGCACTGAGTTAAAAGGGTCTCTAGGGGCCATGTCTCCAGTCTCTGTCAGACCAGTAAGTCTGGTCTTTTTTTGTGAGTTAGAATTTTGTTCTACATTTTTCTCCAGCTCTGTCCGGGACCCTATCTGTATTGTGATCCCTCTCAGAGCAGTCAGCGGTGGTAGCCAGGCACCATCTAGTTGTGCTGGACTCAGTCACCACAGGTAAAGGCTGTGGTAGTTGTGGTCCATAGTCTTTTAGACTAATCTTTCCCTCATGTCTTTGGTTTTCTTCATTCTCCCTTGCTCCAGACAGGGTGGGATCAGTAGATATATCTTTAATGGCAGCCTACAAGCTTTTAAGACCCCAAACACTACACACCAAAGTAGAATGTAGAACATTTTCTTTATAAACTGTGTTTTGCCAATTGAGCTAGATGTCCCCCCAGGCTATGATTCCCAGCTCTCAGCCCGGATATTTTGTCCCTCAGGGAGTTTGAATGTTATCTATGCAGCTCCCATGACCTTGCCTTGTACAAGTTGTGCTGACTTCCCTAGTATTGTGTACTGTCTTACCCTTTACCAAAGTTACCACTAAACTATTGTCTATTTAGTGTTTTTCCATCCCCACACCTCCCCTCCCTTGTAACCATCAAAGACTGTTTCTTTCTCTGTGTAAACCTTTTCATGAGTTTTTATAATATGGGTCTTATACAATATTTGTCCTTTTGTGATTGACTTATTCATTCAGCATGATGCCCTACAGATTCATCCACGTCGTGAGATGTGAAATTAAGACACATTTAGACACACAAAAACTGAAAGAGGGGGAGGGGGCCAAGATGGCGGACTAGGTAGACGCTACCTCGGATCCCTCTTGCAACAAAGACTCGGAAAAACAAGTGAATCGATCACATACATAACAATCTACGAACCCTGAACAACAAACACAGATTTAGAGATGGAAAACGAACAAATACGGGGAAGCAGCGATTGTTTTCGGAGCCTGGAGCCAGCGTCCCAGTCAGGTAACCTTTGGCGCCCGATTTAGGGCAGGGCCCAGGGGAGCTGACGGCGCAAACAAGGGGCACAGCCCTACCCCCCGAACTCACCCCGGGAGGGGGCCCAGGGCTGGTCAGTGCCGGCGGCGTGGCGACGCAGCCGGTGGGAGAAGTCCCTGGGAGGAAGTGACTGGTCTTGGAGCTGGGAGAGCAGCGTCCCAGCCGGGGAAACTTGCCAACGGGGCTTTTGACTGGGTGCTGTCATGGCACAAGCACGGAGAGCTGCTCCACTCCCCTGAACTAACCCCAGGAGGGGGCCCAGCTAGTTCGTGGGGGCAGCGCGGCAACGTGGCTGGCGGGATGAGAAGTCCCCAGGAGGCAGCGACTGATTTTGGAGTCGGGAGTGCACCGTCCCAGCAGGGGAACCTTGACGTTGGGCGTGGGACTGGCAGTGGAGGATCTGACCGTGGCTTCAGTGGGCCAGATCCCCGGGGGCAATCTCCACACAGCCAGCACACATAGGCGACGTCCCTCGGGAATCTCAGATAAAACAGTCATTCCAAGCAAGACAAACAACTCTGGCTATATTCTGAGGTACTACTCTCCTATCTCTCTGATCCCTTCCCCACCCTCCCCAGGCGGCTTCATTAACATTGGAATTGCCTGAGCCAGAGGGAGAACGGCTCCAGCTCCATGGTGGCTTTGCTCCCCCCCTCCTTTTTTTTTTCTTTTGGTCTTTTCCTAACCCACTCTTCCGGCCTGAGAGAAGGAAACACAAAAAACCCAGGGACCAAAAATCCGCCCCTAATTGGACTAAAAACACAGAACCAGCTACAGCCAAGCATATATGATCCAAATCTCAGACTTTCATCCTTACAGGGAACAAGGTGGTGGTTATAATCCAAAGGCAGTTCTGATAGGGATCTGACTGCATTTTTTTTAGCGGATTTTCTGGAAAAACTAGTTTCCCAGTGATGGCTCGGAGACAGCAGTCCATATCAAACCACATAAAGAAGCAGACCATGACACCATCTACAACCCCCCAAACAAAAGAATCAAAATTTTTCCCAAATGAAGATACAGTTCTGGAATTATCAGATACAGAATATAAAAAACTAATTTACAGAATGCTTCAAGACATCAGAAACGAAATAAGGCAAACTGCAGAAAAAGCCAAGGAAGACACTGATAAAACAGTAGAAGAACTCAAAAAGATTATTCAAGAACATAGTGGAAAAATTAATAAGTTGCAAGAATCCATAGAGAGACAGCATGTAGAAATCCAAAAGATTAACAATAAAATTACAGAATTAGACAACGCAACAGGAAGTCAGAGGAGCAGCCTTGAGCAATTAGAATGCAGACTGGGACATCTGGAGGACCAGGGAATTAACACCAACATAGCTGAAAAAAAATCAGATAAAAGAATTGAAAAAAATGAAGAAACCCTAAGAATCATGTGGGACTCTATCAAGAAGGATAACTTGAGAGTGATTGGAGTCCCAGAACAGGGAGGGGGGACAGAAAACACAGAGAAAATATTTGAAGAAATCCTGACACAAAACTTCCCTGACATCATGAAAGACGAAAGGATATCTATCCAAGATGCTCATCGAACCCCATTTAAGATTGATCCAAAAAGAAAAACACCAAGACATATTATCATCAAACTTGCCAAAACCAAAGACAAACAGAAAATTTTAAAAGCAGCCAGGGAGAAAAGAAAGGTTTCCTTCAAGGGAGAATCAATAAGAATAAGTTCAGACTACTCAGCAGAAACCATGCAGGCAAGAAGGGAATGGGACGACATATACAGAGCACTGAAGGAGAAAAACTGCCAGCCAAGGATCATATATCCAGCAAAACTCTCTCTGAAATATGAAGGCGAAATTAAGAGATTTACAGATAAACTCAAGTTTAGAGAATTTGCAAAAACCAAACCAAAGCTACAAGAAATACTAAAGGATATTGTTTGGTCAGAAAACCAATAACATCAGATACCAGCACAACACAAGGTCACAAAACAGAACATCCTGATATCAGCTCAAATAGGGAAATCACAAAAACAAATTAAGACTAATTAAAAAAAAATGCTCATAACAGGGAATCACTGAAGTCAATATGTAAAAGATCACAATAATCAAAAAGAGGGACTAAATACAGGAGGCATAGAACTGTCATATGGAGAGTGATACAAGGCGACATAGAACAATACAAGTTAGGTTTTTACTTAGAAAAATAGGGGTAAATAATAAGGTAACCACAAAGAGGTATAACAACTCCATAACTCAAAATAAAAGCCAAGAAAAACGTAACGACTCAACAAAGTCAAACACTACGAAAATGAGGATCTCACAGTTTACTAAGAAAAACGCCTCAGCACAAAAAAGTATGTGGAAAAATGAAATTGTCAACAACACACATAAAAAGGCATCAAAATGACAACACTAAACACTTATTTATCTATAATTACGCTGAATGTAAATGGACTAAATGCACCAATAAAGAGACAGAAAGTCTCGGACTGGATAAAGAAACACGATCCGTCTATATGCTGCCTACAAGAGACACACCTTAGACTTAGAGACACAAACAAACTAAAACTCAAAGGATGGAAAAAAAATATATCAAGCAAACTTAATAAGCAAAAAAGAAGAGGAGTAGCAATATTAATTTCTGACAAAATAGACTTTAGACTTAAATCCACCACAAAGGATAAAGAAGGACACTACTACATAATGATAAAAGGGACACTTGATCAGGAAGACATAACCGTATTAAATATTTATGCACCCAATGACAGGGCTGCAAGATACATAAATCAAATTTTAACAGAACTGAAAAGTGAGATAGGCACCTCCACAATTATAGTAGGAGACTTCAACACACCACTTTCGGAGAAGGACAGGACATCCAGTAAGAAGCTCAATAGAGACACGGAAGACCTAATTACAACAATCAACCAACTTGACCTCATTGACTTACACAGAACTCTCCACCCAACTGCTGCAAAATATACTTTTTTTTCTAGCGCACATGGAACATTCTCTAGAATAGACCACATATTAGGTCATAAAACAAACCTTTGCAGAATCCAAAACATTGAAATATTACAAAGCATCTTCTCAGACCACAAGGCAATAAAACTAGAAATCAATAACAGGAAAACTAGGGAAAAGAAATCAAATACTTGGAAAATGAACAATACCCTCCTGAAAAAAGCCTGGGTTATAGAAGACATCAAGGAGGGAATAAGGAAATTCATAGAATGCAAAGAGAATGAAAATACTTCCTATCAAAACCTCTGGGACACAGCAAAAGCAGTGCTCAGAGACCAATTTATATCGATAAATGCACACATACAAAAAGAAGAAAGAGCCAAAATCAGAGAACTGTCCCAACAACTTGAACAAATAGAAAGTGAGCAACAAAAGAATCCATCAGGCACCAGAAGAAAACAAATAATAAAAATTAGAGCTGAACTAAATGAATTAGAGAACAGAAAAACAATTGAAAGAATTAACAAAGCCAAAAGCTGGTTCTTTGAAAAAATTAACAAAATTGATAAACCATTGGCTAGACTGACTAAAGAAATACAGGAAAGGAAACAAATAACCCGAATAAGAAACGAGAAGGACCACATCACAACAGAACCAACTGAAATTAAAAGAATCATATCAGATTATTATGAAAAATTGTACTCTAACAAATTTGCAAACCTAGAAGAAATGGATGAATTCCTGGAAAAACACTACCTACCTAAACTAATACAATCAGAAATAGAACAACTAAATAGACCCATAACAAAAAAAGAGATTGAAACGGTAATCAAAAAACTCCCAACAAAAAAAAGCCCTGGCCCGGATGGCTATACTGCAGAGTTCTACCAAACTTTCAGAGAAGAGTTAACACCACTACTACTAAAGGTATTTCAAAGCATAGAAAATGACGGAATACTACCCAACTCATTCTATGAAGCCACCATCTCCCTGATACCAAAACCAGGTAAAGACATTACAAAAAAAGAAAATTAGAGACCTATATCCCTCATGAACATAGATGTAAAAATCCTCAACAAAATTCTAGCCAATAGAATTCAACAACATATCAAAAAAATAATTCACCGCAAGGCTGGTTTAATATTAGGAAAACCATTAATGTAATCTACCATATTTTTTTTTAACCATATAAATATAACAAAAGACAAAAACCACATGATCTTATCGATTGATGCAGAAAAGGCATTTGACAAAGTCCAACACCCATTTATGATAAAAACTCTCACCAAAATAGGAATTGAAGGAAAATTCCTCAACATAATAAAGGGCATCTATACAAAGCCAACAGCCAACATCATTCTAAACGGAGAGAGCCTGAAAGCATTTCCCTTGAGAACAGGAACCAGACAAGGATGCCCTTTATCACCACTCTTAGTCAACATTGTGCTAGAAGTCCTAGCCAGAGCAATTAGGCTAGACAAAGAAATAAAGGGCATCTGGATTGGCAAAGAGGAAGTAAAATTATCTCTATTTGCAGATGACATGATCTTATACACAGAAAACCCTAAGGAATCCTCCAGAAAACTACTGAAACTAATAGAAGAGTTTGGCAGAGTCTCAGGTTATAAAATAAACATACAAAAATCACTTGGATTCCTCTACATCAACAAAAAGAACATCGAAGAGGAAATAACCAAATCAATACCATTCACAGTAGCCCCCAAGAAGATAAAATACTTAGGAATAAATCTTACCAAGGATGTAGAAGACCTATACAAAGAAAACTACAAAGCTCTACTACAAAAAATTCAAAAGGACTTACTTAAGTGGAAAAACATATCTTGTTCATGGATAGGAAGACTTAACATAGTAAAAATGTCTATTCTACCAAAAGCCATCTATACATACAATGCTCTTACGGTCCAAATTCCAATGTCGTTTTTTAAGGTGATAGAGAAACAAATCACCAATTTCATATGGAAGGGAAAGAAGCCCCGGATAAGCAAAGCATTACTGAAAAAGAAGAAGAAAGTGGGAGGCCTCACCCTACCTGATTTCAGAAGCTATTATACAGCCACAGTAGTCAAAACAGCCTGGTACTGGTACAACAACAGGCACATAGACCAATGGAACAGAATTGAGAACCCAGATATAAATCCATCCACGTATGAGCAGCTGATATTTGACAAAGGCCCAGTGTCCATTAATTGGGGAAAAGATAGTCTTTTTAACAAATGGTGCTGGCATAACTGGATATCCATTTGCAAAAGAATGAAACAGGACCCATACCTCACACCATGCACAAAAACTAACTCCAAGTGGATCAAAGACCTAAACATAAAGATTAAAACGATAAAGATCATGGAAGAAAAAATAGGGACAACCCTAAAAAAAAAAAAAATTAAAACAAGGCATAAACAGAATACAAAACATTACCAAAAATGACGAAGAGAAACCCGATAACTGGGAGCTCCTAAAAATCAAACACCTATGCTCATCTAAAGACTTCACCAAAAGAGTAAAAAGACCACCTACAGATTGGGAAAGAATTTTCAGCTATGACATCTCCGACCAGCGCCTGATCTCTAAAATCTATATGATTCTGTCAAAACTCAACCACAAAAAGACAAACAACCCAATCAAGAAGTGGGCAAAGGATATGAACACACACTTCACTAAAGAAGATATTCAGGCAGCTAACAGATACATGAGAAAATGCTCTCGATCATTAGCCATTAGAGAAATGCAGATTAAAACTACGATGAGATTCCATCTCACTCCAACAAGGCTGGCATTAATCCAAAGAACACAAAATAATAAATGTTGGAGAGGCTGCGGAGAGATTGGAACTCTTATACACTGCTGGTGGGAATGTAAGATGGTACAACCACTTTGGAAATCTATCTGGCGTTATCTTAAACAGTTAGAAATAGAACTACCATACAACCCAGAAATCCCACTCCTCGGAATATACCCTAAAAATACAAGACCCTTCACACAAACAGATATATGCACACCCATGTTTATTGCAGCTCTGTTTACAATAGCAAAAAGCTGGAAGCAACCAAGATGTCCATCAACGGACGAATGGGTAAATAAATTGTGGTATATTCACACAATGGAATACTACGCATCGATAAAGAACAGTGACGAATCTGTGAAACATTTCATAACATGGAGGAACCTGGAAGGCATTATGCTGAGCGAAATCAGTCAGAGGCAAAAGGACAAATATTGTATAAGACCACTATTATAAGATCTTGAGAAATAGTATAAACTGAGAAGAACACATACTTTTGTGGTTACAAGGCAGGGAGGGAGGGAGAGAGGGAGAGGGTTTTTTTACTGATTAATTAGCTGAAAAGAACTGCTTTAGGTGAAGGGAAGGACAACACTTAATACATGGAAGGTCAGCTCAACTGGACTGGACTGGACCAAAAGCAAAGAAGCTTCCGGGATAAACTGAATACTTCAAAGGTCAGCGGAGCAAGGGCAGGGGTTTGGGAACCATGGTTTAAGGGGACTTTTAAGTCAATTGGCAAAATAATTCTATTACGAAAACATTCTGCATCCCACTTTGAAATGTGGCTTCTGGGGTCGTAAATGCTAACAAGTGGCCATCTAAGATGCATCAACTGGTCTCAACCCACCTGGAACAAAGGAGAATGAAGAACACCAAGGTCACACGACAACTAAGAGCCCAAGAGACAGAGAGGGCCACATGAACCAGAGACCTACATTATCCTGAGAACAGAAGAACTAGTTGGTGCCCGGCCACAATCGATGACTGCTCTGACAGGGAGCACAACACAGAACACCTGAGGGAGCAGGAGATCAGTGGGATGCAGACCCCAAATTCTCATAAAAAGACCGTACTTAATGGTCTGGATATGACTAGAGGAATCCCGGCGGTCATGGTCCCCAAACCTTCTGTTGGCACAGGACAGGAACCATACCCGAAGACAATTCATCAGACATGAAAGGGACTGGACAGAGGGTGGGAGAGAGATGCTGATGAAGAGTGAGCTAATTATATCAGGTGGACACTTGAGACTGTGTTGGCATCTCCTTTCTGGAGGGGGGATGGGAGGATACAGAGAGTTGGAAGCTGGGAAAATTGTCACGAAAGGAGAGACTGGAAGGGCTTACTCATTCGGGGGAGAGCAAGTGGGAGTACGGGGTAAGGTGTATATTAACTTATATGTGACAGACTGACTTGATTTGTAAACGTTCACTTGAAGCTCAATAAAAGTTAATAAAAAAAAAAACTGAAAGAATAAATCACTAGCATGTGCACGCTACAGGAAATGTTAAAAGATGTCCTTCAAGGGAAAGGAAATCAATACCAAATGCAAATATGAATTCACAAAAAGTAACGAAGAACACTGGAAATGGTGCTAATGTGGGTAAATACATGATTTTTTTTATTTTTAAATCTGTTTAAAAGATAATTGTTTAAAGAAAAAGTAACAACAGTGTATTACAGGATTTCTAACATATATTGATGGAAAATTGATGGCAACAAATTCCAAAGGCCAGGAAGGGAGAAATGGAAGTATTCTACTGTAAGGTTCCTATGTTATAAAAATGAAGTAGCATAACGGTATCAGAATGAAGGCTGTAATAAGTTAAAGGTGTATACCATAAATGGCAAACAACTAAAATGACAAAGTATTTGAGCTAATAAACCCAAAAAGAGAGAAAGAGGGATAAGATATAATCATTAAAAATGCTCACTCCAAAAAAGGCAGGATAAAAGGGACAAACAACAGATGAGATTAGTAGAAAACTAATAACAAGATGATATATGTAAACTTAACCAGGTTAAGTTTAGAGTAATCATATTACTGTAAATGGCATCACATCCCCTCCCACAAATAAAAGTCAGAGATTATTAGATAGAATTAAAAAAGCAAGACTCAACTATATAATGCCTTTATAAAGATATAAAAATATTTAAAAAATTAAAAAATGGAATAGATACACCATACTAACACTAACCAAAATATAGATTTCAGAGCAAAGAATATTACCAAAGATAAAGATATTTTATAATGATAAAGGAGCCAATTCATCCAGAGGATATAACAATTTTAACATTTATATGCCTGATAATAGAGCATCAAAATACACGAAGATTTGATAGAAAAGCAAAGAGAAATAGAAAAATCCATAATTATGGTTGGAGATCTCAATATTCTTCTCCCAATACATATATAACATATGGACAGAAAACCAGCAAGAATACAATAGACTGAAACAACACTATAAATTAATTTGACCTAATTGACATTTATAAAATACTCTATCCAATATCATCATAATACATTTTCTTTTCAACTACGTACAGAATATTCACCAAGGTAGACAACTGGGCCATAAACAAGTCTCAACAAACTGAAAAGAACTCAGGGGTATTGTTGTTAGGTGCCATTGAGTCGGTCCTGACTCATACAACCGTATGTGCAACAGAAGGAAACCCTTTCTAGTCCTGTGTCATCCTCACAATTGTTGCTACATTTGAGCTCACCATTGCAGCAACTGTGTCAATCCATCTCCTTAAGGGTCTTCCTTCCTTTTGCTGACCGTCTACTTTATCAAGCATGATGTCTTCCAGGGACTGGTCTCTCTTGATAACGTGTCCTAAGAACATGAGACAAAGTCTTGCCATCTTCGCTTCTAAGGAGCATTCTGGCTGTACTTCTTCCAAGAGAGATTTGTTCATTCTTCAGGCAGTCCATGGTATATTCAATATTCTTTGCCAACACCATAATTCAAAGGGATCAATTCTCCTTTGGTCTTCCCTATTCATTGTTCAGCTTTTGCATGCACGTGAGGCGATTGAAAACACCACGGCTTGGGTCGGGTGCACCTTAGTCCTCAAAGTGACATCTTTACTTTTTAACACTTTGAAAGAGATCTTTTCCATCAAATTTTCCCAATGCAATACGTTGTTTGATTTTCTGACTGCTGCTTTCATAGGCATTGATTGTGGAGCCAAGTAAAATGAAATTCTTCACAACTTCAGTCTTTTCTCTGTTTATCATGATGTTGCCCATTGGTCCAGTCTTGAGGAGTTTTGTTTTCTTTATGTTGAGGTGTAATCCGCACTGAAGGCTGTAGTCTTTGGCCTTCATCAGTAAGTGGTTTAAGTCCTCTTTACTTTCAGCAAGCAAGGTTGTGTCAACTACATAACACAGGTTATTAATGAGTCTTCCTCTGATCTTGATGCCCCGTTCTTCTTCATATAGTCCAGCTTCTCAGATTATTTGCTCAGCATACAGATTGAATAAGTATGGTGAAAGAATACAACCCTGATACACACCTTTCCTGACTTTAAACCATACAGTATCCCCTTGTTCCGTTCAAACAACTGTCTCTTGATCTATGTATAGGGTCCTCATGAGCACAATTAAGTGATCTGGAATTCCCATTCTTTGCAATGTTATCCGTAATTTATTATGATCTACACAAAGAACTCAAGATATATAAAATATGTCTCTGACCACAGTGTAATTAAATTAAAAATCAATAACACTGTATCTAGAAAATCCTCAATGACATATTTCTAATTAATTTAGTGATCAAAGAAGAAACCAAGAGGAAAATTGGCAATTATTTAAACCAAATAAAATGAATATACAATATAAGTTTGGAGGCATTCAGAACACCATACACTTATATTTAAAAAAGAAGAAAGGTCTCAAGCCAATAACATCAGTTAACTCCTTAAGAAAGTAAAAAAATAAGAGTAAAAAAAATCCAAAGTGAGCAGAAGAAACAAATAATAAAGCCCAAATTGGAAATCAGTGAAATACAGAACAGAATAACAGCAGAAAAATCATTAAAACCAAAAGATGTTTCATATTGTTATTTGTTTGTTTTTAGTGTATCAATAAAATTAATAAATTTATCACCAGACTGTTCAGGAAACAAATAGAAAAAACATAAATTACTGATATCAAAAATGAGAGAGAGGGGGACTTCCAGCCAACATGATGCCATAGACAGAAGCACTATGCTGTCCCTCCACAGTAAAGATCCAAAAAAAGTAACCGCAACAGAGACAAACGTCATTCCTGGAAGGTGAAGTGTCAACCAAAGAGATAAAGAACTCAGCCAAATGGAATAAGAAACTGACAAAGGACTGAGAGCAAAGAGAGATACTTGCTGAGGTTCTTTATCAGCTAACACAGCACAGATTCGCCATCTTGGACTCCTGTTGGAGATTGGCTGATGGGGAGCACGGGAAAGCAGCTTCACAGAGCTCCCAGAGGGAGACAGAGCACCCAGTGACTAGCGATACACGCTTTCCCACCCCCATCCTCTTCCTGCTACTCTACCTCCGAGCTTGCTGGCTGGCTGCAGTGGCTTGGCTAGCTGCGAAGTGCAGTGTCCATGCTTGGATTTGTCCCACCCACATCATAGATGGGTGGACAGGGAGTATGGGAAAGCTGCTTCATGAAGCTCCCAGCAGGAGACAGAGCACTCGGTAATGAGCGATACACACTTTCTTAACCCCAACCCTTCTCCTCCCACCGGACCCTTCGGCCTCCTCTGCTTCCAGCCAGCCATAGTCTCGTGGCCAGGAGGCAAGTGCTTCCACCCCAGGCCATTTGAATTCGCACCATCCACACTGGCTGGGTCCCTGAGCTGGTGAAGCTTCTTTCCATCTCTTCCGGTTTCTTTTGTGCCATCCACCACCTCCCCCTCCTTTCTCTCAAACACCTGGTTCCATGTGCCATCTATGCTTCTTCTTGAAAGGCTGTGAAGTCCTGCTTGACTGGGGATGTACTCCCCCAGCCGGCAACACCACACTGGTGGGATCCCTGGGGCTTTTTTTTTTTTTTTCCTTCTTTTGTTTTCCTTTGCTTTGTTCTGTTTTGTTTCGTTTGTTTTTCTCTTTTCCCACTTGGGAGCCCCTTCTAGCGAGGCAGCACTGCATGGCCTAGGAGCCACTCCCCCAACCTGCGCACCTGCATAGACAGGATGCCTGGGGGCATTTCTTTTCTTTCTTTCTTTTTTTTCTTTCTTCTTCTTTTTTCCTTGTCTCTTTTTCCCTTTCTTTCTTCATTTCTCAGTTCTCGTCTATCTATGCCTACCTTCTTTTCCAGTCTCCTGAATACCTGGTGCGGTGTGACATCTATACCCCTTCTAGCCAGTCTGTACTGCGCAACCTGGGAGACTTCCCAGGACTTCACTGCTGCACTGGTGGGACCCCTAGGGGTTTTTCTTTTCTACTTTTTCCCCCAAGTTTTTATGTAGGTTTTTTTTTCTTTTTCGTTGTTCTTCTCCCAATTTATTGCACTTTCTTCTCTCCACTCAAATGGAAAGCTCCCTTTGCACTTTATTTTTTTTTTGGGGGGGGGGCATATTTTTTTTCCTTTGTTTTTGGCTCCTGTTTCTCTCTTTTATTTTTTTCCTTTGTTTTTGGCTCCTGTTTCTCTCTTCTCTGTCCCATACCCATACTAGCTCCATACATCACAACTTCCCCCTCTTTACTGCCTACCTGCACCAAGCGCCAATCATCACATCTTCAAGCAGCACAGGCACGGCCTACTGGAACCTGCCCAGCACTGATTCCTGGCCCACTGTGTTGACCCTAGTACGTGCCACAAACAACCCATCCCAGACCCTCCCCTTCAGCTGGACCTGCCTTGCTGCACCACAGGTAAGTGACTGGTCCCACCCATTGCACAAGGAGGTGAAAAGTATCATGACTACAGATGAGCAAATAACAAAGAACACACAGCCTGACTGCTCAAACATAACCAAATAAAACAAAAAACCAGGATGAAACAAGCAACTCTAAAATCAAGATATGAAGAAAATAACTACTGAATGTCCCAAAGACAGCAGACGATTTCAAAACATATTTAAAAAAAAAAAAAAAGGAGAGAATGGCTCCAATAGGCATCAAAAATAAAACACTGGATGAGTTTCCAGTAGAAGAAAAGACATTAGAACTACCTGGCAGGGAATTCAAATATTTACTATTCAGAGCTATCTAAGAGTTAAAGCAAAAAGCAGACAAAAATGAGGAAAAAATAGACAAATTTATGGAAAAGGCAGACAAATTTATGGAAAATTGAGACAAAAAATGGAAGAATCCAGTAAAATAATACAGGGACAAAATGCCAACATAAATTCACAGCTAGAAATCATACAAAAGCAACAATTAGAAATCCAAAAGATAAACAACAAGATTTCCGAAATGGACAATGTCATAGAATGACTGGGGAGGAGGTTTGAAATGATGGATCAATGAAATTGAAGACAAACACTTGGATACAACTCTGTTTGAGGAAAAATCAGAAAAAAAGAATGGAGAAAAACAAGGAAACCCTGAGAATTATGTGGGATATAATCAAAAGCAAAAATTTGTGAGTGATCTGAGTTCTAGAACAGGGAAAGAAAATGGAAAACACAGAGAGGATCCATTGAAGAATTGCTGACAGAAAACTTCCCTAATGCCATAAATGATGAAAAGCTGACCATCCGGGCTCAACGAACCCCATATAGGATAGACCCCAAAAGAAAAACACCAAGGCATATCAAAATCACACTCGCTAAAACCAAAGACAAAGAAAATATCCAGCGAGCAGATGGAGAAAAAAAAAAGTCATTTACAGATGAGAAACTATAAGACTAAACTCTGATTATCCAGCAGAAACCATGCAGGCAAGAAGGCAATGGGATGATATATATAAAACCTTGAAAGAAAAACATTGCCAACCACGAATAATATATCCTGCAAAGCTTTTGTTCAAATATGATGGTGAAATTAGGATGTTTCCAGATAAACAGAAGTTAAGGGAATATGTAAAAACCAAACCAAACCTACAAGAATTATTAAAGGGAGTCCTTTGGTCTGAGAAAAAACATCAGACCACATCCTGAATCTAGGACAGAAGATTGTACCAGCCAGATATCAATGTAGGAAATGAACTCTCAAGGACTATCAAAAACCAAAAGAATTGCAACAGGGAGCCAGAGAGGTTAATCTGTAAATGACAACAATGTCACAACAATAAAAGAGGGAATAAACGGTATAGGTATAGAACTTTCTAATGGAGAGGAAGGCAGGGCAATACCAAGTAATAATAGACTGGCTCAAACCTAGGAAGATACGGGTAAATTTCAAGGAAACCACAAAGAAAGTTAACAAACATATTCATCAAATTAAAGAAGAAAAACATAAAGTCTCAATAAAAATAAAATCTACAAAAACAAAAGAAATCCACAGACAAAAGGAACTCAGCACAGGAGAGTAAGAGGGACAAAGAAAATGTTAGCACCACAAAAGAAAAAATCACTACAAAATGATAGCAATAAACTCACACCTATCATTAATTACACTGAATGGAAATGGCCTAATGCACCCATAAAGAGACACAGAGTGACAGAATGGATTAAAAAAACAGGATCTATCAACATGCTGTCTACAAGAGACTCAACCCAGAAACAAAGATGCAAATTTATTAAAAATCAAAGGATGGGGAAAAAAAATCAAGCAAAAAGCTACCAAAAAAGAGCAGGAATGTTAATACTAAACTCAGATAAAACAGACTTTAAAACAAAATCCACCATAAAAGACAAAGAAGGAACTATATAACGATTAAAGAGACAATCCATCATGAAGACTTAACCATAATAAACATCTGCACACCCAATGACAGGGCTCCAAAATACATAAAACAAACTCTAACAGCACCAAAAACAGAAATTGACAGTTCCACAATAATAGTAGGAGACTTCAACATACCACTCTCAGTAAAGGACAGAACATCTAGAAAGAAACTCAACAAAGATACAAAAGAGCTAAAAAGCACAATCAGCCAACTTGACCTCATAGACATGTATAAAACACTTCACCCAACAGCCGCAAATTACACATTCTTTTCCAACGAACATGGAAGGTTCTCCAGAATAGACCACAGCTTAGGCCACAGAGCAACCCTCAACAAAACCCAAAACATTGAGATAATACAAAGTATCTTCTCTGGCCACAATGCAATCAAAACAGAAATTAACAGCAGGAAGAATAAGGAAAAAAATCAATTACATGGAAACTGAATAACACTCTGCTTAAAAACCACTGGGTAATAGAAGAAAACAGAGATGGAGTCAAAAAATTCCTAGAATCAAACGAGAATGAAAACACACATCATACCAAAACCTTTGGGACACAGTAGAGGCAGTCCTCCAAAGTCAGTTTATAGCAATAGATGAACACATCAAAAAAGAAAGGGACAAAACCAAAACAGTAGCTACACAACTTGAACAAATAGAAAGAGAACAGCAAAAGAAGCCCACAGCCACCAGAATAAAGGAAATAATACAGATCAGAGGAGAAATAAGTGACATAGAAAATAGAAAAACAATACAAAGAATCAACAAAACCAAAAGCTGGTTCTTTGGAAGGGTCAACAAAATCGACAAACCACTGGCCAAACTGACAAAAGAAAAATAGGAGAGGACACAAATAACCCAAATAAGAAATGAAATGGGGGACATTACAACAGACCCAACTGAAGTAAAAAGGATCGTAACAAATTATTACGAAAAACTATACTCCAACAAATTTGAAAACCTAGAGGAAATGGACAAATTTCTAGAAAGACACTACCTACTCAAACTAACACAAAATGATGTTGGAAATCTGAACAGACCCATAACAAGAAAAGAGATTGAGAAGGTAATTTAAAAAAACGTCCCAAAAACAACAACAAAAAAGCCCTGGCCCAGGTGGCTTTACTGAGAATTCTACCAAACATTCAGAGTAGAGCTTACACCAGTACTACTCAAACTATTTCAGAGCATAGAAAAAGAAGTGATATTTCCGAATTCATTCTGTGAAACCAGCATAACCTTGATACCAAAAACAGGCAAAGACACCACAAAAAAAGAAAACTACGGACCAATGTCTCTCATGAATATAGATGCAAAAATTTTCAACAAAATTCTAGCCAGTAGAATTCAGCAACATATCAAAAAAATAATACACCATGATCAAGTAGGATTCATACCAAGTATGCATTAGAAAATCAATCAATGTAATCCAACACATAAATAAAAAGAAACAAAAGAATCACATGATCATTTCAATCGATGCAGAAAAGGCATCCAACAAAGTCCAACACCCGTTCCCGATAAAAACTTTCAATAAAAAGGTATAAAAGGAAAATTTCTCAATATAATTAAGGGCATATATGCAAAACCAATGACCAACATCATTCTTAATGGAAAGACACTGAAAACATTCTCCTTGAGAACAGGAACAAGACAGAGGTGCCCTTTATCACCACTCCTATTTAACATTGTGTTGAAGTCCTAGCTAGAGCAATAAAGCAAGAAACAGAAATAAAGGGCATCAAAATTGGTAATGAAGAAGTTAAACTCTCCCTGTCTGCGGATGATATGATACTGCATGTAGAAAACCCAAAAGACTCCATGAGAAAACTACTGGAACTAATAGAAAGACTCAGCAGAGCAGCAGAATACAAGATAAACATACAAAAATCAGTTGGATTCCTATACACCAATAAAAAGAATGATGAAAAGGAAAGCAGGAAAACAACACCATTTATAATAACCCCTAAAAAAATAAAATACTTGGGAATAAATCTAACCAGGGATTAAAAGACCCATACAAAGAACACTACAAGACGCTGCTGCAAGAAACCAAAAGAGATCTACATAAATGGAAAAATATACCACGCTCCCAGATAAGTACACATAACATTGTGCAGATGGCAATTCTACCCAAAGCAATTTACAAATACAATGCAATCTCGATCCAAATACCAACAACATTCTTTAAAGAGATGGGAAAAAATATCATTAACTTTATATGGAAAGGGAAGAAGCCCCAGATAAGTAAAGCACTTTTGAAGAAGAACAGTAAAGTAGGAGAACTCACACTATCTGATCTCAGAACCTACTATACAGCTACGGTAGTCAAAACAGCCCGGTGCTGTACAACGACAGATACATTGACCAATGGAACAGAACTGAGAACCCAAGTGTAAATTCATCCACCTATGGTCACCTGATCTTCGACAAGTGCCCAAAGTCCACCAAATAGGGAAAGGACTGGTGCTGGCAAAACTGGATGTTCATCTGCAAAAAAAATGAAACAGGACCCACATCTCAAACTATATACAAAAATTAACTCAAAATGGATCAAAGACCTAAACATAAAGCCAAAAACCATGAAGTTCCTATAAGAAAGAATAGGATCAACACTAGATGTCCTAATACAGGGCATTAACAGGATAAAAGCCACAACCAACAACACACAAGCTCCAGAGGATAAGTCAGATAACTGCGATCTTCTAAAAACTAAACAGTTATGCTCATCAAAAGACTTCACCAAAAGAGTAAGAAGAGAACCTACAGACTGGGAAAAAAAATTTGGCTATTACAAATCAGACAAAAGCCTATTCTCTAAAATCTACAAGAAAATCCAACACTTCTATAACAAAAAGACGAATAATCCAATTAAAAAATGGGCAAAGGAAATGAACAGACACTTCACCGAAGAAGACATTCAAGTGGCTAACAGACGTATAAGGAAATGCTCACAATCTCTAGCCATTAGAGAAATGCAAATCAAAACCACAATGAGAAACCGTGTCACCCCAGGATTACCGGCACAAATCAATAAAACAGGAAATAATATGCTGGAGAAGCTGCAGTGAGATTGGAACTCTTAAGCACTGCTGGTGGGAATGCAAAATGATGTCGTCATTTTGGAAAATGATATGCTGCTTCCTTAGAAAGCTAGAAATAGAAATACCATATGATCCAGCCATCCCATTCCTAGGAATATATCCTAGAGAAATAAGAGTCATCACACAGACAGGCATATGCACATCCATGTTCATTGCAGCATTGTTCATGATAGCAAAAATATGGAAACAACCTAGATGCCCATCAACATATGAATGGATAAACAAACTGTGGTACATACACACAATGGAGTATTACGCAACAATAAAGAACAATGATGAATCTGTGAAGCATCTCATAACAAGGATAAATCTGGAGGATATTATGCTGAGGGAAATAAGTCCATCATGAAATGACAAATACTGTATGAGACCACTACTGTAAATACTCATGAAAATGTTTACATACAAAAAGAAACAATCTTTGATGGTTATGAGAGAGGAGAGAGTGGGGATGGAAAAACACTTAATAGACAATAGGTAAGTGGAAACTTTGGTGAAGGGTAAGACGACACACAATACTGGGGGAAGCCAGCACAACCGGTACAAGGCACACTCACGGTAGCTCCACAGACACACGCAAATTCCCTGAGGGACCGAATTGCTGGGCTGAGATCTGTGGGACCATGATCTCGGGGAATATCTAGCTCAATTGGCATAACATAGTTTATAAAGAATATGTTTTACATTCTACTTTGGTTAGTAGCATCTGGGGTTTTAAAAGCCTGTGAGCAGCCATCTAGGATTCTCCACTTGTCTCGCCCCTTTGGGAGCAAGAAAGAATGAAGAAAACTAAAGATACAAGGAAAAGATTAGTTCAAAGGACTAATGGCCAACATCTACCACAGCCTCCACCAGATGGAGTCCAGAACAATGAGATGATGCCCCGCTACCACCACTGACTGCTCTGACAGGGATTACAATAGAGGGTCCTGGACAGAGCTGGAGAAAAAATGTAGAACAAAATTCAAACTCAAAAAGAAAGACCAGACTTGCTGGCCTGACAGAGACTGGAGAAACCCTGAGAATATGGCCCCCAGACATCCTTTCAGCTCAATAATAAGGTCACTCCTGAGGTTCACCCTTCAGCCAAAAATTGAACAGGCCCAGGGAACAAATCAAGACCGAAGGGGCAGGGCATACCAGCCCTGGGGTAGAGACTGGAACGAAGAAGGGAACAGGAAAGCTGGTAATGCGGAACCCAGAGTTGAGAGGGGAGAGTGTTGATGTGCTGTGGGGCTGTTAACCAACGTCATAAGACAATGTGTGTACTGACTGTTTGATGAGAAACTAGTTAGTTCTGTAAACTTTCATCTAAGGGACAATTAAAAAACCAAAACAAAACAAAAAATATTACTACAGATCCTACAGACATTACAATGATAATCAGGGAACATTATTAAAAATTCTATGACAGCTTAGACAAAATGGTCCAATTCTATGAATGACAGAAATCACCAAATACCTTAAGAAAAAATATATAGTTAGAATAGATGCTCTCCTAGCCGTCTAGTGCTGCTATAAAAGAATACCACAAGAGGAAGGATTTAACAAAGAGAAATTTATTTCCTCATAGTAAAACCAAAAAAAAAAAAAAGCCCATTGCCACTGAGTCGATTCTGACTCATAACAGCCCTATAGGACAGAGTAGAACTGCCCCATAGGGTTTCCAAGGAGCAGCTAGTGGAATCTCACTGCCGACCTTTTGGTTAGCAGCCAAATGCTTAACCACTCCTCACAGTAAAGCAGGCTGAAAAGTCCAAAATCAGGGTGTCAGCTCCAGAGGAACTCTTTCTTTCTCTGTCGCCTCAGAAGGGAGGTCCTTGTCATCCATCTTCCCTTGGTCTGGGAGCATCTCAGCATAGGAACCTCAGGTCCAAACGAAGCACTCTGCTCCCACTGCTCCTTTCTTGGTGGTATGAGAATCCCAACTCTCTGCTTGCTTCCCTTTCCTTTTATCTCTTGAGAGATAAAAGGTGGTGCAGGCCACACCCCAGGGAAACTCCCTTTACATTGGATCAGAGTTACAATCCCACCCTAATCCTTTTTAACGTAAAATTACAATTCCACCCTAATCCTCTCTAACATAAAATTACAATCACAAAATAGAGGACAACCACACAACACGGGGAATTATGACCCAGCCAAAATGATACATACATTTTTGGGTAGACATAATGCAGTCCACGACAGACACATATTTATTAAATAAATTGCGTTTGTTGCTAAAACGCTCTCACAAAGAAAGCTCCAGTCCCAAGTGACTTCACTGGGGAATTCCACCTAACACTGAAGGAAGTAATAATATCAGTTCTACACAAACCAGTCCAAAAAATTGAAGAAAAGGGAACACTGCCCAACTCATTCTATGAGATCACCATTACCCACACCTGATAAAGACATTACCAAAAAATTAAACTATGGACCATAATCCCTTGGGAAAAGAGACGGAAAACTTTTAAACAAAATTTTAATAAATTGAATCCAAATGTGTATAAAAAGGATACTTCATGACCAAGAGTATCTCAGGAATGCAAGGTCGATTTAACATTCAAAAATGAATCAATGTAATATTACATATTAACAAACTGAAAAAGAAAAACCATGTGATCATCTCATTAGATAGAAAAAACATCTGACACAACCCAGCATTTATAAATCTCTAAGCAATCCAGGAACAGAAGGAAACTTCCTCAAGATGATAAACCTACAGCTAATATCGTACTTAATGGTGAAAGACTGATAGTTTTCCCCTAAGGTCAGGAACAAGACAAGAATATCTCATCTCCTCACTTCTATCTGATATTGTACTCGAGTTTCTAGCCATGTGCAATGAGGCAAGAAAAGGAAAAAGAAATTAAAAGGCTTCTAGATTCTAGAATAATCGGTAAAATAATCTTTATTTGTAGGTCACACGAAGTCTACATTTCTAAGCGAAACTCTGATAGCACCTATAGATAAGCTACTAGAACTAACAAGAAAATTTAACCAGGTTGCAGGATAAAAATAAACATTCAAAATTCAGTTGTATTCTCTATACTAGCAACAATCAGAAATTGAATTTTCAAAACCAATAATACCATTTAAAATAGGGATAAGTCTGAAAAAAAGTGTGCAAGACCTGTATACTGAAAACTACAAAACATTGTAGAGAGAAATTCAAGTCCAAAATAAATGGGAATAACCTGTGGGGGTCGAGTCGATGCCGACTCATAGAGACCCTGTATCACGCTTATCTATTGGAAGACTCAATAGTATTAAGATATTAATTCTTCTCAAATCAATCTGTAGGTTTAACACAATCCCAGCAAAATGCTTAGGTAGAATTTGAGAAGCTGATTTGAAATTTTATATAGAATGAGAAGCCCTTGAATAAACAAAACAACTTTGAATAAGAACAATGTTGAAGGATTAAAACTACTTCACTTCGATAACTATTATTATAAGGATAAGTAATGAAGGAGTATACCCATTGCCATCTGGTCGATTCCAACTCATAGCGACACCATAGGACAGAGTAGAATTGTTGCATAGGGTTTCCAGGGCTGTCATCTTTATAGAAGCAGGCTGCCACATCTTTCTCCCCCAGAGCACCTGGTGAATTCAAACTGCCAACTTTCTGGTTTGCAGCCAAGTACTTAACAACTCTGCCACCACTGGAGCAGAATAGAGAATCCAGAAATAGACCCACGTGTATATTCACAACTGGTTTTCAACAAAGGTACAAACTCAATTTAGTTAAGAATGATAGTCTTTTCAATAAATGGTGCTGAAAGTCATATCAATAAGAAAAAAAAAGAAGTACTTTTATTCATACCTTGTGGCATATAAAAAATAAACTCAATATGGGCCACGATCCTAAATGTAAAACCTATGACTATAAATATAAGAGAAATTTTTGTCATCTTGGGTTAGGCAAAATTTCATAACTATGACCAAAAAAATATGATCCCTTAAATGGATACATTTGACATCATCGAAATTAAAAACTTCTGCCCTTCGAAAGATAGTTAGGAAAATGAAAAGTCTAGCCACAACCTAGGAGAAAATATATCAGAAATATATCTCATAAAAGACATATCCAGAATGTATTTTAAAAGTGTCAAAACAATAATAATAAAACTTCAATAAATAAAAGATTTGAGAAGGAAATTCCTCAAAGAACATGGTAAATAAGTATAAGAAAAGAGGGTCAAAATCAATAGTCATTAGGCATTTGCAAATTTAAACCACAATAAGATACCAGTACACACCTATTAGGAATCCCTGGGTGGCACAAACCATTAAGCATTTGACTACTAGCCAAAAGGTTGGTAGTTCAAAACCTCCCAAAGGCGCCTTGGAAGACAGACCTGCTGCTCTGCTTCTGAAAGGTCACGGCCTTGAAACTCCTATGGGGCAGTTCTATCCTGCACACGTGAGGTCTCCAGGAGTCAGAATCGACTTGATAGCAATTAACAATGATCACACACATCTATCGGGATTTCTAAAATTTAAAAGATTGACGATACCAAGTGTAGACAAGGATGTAGACCAACTGTCACGCTTACACGCTGCTGGTGGGAAAGTGAAATGACACAATCACCTTGGAAAACTGTTGACAGTTGCTTAGAAGGTTAATCACACACCCACCATGCGATTCAGCCATTCCACTCCTAGGTAACAGAAACAGGAGTGTATGTCCACACAGACTTGTAGGTGAATGTTCATAGCAGCACTATTTGTAATAGCTCAACAATGGAAAGAACCCAAATGTCCATTGACATATAGATGGAGAAACAAATTGTGGTATATCGATACTTTTCAGCAATAAAAAAGCAATACACTGTTGATTCAGGAGGAGCAAAACGGAGAGATTATAAAAGAACACAAGGAAACATTTGTGAGGAAGGGGTGGATATGTTGATTATCCGGATGGAGGTGATGGCTTGACTGGTGCACGCACGCACGCGTGCGCACACACACGAAGATTTAAGTTGTATACTTTAAATATGTACAATTTATTGTATGTCAATTACACCTCAACAAGCTGTTAAAATAAAAGAGAATAAGAAGGTAGATGATATTTAACCATGAACCTATTACAGGTCCATTCGTTTTCCACAAAGATCCCCTTAATCCTGATGCCAAAGAGTCACAACTGAAGAGGGTTTTCCCAAAGCTTCATTTGCTGCAGTAAGAACACCTGGCGCCTCCCCCAGTACTTGAAGCTTTACGGTAAAATCCTTAGCCCTCTTCCCTTCATCTGTATTCATTCACAAGGTGATCCTATTTCACTCCATGACTTTAAAGACCATCTATACGCTGATGAATCTAAAATTTAGATCTCCAGCTTGTACCTTGCTTCTAAACTCCAGACCTGTATGTATCCAATTGCCTGTTAAGTATTTTCACTTGGCTTTTTAATAAAAAAAAAAAAAAAAAAAAATTAGTTTTTTTTTTTTTTAATAGGTATTTAGAACCCATCCTGTCCAAAACTTAACTACGGATATCAAAATCTACTCCTCCTCCAGTTTTCCCTCCCAATTAAAGGCAACTTCATTCTTCCAGTTTCTCAGGAAGAAAGACTTGGAATCCATCCTTGAATCATTTCTTTCTTCCACAATACATATTCGATCTGTTAATAAAGCTTATCAGCAATGCTTCACATAGATTCAGAACCCAACCCCTTCTTACCTTTTCCAAAGCTACAGCCATCATGTCTCGCCGGGGTTATTGGGATCATCTCCCTCTGGTTTCCCTGCTACTGTCCATAAAAAAAAAAAAAATTGCCATTGAGTCAAATCCTACTACTATCCGTTAGTCTAGTAATAATGTAACACCCAGGTAATACATCATAAGATCCCATTCTACTCCAAACTCAATTTCTCTGTATCTGCCATTCTGGCTAACAACAAAAAGTTGTAAATTATAGTTTGCGTGTGTGTGTGTGTGTGTGTGTGTGTGTGTGTCGTGGTGATGGTGTTGTTGTCATTGTTCACAGGTGCTTGCTCATCCTCACAGAGCAGTTACTCACAATGTAATAATTGATTTTCAGCAAATCTGGGTTCAGAGCAGACATAATTAAAAAGCCTACACTAATAGGCCAGCGTGGAGATTCCCCCAATCCTGCTTTATTAGGGCTCAGGTGCTTTACCCTCTCATCCCACACTTCCAGGTATAAAATGGAAATATGCCTGAGATTTAAGGAAAGGCACCTGGATTTCAGGCATTCCTCTGCCTTTTCCCTTTCCTCTGTCAGGGCCCAATAACTCTAGTGTCTATTTCAGGCTTATAAATCTCTTGATTGCTAAGCTGAGACAATTCCTCCTCAGCCAAAGGCGAAACACAAAGATTTCACAATCTGAGTGAAACTCATTCTCAGGACACAACAGGAGAAATTTCCAAAAAGGATAAGATCAATAATAAGATTTGCAGAATTTGGCACATAATCCAAAGCATGGTAGAATTTGCTTTACAGCCTTTGTGTTTCCAGATGGGGCTAGTGTGGCAGCAGAAATCAAGTCATGGATGAGGGTTAGCATGTGTTCCTCACCTGAGTGCCAGAGGCTTCTCAGGTCTTTTTTTCCTTTCTAATCCCTATAATCCTATGAGGTCAGCATCATTTCCCCATTATAGATGAGGAAGTTCAGGCTCACGTCACCAGGTACTAGGGTCATGGTCCCTGGTAGCAAAGTGTTGCACCATGTGAATCGTCACATGTTTCATGTGCCCAGAAGGGAATGCCTTTTTGTAATTCATCTGCCAAGAGTGGGCATCTTTTGGTAATTCACACAAAGGCACTGTACGTGCTGACATTGACTTTACCCACTGCTCTTCCCTTCACCGAAGTTAGAAAGATTTAAAGAGGCTGAAGTTACCTGGATATGAGGTAAGGGACTGGAGAACTTAGATAAATGCTACTCCACTATTCTTTTGGTTCTATTTGGCCTCCACCATTCTGTTTTTCCAGAAATAGGATTTATATCAGTATGTTTGTCTTGCCTTCTTAGATGGATTTCAACTTCCTTTGATGATAATGGTTATATCATCTATCTACTTAAAAAAAACCTCAGAGCATAAAAATAGGTATACTTGCATTTATTTTAACAACTATTTGTTAAATAAGTGCATAAATAAATGAATGGTGACTAGCATAAATAAGTACTTTTAAGCCCTGGCCAGTAGCATAAATAAATGAAAATCTTCATTTCACCTACCATGTCCCCATGTAGGTGGCTACAAGCAGAAGGTGTAATTGAAATTGACCAGTATATTCACTCTTCCTGGAAACAGGACATGTAGGATGTTCTAAAAATATATTCTTTGACTCATTAAAATGAATTGCTCAAGAATATAACAAACATGAGATCTTCCTGTACGTCCTAAGAAGAAGGAGACAAAAAGGAACTGAGATACTGACCAAAGAAAGCTAAGGAAGGAGTGGGTGAGCTGAGATGGGGTTAGAAAAAAATAGAAGCAATAGGAAACAGAAGTTCAAAAGAGGGAAGGAAGATATTCATGTCATGGCACTCTTTTTAAAATTTTAATATTGTTTTTAAAAGAAAAAATAACTATCTTTTTCCACCTTATGTGCCAACATCATGTGAGATGGTGTCATCCATTGAGGACAATGAAGGTGCTAGTTAAATAAAGAGAGAGCTGAGCATTTCAGTGATATCACTATGACCTCAGCAGTTTGATATTTGAATAAGGACTAGAAAATTAGGCTCCTAGAAGCTTCCAAGTTGAAAGAGAGTCTGGGTTGTAAAATGAGGCCCTAGGTCTCCTGTGCTACCCCACATGATTTCAGCTAAGATGTCCATAATGAGCATCCTTTTGGAGGTATGAACCAGTTTAGCTAAGACTAGGCCACTAATCATATCAAGGTGACCACAAGTCCAATGGCACATTTAACTCTGTATGACTCAAATAGCGTCACTTTCTCCCTTAACCTCTACTGTTTCCCTAATCCTAAAAGGTAGGATTTGAGGGAGGGAGGATAGCACCTTTCTTCCACGCCAGTGAAAAAAGAAATACTTACGTTACTGCGTAGTTTCTGTGAAAGATATAAGCAGCAATCAGCACACTATTTTTTTTTTCCTTAAGGTTCACCATCTATGGGCATCTTGGCAAAAATAACCCACCTCAAAAGTGATTTGTCAAAGGAATTGATACAATACTGATTCCACATTTCCTCATAAATCTCATCCTTAAAAGCTCATCAGGAAAACTAATGAAATAAAGTGACTTATTTTGGATAGATGTAAATCTGGCCTACACACACACACACACACGCACACACACACACCATGAAAGCAAAGTCAAAACAACAACAAATTGACAAAAAAAAACCCAACAAATTGACCAAAAAAAAAAAATTTGGAAAAAAAAAGGACCACTTATATCACAGATAACGGGCCAATTTCCCTGACATATTAAAAAAAAAAAATCCTAAAAATTAATAAGAAAATCATATATTAAAAAAAAAAACCAAACCCAGTGCTGACGAATCAATTCCGACACATAGCGACCCTATAGGACAGAGTAGAACTGCCCCATAGAGTTTCCAAGGAGCGCCTGGCAGATTTGAACTGCCGACCCTTTGGTTAGCAGCCGTAGCACTTAACCACTACGCCACCAGGGTTTCCAGAAAATTGTATACACACACACACATATACATGCAAAAAGGGCAAAAGATATTAACAGATATTCATGTAAAAATGAAATGTAAATGGCCCTTAAACATATGAAAAGAGTCATTTTCATTCATGATAAGAAAGGAATTTTTAAAATACACTGAAAAGCCACTTTTAGATTATAAAAATTCCAAAGTTTAAAAATCCACTTTGTTGGCAAGCCTGTGGGGAAACAAGAGCTCTTGTACACTGCTGGTGGGAATGTACATTGGAACAATCCACATGGAGGGCAACTGGTAACACCTATTAAAATTAAAATCTTTCCCTGTGGGAGAAAGATTTGGCAGACTGCTTCCATAAAGATTTACAGCCTTGGAAACCGTATAGAGCAGTTTTACTCTGCTCTGCAGGGTTGCTATGAGTCAGAATAAACTCAAGAGCAGTGGGTTTTTGTTTGGTTTATTAAAATTATAAATGCATATTCTATTCCAATATTCCTACTCCTGAGAATTTATTCTGAAAATACACATCTTTGTGTGCAACACCAGATATGTCCATTAATTAGAATCATCTTATAGCTATAAAATAATTGAGGATGGAAAAGCAGTTGTCAATATTCAATATTCATTCATGAGAAAAAAACTCTCCACAAACTAGGAAAAAAAAAGCATGTCCTGAACTTGATGAAAGACATTTACAAAAAAATACAGTTAATATCACATTTAATGGTGAAAGATTGAATTTTTCATTTGACATCAAGAAAAAGGAAAAGATAGTCACCTCACCACTTGACTTAGGCTGGGTTCTCTAGAGAAGCAAAATCAGTAAAGCATATAAATATATATAGAGAGAGATTTATATCAAGGAAATGGATCACATGTCTGTAGAGGCTGGAATGTCCCAAGTCCATGGGTAAGGATAGAGGCTCCTGATTCACATAGCCACAGGGGCAGGTGAGCCAAGACTGGCAGATCAGAGATCAGGGCTCTTGCTCACAGGCTGTGAAGATCAACAAATCCCAAGATTGGCAGGTAAGGCTGCAACTAAGCTGCTACCCCAGGTCCCAAGAACCAGAGGTCAGATGAACAGGAGCCAGCTGGAGGATCCAGAATGAGTTAAGTCCACAAGCCTTGCCAGAATATCCACTTGTATTAGGCCACACACACAAGGAAACTCCCTATCAACTGACTGGCTACTCACAGCAGATTCCATCATGGAGGTGATCACATTATATCAAATCTTATCATGGAAGTGGTCACATCATACAACTGCCAAACCACTGAGACTCATGACCCAGCCAAACTGACACACAACCTTAACCATCACAGTCCACCCCTTGTCAACCTGGCACCTGTACACATCTCCTTAATCTTTGAGCAAAAACGATTAATTATGAAGCCTTACTTGTGCATAACATGGTACAATGAACACACATACAACTGAAAATGCACTAGCCCTGTTACATCTTATGTTGTATAAGTGGAGAAAACAAAAACATTTAATGCACACGTACAAAGCAGAAATACTCATAACAATTACAGCCCTCGTTTCTGCAACTGGTCATATGGTCATAACGGATATTTAGAGCTACCTTCCTCCACCACCCATTCCACATTCCTTTTCCCCTCAGCAAGCACCTCGGCTGGTCATGGTTCTTTGGCTGGTGGGGTGACTCAAATCTTCATTCCTGAAGGGTCTGGGCCGTTAGTAGTCATGTCGGAATTGGGCTGCTGTAGTTTTCCATTGACTTTAATTACAGGGTATGGTAGTACTAAGAGATGCCCTAAAGGATCTCCTGCATTTCAGACATACTCTTCTTTACTTCCATTATGTAATATCAATCCGATTTCCTTATGGTAATCAGGATGACTCACTCCAGCCAGTGTGGTATCTCCTTTCTTTGCCTGTTTTTCCAGAGGCATAAGGAGACCAAAGTGGCCAAGTGGCATTCTTGGCTTCCAGTTCAAGGGAACAAGTGATGTATCTCCATGTGGGAGCATTCCTCCCTCTGGAACTAAGACCTCTAGACCCTCAGACCATAAGGTCTCAGCGACTGGGAGCAAAAATCTTGTGAGTGGGTCACTAGGGGTAATAGTGAGTGGTGCCACTCACATTTCCACCTCTTGATTCCTGGATCCATGAATCCTGGTTATGGGAGAAACAGCACCATATATTGGTTGCTGGTTTAGAGCATATACAGCCTCCTGGAGAACATTGCCCCAACCCTGCAAGTTATTGTCACCTAACTGGCACCATAATTATGTCTTTAGAAGGCCATTCCTTTGTTCTATCGAGCTAGCTGTTTCAGAATGATGGAGAACATGGTAAGACTAGTGAATTCCTTGAGCTTGGGCCCATTGCCAAACTGAATTTGCTGTGAAGTGAGTCCCTTAATCCAAGGCTATGCTGTGTGGCATACTACGATGGTAGATAAGGCATTCTGTAAGTCCATGATTGGTAGTTTTGGCAGAAGCATTGTGCACAGAGAAGGCAAATTCCATACCCAGAGTGTCTATCCCAGTAAGAACAAAATGCTCTCCTTTCCATGATGGAAGTGGTCCAGGGTAATCAACTTGCCACCAGGTTGCTGGGTGATCACCTCAAGGAATGGTGCCATATCAGGGACTCAGTGTTGATCTCTGCTGCTGGCAAACTGGGCAGTCAGCAGTGGCTGTAGCCAAGTTGGCCCTGGTGAGTGGAAGTCCATGATGTTGAGTCAATGCATAACCCCCATCCCTGCCACCACGGCCACTTTGTTCATAAGCCTGTCGAGCTATTACGGGAGTAGCTGGGGAAATCTCCAAGATCCATCTTTTTTTTTTTTTTTTCTCTGCACAGGCCAAATAGGTGAGTTGATTGAGGATATAATGGAAATCACCACCCCTGCACCCTTCAAGCCCTTGCTGGTGGAAGTAATCCCTGCAATCCCTCCAGGAATGTGGTATTGCTTTTGGTTTACTATTTTTCTAGATAGGGGCAGTTCTAATGGCTTCCACTTGGCTTTTCCTACCGTAATAGCCCTTACTCCATTTGTCAGGGGTTTGATGTAGGGGTTCTGCCAGTTGCTGAGTATATCTAGTCCAATTATGAATTCTGAAACTGGGGAAATCACTACAGGATGAGTTCAGGGACCCACTGAACCTACTGTGAGATGGGCATAAGCTAAGGCTCCATTAATAACCTGACCTCCATATGCCCCCACTCTGACTGGTGGGCCACAGTGACAGTTCGGGTCTCCTAGAATTACTGGCAGTTCAGAGCTAGTATCCAGTAATCCTCAAAAAGTCTGATATTTCCTCTTCCCCTATGAACAGTCACTCTCATAAAATGCTGTCGAATCCTTTAGGGAAGTCTGGGAGAAAGATTAACAGCATAAGTTTTCGGCAGTGTATTAGAGGCCTTCCTCAAGGGGACCCAATCTCCCCTTCAGTCAAGGGGTCGTGGATCTTTAAACTCACCCAATTCTGGGAATTGATTGAGGGGCCATGACTCTCTATTTTGGTGACTGGAGTAAGACTGCTGTTCACTTGACCCAGAATTCATCTGCTTGAGCAGAACAAGTAAATATTTAGTAGATTCCTATCTATTACACTCACAGGGACACCATGACTAAGTAGCCAACACCATAAGTCCATACGAGTCAGACTATTCTGATTACTGCTTTGACTCCATTAATCATTACGATAACCATGTTCACCTTGTCTTTGTCGATTGAGTGCTGCCACTTGGCCCCTACCACCATGGGTTCAATCAGCCCCACTGTAGCTAGGTGTCTTAATTCATTTAGGGCAGTTTCCACTGTCAAATCTGACTTACATAAAATAGTAATCACAGCAGTTTTCAAGCGGCTCCCTTCACAGATTTGTTCCTCACAGTTGTAGAAAAAGGTGTGTCTTCTGGGCACTCCATGTGTGAGTCTGTGGGTCTAATCTGATAAATCTATTCTAGCGTGCTGTCTTAGTCATCTAGTGCTACTGTAACAGAAATACTAAAAGTGGATAGCTTTAACAAAGAGAAGTTTATTTCCTCAAGATAAAGTAGCCTAAAAGTCCAAATTCAGGGCGTCGGCTCCAGGGGAAGGCTTTCTCTGTTGGCCGTCTAGTCAATCTTTTCCCGGACTAGGAGCTTCTTCGCACAGGGACCCCAGGTCCAAAGGGCATGATCTACTCCCAGCGCTGTTTTCTTGGTGGTATGAGGTCCCCCACTCTCTGCTCACTTCCTTTCTTTTTATCTCTTGTAAGATAAAAGGTTGTTCAGACCACACCCCAGGGAAACTCCCTTTACATTGCATCAGGGATGTGACCTTAGTAAGAGTGTTACAATCCCATCCTAATCCTCTTTAACATTAAATTGCAATCACAAAATGGAGGACAACCACACAATACTGGGAATCATGGCCCAGCCAAATTGATGCAAACATTTTTGGGGCAACATAATTCAATCCATAACACATGCCAATTTCCCTAAGCTTTTGGATGCCTTCTACAGTATACTAAGGAAGGTCTGGTATTTCAACTTGATTTAGTGTAGGCCACCACATAATCCATGCTTCAGTGACCCAGCCAAATAAACTATTATATTCTTTCCTAACTTCTCAACCTGAAACATTGAATAAAGAATCTGTGCTTCGTGGGCCTATATCAATAAACTCAGACTGATCCATCTTTATGTTTCCTGCACCATTATTCCACATCCTTAATAGCCATTCCCACACATATTCCCCAGGTTTCTGTTTGCACATATTAGAAAACTCAAGCAGTTCTTTTGGAGTGTAGCGTACCTTCTCCTGGATCATACTTTGTAGTTCACCTTTTTGGGGGTCGCTGGGACTTAGGTTTAGTTATAAGTCTAGAAGCCAAAATCAGTGGGGAAATGTTTTGAGAACATTCAGCATTGTCTTGTAAGGCATCTGCCTCAGACAATGTCCCACGCAATGACTCAGACAAAGGTACTTGTATGCAGCTGGGTTTACCTAATTAGATGGGGATGGAGGGGCTAATGGTTTTACTGGGGAGGGTGGTTTACCAGACAAACATGGAGTAATCTCTTCTGATAGGAGTGAGAGGGCTGGCTCTGTTGGCAGGGGCTCAACATCTCTAGCCTCCTGATTATCTGCCCATATGTCCCCATCCCAAATTTCGGGATCCCATTTTTTCCCAATCAATGCCCTCACTTTTACTTCAGACACTTTTCAAGGTTTCAGTTGAGTTGACATTGTAACTCAGCCACTCTTACAGTAAGACTCTGGGTTTGTTTTCAGCAATGTCAGCTCTGTTACTACAAGAAATAAGGCTTTCTTTCAAGGCACAAGTGGAAACTTCAAGGTTGTTTATGCAGCACTTGAGCTTTGACTCTGAAGCCCTGAGCTTGTCTCTTTCTTTCACCAGTTTGTCTAGTGAAAGTAGGGCCAACCAACAAGCTTTCTTATACTTCCCATTCTGACAAAATTGTAGAAAGTTATCACACATGTAATCACCCACAGCTTCACCTTTCACCAATATCTGATCTATCGTTGGTGATATTTTTCATATTTGAGATCCCATCTCCCACCATGGATTAGCAGTGCCCTCTTTACTACTGGAAGCAGAGTCATCAACATCTTTAAGACTGAACAGACTTGAGAACCAATTTAGAAACTCATCCTTACAATTCTGTTTCTCTAAAACCACTGTCAGTATAAAATGTCTTAGGATGGGTTCTCTAGAGAAGCAAAACCAGTAAAGCCTATAAATATATAAAGACAGGGATTTATATCAAGTAATTGGCTCATGCGATTTAGAGGCTGGAATGTTCCAAGTCCATGGGTCAGGATAGAACCTTCTCCTGATTCATGCAGGGGCTGGCAAACCCAAGATCAGCAGGTCATAGAGCAGGGCTCTCAGTCATAGGCTGTGAAGATTGACGAATCCCAAGATTGGCAGGCAAGACCACAGGTAAGCTGCTAGCTCAGGTCTCAGGAACTGAAAGTCAGACAAACAGGAGCCAGCTCCAGGATCCAGACCAAGCAAAAGTCCATAAGCCTTGTGAGAGTGTCCACTTATATTCAAAGCAGGCCACACACCCAAGGAAACTCCCTTTCAACTGATTGGCTAATCACAGCAGATTTCATCATGGAAATGGTCACATTATATCATATCTCATGGAAGTAATCACAACATCACATGACTGCCAAACCACAGAGAATCATGGGCCAACCGAGTTGACACACAATCTTAACCATCACACCACTCTTATTCAATGTTATATTGGAGGTTCCAGTGAGTACCATAAGGCAACAAAAAGAAGTAAAAGATATCCAGGTTAGACATGTTGTAGACAACATGATCCTTATGAAGATAATCCAGTGTTATCTACAAAAATATATATAAAATCAAATGAGTATAGTAAGTCACAAAGATGCTAGCTCAACACACAAAAATCAATTTTATTTCCATATACTAGCAATAAAAGAACAAAAAAAAGTTGCCAGGGAGTCAATTTTGACTCACAGCAGCCCTATAGGGCAGAGTAGAGCTGTCCTATAGGGTTTACAAGGAGTGGTTGGTGGGTTTGAACTGCTGACATTTTGGTTAGCTGCTGAGCTCTTAACCACTGTGCCACCAGGTTTACATACTAGCAATGAGCAAACAAACAAGTAGGAATTGAAATCTTAAAATATAGTACCATTTAAAATAGCATCTCAACCATGAAACACTTAGGGATAAATCTATAAAAAATGTTTACAAGATTTTTATGCTCAAAATTATAAAAGAATGATGAGAGAAATCAAAGAAGAGCTAAATAAATGATAAACTGTGTTCTTGGATTAGAAGACTTAATATTATTAAGCTGTCAATTCTCCCCAGATTGATTCATAAATGTAATATAATCCCAATCAAAATCCTAACAATCAACAAACTATTTTAAAATTTATATAGAAAAGCACAAAACTTAGAATAGTCAAAACAACCTGGAAAAAATACAAAGTTGGAAGAATCACATGAACTGTTTTCAAGATTTACTATAAAATTACAGTAATCAAGATAGTGCAGTATTGAAGAAAGGATAATCAAATAGATTAATGGAATAGAGCATTGTTGTTAGATGCCGTTGGGTCCATTACGACTGATAGTGACCTTAGGTACAACAGAAAAAAACACAGTCCAGTCCTGTGCCAACCTCATAAGCATTGCTATGTTTGAGCCCATTTTTGCAGCTACTGTGTCAATCCATCTCATTTAGGGTCTTTCTCTATTTCAAAGACCTTCTGCTTTAACAAGCATAATGTCCTTTTCCAGGGACTGGTCTCTCCTGATAACATGTCCCAAAGTACGTGAGATGAAGTCTCGCCATTCTCATTTCTAAGGGGCATTCTGGCTATATTTCTTCCAAGACAGATTTGTTCCTTCTTCTGGCAGTCCATCGTTTATTCAATATTCTTCACCAACACCACAATTTAAAGGCATCAATTCTTCTTTCTTATTTATTGTCCAGCTTTTGCATGCATATGAGGCAACTGGAAATACTATGGTTTGGGTCAGGCGTTTGACTATGTGGATCATAACAAATTATAGATAATATTGCAAAGAATGGGAATTTCAAAACATTTAATTGTGCTCATGCAGAACCTGTACATAGACCATGAGGCACTCGTTTGAACAGAACAAGGGGATACTGACCCTTCACTGCTGTCAAGTAGATTCTCACTCATAGCGACACTGTAGGGGATACTTAGTGGTTTAAAATCAGAAAAGCTGTGCACTAGAGTTGTATCCTTTCACCATACTTATTCAATCTGTATGGCTGAGCAAATAATCCGAGAAGCTAGACTGTATGAAGAAGAATACCTCTTCAGGATTGGAAGAAGACTCCATAACAACTTGTGTAATGCAGGTGACGCAGACTTGGTTCCTGAAAGTGAAGAGGACTTGAAGCACTTACTGATGAAGATCAAAGACTACATACAGCCTTCAGTATGGGTTACACCTCAACATAAAGAAAACAAAAATCCTCACAACTGGACCAATAAGCAACATTATGATAAATGGAGAAAATATTGAAGTTGTCAAAGATTTCATTTTACTTGGATCTACAATCAATGCCCATGGAAGCAGCAGTCAAGAAATCAAAAGACACATTGCATTGGGCAAATCTGCTGCAAAAGACCTCTTTCAAGTGTTAAAAGGCCAAGATGTCTCTTTGAATGGAATAAAATAGAGGGTTATAAAATGAACCTTCACATATATAGTCAACTGATCTCTGACAACGTTGTCAAAGTGATTCAATGGAGAAAGCATGGTCTTTTCAAGAAATGGTGCTAGAACAATTGGACATTCCTATGCAAAATAAAAGCAAACAAACAAAACAACAACAAAACCACCTCTAGCCATAGTTTGTACCACATACAAAAATAAACTAAAAATTGACCTAAACATAAAACTACAACTATAAAACCTTTAGAAAAAAAGATTTTTGATCTTGGGTTAGACGAATCATTCTCAGATAAGACACCAAAAGCATCAACCATAAAAGAAAACATTGATAGCTAAGACATCAAAATTTAAAACTTCTGCTTTCCAAAGACATTGTTAAGAAGATGAAAAGACAAGCCACAAATTAGGAGAAAATATTTGCAAAATAAATGTCTGGTCAAAGATTGTGTTCAGAATTTATAAAGAACTCTGAAAAACACAAATGGGAAATAAACATATGAAAAGATACTTTACTTCATTAGTCTTATTGCTATTCGTAGGTGCTGTAGAGTCGATTTCCACCTTATAACAACCCCATATGACAAAGTAGGATGGCCCCATAAGGTTTTCTAGCTGTAATTCTTACGAGAGTAGATTGGCAGGTCTTTCTCCTGCGGAGCCACTTGGTAAAATGGTTAAAATAAACAAAGACTGACACTATTATGCGCTGGCAAAAATGTAGCACAATTAGAACTCTCATACACTACTGTTGGAAATGTACAATGGTACGACCACTTTGGAAAACAATTCTGCAGTTCGTTATAAAGTTAAATTTACACACACCCTAGTAATTTCACTTCTAGAAATTTACCCAAAAGATACAAAAACACATGTCCACACAAAGGCCTGTAGGGAATGTTTATAACAGCTGCATTAATTAGTTTCCTATTATTATCACATATTTCGTGGCTTTAATAGCACAGATTTATTATCTTACAGTTCTGAGGACATAAGTTCAAAATCACTCTCCCTGGGCTAAAACCAAGGTGTTGGCAGGGTGTTCCTTCTGGAGGCTCTAAGGGAGAATCCATATTCTTGTCTTTCCAGCTTCTAGAGGCCACCTGCTTTCCTGGCTCATGGCCCCCTTCCATTTTGAAAGCCAGCAGTGTAGCATCTTTCAATCTCTCTCTCATTCTCTTACCTCTCCTTTCATAGTCACGTCTCTTTCTCTGACTCTCCTGCCTCCCTTTTCCTCTTATAAGGATCTTTGTGGTAACATTGAGCCCATCTGGATGATTTGGTATATCTCAAAATCCTTAATCACATCTGCAAAGTCCCTTTCCATTAACATATTCAGCATTTCTGGGGGTTAGAACGGGGGCATCTTTAAAAACAAACTAAACCCATTGCCATCGAGCCAATTCTGACTCACAGCGACACTATAGGGCAGAGTAGAACTGCCCACAGGGTTTCCAAGGCTGTGATCTTTATGGAGGAGCCCTGGTGGCACAATGGTTAAAGCTATGGTGAGATACAGCTGCTAACCAAAAAATTGGCAGTTCAAATCCACCAGCTGCTCCTTGGAGAAGCAGATTGCCACATCTTCCTCCTGAGAAGTGGCTGGTGGGTTCAAACTTCTGACCTTTCGGTTTGTGGCAGGGCACTTTAGCACAGCAACACCAGGTCTTCTCTGGACACCTTTGGGGAGCCTCAGTAGCTTTATTTATTACCTCTAAAAACTGAAAACTACGCAAATGACCTATTAACTGATGAATGAGTAAACAAACTGTGGTACATCAATGGAAACCCTGGTGGCAGAGTGGTTAAGAGCTACGGCTGCTAACCAAAAAGGTCAGTGGTTCCAATCCATCAGGAGCTCCTTGGAAATTCTATGGGGCAGTTCTACTCTGTCCTTTGGGGTCGCTATGAGCCAGAATTGACTCGACGACAATGAGTTTGTGTTTTTTTTTTTTTTTGTACATCAATACAATTGAAACAAAATATGAGACACCTGGACCCCATTCTCTTACAACCTTCTCACACTGGAAGACCTGATACAGGTGAAGACAGAAAAGACCAGAGTGCATTTTAGAGCCACAACCGATCTGCTCACATTATGGACAGAAAACTGGCATCTGAAGAGATCTGGTTACTCGTCCAAGTTCATGCATCTGAGTCTCCTGCTTCTTGATTCAGCAGCTCTTTTGTCTCTACTTACCACCTTTCTCCCCTCCCCGCACCACCCCGTTGCCACCGAGTTGATTCCAAATCATAGTGACCCCATAGAACAGAGTAGAATTGCCCCATAAGGTTTCCAAGGAACAGTTGGTGGATTCCAACTGCCAACCTTTTGATTAGTAGCCTGAGCTCTTAAGCACTGTGTCACTGGGGCTCCTGTCCCCTGCATTAATTCTTCATGATTTCTTGGTTCTAAGAAAATCATAAAAATATAAAAGAAAAATAATCGTATAGAAGGCAAATGGTACACATCCTTTCCCATAAGGCCTAAGCCTGAGATGTCTTTTTGGTGCAGTGGTTAACAGTCCAAACTTGGGAACAGACAGGCATGAATCCAACTCCTGGCTCTGCCGCGTATAATTACTGAATTCTTTGTGCCCTGGTTTCTGCTTCTGTAAAATAAAGCTAATAATACATGACACGCAGGGCAGTTGTCAGAATTAAATAGGAACTTGTTGATAAATTAGCATGATAAGTGTGCAGTAGCTGATGTCTATAATAATAATAGCAATTATTATTATTATCGCTATCGTTCCCATTATCATGTCTTTATTGAGAATTAAAGGGTGGAACTAGAAGTCCCATTAAGGCTGTTCAGTATTCACTCTTCTGAAAAACAAACAATTTGTACAAAGGCAAAAAAGCCATTTGTTTAAGTTGTAAATCAGCTGAAAGGATGCTTTATTTTATTTTATTTTTTTAGTAACTGCTTTGCAAAGCAGAAGTGTGTTTGAATTCAACTCTTTTAGAAAACTATTGGTTGCTTGAATTTTACATTTAAAAAAAAAAACCTTGTCTGGTCTCCAGGCCAGGAAACCCTGGTGGCATAGTGGTTAAGTGCTGTGGCTGCTAACCAAAGAGTCGGCAGTTCGGATCCACCAGGCGCTCCTTGGAAACTGTATGGGGCAGTTCTATTCTGTCCTATAGGGCTGCTATTAGTCAGAATCAATTCGATGGCAACAGGTTTGTTTGTTTGTTTGTTTTGGTCTCCAGGCAGTCAGTCTGGATAGGGTCTTCAGAATAAATCAATTCTATTTTTTATTCTCATTTTCCTTATTTAGGTAGAATACATCACATTTACTGTTTAGTGATAACCAAGGATGAGTTCACTTATCTAGCATTACAGAATATATACAAATTCAAACAACTTCTGTTTTTGAAGGGAGATACCTAGGACTTTTTACACAATGCAAAATAATTATTTTTACCAAAATTTTCAACTTTTCAGTAAATTGTTTTGACAGCTGCAGGGAGAGTAGAAATGCTTGTATTGCCTGCAAACCCTGCCTTTGAGGTGTGCACAGACACATAACAGTGATGACTATAATAATATCTCACATCTACCTATTCTTTACTGTCTGCCAGGGACTGTGCTAAATTCTTTCTGTACATTGGTTTATTTAATCTTCACAGCAAACCTGTGAATTAAGTACCTTTATTGTCTTTATTCCACCAATGAGGAAATAAAGACATCAATGAGGAAATCAAGACATAGAGAAGTTAATTAAGTAACTAGCCTGAGATGACTTGTTTGGGAAGTGGTGCAGTGAGGTCTGCAGTCCTGCTCTTCTCCCTCCCACACTGGTGTAGCCAGTGGGTGAAGCCAACAGGGTTATTGCTGAGGGTGTGGGTGGGCGCTGATAGGGAAGGAGGAACAGCCTGGAAATTTTGACAGCAACTGCAGGGACTCTACCCCAGCAAAGAAGTAGCTGCCAAAGAGGGTAAAGTTGGAAAATCTGTGAAACCCTTTTTTAACATATATCAAAAAAAAAATTTTTTTTTTAAGACAGCTGAAAAAAAGAGATTTGAGGTTGAATAGAGAGGCATAGCAGGGGCTCCTGGAAATACCACTGGGAAGTTGCTTTCCCCTGGGAAAGACACACACCTTTACTGGGGAGAAATAAGATAACCTGTAACGCTGCTGCTGGTGGGGAGTTAGTGGAGAAGGAGGTCATTTTAGCTCAAGGAGAACGGTGGTAAAAGATAAAAGGGGGCATCATTTGAATTTAAATACAAATTACAGGAGAAAGACTCAATCTCTAACCTAAATTCTTTCTCTTTATCCCTCAGGTTGTTGTTATGTACCCGTTGAGTCCATTCAGACTCATAGCAGCCCTATGTGACAGAGTAAAACTGCCCCATAGGGTTTCCTAGGCTGTAATCTTTAGGGAAGCAGACTGCCAAGTCCCTCTCCTATGGGGCCACTGGTCGGTTAGAAAAGCCAACCTTTCAGTTAGCAGCCAAGCACTCTACTATTGTGCCTTCAGGGCTTCTTATCCCTCAGATGGCTTTCCCCAAAAACTATTGAAATAGGACACAGTGGTTTGCTTACCAGTGACCATCCCTTGACAGGGGATCAGTGTGAACAGATCCTATACTCATTCTACAAATATACTGTATTTATGTTAAGATATTTACCATCATTCCCCACACCACACACACACCTACAATTAAAAAAATCCTTTTTTAAATTGTACTTTAGGTGAAGGTTTACAGAACAAACTCACTTCTCATTAAGCAATTAGTAAACATATTGTTTTGTGACATTGGTTGCCAACCCCACAACATGTCAACACTCTCCCCTTCTTGACCTTGAATTCCCTATTACCAGCTTTCCTGTCCACTCCTGCTTTCTTGCCCTTGCCCCTGGGCTGGTGTGCCCATTTAGTCTCTGTTTGTTTTATGGGCCTGTCTAATCTTTGGCTGAAGGGTGAACCTCAGAAGTGAGTTCATTTGAGCTAACAGGGTGTCTAGGGACCATACTCTCAGGGTTTCTACAGTCTCAGACCAGTAAATCTGAGGGGTTTGTTTGTTTGTTTGTGAGTTAGAATTTTGCTCTACTTTTTTCTCCAGCTCTGTCCGGGACCCTCTATTGTGTCAGGGCAGTCAGTGGTGGCAGCCCGGCAACATCTAATTATGCTGGACTTGAAGCCTCCACTGAGACTTCCCTCTGCTTAGCTGCAGTTACTCCCCCTCCCTCGAAGCCTGCCAAGCCACAGCTTCTAACTGAGGTTTGGCCTGACCACACTTGGATCCTAACCAGAGTTTGAATTTGGCACCAGAATTCCATGCATGCATGAACCAAGATTTTAGTGCATGCACGGGATCTGAGGAGCTGCACCCTCAATCTATCCTTGGACCTGAACATCACCGACACGATTCAACATCCTGACCTCCAAATGTGGACATGGAGGGGGCTAAGAGCAGAGAGTTCCAGGCACCAAACCCAACCCCCTCAGACAGGGAGCACATGTTCTTTCGGCTGCTGGGCCCCACGTTGCTCCTTGCTTGTTTAAACAATAAATTTCCACTTTCTGTTTCCCTTGCAACTGGTGGTGTGGCATCCGTTTTATTTTGATTGGCTAATAGGACAGAATAAGAACCCTTTTTCAGTTACAGACTCAGTCTGGTGGAGGCTGTAGTACTTGTGGTCCATTAGTAATTTAGACTAATCTTTCCCTTGCATCTTTGGTTTTCTTCATGCTCCTTTGTTAGAGACAGGGTGAGACCAGTGGAGTATCTTAGATGGCCACTCTCAGGCTTTGAAGACTCCAGATGCTACTCACCAAAGAAAAATGTAGAGTATTTTCTTTATAAACTATGTTACGCCAGTTGAGCTAGATGTTCCCCAAGACCACGGTCCCTATAGCCCTCAGCCCAGTAATTTGGTCCCTCAGGGACTTTGGCTGTGTCTATCAAGCTTCCATGACCTTGCCTTGGACAAGTTGTGCTGACTTCCACAGTATTGTGTACTATCTTACCCTTTATCATTGTCTAGTTAGTGTTTTCCCCTTCCTACCCCTCCCCTCCCTTGTAACCATCGAAGATTGTCTCTTTTTCTGTGTAAACCTTTTCATAAGTTTTTATAGTATTGGTCCCATACAACATTTCTCCTTTTTTGATTAACTTATTTCACTCAGCATGATGCCCTCCACATTCATTCACAGTGTGAGGTGCTTCACGGAGTCATCATTGTTCTTGATCATTATGTAGTATTCCATTGTGTGTATGTACCATAGTTTGTTTATTCAATCATCTGTTAATATGCATCTAGGTTGTTTCCGTGTTTTTGCTATTGTGAACAATGCTGCAATAAACTTGGGTGTGCATATGTCTGTTCGTGTGACAGCTCTTATTTCTCTAGGATATATTCTTAGGAGTGGGATTGCTAGATCATACGACATTTCTATTTCTACCTTTTTAAGAAAGAGACATATTTTCCAAAATGGTTGTATCATTTTGAATTCCCACCAGCAGCACATAAGAGTTCCAATATTCCCATAGCCCCTCCAACATTTACTATTTTCTGTTTTTTTGATTTGTGCCAGTAATGCCAGGGTAAGTTGGTGTCTCACTGTGGTTTTGATTTGCATTTCTCTAATTTCCTCATGTGTCTGTTAGGTGCTTGAATGTCTTCTTGGTGAAGTGTCTCTTCATTTCCTTTACCCATTTTTTAATTGGATTGTTTGTCTTTTTGTTGTAGAGGTGTTGGATTTTCCTGTAGATTTTAGACATTGGACCTTTGTTGGATTTGTCATAACTGGAATGTTTTTCCCAGTATGTAGGTTCTCTTTTTACTCTTTTGGTGAAGTCTTTTGATGAGCATAAGTGTTTAATTTTTAGAAGATCCCCATTATCTAGCTTATCTTCTGGAGTTTGTGTGTTGTTAGTTATGGTTTTTATCCTTTTAATGTCATGTATTAGGGCCTCTAGCATTAGGGCCTCTAGCATTGACCCTATTTTTTCTTCTATGATATTTATAGTTTTTGATTTTATATTTAGGTCTTTGATCCATTTTGAATTAGTTTTTCTGCATGGTGTGAGGTATGGGTGCTGTTTCATTTTTTTACAGATGGACATCCAGTTTTGCCAGCACCATTTGTTAAAAAGGCTGTCTTTTCCCCATTTGATGGACTTTGGACCCTTGTCAAAGATCAGGTGACCATAGGTGAATGGGTTTACATCTGGGTTCTCAATTCTGTTCCATTGTTCAATATGTTTGTTGTTGTACCAGTGCCAGGCTGTTTTAACTATGGTAGCTGTATAGTAGGTTCTGAGGTCAGGTACTGCAAGTCTTCCTACTTTATTCTTCTTCTTCAATAGTGCTTTACTTATCCAGGGCCTTTTTCCCTTTCCATATAAAGTTAATGATTAGTATTTCCATCTCTTTAAAGAATGCTGTTGGTATTTGGATCAGGATTGAATTATATTTGTAGATTGCTTTGAGTGGAATTGACATTTTCACAATGTTGAGTCTATCCATGAGCATGGTATGTTTTTCCACTTATATAGATCTCTTTTGGTTTCTTGCTGTAGTGTTTTGTAGTTTTCTTTGTATAGGTCTTTTACATCCCTGGTTAAATTTATTCCTAAGTATTTTATTTTTTTAGGGGCTAGTATAAATGGTGCTGTTTCCTGATTTCATTTTTGTCATTCTCTTTACTTATACAGGAATCCAACTGATTTTTGTATGTTTATCTTATAGCCTGCTACTTTGCTGAATCTTCTATTAGTTCCAGTAGTTTTCCTGTGGAATCTTTTGGGTTTTCTGTGTATAGTATCATGTCATCTACAAATAGGGACAGTTTTACTTCTTTCTTACCAGTTTAAATGCTCTTTATTTCTTTTTCTTGCCTTATTGCTCTAGCTAGGACTTCCTACACTATATTAAATAAGAGTGGTGATAAAGGGCATCCTTGTCTTGTTCCTGTTCTTAAGCGAAATGTTTTCAGCCTCTCTCCATTAAGAATGATGTTGGCTGTTGGTTTTGTATAGATGCCCTTTATTATGTTGAGAAATTTCCCTTCTATACCTATTTTATTGAGAGTTTTTATCAGGAATGGGTGTTGGACTTTGTGGAATGCCTTTTCTGCTTCAACTGAGATGATCATGTTATTCTTTTTTTTATATGGTGGATTACTTTGATTGATTTTCTAGTGTTGAGCCATCCTTGCATATAAAAGGTAACAGTTCTGATACTGCTGTATATGTATACTGGAAATGAACAATTACATAAATGGATGGAGGATAGCAAGGATCAGACTTCTCATTGTTGAAGTAGGAATTTACAGATAAGCAAGGGAGGTGGGTGAGGCTAGAACGATCCATATGGTAATAGATTAGAGTTGGAGACATCAATAAGAACTTATGTTTTACTTAACATAGTCATAGATGATGTTGTAGGTTAAATATTGTCTCCCCAAAATTTATGTCTACCTGCAACCTCAGAATGCAACCTTATTTGGAAACCCTGCACAGATTATTGCTGCTTCTAAAAGCTAGAGGAAGAATTGTCCATTGCTCTCACATAGGGGAAACAGAGAGGCCATTGATGGCAGGTGTAATTAGTTAAAGATCTCAAGATAAAGTCATCCTGGATTTATGGTAGGCTCTAAATTCAATGACTGGTGTTCTTACAAAAATAAGAGAGACACACAGGAACAAAGACCATTTAAATGCAGAGGTGGAGATTGGAGTTATGCTGACACAAGCCAAAGAATGCCAGGAGCCACTAGAAGCTAGGAAAATGCTCCCCTAGAGCCTTCAGAGGGAGCAAGGCCTTGCTGACAACTTCATTCAGACTTCTGGCTTCCAGAATTGTGACAGAATAAATTTGTTGTTTTAAGCTGTCATGTTTATGACAACTTGTTATGGCATTCCTAGGAAACTAATAGACAGTTACATATAGAAATATTTATGGGTATGTGTAAATACCAAACCAAAATCTGTTGCTGTCCAGTCAATTCTGACTCATAGAGACCTTATAGGACAGGGTAGAACTGCCCCATAGGATTTTCAAGGAGCAACTGGTGGATTCGAACTGCTGACCTTTTGGTTAGCAGCCGAACTCTTAACCACTGTGCCACCAGGGCCCTAATGTGTGTATAAAAGGGTTAGTATATACACATATATTTCTTTGCTTTGTCAGCTGTTATTTTTTTTTGTCAGCTAAGAGGGTCTAAAAACAGTAGCAACAAGTGCACCTAGAACCTGGATCTTGGTTTCTAATACCATTCTCTAATAAAAGGAACTAGGACTCCTTGTAGAAATGGCTAATTCTAGGACTGGGTAGAAAAGATATAAGATGAGCCCGGAACATCTAGTAGTGCCAGAAAGTAAAGAAGTGCCCAACCAAACAAACCCCCAAAACAAAACTAACTATGATGGTGGGTATGTCAAAGGAACACAGAGGTCAACAGTATGTCCTCTGAATGGCCACAGCTGGAACAATTTGAGCAACAAAACCAAGTAACAATGGATTATAGCCTAAAGTATAAAACAAAGATCCATGAATCCATAGGAATTTAAATAAATAGTTGGACAGATTAGTAAAAGAGAGAGAAGAGGCAAATCTCCTATGCAGAAGAATTCCAAATAAATTATGTAGATATTCCACCATAAAGAAGAGTGGCATAACTATCTACTCCTTAAGTGTGAGCTGCAAATAGTGAATTCCTTCACAAGACTACAATATGGAAATGGAGAAAAAAAATGAATAACTTTATAGTGAGAAACCTCACAAACATTACTTCAGCCAAATGATCCAAGTCAACATCAACAGTGATCAATCATGTTGATAGCATGTGCTTTTGATACAATGTGATGGAAATGGCACTTTAGCTCTGTGGTATTCCTCCCCAACACCCATAGTCCAAGTCTCATTATGAGAAAAACATCAGACAAATTCCATTAGAGGGGCATCCTATAAAAACCTGACCAGCCCAAAAAACCCACCTGACCAGAGGCGAGGAATATTGAGTATACTCTGGACTACCAGAATGAGCAAATGAGTCTTAGAAGAAATACAATGAGGACGATCCTTAGAAGTGAGAATGACAACACTTCAGCTCACTTACATTGGACACAGCATCACGAAAAACCAATCCATAGAAAAGGACATCATGGCTGGTAAAGTAGAGAATCAGAAAAAATGAGGGAAACTCTCAAAGAGATAGATTGACACAATAGCCGAAACAATAGACCTCGAACACACCAACGATCATGAAGACAGGGCAATGTTTCAGTCTGTTATACATAGTCACTATGAGTCAGAGCTGACTCAGTGGCACCTAACAACAACAACTCCTCAAAACTGTCAAGGTCATCAAAAACAAGGAAAACCTGAAAAATTTGTTCCAGCCTAAAGCAAACTTTTTTTTTTTTTTTTTTTGAAGCAAACTAGGAGACACGACAATGCAATATAATGCATTATCCTGGATGGGATCCTAAAGCAGAAAAAAACACATTAGGTAAAAAAAAAACTAAGGAAATATGAATAAATTATGGACTTAAGCTAATAATAATGTATCAATATTGGTCCATTAATTGTAACAAAAGCATGATATGAATGTAAGATGTTAATAATAGGGAAAACTGTGTGCATGTGTGTTGTGGGCTGATATATAGGAACTCTCCATATTATCGCTTTATTTTCCTATAAGTCTAAAACTGTTCTAAAAAATAAAGTCTGCTAATTTTTTAAAAACTAAATACCAATTACATTTAGTATAAGAGAAGAAAACTAATAAATCATACCGCATAAAGCTTACTGTGGCAATGTTCTTATGAAAAACAATCATTTATAGTTTAACTTAACCCTTGTGATTTAACTACAAAGCCAGGCCTGTTGCCATCAAGTCGATTCTCACGTGTGTCAGAGTAGACCTACACTCCACAGAGTTTTCAGTGACTGTAATCTTATGGAGAAGCCCTGGTTGCGCAGTGGTTAAAAGCTCAGCTGTTAACCAAAAGATCAGCAGTTCAAATCTACCAGTCACTCCTGGGCAACCCAGTTCTACTCTGTCCTATGGGGTTGCTATAAGTCAGAATCTACTCTAGGCGACAGGTTTGGTTTTGCTTTAATCTTACAGTAGTTCATCAGGCCTTTCTTTCATGGCTTTACTGGGTGGATTCAAACTGCCAACCTTTCCATTAGAAGTCAAGAACAAACTGTTTGTGCCACCCAAGGACCTAATATAGTGGTCAGTTTATAAAGACTGGACTGAATATTTGCCTCTCCTGTGAAATTTATATAGGATACAATATAAATTCATCTCACATACTTTGGACATATTATCAGGAAGGACCAGTCCCCTGAGAAGGACGTCATGTTTGGTAAAGAAGAGGATCAGTGAAAGAGGGAGGCCCTCAATGAGATGGATTGATATAGTGGCTGCAACAATGGGCTCAAGCATAGCAACAATTGTGAGGAAGACGCAGGACCAGGCAGTGTTTCCTTCTGTTGTACATAGGGTTTCTATGAGTTAGAACCAACTCAACTGCACCTAGCAACAATACAGTTTTATTTTTAGTTATTGTACTATGTTACTTATTTACAGAGTAAATTAAAAATAAAATAAAATTCAAAAATCCAATTTTTTTTTTATTACCTCATTACACTTTCATTAAAATATAACACCCTGGGTAAAACGAACCACCATCCTTTATAACAGAAGCTTAAGCAGGATCCTAATTAATGAACCATTAATTAATAACTCATTTAAGGAGAAGTACATTGTTGTTTGGAGTCCCTGGGTGGTGCAAAGAGTTTGCACTCAACTAATAACCTAAAAGTTGGCCATATAAATTGTTCCTTGAGGTTTGAGATTGGATCATTATTAAGAAATTAGATTCCTATGGCATATAATAACAACGTACCCAGTTGCCACTGAGAGGACCTGAGTCCTGGCAACCCCACGTGTCAGAGTAGAATTGTGCTCCACAGGGTTTTTAATGGTTAATTTTCTGGAAGTAGAGAGCCAGTTCTTTCTTCAGAGGAGCTGGGTGGACTCACACTGTTAATATTTTGGTTAGCAGCCAACCGCTAACCATTTGGATCACCCAGAGACTCCAAACAACAATATGTTGTTGTTGTGTTAGGTAACATCGAGTAAGTTCCAACTCAGAGAGACCCTATGTACACAGAACAAATACTGTCCAGTCCTGTGCCATCCTCAAAATCATTGCTGTGTTTGAGCCCATTGTTGCAGCCACTGTGTTGATCCATCACATCAAGGGTCTTCTCTTTTTCACTGATCTTCTGCTTTATCAAGCATAGTGTCCTTCTCCAGGGACTGGTCCCTCCTGATAACATGTCCCAAGTACATGAGATGAAGTCTCACAACCCTCCCTTCTAAGGAGAGCTCGGGCTGTATTTTGTCCAAGACAGATTGGTTCATTTTTCTGGCAATCCAAGGTGTATCCAATATTCTTCTCCAACACCATGATTCAAATTCATCAATTCTTCTTCCGTCTTTCTTATTCATTGTGCAGCTTTCACATGCGTATCAGGTGACTGAAAATACCACAGCTCCGGTGAGGTGTACCTTAGTCCTCGAAGTGACATCTTTGCTTTTGAACACTTGAAAGAGGTCTTTTGGAGCAGATTAGCCCAATACAATATGTCGTTTGATTTCTTGATTGCTGCTTTCATGAGCATTGATTGTGGGTCCAAGTAAAATGAAATCCTTGAAAACGTCAATGTTTTCTCCATTCATCATGATGTTGCTTAATAGTCCACTTGTGAGGATTTTAATTTTTTTTTTTTCTATGTTGAGGTGTAGTATTTGATCTTCATCAGTAGGTGCTTTAAGCCCTCTTTGCTTTCAACCAGCAAGGCTATGTCATCTGCATATCACGGGCTGTTAGTGAGTCTTCCTCCAATCCTGATGCCGCCTTCTTCTTCATATAGTCCAGCTGTTCAGATTATTTGCTCAACATACAGATTGAATAATTAAGGTGAAATGATACTACCCTGACACAAACCTTTCCTGATTTTAAACCATGCAGTATCGCCTTGTTTTGTTCGAGCATTGCCTCTTGCTCTATGTACAGGTTACTCAGGAGCACAATGAAGTATTCTGGAATTCCTATTCTTCGCAATGTTATCCATAATTTGTTATGATCCACACAGCGAATGCCTTTGCATAGTCAATAAAACTCAGGGAAACATCTTTATGGTATTCTCTGCTTTCAGCCAAGATCCATCTGACATCAGTAATGACATCACTCATTCCACGTCCTCTTCTGGCAGTTCCCTGTTGATGTACTGCTGCAACCATTTTTGTATTACCTTCAGTAAAATTTTACTTGCTGTTATATTAATGATATTGTCTGATAATTTCTGCCTTCCAATGGGTCACTTTTCTTTGGAACAGGCACAAATATGGATCTCTTCCTGTCAGTTGGCCAAGTAGCTGTCTTCCAAATTTCTTGGCATAGACAAGTTAGCATCTCCAGCGCTGCCTATAAAATCCTTCACTATTGCAACTTGAGGCTTGAATTTCTTCCAGCTTGATAAATGCCGAGTGTGTTCTTCACTTTTGGGTTTCTAACCCCATGTCTTTGCACATTTCATTAGAATACTTTACTTTGTCTTCTCGAGCCACCCTTTGAAATCTTCCGTTCAGCTCTTTTGCTTCGTTGTTTTTTTCCATTCGCTTTAGCTACTCTACATTCAAGAGCAAGTTTCAGAGTCTCTTCTGACAACCATTTTGGCCTTTTCTTTCTTTCCTGTCTTTTTAATGACCTCTTGCTTTCTTCATGTATGATGTCCTTGATGCCATTCTATAACTCATCTGGTCTTTGGTCATTTGCGTTCAATGTGTCAAATCTATTCTTGTGATTGCCTTTAAATTCAGATTTTCTTCAGCTTCAGCTTGAACTTGCATATGAGCAACTAATGGTCTGTTCCCAGTCAACTCCTGGCCTTGTTCTGACTGATGATATTAAGCTTTCCTATCATTTCTTTCCACGTATTGATTTGATTCCTGCATATTCCATTTGGTGAGGTCCACGTGTATAATCGCCATTTATGTTGTTGAAAACAGGTATTTGCAACAAATAAGTCATTCGTCTTGCAAATTCTATCACAGAATCTCTGGTGTCATTTCTATCACCAAGGCCATATTTTCCAACTATCGATCCTTCTTCATTGTTTCCAACTTTAGCATTCCAATCACCAGTAATTATCAATGCATTTTGATTGTATGTTTGATCAATTTCAGACTACAGAAGTTGATAAAAATCTTCAATTTCTTCATCTTCGGGCTTAGTGGTTAGTGTGTAAATTTGAATAATAGTCATATTAACTGGTTTTACTTATAGATATGTGGATATTACCCTATCACTGACAGTATTGTACTTCAGGATAGATCTTGAAATGTTCTTTTTGACAATGAATGCAATGCCATTTCTCTTCAACTTGTCATTCCCAGAATAGTAGACCATGTGATTGTCTGATTCAAACTGGCCAGTACCAGTCCATTTCAGCTCACTAATGCTTGGGATATCAATCTTTATGCGTTCTATTGCATTTTTAACAACTTCTAATTTTCCTAGATTCATACTTTGTTCTTTCCATGTTCCAATTATTAATGGATGTTTGCAGCTGTTTCTTTTCATTTTGAGTCATGAAACCTTAGTAATTGAAGGCCCCAAAAGCTTTACTCCATCTACATCATTAAGATCTACTCTACTTTGAGGAAGGAGCTCTTCCCTAGTTGTATTTTGAGTGCCTTCCAACCTGAGGGCCTCATCTCCTGACACTATATGAAACAGTGTTCCACTGCTATTAATAAGGATTTCAGTGGCCAATTTTTCAGAAGTGGACTGCCAAATCCTTCTTCCTAGCCTGTCTTAGTCTGGAAGGTCCACTGAAACCTGTCCACCATGGGTGACACTGCTGGTATTTTAATACCAGTGGCATAGCTTCCAGCATCACAGCAACACAGAAGCTATCATAGTACGACAAATTGACAGACAAGTGGCGAAAAACAATATACTTCTCCTTAAATGGTTTATCTGGGAGAAGCCTGGTTAAAATGACCATTGAAGGGAGCTTTGAAGAAAGAAATCATACCCTAAACACAAGAAAGCATGGCAAGACTGAGACTGTCTTACTGAACGCTGACACTCCTTTGAATCTCAGTGAAGCCACTTGTCACCTCAAGGCAAAGGCTCTTAAAGCCCTGGGCAGCCGCACATCACAGCTTCTTCCTCATAGACTTGCCAGGTGAGCTGTGTTAGTTGTGGCAGCCCCAGAGAATACGGGATGAGAGGAGGTGTGGATCCAGCAAGTAGTAGTTTGGGGCAGTTGTACTTTTCCCAAAGGCGGGACGGCATCATTCTCTCCTCATACGATATGCACGTAAGAATTTGGAATCAGGATGGATGGCAAACAGTGCATACCGTTTGTTATAGTTGCTTGTGAAATATGAAACTAGCTTGGTTCAGTCACCTTAGAAAAGCGTACGATCCAGAATTCAGGACTCATACATTGTTTATTTGATTTAGCAATACTATATTATATACTATCTCAGAAACCTTGGTGGCGTAGTGGTTAAGAGCTATGGCTGCTAACCAAAAGGTTGACAGTTCGAATTCACCAGGTGCTCTTTGGAAACCCTATGGGGCAATTCTACTCTGTCCTATAGGGCCGCTATAAGTCGGAATCGATTTGATGGCAACAGATTTTTTGTTTTTAATATATACTATCTCTGCCTACTGACGACTAAAACAGTTTTTAAAAATATAACAAACACTGCTAATAAGGAATCAAAAGCTTACTAGAAAAACAACTGTTTTATCATTGCCTTCTCAGTTAATGTAAAACAGCACCCTGTGTTTTTGCTGGAGGCATATTTCAAATTTCTTTCATTAAATTATTTATTCATTCACTTATATAACAGGTATTTGAATCCCTTCTATGGGCCAAATTCTACATTGCATGCTGGGGTTATAATGGAAAGGAAGCAGACATGGTCTCTGCCTCCCAAGAAGCTGATGTCCTAATGAAGAAACAGACATTAAATGAATTATGATCATAGATAATGTGCCAAGAATAAAAAAAGTATAGTGTGACCTCAGAGTGTTTAACAGGAATGCCAGCCCCTTTTCAGGATCAGGAAAGACTTCCCCAAGGAAGGCTGGTTTAAATGGAGACTTGAAAGATAAATTAGGAGTCATTCAGGCAAAAAGTGTGGTGGGGAAGGGAGAGAGCATTCTAGGTAGTGAGAATAGCATGTGCAATGGACTGAGACAGAAAGGAATTTCTTTGGATAATGAAGAAAAAAGAGAAGGTCAGTGTGGCTGGAGGGAAGAGAGGTACAAGAGAAGGCTGGAGCGCAGGGCAAGGGCAAAGCCACGGACAAACTTGGGTTCCATTTAGACTTTATCCAAATATCAATGGAAGCCACTAAATAGTTTTACAAATGTTCAATGGTAGGGAGTCTTCTCCCAGCCCACTGGTCTTGAAAACCCATGACGAAAGGAGTGAAGTAGAGGAGAGAAATGGACAGAGCTATAACAAATCAATTTTAAGTTTTGTTATTTCTTTTCAGGAATCTATAATTTGTCTCAAGATCCCCTAAAACAATATATTATTGCTTAAAATGTATTTGCTCACTCTCTGTCTACTTCTCTTGCTGGCAAGGTAATCCCTGGGATGCTCAAGTCTCAGCTTGACTTTCTCCTAAAGTTGACAGCAGTCAACCCATGTTAACAGTCCCCACTTTTGGAAGACAGCAACATCAAGCCTGGCAAAAGCTAGGCTAGTTGCCACAAGTTGGAAGTGTTTTGGAGAGGTGAAAAACACACACCTTTCCCCTTAAAATTAGAATCTGACAAGTAGTGTGCAAAGGAGGAATGTACAGTAGAAAGTATGGCACCTGTTCCTTTTTGAAGGCAAAGCAGCGCTGAATTGAGCCCAACTTGACCTATATATTTGTTTTCAAGTTATTTGGCCTGTGGAAGGTACTGGAAAGAGCTCGCAGATGAACAAATTAATGTGATGACTTCCTTTTACTTCTTCTATACAAATCAGTATATGTTCACTGAGAATATAGCTAAGAGACAACTAAATATCTTGAAAGAAGGGCATTACTCTCTTCCTCCCTAACACCCCTTTCTTTTTCCCCTCGTGTGTGTGTGTGTGCGTGTGTGTGTGTGTTGGCAATACTGTGGCAAGAGAGACTCATCAAGAAACTTGGACAGCATAAACGTAATTCCCAAGCATGAAATCTCTGTTCTGGCCAGCTTGTGTATTTCTGATTCCAAACCTCCCCTTACCTTGAATGCCCTGCCTTCTAGGCTTTTCCAGCCAAAAAATCCTACTCAGTATGTAAGGCCTTGATTGGGGAATATCTCCTCCCTTGGGCTTCAGACCCAGGCCAGATTCTTGCTTTTCAGAAGCTCAAATAGATATTATTGTTCCACCACTCATTCAGCCCTGAACATAACTGCTTCTCATTGTTTCAAAACACTTGCTTGTAGGGCTTGTTTGCTCAGACACTAAAGCTCAAGAAGGAAGAAGTTTGACACTTCTTGGGAATTCCCCTCAAAATGGAGTATAACATAGGTGTTCAAGAAGTACCAGTTGTATGATTGATAAAAAAGCAAATTAAGTTGCTTCAAGTTCATTCAGCTTATAAAATTATACTAGACTAGATGCTGAGAACTTTTCCCCCTCCAGCAAAAAAAAAAAAACTACTTTCTCTTGAGTAAAAACATGACATGACAAAAAGGGCTTCAGAGAATTTTTGTACCAGGAACTGGGTGGGTTAAAGCCTCCAGTGTTTGGCAGCTATCCCCTTTACCATGCTATCCAGCTATAACTGGCATACAATAAACTGTACATGTTTAAAATGTATAATTTGATAAGTTTTGAGATATATACATATGTGTATATATATATCTATATGTGTATGTATGTATATTCCTGTCTGTACACACACCTGTGAAACTATTGAAATAACCAGTATAATAAAAATATCCACCATCTCCAAATAACTAATGATGTTGAGCACCATTTTATGGGCTTATTTGCCTTTTGTATATATTTTTCCGAGAAGTGCCTGTTCAAATCTTTTGTCCATTTTTAAATTGGTTGTTTATTTTCTTCCTACAAAGTTTTTAGAGTTCATTACGTCTCTGGATACAAATCCTTTATGACAGACAGAATTTCTCCCAGTCTGTGGCTGGTCTTCATTCTCTCCACAATGTCTTTTGATGAACCGTAGTTCTCCATTTTGAAGAAGTCCAATTGTTCAATGTTTTTCTCCAAGCATTGTCCTTCGGTGTTGTATATAAGAAATCTCTGCCTAAGCCAACGTCATAAAGACTTTTTCCTATGCATTATTCTAAAAGTTTTATAGTCTTTCATTTTACGTTTAGGTCTATGACACATTTTGAGTTGATTTTGTTCTAAAATATGTGGGAAAAAATCATGTTTTGTGCATATGTACGTCTGACTGTTCCATTACCATTCTTTGAAAAAACTACCCATTCTACACTGAATTGCTTTCTCACTTTTGTCAAAAATTAATGGACCACATAAGTGTGGTCTCTTTCTTGACACCATTTTTTCTTCATTGATCTGTTTGTCTTGAGACTAACATAACATTGTATTGATTACTGTAACCTTTTAATAAGTCTTTATATTTGCCCATGTAGTTAGCATTACTAGTTTTCTTTATTCCTTTGTGAAGATCCAGGTTTCTAACTGTTTCATTTTTCTTCTGCCTGCAGAGCTTCCTTGAACATTCCTTGTTGTGCTGGTATGCTGATAAATTCTTTCAGCATGTAGAAGTATGAAAATATCTTTATTTCACCATCACTTTGAAAGATATTTTCACTGGGTAAACAATTTCTCAAGCAAAAAAGAACTTAAGAAAAAATTCAAGACTTGAATTGCAATATTGAAGGATTCTATGGCAAAATATTGAATGATGCTGGAAGCATCAAAAGAAGATGGAAGGAACACACAGAGCCACTGTGCCAAAAAGACTTGATCACCATTCAACCATTTCAGGAGGAATATTTGATGAAGAATTGACGGTACTGAGGGCAGAGCCAAGATGGCGGAATAGACAGACGTTTCTGTCTAGCACTCTTTACAACAAAGACCCAAAAAAACAAGTGAAACGAGTATATTTGTCACAAGCTGGGAGCCCTGAGCATCAAAGGCAAGCTTAGACAACGAACTCAGGGGCAGGGGAAGGAAGAGACCGTTCAGAAGTGGAGAGGAGTTACGGGACCTGAATCACGGGGGGCCCTCAGGCACTGTTCCCGGAGCGGCAGCAGCTGTGGCGGGCTGGTCCTAGCGTTCAGCTGCAGTTTCCTCAGGGAGAAGCAGCCAGCCACACAGCCCACTCACACCTACAGAACCTGAGGAGAAGGGCGCTCTCGGCAAAAGCTAAGTACTTGCGTATACTTTACCGCACCTCCCACCCCACCAAGCCGGCTTCAGCGGCTGAATCCCTGGGCCTGAGATAGACCCTGGTGAGCACCTGGAGTCATCCTCCCAGCCTTGGGGAAGGAAAGAATTTCCAACTGGGGGGAAAAGATAATTTGCTAGCTCCATTAACTGGGGGAGCTCAGGACAGAAGTGGCTCCTGTCCAGGCATAAACCATCCGTGGACCTTGAGCACCTTTCCCTTCTGCATGGACCTGTGTGGGCCTATTTCACGAGAATAGGCCCTTGGTGGCAAACTCCAAGAATTTCAGCTGTGCAGTGGAGAGGTGGTTGTTTGAAGTTTGACATTGCTTTGCCTATTAAACAAGGTCCTCACCTACACACAACAGGGACCTAAGGACTGGTGGCTCCACTTGGGTCGCCCAGCCACCCATGACAGGGGTCCAGGGATAACTGGTACCTCCCAGTACTTGCAACAAAAACTTTGGGTGCCCATGGTCCCTCTGCAGACCCCACCCACCAGCACGCTCTAGGGAACAGAGACGCATTTTCCTCAGAGACACTTGAGGGCTGGTTCTCTGCCCCCTGCCTTGTTCAGAGCGTGACCCCCTGCTGCAATCAGATACAGGTATATACGTCAATCAACCCTGCCCCTCTAAGACTGTAGAACAGAGCCTGTACCACACACTTGATATCAGCTACCTGGAAACCTGAGCTGAATTCATACAAGAAAACTGAATGGACTCCTATACTGATATACCTGATAACAGCTCTAGCCAGCTGGGGACAGGACACCAGAGCTCCAAAGGTGAAAATAATCAAGCTAGCTCACTCAAGCAACCCATAGGGATATACCAAAACAAAACAAAGCAAACAGCTGTGACACAGTAAGCAAGCATAAACTAATACAATAACTTATTGAAGGCTCAGAGACAACAGTCAATATCAAGCCATATAAAGAAACAGGCCATGATCACCTCAACAGGCTCTCAAAACAAAGAATCCAGGGATCTTTTAGATGAAAGTGCATTCCTGGAATTACCAGATGCAGAATACAAAAGTTTAACATACAGAACCATTCAAGACATCAGGAAGGAAATGAGGCAAAACACAGAACAAGCCAAGGAACACACAGATAAAGCAACTGAAGAAATCAGAAAGATTATTCAGGAACATAAAGAAAAGTTTAATAAGCTGGAAAAATCCATAGATGGACAACAATCAGAAATTCAGAAGATTAACAATAAAATTACAGAATTAGATAACTCAATAAAAAGTCAGAGGAGCAGAATTGAGCAAGTAGAAGCTAGAATTTCTGAACTCGAATGTAAATCACTTGGCACTAATATATTTGAAGAAAAATCAGATAAAAGAATTTTAATAAATGATAAAACCTTAAGAATCATGTGGGACTCTATCAAGAGAAATAACCTATAAGTGATTGGAGTACCAGAACAGGGAGGGATAACAGAAAATACAGAGAAAATTGGTGAGGATTTGTTGGCAGAAAACTTCCCTGATATTGTGAAAGATGAGAACATATCTATCCAAGGTGCTCATCAAACTCCACATAAGGTAGATCTTAAAAGAAAGTCACCAAGGCATATTATAATCAAGCTTGCCAAAACCAAAGATAAAGAGACAATTATAAGACCAGTGAGGGATAAAAGAAAAGTCACCTACAAGGGAGAACCAATAAGAATAAGTTTGGACTACTTGGCAGAAACCATGCAGGCAAGAAGGCAATGGGATGACATATTTAAAAAATTGAAGGAAAAGAACTGCTTGCCAGGAATCATATATCTATCAAAACTCTCTTAAATATGAAGGTGAAATTAAGACATTTCCAGATAAACACAAGTCGAGGGAATTCATAAAAACCAAACCAGAACTACAAGAAATACTAAGGGGAGTTCTTTGGTTAGAAAATCAATAATATCAGGTATGGAACCAAGACTAGAACACTGGGCAGAGCAACCAGAAGTCAACCCAGACAGGGAAATCCAAAAAAAAAACAAAGCAAGATTAAAAAAAAAAAAAAAAGAAGCCCAACACAGGGTAACAGCGATGTTATTATATAAAAGAAGACAACATTAAAATAATAAAGAGGGATTAAGAAAATGTACTCATACACCTTCCATATGGAGAGGAAGATATGGCGATACAAAGAAAAAAAAGTTAGTTATAAATTTTGAAATATAGGGGTAAATAATAAGGTAACCACAAAGGAGACAAACTATCCTACACATCAAAATAAAATACAAGGGAAAAATAGAGACTCAGCAGAAATAAAATCAACAACAACAAATATGAGGAAAGGACAATATATAAAGAAAATCTACTCAGCACATAAAATCAAGTTGGAAAAAGAAGCTGTCAACACATAAAAAAAAGACATCAAAATGATAGCACTAACTTCATACCTATCCATAACTACCCTGAATGTAAATGGTCTAAATGCACCAATAAAGAGACAGAGAGTGGCAGAACGGATTAAAAAACAAGATCCGTCTATATGCTGCCTACAAGAGACACACCTTAGACTTAGAGACACAAACAAAAACTCAAAGGATGGAAAAAAATATATCAAGCAAACAACAATCAAAAAAGACCAGGAGTGGCAATATTAATTTCTCACAAAATAGACTTTAAAGTTAAATCCATCAGAAAGGATAAGGAAGGACACTATATAATGATTAAAGGGACAATACACCAAGAAGATATAACCATATTAAATATTTATGCACCCAGTGACAGGGCTGCAAGATACATAAAACAAACTCTATCAGCATTGAGAAAAGTGAGATAGACAGCTCCACAATAATAGTAGGAGACTTCAACACACCGCTTTCGGTGAAGGACAAGACATCCAGAAAGAAGCTCAATAAAGACACGGAAGATCTAAATGCCACAATCAACCAACTTGACCTCATAGACATATACAGAACACTCTACCCAACAGCAACCAACTATACTTTTTTTCCTAGGGCACATGGAGCATTCTCTAAATAGACCACATATTAGGTCACAAAGCAAGCCTTAGCAGAATCCAAAACATTGAAACATTACAAAGTATCTTCTCTGGCCATAAGGCCATAAAAGTAGAAATCAATAACAGGAAAAGCAGGGAAAAGAAATCAAACACTTGTAAACCGAACAATACCCTGCTCAAAAAAGACTGGATTATAGAAGACATTAAGGATGGAATAAAGAAATTCATAGAATCCAATGAGAACAAAAACACTTCCTATAAGAACCTTTGGGACACAGCAAAAGCCGTGCTCAGAGGCCAATTTGTATCAATAAATGCACACATCCAAAAAGAAGAATGGGCCAAAATCAAAGAACTATTCCCTTGAACAAATAGAAAGAGAGCAACAAAAGAAACCCACAAGCACCAGAAGAAAACAAATAATAAAAATTAGAGCTGAACTAAATGAAATAGAAAACAGAAAAACAATTGAAAGAATTAACAAGACCAGAAGCTGGTTTTTTGAAAAACTCAACAAAATTGATAAACCATTGGCCAAACTGACAAAAGAAAAACAGGAGAGGAAGGAAATAACCCGAATAAGAACTGAGATGGGCGATATTACAACACACCCAACTGAAATTAAAAGAATCATATCAGATTACTATGAAAAACTATACTCAAACAAATTTGAAAACCTAGAAGAAACGGATGAATTCCTAGAAACACACTACCTACCTAAACAAACACAAACAGAGGTAGAACAACTAAATAGACCCATAACAAAAGAAGAGATTGAAAAGGTAATCAAAAAAAACTCCCAACAAGAAAAAGCCCTAGCCCAGACGGCTTCACTGCAGAGTTCTACCAAACTTTTAGAGAAGAGTTAACACCACTACTACTAACGGTATTTCAGAGCATAGAAAAGGATGGAATACTACCAAAGTCATTGTATGAAACCACCATATCCCTGATACCAAAACCAGGTAAAGACACCACAAGAAAAGAAAATTATAGACCTATATCCCTCATGGGTTTACCCCTCATGAATGTAGATGCAAAAATCCTCAACAAAATTCTAGCCAATAGATTTCAACAACATATCAAAAAAATAATTCACCATGACCAAGTGGGATTCATACCAGGTATGCAGGGTTGTGGCGTAGTGGTTAAGTGCTACAGCTGTTAACCAAGAGGTGGCAGTTCAAATCTGCCAGGCGCTCCTTGGAAACTCTGTGGGGCAGTTCTACTCTGTCCTATAGGTCACTATGTGTCGGAATCAACTCGAAGGCAGTGGGTGGTTTTGGTTTATGCAGGGATGTTTCAACATTAGAAAAACAGTTAATGTAATCCACCACATAAATAAAACAAAAGACAAGAATCGCATGATTTTATTAATTGATGCAGAAAAGACATTTGACAAAGTTCAACACTCATTCATGATAAAAACTCTCAGAAAAATAGGAATAGAAGGAAAATTTCTCAACATAATAAAGGGCATTTAAACAAAGCCAAGTGCCAACATCACCCTAAATGTGGAGAGAGCCCGAAAACACTCCCACTGATATCAGAAACCAGACAAGGATGCCCTTTATCACCACTCTTATTCAACATTGTGCTGGAAGTCCTATCCAGAGCAATTAGGCTAGATAAAGAAATAAAGGGCATCCAGGCTGGCAAGGAAGAAGTCAAAGTATCTCTATTTGCAGATGACATGGTCTTATATACAGAAAACCCTAAGGAATCCTTCAGAAAACTGCTGAAACTAATAGAAGAGTTCAGCAGAGTATCGGAATACAAGATAAACATACAAAAATGAGTTGGATTCCTCTATACCAACAAAAAGAACATCAAAGAGGAAATCACCAAATCAATGCCATTTACAGTAGTCCCAAGAAGATAAAATACTTAGGAATAAATCTTACCAGAGATGTGAAGGACTTATGCAAAGAAAACTACAGTACACTTCTGCAAGAAACCAAAAGAGACTTACATAAGTGGAAGAACATACCTTGCTCATGGATAGAAGACTTAACATTGTAAAAATGTCTATTCTACCAAAAGCGATCTATACATTTAATGTAATTCCGATCCGAATCCCAAGGACATTCTTTAATGAGATGGAGAAGCAAATCACTAACTTCATATGGAAGAGAAAGAGGCCCCGGATAAATAAGGCATTACTGAAAAAGAAGAACAAAGTGGGAGGCCTTACTTTACCTGATTTTAGAGCCTATTATATTGCCACAGTAGTCAAAATAGGCTGGTACTGGTACAACAACAGATACATGGACCAATGGAACAGAATTGAGAATCCAGACATAAATCCATCCACATGTGAGCAGCTAATATTTGACAAAGGCCCCAAAACAGTGAAATGGTGAAAAGACAGTTTTTTTAACAAATGGTGCTGGCATAACTGGATATCCATCTGCAAAAAAATGAAACAAGACCCATACCTCACTCCATGCACAAAAACTAACTCAAAATGGATCAAAGACCTAAATATAAAATCTGAAACGATAAAGATCATGGAAGAAAAAATAGGGACGACGTTAGGAGTCCTAAAACATGGCATAAACAATATATAAAACATTGTAAAGTACGTAGAAGAAAAACTAGATAACTGGGAGCTCCCAAAAGTAAAACACTTATGCTCATCCAAAGACTTCACCAAAAGAGTAAAAAGACTACCTACAGACTGGGAAAAAGTTTTTAGCTATGACATTTGTGATCAGTGCCTGATCTCTAAAATCTATATGATACTGCAAAAACTCAACTGCAAAAGGACAAATAACCCAATTAAAAAACGGGCAAAAGATATGAATAGACACTTCACTAAAGAAGACATTCAGGTAGCTAACAGGTACATGAGGAAAGGTTCACAATCATTAGCCATTAGAGAAATGCAGATCAAAACTACAATGAGATTTCATCTCAATCCAGCAAGGCTGGCATTAATCCAAAAAACACAAAATAATAGATGTAGGAGAGGTTGTGGGGAGATTGGAACACTTCTACACTGCTGGTGGGAATGTCAAATGGTACAACCACTTTGGAAATCGATTTGGCACTTCCTTAAAAAGTTAGAAATAGAACTACCATATGATCCAGCAATCCCACTCCTTGGAGTACATCCTAGAGAAATAAGAGCCTTTACACGAACAGATATATGTACACCCATGTTTATTGCAGCACTGTTTACAATAGCAAAAACATGGAAGCAACCAAGGTGCCCATCAATGGATGAATGGATAAATAAATTACGGTATATTCACACAATGGAATACTACGCATGGACAAAGAACAGTGAGGAATCTGAAACATTTCATAACATGGAGGAACCTGGAAGGCATTATACTGAGTGAAATTAGTCAGTTGCAAAAGGACAAATATTGTATAAGACCACTAATTATAAGAAGCTGAGAAATAGTTTAAACTGAGAAGAAAACATTCTTCTGGGGTTACGAGAGGGGGAAGGGAGGGAGGGTGGGAGAGGGGTACTCACTAATTACATAGTAGATAAGAACTACTTTAGGTGAAGGGAAAGACAGCACACAATACAGGGGAGGTCAGCACAATTGGACTAAACCAAAAGCAAAGAAATTTCCTGAATAAACTGAATGCTTCGAAGGTCAGCGTAACAGGGGCAGGGGTCTGGGCACCACGGTTTCAGGGGACATCTAAGTCAATTGGCATAATAAAATCTATTGACAAAACATTCTGCATCCCACTTTGAAGAGTGGCATCTGGGGTCTTAAATGCTAGCAAGCAGCCATCTAAGATGCATCAATTGGTCTCAACCCACCTGGATTAAAGGAGAATGAAGAACACCAAGGACACAAGGTGATTAAGAGCTTAAGAGACAGAAAGGGCCACACGAACCAGCGACTACATTATCCTGAGACCAGAAGAACTAGATGGTGCCCGTCTACAACCAATGACTTGCCTGACAGGGAACCAACAGAGAATCCCTGAGGGAGCAGGAGAGCAGTGGGAGGCAGACCCCAAATTCTCATAAGACCAGACTTAATGGTCTGACTGAGACTGGAAGGACTCTGGTGGTCATGGCCCCCAGACCTTCTGTTGGCCCAGGACAGGAACCATTCCCGAAGCCAGCTCTTCAGACATGGATTAGACGGGACAATGGGTTGGAGAGGGATGCTGGTGAGGAGTGAGCTTCTTGGATCAGGTGGACACTTGAGACTATGTTGGCATCTCCTGCCTGGAGGGGAGATGAGAGGGTGGAGGGGGTTAGAAGCTGGGAAAAAGGACACGAAATGAGAGAGTGGAGGGAGAGAGCGGGCTGTCTCATTAGGGGGAGAGTAATTGGGAACATGTAGCAAGGTGTATATGGGTTTTTGTGTGGGAGACTGACTTGATTTGTAAACTTTCGCTTAAAGCACAATAAAAATTATTAAAAAAAAAAAATTGACGGTACTAAAGGAAGAAGTCCAAGCTGCACTAAAGGCATTGGTGAAAAAATGAGGAATTGATAGAATACCAATTTAGATGTTTCAACAAGCAGTCGCAACATTGGAAGCGCTCGCTCATCTATGCCAAGAAATTTGGAAGACAGCTGCCTGGCCAACTACTGGAAGAGATCTGTATATACGCTCATTCCAAAGAAAGGTGATCCAACAGAACGAGGAAATAATTAAACAACGTCAATATCACATGCAAGTAAAATTTTGCTGACGATAATTCAAAAATGGTTGTAGTGATAGATCAACAGGGAACTGCCAGAAATTCATTCGGAATTCAGAAGAGGACATGGAACAAGGGATATCGTTGCCAGTGTCATATGGATCTTGGATGAAAGCAGATAATACCAGAAAGATTTTTACCTGTGTTTTACTGACTATGCAAAGGCACTCGGCTGTGTGGATCATAACAAATTATGTATAACATTGTGAAGAATGGGAATTCCAGATCACTTAATTGTGCTCATGAGGAACTTGTACATAGACCAAGAGGCAGTCGTTTGAACAGAACAAGGGGATACTGCCTGGTTTAAAATAAAAAAATTCGTGCATTACGATTGCATTCTTTCACAATAATTACTCAATCTGTAAAAATCCAAGAAGCTAAACTATATGAAGAAGAATGTGGCATCGGGATTGGAGGAAGACTCATTAATAACCTGCGATGTGCAGATGACACAATCTTGCTTACTGAAAGTGAAGAAGACTTGAAGCATTTACTGATGAAGATCAAAGACCATAGCCTTCAGTGTGGATTGTGCCTCAACATAAAGAAAACAAAAATCCTCACAATCCTAAGCAACATCATGATAAACAGAGAAAAGACTGAAGTTGTCAAGAATCTCATTTTATTTGGATCCACAATCAACGTTCACGGAAGCAGCAGTCAAGAAATCAAACAACGTATAGTATTGGGTAAATCTGCTGCAAAAGACCTCTCTCAAGTGCTCAAAAGCAAAGATGTCACTTTAAGGACTAAGCTACACTTGACTCAAGCCACGGTATTTTCAATTGTCTCATACGCATGTGAAAGCTGTACAGTGCATAAGGAAGACCAAAGAAGAATTGATGCCTTCGATTTATGGTGTAGGCTAAGAATATTGACCATGGAAGAACAAACAAGCCTGTCTTGGAGAAGTATAACCAGAGTGCTCCTTGGAAGTGAGGAAGGTGTGACTTCATCTCACATACTTTGGACATGTCATCAGAAGGGACCAGTCCGTGGAGAAGGACATCATGCTTGATAAAGTAGAGTGTCAGGAAAAAAGAGAAAGACCCTCAACGAGATGGATTGACCCAGTGGCTGCAACAATAGGCTCAAAAAACGATTGTGAGGATGACACAAGTCCGGGCAGCATTTCATTGTATTGTGCACATGTAGCTTTGAATCAGAACCAACTTGACAGCACCTAACAACAACAAAGAAGAATTCTAGTTTGGTGGATTTTTTTCTTCCAGTACTTTAAAAATATTAGCTCTACTATCTTCTTTTTTGCATCTTTTCTGACAAGGAATCTATTGTTATCATTATATTTGTTCCTCTTTGGTCAGTGCACGCTTTTCAGGTTCCTTTCTCATCACTGTGTTTTAAGCAATTAATTATTGTGTCTTGATGTATTTTTCTTCATGTGTCTTGTGCTTGGGGGTTGGTGAGTTTATTGGGAATTCTGATTACACATGTATTTGGAAACTTGAACTTGTCACAGAGTTCCTAGGTGCTGTTCACTTTTTCCCAGTTTTTCTTCTCCATTTAATTTTGGGTAGTTTCTAATGTCTTCAAATTCACTAATCTTTTTTTTTCTGCAACGTCTAATCTGCAGTTAATCCTATCAATTTTTTTTTAATCTCTGACACTGTAGCTTTTATCTCTAGGTATATACTTAACGCATTCAATATTTCCTGTAGTTTTTTAGACATATGAAATAGGGTTATAATAACTATTTTAATGTCCTTATTAATTCTATCTTCTCTGTCATTTTGGGTCAGTTTTGACTAATTGATTTTTTTTAATGAGTCATATTTTCCTGCTTCTTTGAATGCTTATTAAGTTTTAATTGATGCAAAACATCGTGAATTTTACCTTTTTGGGGGGGGGGTGCTGGACATTTTGTATTCCTAAAAAATAATCTTGAGCATTGCTCTAGAATGCAGCTTAGTTACTTGTATCTGGTCTGATCCTTCTGGATCTTTCTTTTAAGCTTTGTTAGGCAGAGCCAATGTAGCATTTAATCTAGGGTTAATTTTCCCCTATGTTTTTTTTTTTTTACTAAGGCCCATCTCACTTGCCATTTTACCATTGGCTGGTAATATTGCCAAAGCCCAGAGTCAATGTGGGAGGAAATTACACAAAGGCATGACTCTTGGGGGACCTGGTTTATTGGAGGCCACCAAAGTAATATCTACCATAAGATCTTTTCAATGAACAGAGCTTGTGTTTCTACTAGTTTATTTTTCTGTTTTAAAATGACTTTTCTTATATTTCTAATTCTTCTTTGAATTCTGTCATATCATTTATGAGTTTCCTATGTTCTTCTTTTATGTCTTTAATCATTCTCTTAATGCATTTTAGCTCATTTTTAAAATAGTAGATTAGAGTTTTAATCTATTTTATGGGCATTCTCTGGTATACTTTCATTGTTTGTATGAATATTGTTCTGCTTCTTATTCTCTTTGATTCCTGTAATGACTTTGTATGAAATATGATCTCGATGCTTTTCCTTTACTGATTTTTATGCAAAATTAGTGTTTAAAGTTTTATATGAGTGTTTATGTAAAATTAGCATTCAAAGTTTTATATGAGATTTGTTTTCCTCTTTTAAAGAAAAAAAAAACTTTTAGAAGGAAGCTATGTTCACAGAGCTTATTTTGCTGTTGTGTGCATAGTTTTAAAAATTTTGGACAATAGGAAATGCTGGCAAATGCGTAAAGACATGGAATCACTCATATACTGCTGGTGGAAAGGTAAGATGGTACAGCTACTCTGGAAAACAGTTTAGTAGTTTCTTATAAAACTACATATGCATCTACCATGCAACCTAGCAATTGCACTCCTGGGCATTTATTCCAGAGAAATAAAGGCTTATATTCACACAAGAACTTCTACATGAATGCTCATAGCAGCTTCATGTGTAATACCCCCAACAGAGTTAAATGATAGTACATCCATACCATGGGATACTACTCAGCCAAAAAAAAAAAAAAAAGAATGGCCTATTGGCACACAACAACTTGGGTAAATCTCCAGGGAATTCTGCTGAATGAAAAAAGTCAATCACCAAAGGTTACTATATGATTCTATTTATATACCATTTTTGATATGACAAAATTCCAGAAATGGAAAAAGGATTAGTGGTTTCGGGAAGGAATGTAGGGAGGAGATGGGGATACCAGTAAAAAATGAAATCCGTTGCCGTGGAGTTGATTCTGACTCATAGTGACCCTACAGGACAGAGTAGAACTGCTCCATGGAGTTTCCAAGGAGCGCCTGGTGGATTCAGACTGCTGGCGTTTTGGTTAGAGTCATACTTCTTAGGAGAAGGAGATAGGTGTGGTTATAAAAGGGAGACATAACGAATCCTCATGGTATTACAACTGTTCAGTATCTTGACTGGGGTGGTGAATACACAAACCTCCACATGTGATAAAATTGTCAATAATGGAATTCACACACATAAACATGTAAAACTGGGAAAATCCGGGTAAGCTCTGTGGATTGCATCGATGCCAATAACTAGTTTCAATATTATAGTTTTGCAAAATGTTACCACTGGGAGAAACTGAGTAAAGTTTACGTAGAATTTCTATTTATCTCTTACAACTACGTATGAATCTGTGTTTAACTCAATAAAAACTTCAATTAAAAAAAATACAAAAAGTTTAGCTGCTTCTTTTGAGATTTCCTGTCTCTGTTCCTCTCTCCCACTTTACTTGGGATGTTCTCTTTCCTTTGTTTCTATTTTCCTGATCGCATTTGATTCCACTTCAGGCAGTCGCTTTCAAAATAAGAGCTCTCTCTGAGAGGAGCGAGCTCCTATTTTGAAAGCGAGCTTTGTCAATCAGTTTCAAAAACTCACAGGGCTAGACTGTTCCATCCTCTTCATATCTTACCCGGAATTTCTTACCCTTGTTCCTACTGAAGAGGGGAAAGCTCTTGTCTGTTTCAGCTGCTGTTCTCAGATTGGCCAGCTGCACTTTCCAGTGAAGACTGCTGGCTATTGCAAGGTTCTTCTAGTCCAAGAAACTTCAGTTGCTCCATTATTTTCTCTGGTTTTTTTTTTTTTTTTTTGGTACGGATCCTGATATCTTGTATGTTTTCTAATTGCTGGCAGATTGTCCCTACTCATTTGTCTTTGCGGGTTGAGGTGGGATAGTTTTCACATAATTTTGTTGTAAATATTATCCATGGGTTTTTGTTTTTACAATCCAGTTGCTCTATTTGTTGTAGTGATTCAGGAATATCCAAAAAGAATGCTTCTACCGCTGCTGCCATCTCTCCAGAATTCCCAAGATATAATTCTGCCTCTTGTTTTTAAATGTGTGGATATCCAGTCAATCCACACTATTTGCAGATTTCATATTTGCGAATTTACCTACTTACTAAAATGTACTCGTAACCCCAAAATCAATACTCAATGGCATTTCACACTCATTCACATACCTGCCCAGAGTAGCAAAAAAATTCATTAGCCCGACGTGAATGTTCCCAGTTGAGGTGGAACAAGACGATCCTCTGCCTTCCTGTTTTAGCTCTCATACTGTAAACAAGTATCCTTTCTGTGCTTTATGTAATGCCACATGTTTTTACATTTTTATGCTTTTTATTGATGATTTCACTATTTAAAATGGGTCACCAAAGCGAGTCACAGGACGATGGCCCTTAGCAGAGGCTTTGGGTGAACAGCCTAGACCAGGAAGTGTCTGGAAGCACAGCTGAGGCCCAGAGGATAGAGAGCGCCTGAGAGAGTGGAGGTAAGGCCAAGTCCCCAAAGCAGACCGTCCAAGACTGACAGTAGTAGGGATCACAAGTTACACCACCCTTGGACAATTCTTCAGAGGCAAATGTAGTGACAACAAAGGCTGGTGCTCAGGAACCAGGTGACATGAGGGACACCTCCACCTGAGGTCAGCAGCAGCCAGCAAGCAGGAGAGGCCAACACATAGCCAGGGACTCCCTTCCATGCCATGAGAATGAGTAAGGGTCTCTTTACACCCATCCTGGGAAGGGGTGGGAAGACACTCTGAAGGAGAGAGTTGATGTGAGAGGGAGTTAGGACTTTAAATATACTCAGTTAACATTAACCGGCAAATTAACCTTTGTGTTTCCTTTGTCATTAATGAGAATGGGAGCTGCAGAACAAGCAAGCAACCATGGAAGATAAAGGAATTTATCATTTTTCCCACAGCACATGAGAATTCTTGTGGGTAGTTTCCACCTTCTCCTCCATCACAGATACTCCAAAGGTGGTGAGGAACATAGGCACCTCCTGAAGTGATTCCTTTAAAAAAAAAAAAAAAACAAACTTTTAAAGGCATAGCATCTCCCATGCTGAGAACAGGGGGCCTTCGTGTGCCTGGCAGAGTCACTGGAGGTCATGGAGAGAGAGAAAGAGAGAGACTGACCGAGACTGGGGATTGGTACGGAATACTTTTTCCAATAATTTAAAATATCCAGAAATATTTAAAAATTGCTGAAGTTTAGTTTGGTTAGTCAATTTGTGTGTAATTTTACCTAAGTAGAATTATAAATGGGTGGCAATGGTTCAGTAGTAGAATTCTCACCTTCTACATGGAAACCCTGGTGGCGTAGTGGTTAAGAGTTACAGCGCTAACCAAAAGGTCAGCAGTTTGAGTCTGCCAGGTGCTCCTTGGAAACCCTATGGGGCAGTTCTACTCTGTCATATAGTGTCAGTATGAGTCGGAATCAACTCGACAGCAACAGATTTTGACGTGGGTGACCAGGGTTTGATTCCCAGCCAATGCAGGTCATGTGCAGCCACCACTCATCTGTCAATGGAGGCTTGCCATGTTGCTATGATGGTGAACAGGTTTCAGAAGAGCTTCCAGTCTCAGAAGGACTAGGAAAAATGGCCTGGTGGTCTACTTTGAAGATCAGCAAATGAAAACCCTGTGGATGACAACAGTGCAATCTGCAACTGATCACGGGGATGGCCAGGACTGGGTAGCGTTTTGTTCCGTTGTGCGTGGGGGTGAGGGCAGACTCAGTGGCAGCTAACAACAGAACCATTAATAGAAAGCAACAGCTGGCAAGAATGTTTTGTACATGAGGGCAATTCATAATCCCTAGGAATCTTGAAACTATGAAGTCCCAACATTAGCATCCCATGTCCTGCTGCTGGGTCTCAGGATTCCCCTGGTAGACCTAGGCCAATGCTTCCCACATCATCCCTCCTTTCCTCTGCGTAACAAAGTCAGAAGTTTTCCCAGAACACAGAAATTCTTAGCGTAACGCTGGAAGCCATTACATTTTAGGGTTTGGGGGAAAGTGGAAACGGATCACGGTCAGAAGAGCCAGCTAGTCCTTGGTCTAAAAACCAAAAATGAATTTTAGAAGGGCTGTCTTATTTTCCTATAACGTTCCTGAAGGGAAAAATATTGTCTTGCTACTTTAACTCTTGTATTGGCTGTCTCTCCTGAAAATGCTGATAAAGTCACTTATTGTAGACAAAGCATGAAGAATACTGGTAAAACAATAAAATTCCAAGGGGATCGGGGAGGAAGGTTACTCTGGGGCAAATTCCTGGCTGTAATTCGCATGTGACTACAGCTGGTCCTAAAGCAACTTGTGGGCTTGGCATTGGGAAGTTCCCTGCAGGCTTAACTAGCTGACTGCTTTTTAACACAAAGAGTGCAGAGATAGGCGAAGGCCCTACCAAATCAATAACTGATGTCAGCTGAAGCCTTATCCTATCCCTCCACCAAGACAGCGAGTCACAAACATCATTGCATATTAGAATCACCTGGGGAACTTGGAAAAGTGCCTAGCCACACCCCATATGCATTAAAATCTCCACGTTAGACCTTGGCACCGGTATCTTTTCATTTCTTTGTTTTTATTGTGGTAAAGTATACAGAACAAGGAAATCCTGGTGGCGTAGTGGTTAAGAGCTACAGCTGCTAACCAAAAGGTCGCCAGTTTGAATCCACCAGGTGCTCCTTGGAAACTCTATGGGGCAGTTCTACTCTGTCCTGTAGGGTTGCTATGAGTCAGAATCGACTCGACCGCAACGGGTTTGTGTTTTTTGTTTTATAGAACAAAATATTTGCCTTTTTAACCATTTTCAAGTGTACAATTCAGCGACATTAATTACATTCACCGTGTGGTGTAAGGAAACCCTGGTAGCATAGTAGTTAAAAGCTACAGTTACTAACCAAAAGTTCAGCAGTTCAAATTCACCAGACGCTCCTTGGAAACCCTACAGGGCAGTTCTACTCTGCCCGATAGGGTCGCTGTGAGTCAGAATTGACTCAACGGCAGTGGGTGTTTTGGTTTTATGTTGTGTAACCATCAACACTATCCATTTTCAAATGGTTTTTATCCCCCCAAACAGAAACTCAGTACCCCTTAAGCAAGAAGTCCCCATTCCCTTCTCCCTCAAGTCCCTGGTAACCGCTAATAAACTTTTATCTCTATGGATTTGCCTGTTCGAAGTATTTCATATAAGTAGGATCACACTATATTTGTCCTTTTTGTATTGTGGTAAACACGTATATAACAAAACATTTGTGATTTCAACATTTTTTACATGTAAAATTTGGTAACATTAATTATGTTTATCATGTTGTGATATTTGTCCTTTTGTCTGACTTATTTCACTCAGTATAATGTTTTTGAGGTTTATCCATGTAGCATGTATCAGAATTCCATTTCTCTTCATGACTGGGTAATATTCCATTGTATGCATATACCACATTTTGTTTTTCTCTTCATCTATTGATGGGCACTTGGGTTGTTTCCACTTTTTGGCTACTGTGAATAGTGCTGCAGTGAACATTGGTATACAATCACCTGTTTTCATCCTTGCTTTCAATTCTTTTGAGTATATATCCTGGAGCAAAATTGCAGAGTCATATGTTAATTCTATGTTTAAGTTTTTTTTTTTTTTTTAATGCTTTAGGTGAAGGTTTACACAGCAAATGAGTTTCTCATTAAACAAGTAATACACAAAAAAGACCAGACTTAATGGTCTGACTGAGACTAGAAGGACCCCGGTGGTCATGGTCCCCAGACCTTCTGTTACTCCAGGACAGGAACCATTCCCAAAGCCAACTCTTCAGACAGTGATTGGACTGGACTGTGAGATAGAAAATGATATTGGTGAAGAATGAGCTTCTTGGATCAAGTAGACACATGAGACTATGTTGGCATCTACTGTATGGAGGGGAGATCAAAGGGCAGAGGTTGGTCAGGAGCTGGCTGAATGGACACGAAAAGAGAGAGTGGAGGGAAGGAGTGTGCTGTCTCATTAGCTGGAGAGCAATTAGGAGTATATAGCAAGGTGTATATAAATTTTTGTATGAGAGACTGACTTGATTTGTAAACTATCACTTAAAGCACAATAAAAATTAAAAAAAAAAAAGCAATATGCATATTGTTTTGTGACATTGGTTGCCAGCCCCACGACATGTCAACAAAGTGAACAAAACAGATTAAAGTCCCTGCCTTCAAGGAGCTTGAAATTTCTGGGTGGTACAGTTCGCAAGCTCGGCTACTAACTGGAAGGTTGGAAGTTCAAGTCCACCCAGAGTGCCTCAGGAGAAAGACATGGTAATCTGCTTCTGAAAAGTCAGCCATTGAAAACCCTGTGGAGCACAGTTCTACTCTGAAACACATGGGGTCGCCATAGTTAGGGTCGACTCAGTGGCAACTGATGGGTCAAGGACTTTAGATTCTGACTTCTTCACATCTCACTCTAAGCCCTGGGTCTGAATTGCTCAAATTTCCTCCTAACTGGACTTCCTCTGAGCTTGTCCCCCACAACAGCCAAAGCTGGAACCCATGTCAGATCATGCCACTGCTCTTCTAGATCCCTCCGGTGGCTCCCATCTCACTCAGGGCAAAAGCCAAGGTTCTTTCTGGCCCCAGTTATCTCTCCTGTCCTATCTCTCACCAAATCCTCTCATCCCCTCTCTGAATGCTCAGCTTTCAAACCAAAAAAAACCTGTTACAGTCTAGTTGATTCAAACTCATATTGACCCTATAGGACAGAGAAGAACTGACCCCATAGGATTTCCAAGGAGTGGCTGGTGGATTTGAACTCCCAGACTTTTGGCTAGCAGCTGAGATCTTAACCACTGCACCATCAGGGCTCCTTGCTCAGCTCTAGCCCCACTGAATTGTTCCTGGAACTTGGTTCCACCTGCCTGGAAAGCTCTTTCCCCAGATATTCCTTTGGCTCATTTCCAGACTTCTTTCAGGTCTCTGGTCATATATTACAGTATCAGAGAGGCCTTCTCATGTCACGCTATCTAAAATAGTGTCACCCTTCTCTCTTAATCCCCTTACTCTGCACCTAATGTCCTATGTTGTTGTTCTTAGGTGTCATTGAGTCAGTTTCGACTCATAACGACCCTATGTACAACAGAACAAAACACTGCCCAGTCCTGTGCCGTCCTCACAATCATTGCTCTGTGTTTGAGCTCATTGTTGCAGACACGGTGTCAATCCAGCACATTGAGGGTCTTCCTCTTTTTCAGTGACCCTCTGCCTTACCAAGAGTGATGTCCTTCCTTCTCCAGGGACAGGTCCCTCCTGATAACATGTCCAAAGTACCTGAGGTGAAGTCTCACCACACTCACTTCCAAGGAGCACTCTGGCTGTACTTCTTCCAAAACTGACTTCTTCATTATTCTAGCAGTCCATGGTATATTCAATATTCTTCGAAACACCGTAATTCAAAGGCATCAATTCTTCTTCCGTCTTCCTTATTCATTCCCCAACTTTCACATGCTTATGAGGCAATTAAAAATACTATGGCTTGGGTCAGGCACACCTTAGTCTTCAGAGTGACATCTTTGCTTTTTAATACTTTAAACAGGTCTTTTGCAGCAGATTTGCCCAATGCAATATGTCATATAATAAAGAAATATGGATACAGATATACAGCTGTTGTTTATATGTGGTTTGTCTTTCCCAATAGAATGTAATCTTCTTGAGGATAGGAACTTAGATTTGTTCACTGCCGTGTTCCCAGTACTTATTTCTAAAATGTCATATCCTTTTGTTTTTGTCTCTCCATCACACATTACTTTGCACTAAAGATATTCCTAGATATAGCTTATCTCTTCTAGTGCATCACAAGCTTCTTGAAGGTAGGAACTCTGTTTCAGGTGTATCTGCCCAGCTTCTTCATCTCTTTTTCCTAAGGATCCTTTGTGGATAGTTAAAGTTCAAGATACACTAATTGTTTGTACCATGTTTTTATAAAGAGAATTCTTTCTGATCCATCCCTTTTAAGGATACAAACTAAAATTTGAATTTCTTAGTTTAAACTGAGAAGAAAACATTCTTTCGTGGTTACAAGGTGGGGAGGGTGGGGGTGGGAGAGGGGTATTCACGAATTAGATAGTAGATAAGAACTACTTTAGGTGAAGGGAAAGACAGCACACAATACAGGGGAGGTCAGCACAATTGGACTAAACCAAAAGCAAAGAAGTTTCCCGAATAAAATGAAAGCTTTGAAGGCCAGTGTAGCAGGGGCAGGGGTCTGGGGACCGTGGTTTCAGGGGACATCTAAGTCAATTGGCATAATAAAATCTAGTAACAAAACATTCTGCATCCCACTTTGAAGAGTGGCATCTGGGGTCTTAAACATTAGCAAGCAGCCATCTAAGATGCATCAATTGGTCTCAACCCACCTGGATCAAAGGAGAATGAAGAACACCAAAGAAACAAGGTGATTACGAGCCCAAGAGACAGAAAGGGCCACACAAACCAGTGACTACATCATCCTGAGACCAGAAGAACTAGATGGTGCCCGGCTACAACCGATCACTGCCCTGACGGGGAACACAACAGAGAACCCCTGAGGGATCAGGAGAGCAGTGGGAGGCAGACCCCAAATTCTCATAAGACCAGACTTAATGGTCTGACTGAGACTAGAAGGACCCCGGTGGTCATGGCCCCCAGACCTTCTGTTGGCCCAGGACAGGAACCATTCCTGAAGCCAACTCTTCAGACATGGATTGGACTGGACAATGGGTTGGAGAGGGATGCTGGTGAGGAGTGAGCTTCTTGGATCAGGTGGACACTTGAGACTAGGTTGGCACCTCCTGCCTGGATGGGAGGTGAAAGGGTGGAGGGGGTTAGAAGCTGGTGAAAAGGACACAAAAAGTGAGAGTGGAGGGAGAGAGCGGGCTGTCTCTTTAGGGGGAGAATAATTGGGAGTATGTAGCAAGGTGTGTATGGGTTCTTGTGTGAGAGACTGACTTGATTTGTAAACTTTCACTTAAAGCACAATAAAAATTATTAAAAATAAAATAAAACTTGAATTTCTTGTTTTCTTAAGAGTTTTAAGGTCAAATCTCCTAAAGAAATCTTAGGCTTTCGTGAGCATATTTTGGGAAGAGGGCAATACTGTAAAAAGGTTACAATATAAATTATTCTTTTAACTAGGAAAGAATCTTATTCTCTGTGACATTTATTAAATGCCAACAACATGTCTAGTACTTGGCATATTCGACTTTGCTTCTTTAAAAAAATGTCAGGGATGATGTAGATCACATATTGAAAGGAGAGTAAAAGCTCATTAATTTGGACTCCTACTTTTGATATTTTGATACTTCCAATGGTGAGGAGCGGAGGAGGAACATGGGCTGAAGCATCTTATCTAAATACACACAGAGAATATTTGTTACTATTTCAACTAACATCTTAGGGAAGTTGTTTAAAGTAAGTTAAGCAGTTCTCTATTTAACAAATTTGTTTATAAGTACCATACTTATAACTTCTTCAGAGCAATATTTTAAAAATGAACTGATGTGCTAATTAAAAACAATCTTACTTAGACACTTACAAAGTAAAAAACAGCTGCCATTAAGTTGATCCTGACTCATGGTGACCACATGTGTGTCAGAGTAGAACTGTGCTCTGTAGGGTTTCCAATGGCTGATTTTTCAGAATTAGAGCACCAGGCCTTTCTTCTAAGGCAACTCTGGGTGGATTTGAACCTCAAACCTTTTGTTAGCTGCTGAGCATGTTAACCATTTGCACCACCCAGGGATACACCAAAAACAAAATAGCCAAACCCATTACTGTCGAGTGGATTCTGACTCAGAAACAACCCTACAGGACAGAGTAGAACTGCCCCATAGAGTTTCCAAGGAGCACCTGGTGGATTTGAACTTCTGACCTTTTGCTTAGCAGCCTTAGCCCTTAATCACTATGCCACCAGGATTTCCCCGGGATACAAGTCCCTAAATGTTTCTGTAAAGCAGGACCATTACCTATCTAAAATAGGGACGCCAGCAAGACAAAGACTTGATCAGGATCATGGGCTCTCAGAATGATTTGCCCAAGGAGGCATCTGCAATGTCATAAAGAGTGTTATAGATTGAATTGTGTCCCCCCAAAATAAGTGTTGGAATCCTAACTCCTATACCAATGGAGCAGTCCCTGGGTGGTGCCAACTGTTAAGTGCTTGGCTACTAACTGAAAGGCTGGAGGTTCAAACCAACCCAGAGACACCTTGGAAGACAGGCCTAACAATGTTTCTGAAAGGTCAAAGTCTTTAAAACCCTATGGAATGCAGCTCTACTCCGTATGCAGGGGATGGCCATGAGTCAGAATCAACTAGAAGGCAATTGGCTTAGTGTTTTATATGTGCTGGATGGAATTCTGCCTGAAAATTTTTATGTTAATGAGGCCCTATCAGTGTAGGATGTGTCCTAAACCTAAAACTTCTGAGTTAAAAGGAGCAGCATAGACACTGAGATAAGCAAGCACAAATAGGGGAAGATAGATGCTACATGAAGATAATGAAGGAACCAAGGAAGGCCAGGGCTACAGAAGCTGAGACAACAATCTTACCCCAGAGCGGACAGAAAGACAGCCTTCCTCAGAGCTGGTAATCTGAATTCAGACTTCTAGCTTCCCAACTACTAGAAAACATATTTCGGCTCTTTAAAGTTACCCACTTGGGGGTATTTCTGTTACAGCAGCACCAAGGAACTAAAACAAAGAGTCATAAATGAGTAACAGAACCCCCAAATTTAAGAAACTTTATTTGAACAACCTGGCCTAAATCTCTCAGAGTTTGAAATACAATAAGAGTCACAGAAAGAATTCTCACCTTTTTGTTTATTTATTTATTTATTTTTTGGCTTTTTCTCCAGGAAGAAAACAACTATGACTGAACTTAGTTTTCTTTGAGAAGAAGTCGCCCATAAAATAATCTCCTTGGTTTCTGTTTCTGTGTTTAAATTAGTAAAGAGATGGTATACTGAAAACACTGAACTAGAAATCAGGAGACTTGGTTACTTGGTTCCAGATTTCTCTCCACCATAAGCGACTTCGTACAAGTCGCTTTATTTCTCTGGGCCTCAGTTTCCTCATTTGTAAAATTAGGGGTTTGGACTAGTTGAGGATTCCAATAGTTTTAACGCTCTGTGATTTTTTGAAATTAGTATACATATATTGTTTTGTAAATCTGACTTCCTACCAAATTAGGGTCTTAGAAGGCTTCAGCCTTTCAGATTTGAGTCTATGTACCGCTTTCAATATCCAGAGTTAGACTAATCTCTGGGTCTATCATAGAACAGTCGCAGGATGGCATACTAATCTAAAGGCCTGTGACATGTAGGTAAGACACAACTCAAAGTAAAAGATAAGAGGATAGCCATATAAGTATTCCAAAAACTGATTTTTAAGCCAGAAAAAGGGACCTCTTCGGCATCTAGTCTAATTTTGCTAAACCTGTCCTGAGAGTTTCATTTCACATAGATGTAAATAAGCAAGCAAGAAAGTGGCCCAGTTGAGATTAAATTGCTAGGCGTCCAGTTCGGAATAAATGTGGATAAGGAGGATGGAGTGTATGGTCCTCATCGTTGAGCTGTAATGGATTGGGGTCTCGTAGCCTGCAAATAGGAAGGTGAAGGGGATAGCCTCTCTGACAAATTCACAACTCACACTGAGCAAATTGTAATGCATCCAGTTTGAAACTTTGAACATCATGGAAATGTGCCATAGAATTTTTACAGGTTTACCTCCTTTGATATGTAGCTGGCTAAAAAAGGAGGTCTCCTTCACATCGGAGTAAAAATGAAAACGAATATACAATCTTTTCCAGGAAAGGGTTCTTTTCTTCCTGGATGTTTTCTTGGAAGAACAGCGTGATCTGCTCCTTCAGACTGTCCCAGACAGTTCTAGGAAGTATCTCTATCTGGGACCTCCAGCAATTCTTCATTGGTTTATCCCAGGTGAATAGAAGTATTGGCTTATTCTAGTCAAGAATAAAACAAAAAATATTGGATCAGAAGAAAAGACCCTTGAGTTCTACTTAAGAGAATGTTTTAACGTTACGTATGGCATTTAGTCAATAAACATTCTTTAGGTAAACTTTTTCATATGTTGCTCATTGAATCTTCATAAAAACTCCCTTGAGGTGGATCTTATTCCCTCTATCTTACAGCTGAAGAACTTGTGATTCAGAGAGGCTAAATAACTTAACCAAGACTACTCATCTCATCTCTACTTAGATCTGCTGACCCCCAGCAAAGTCCTGTTTTACCTCAGTCTCTGCTATAAAACACACACACACACATTTTAACTTTTGCTCAAGTAAATACTAGTCCCTTTGAGGTCAAAGTAAGACTCTCCAATTAAATGTGTTTTGCAAAAGTCTTTTTCTAATATTTGATAACTGTATTTTCTAAATGCAAAGTAACATTCCACTCCATGGGCTGCTCTGCTCAACTTTCTGGACTCTAGCTTAGTCTCTCCTGAGTATCATCTATCTTAAAAGAGAGAGAAATGAAAAAAGGAAAGCCATTCCTTGAGCCTGAATTCCTTGTTACCATGTCTTTTTTTTTTTTTTTAATGATAAGCGCTTCAATAAAATGCTGTTTGCCACCTCTATCACTTCCATTCCTTTCAATACTCTGCCTTCAGTCTTCTATTTCTACCACTCCACTAAAATTGCTGCTGCAAAGCTCATTAAAAATTTTGAATTGACCAGCCCGACAGAATTTTTTTTTTTCAGTTCTTATCTTAACTGACCTAGATGCTGGGGTTATAGCAGTGAACAAGATTAATGTGGACCTAATTTCCTGAAACTCGCATTCCAGAGTGGGAGGCGGGCGGTAAAGAGATTGATAGATGATAGATAGATAGATACTGCCATGGATTGAATTGTGCCTCCTAAAAATATGTGTGTCAGTTTGGGAAACCATGATTCCCAGTATTATGTGATTATCCACCATTTTGTCATCTGATGTGATTTTCGTATGTGTTGGAAATCCTACCTCTACCATATTGATAAAATGGGATTAGAGACAATTATGTTAACGAGGCAGGACTCAACCTACAGGGTTAGATTTTGTCTTGAGCCAATTTCTTTTGAGATATAAAAGAAAGAAGAGAGCAGAGAGACATGGGGACCTCATACCACCAAGAAACAAGAGCCAGGAGAATAGTATGTCCTTTTGGACTCAGGGTCCCTGCACTGAGAAGCTTCTTGACCAGGGAAAGATTGATAATAAGGGCATTTCTCCAGAGCTAACAGAGAGAGAAAGCATTTCCCTGGAGCTGACGCCATGAATTTGGAGTTGTAGCCTACCAGACTGTGAGATAACAAATTTCTCTTTGTTAAAGCCATCCACTTGTGGTATTTCTGTTAGAGTAGCACTAGATAGACTAAGACAGACACAGATTAGAGAGAGAGAGAGAGAGACAGACAGACAGACAGACAGACAGACAGACAGACAGACAGATAGATAGATAGATAGATAGATAGATAGAAAAACAATGTTAAATTTTATTGGAGCCCTAAGCTCCCAAGCAGAATATTTGAGTAATCCTTCTGAGAAATGACTGACCACAAAGGACTACCTTGCTCTCACATATTCACCTCCACCCTTACTCAAAGACTCAGGTAAGACCTGTCCCCATTCTTTGTCATGACTCCCGTAAGACTTCATGATGACTTCCTGGTTTGCCTGCCTCTCTAAAACCTCAGGCTTCCTTCCTTTTCTTTACGTTCCTAATTAATGAACATTGTCTCTATTGCAATAGTTTGAATGAGAGCCTCCCCTCAATTGTCTGGTATATTTTGTCTTTGACCATAGATAGATGGCAGGTAGTGATGTGTGCTATGAAGAAATGATACAAGGTGCTATTTTAATTTAGGTGGTCAAGAAAGGCCACTCAGAGAGACAACATTTAAATTGAGACCTAAATGACAGGAAGGACAGAGTGAGGTTTGGGAGTAGCCAGTGCAAATATCCTAACCCAAGAAGAAACTTGGTGTTTTCCAGAAGCCTGGAGCATAGTGAGGTGGAGGTGGGTGGGGGCCGGGCATGGTTCAGTGGTAGTAGACGAAGTTCAGAAAAAGAGTTAAGGAGAAGAATGATTGTGAAGTTCTTAAAACATGTGGCTAGAACATTAGACTTTATTCAAAGTGCAGTGGAAAGCCACTAGAGGCATTTAAACAGAGGAAATGACAGGACTTAATTAACATTTTTTAAAAGATCATTTTAGTGCATTGTAGATAGGCAAGAATAAAAGTAGGAAGTTTGTAGGTCATTACAACTGTCCAGACAAGAGCCGATGATAACTTAGACTTGGGTGGTAGTTGGCAATGGAGAAAAGTGAATATATTCAAGGTATATTTTAGAGGTAGAGTCAATAGGACTTGCTGATGGACTGGGTATATAGAGGTAAGTAAAGGAAAAAGAGGAATTAAAAATGACTCTGAGATTTTTTTTTTTTTTTTGCTTTGAGCAACTGGATGGATGCTGTTACCACTGGGGCCAAAGAGCCTGCTAAAAGAAAAGTGATTACTTAGATGTTAGAGGCATTTTTCTAGAATGAATACTAGACTTGCTGCTCATAAAGACATGTGAAAACTCAATAATTATCTGAAAAAATATAAGTGATATACCTGTGTTTATACTTCAAACAGGTCAAGCAAGACATAAAGTTAAAATTCATTTACTGAAAATATGTTTATCAAGCAACTACTATGCTAGTGCTCCCAGAAGTCTGTCCTTGGTCTTTTTCTTTTCTAACTCTATATGTAATCCCTGGGCAATCCTATCAACTCTCTTGTCTTCCCCCTACCATTTATATACTAGATTCACCTAAAATCTGTATCTGCAGCCCTGTGGCCTTTCCAGTGCTTTAGGGGTGTGTGTGTGTGTGTGTGTGTGTGTGTATACAACATATACAACTGTCCATTAGACATCTCCTATTGGATGTCTCACAGGTATCTGAAATTCAACACAACACCAGAAAGACCTATCTTCTCCCAGGAAATTTGTTCCTTCTTCTGTGTGTAATACTTCTGTGAATGGCCTTAAAGTTCAACCGTTTAGCCAAAAACTTGATTGTCTTTCTGGATATTTTCTTATCCCGTCCACTCATCCCATATCTAATTAAGTTCTATTAATGTGACCTCCTTCACATCATTCATAGTTCTTTATTCCCTTTTCTGTGGCTTTAGATCATGTAATTGTTATTTCACTTGAAATGTAATGATAGTGCTGTAAGTGGTTTGCTGGACTCTAATGTCTCAATACACCTTCTGGACTATCCCCTGTGTGGCAGAATCATGATCATGCTACTCTCCTGATTAAAACCTTTTGATGGCATCCCATTACCTGCTGAGTAAAGTCAAAACTCTTTAGCCTAGCATATAAGGCCCTCCATGATTTGGTTCCCACTTAGTTCTCCATCCTTATTCCATACCACCACCACTATCATACGCTACACTCAACCCATCTCAAACTTCTTGTGGTTCCCTCATGTTCGCTATGTTCTTCCTGCCTGGAATGCCCTGATCCCTTGCACACCATCCACCTGGTGAGCGCCTGTTCATCTTTCAAGATGCAGCTTAGGCATCACTTTATGAAGTCTTTTCTGTCCGTTGCCTGATTGAATAGTCTACACCCTCCTCTGTATTCCAACTCTATTCTGCACTCTATTCTCCATATATAGCATAGGGTTGCTATGAGTCATAATCTATCCCATGGCAACAGGTTTGGTTTTTTGGTTTTGATATATAACATTGCACTTGTTTATTTAAAAGCATTTCTTCCCCACTAGACTATATGCCTTCTGAGGTCAAGGATAAGATCTTATTTGTATTTTTATCATTAACACATAGCTCAGTACCTGTCATGTAGTAGTATTTTAATGAAATTTTAATAAATGATTGAATCAGTAAGTGAATACATGGGTTGAAACTAGGAATTTGATAATACTGTCATTTACTTCTCAAAGATGTAGACAAATCAGACAATTGACCTAAAGGCAAAACAGAGAAAACCATGGGAGAAAAATTACCAAGGGAAAAAAAAATTGGCATCGAGTTGATTCTAACTCATAGTGACCTGACAGGACTGAGTAGAACTGTCCCATAGGGTTTCCAAGGAACAGCTGGTGGATTTGAACTGCTGACCTTTTAGTTAGCAAGTGAACACTTAACTACTGCACCACCAGGGCTCCAATCAAGAAATAATAAATGAAAAAATTTTGCAGCTGAAGGAACACACATAACTTCAAATTGAAACAGCCTATAAAGTGCCAAGTAAAACTCAAAAACCCACTGTCATTGAGTCAATTCTGACTCACAGTGACCCTACAGGACAGAGTAGAACTGCCCCGTAGGGTTTCCAAGGCTGTACATCTTTACAGAAGCAGGCTGTCACATCTTCCTCCTGCAAGTGCCAAGTTGTTGTTGTTAGATGCCATCAAGTTGGTTCAGACCCACAGCAATCTTATGTACAACAGAAGGAAACACTGCCTGGTCCTGCATGAGCCTCACGATCACTGTTATGTTTGAGCCCATTTTTGCAGCCACTGTGTCGATCCATCTCATCAAGGGTCTTCCTCTTTTTTGCCAAAACTCTACCTTACCAAGCATGGTGTCCTTCTCCAGGAACTGGTCCCTCTTGATAACATGTCCAAAGTGTATGAGAGCAAAGTTTAGCCATTCTTGCTTCCAAGGAGCATTCTGGCTATATTTCTTCCAAGACAGACTTCTTCATTCTTCTCGCAGTGATGGTATATTCAAAGTGCCAAGTAAGATAAAGGAAAAAGGACTAGTCCTAAGACATCATTGTAAAATTTCCAAACATAAAACCTCCACAGACAATAAAAAGCCATCTATTCTAATATTTATAATTAGTTGCCTGTCCAGCAGTTATAGACCCCACCACGTTCCTAAGAGTAACCTGATATTATTCAGTTTTTCAGACTTCTCTTCATCTCATATGACTTAGGAGACTCTGGCCAATCTCCAGCATCAGGAGCAGATTTGATTGTTATAAGCCTATCAACATAATCTTATCTTCCTGCTAAGTGACCAGCTCTAGAATGGGCATGCAGAGCAATAATCCAGGCTATTGAGACAGTAAAAAAGGTTTGGTGCGGGGCAGAGGGTGGTGTCTGGGAATGCCCCTTCTTGTTCTTCTGGAAAGATTTCTGGTAGTGGCTCTATTTCCACTGGCTGTGAATAAGTAAGAGGTACCTCAAGCAAAGACAGCCACCCTACAATCATGAGGAAACTCTCTTGAACACGAAACTATCTCTGTAGGTACTTGATTCATTCAGCAACTGGATTAACCAACTCTAAAAGCCATCTTACCTTAGATTTTCAGGTATTATTTAACTCAGTTTGAGTCGTGTTTTTGTTTTTTGAGGCTGAAAGCATCTGAATAGATACAGCCATAAAAGCACAAGAATCAGATTGACTTAATAGATAATTAATAAACAGAAAAGGTAAGAACAAGGAAGTGTTTAAGGACATGGTAAAGAAGGAATAAGTTTCTTCTGCCAATGATAAAAATGAGACAAGCTCTAGGGAAATAAAAACTGTACAAGAAAGTCATGGTTTAAATAAAAAAGGAAATTAATAATGGCATAATTTTGAGCAGCTGTTGGGTAAAAGGAAGTAGAACTAATTTAAACATTACCCTTTGTATGGCATGGCAATTGTGACATTGGAACCAAAGGCAAAGAAAGAATATAATTGCTTACTATGTGGCTCTGTAGTAATCATTTTTTACAGAGTTATAAAAATGTAAATGCTAGTTACTGGGTTTTTTTTAATTATTTTTAGAATTAACATATAAACAAAGCATGGAAGTGAATTATGGTTTCAGAATAGAATGTAAATATTCTTAACCTTAACAATGAATAAGTAAATGATGACTGGCAACAGTTTGATGATGGAAAGGGTCCATGACAGCAGAGAGAAGTGTGGGAAAGCAAGTATCTTCATTTTAGTATTGGTAGCCTAGGACATGTTGCTTATAATTGGAGAAATAAGAAAGCGAGTTGTAGTAAGCAACTTTCAAGACTGCTTCAATGATCCCTGCCAGATTCATGTCCTTTCCTATGGTCCTTTCCTATATCGAATAGCACTGATCTGTATCTATAAAGAGGATCTTGCAGAAATGATGGTGTGTGACTTCCAAGCATAGGTCAGAAAAGACACTGCAGTTTCTACAGGGCTTTTCTTGGATCCCTTGTATTGGGGGAAGCCATTTGCCAGGTAGCAAGTACACTCAAGTAGCCCTATGGAGAAATCTATATGGTGAGGAATTGAGCCTTCCTGCCAACAGCTAACACCAACTTGCAATCCATGTGAGTGTGCCCTCTTGGGGGTAGATACCTGCAGATGACTATAGCCTCAGCTGACATCTTGTCTGCAACTTCATGTAGAATCCAAGCCAGAACCACCTGGTGAAGCCTTTCCCAAATTCCTTATCTACAAAAGCTCTGTGAGATAATAAAGGTTTATTGATGTTTTTAGCCCCTAAATTTTAGAGCAATTTGTTAGGCCACAATGGATAACTAATTTAGATTTTGGTACTGGGATTGAGGTGCTCCTATAACAAAACCTAAAATATGGGAATGGGTTGGGAACCAGGCAGTGGGAAGGAGCTGAAAGGACTTAAAAGAGTGTTAGTGAAAACCTAAGTGCCTTGAAGTGACTTTTAGTAGAATTCAGCTGGCCTTGGAGGAGACCGCAGGTAGGGACTTAAAGGAAGCTGAAAACTGGAAGAAAGGAAATCCTTGTTATGTAGTGACAGAAAGTATAGCAACACTGCTGCCTGCAGTAATATGAAAAACAGAAAATGTACTTAATAAAGTGGATAATCTAGAGAAGGCGATTTCCACGTAGAGTGTTGGAAATGTCTCCTAGTTTTTTTTTTCTTACTGTTCAGCGTAAACTGCAAGAAGAAAGAGATAAGCTAGAGAAAGCACTTTAAACAAAAAGAAACCAAGACTTGATGGTTTTGAAAATTTCTAGCCTCTCCAGATGAAAAACAATGCTAAAATTAAGATATGGCTTCTGGGAAAAGATTCAATCTTGGACACTGTCAGGGAAGATAAATCAAAGGGTATGGCTTCACTTTGTTACCCTTTGGTTAAGAACTTGGAAAGATCTAAAGTGATGTTTAAACAATAGATCTTTCTTAAAAACTTAAAGGTGCTTTCCCTCAACTGTCTCGGCAGGCCAGGGAAAAAAAAGGGCTTATCACAAAGAAATTCCTGGGTGCCTGGTTTTGTCTAATGCAGTGAACCTTCTATAAGAAAATTATAGTGGAAGTATATTGGAGTAGACAGAAAAGAAACAATACGAAATGAAAATAAACATTGGACCCCATTCCACCCCCACTCCTCCCCCCCCCAAAAAAAAAAACTTTTCAGGCAGGAAGCAAGCAGAGAAACTATTCATCTGCAAACACAGGTTACCTTTCTACTTTTCAGTAAAAAGGTAGGCTAACTCAAAGGGTGGCAATAAGAGCCCAGAAGGCAGAACCAAGAGCCATGGAGAATCATTCCAGGGAAGGAGTAGGACTGAGTCAAGGAGGTTTCCAATAAAGAAGTTCCAACTGGATTTCAGAATTTTTATGGACTCCTCCTCCCTTTTAAAACGAGACTGTATATAGAGGTTATTCTATGTCTATTCCACCATTGTTTGTTGAGTACGTGGGGACAGATAACTTATCTCTTTAGTTCACAGGCCTTCAGATTAGGAGAAACAACATTCTAGTACTTGTACTCAAGGGACCATATCTACAACTATATCTTATTTAGATGGTGTGATCCTGGTCTTTGAGTAGAGATTTAAAGGTATAAGACCATCAGCGAGTTAGAACACATACTCCGGGTACTCCGTTAAAAATAAAAGCAAACAGGTTTATTGAAGGTTCAAGACAGTTTCAACCAGGGACATGTCTGATCTCACAAACCAAAACCAAATGCTCCAAAATGGTGGAGTCACAGGGGCATATTTGTGAGGTAAAATACAACATTCTGATTGAAATTTGCACGATTAGGTAAGCACGAGGAGAGACAACTCAAACCAGTAATTATCTTAAAACATTTCCTGAGGGCTGGGGAAGGGATTCCTGATAAGGGTCTTGTGTCAAGAGCATCTCTTAGGAACATTCTTTTCATATCTTTAGTTTAACAACAGAGAAAAATATTTTCGTTGTTATGTTCTTATGGCCATCTAAGGGTTCCATGTTTGCAGGGGAAATAAGTAAAAGCTATAGGGTTGCTATGAGTTGGACTCCTCTCGACGGTGATGGGTTTTTTGATTTGGAAGATGGGGTCAATCAGACACCTCAATTTTGGAACTCTCACACAGACTTTGGATGCATCTTAGGATGAGTGTATTTTTCATGTGGGAAGAATGTGAATCGTTGGGGGCCAGAAGGCAGTCTGTGGAATCCAGCCTCCCAAATGGCCCCTAGTAATCCCCACTTCTGGTATTTATGACCGTGTGTGGTTCTTTCCCACACTGAAGAGGACTGACCTGTATAACCAAGAGGATCTTGCAGAAATGATGGTGTGTGATTTCCAAGACTACATGGTAAAAGATACTGAGGCTCCCACCTGGCTCTATTGTGGATTACCTGTTCTGAGGGAAGCCAATATCTTGTAAAGAAGACACTCAAGTAGCCCTACAGAGAAGTTCACATGCCAAAAAACTGAAGCCTCCTGCCAACAGTCAGCACCAACTATGTGAGTGAGCCATCTTGGAAGCATATTCTCAAACCCCAGTCAAGTCTTTAGATGACTGCAGCCCTAGCTGACATCTTGGCTACCACCTCATATAAGAGAGGGACCTTAGGCAAGAACCACCCAGCTAATCTGCTTCTGGATTCCAAGAAACTCTGGTGGCATAGTGGTTAAAAGCTACGGCTGCTAACCAAAAAGCTGGCAGTTCAAATCCACCTGACTCACAGAAACTGTGTGAGATAAATGCTTATCACTGTTGTAAGTCACTAAATTTTAGGGTAAGTTGTTATTTGGCAAAAGACAACTAATACCAGAGATTTAAGGTCTTTAATAAGAGTAACAAAAAAAGTGAAATAACTACATTGATTGCATAAAGAGTGGGAGAGAATGTGTATGTAAGTGAGCAAAACCTTCATCCGCCACAGCAGAAAGTCAATAGATAATGTCTAAAGTTAATTAAAAAAAAAAAGCTTAGTAAGGATATTGTTTAGAAATTTGGAGATAATTACTAAAAGAACTAAAATTAGAAATGATTCAAAATGGCCACCTCTGGGGCAGAGAATTATTTTTCATGATAAGGCCTTCTCTCTTCTATTTGATTTTTAAACCAAATCCATGTTATACTTGATTTAAAAGAAAAAAGAATGGGGAATTTAAATGGGTCAAAAATAATTTCATTGCCATTGACACAAAGGTAGCTATATATCTAAGTCAGACACTTGCACATCTCATTTAATCTATGAGGTGGGATTCATTAGCCTTGTTTTAACCATGAGAAAACTGAGCAGTCTTTATGGCTCAGAATTCTTATGTTCAATACATCAAAATTGTCCTTCACTACTCTTGAGTAGGAAACCCTGGTGGCGTAGTAGTTAAGTTCTATGGCTGCTGACCAAAGGGTCAGCAGTTTGAATCCTCCGGGCACTCCTTGGAAACTCTATGGGGCAGCTCTACTCTGTCCTATAGGGTCGCTATGAGTCGGAACTGACTTGATGGCACTAGGTTTGGTTTTTTTTTTTTTTGGTTTTTACTCTTGAGTAAAAGAAGCCCTGGTGGTACAGTGGTTAAGCACTCAGCTGCTAACCAAAAGATCAGTGGTTCGAACCCACCAGCCATTGCACAGGAAAAAGATGAAGTAATCTGCCTCCCTAAAGATTTATATCCTTGGAAACCCTATGAGACAGTGCTACTTTGCCCTGTAGGGTCCATATGAGTCAAAATTGACACGACAGCAACTGATGGATAGATTCATGAATAAAAAACCTTGTGACCTCTCATACCTTATACATTGTAAAAGTTTGAATATTTTTCCAGAAACTTTTTTTTAGTCAAGTGGAATTCCATCCTACATGTTATAATTTCAGTAAGTGTGAATGTCTTACCTATAAAAACAAATGATTCTTGGCTGTTGTCACAAAGAAAAATCCAATTTCGTGCAGTATACTAGAGGAATATCTAAAACAAAGGAACTCAGTAATGTTGAGAATAAAAGGGTTGGCATGCCAAGCAATTAAAAACTAAAAACAAGAGTGAAGTCTTAATACCAGACAAAATTTTTTTCAGTGCCAAAAGTATTCAATAAGACAAAGACATCTTTTAATAATAAAATGTACAATCCACAATGCATGACCTTTCTCACCATGGTCTTGTAACTCCCACCGAAGTGATTGGGAGCAACTATGCAAATAGGGTAATCATGGCCCAACAAGGGGATTTGTCAGTTTTGCCATTTCGCTGGGCTTGAAATGAACCATCCCAGAGATGGGAGAGAAAAGATCTCGGCACCACCAAGGAGGGAGAGCCAAGAGCAGAGTGTGTCCTTTGGACCCCAAATCCCTGCCCTGAGAAGCTCCTGGAACCACGAGACTGAGAGAGAGAGAGCTGTAACACAAGACAGCAGAGAAGTGGTAGCAGAGAAACAGTGGTGGGAAAGGCCAGCAGCAGGAGAGAGAAAGGTGGGCTTCCTGACCCACAGAGTGAGTAAGCTGAGTGCCTTTGGGCAGGAGGCTTGCTGGAGAAGTAGGATGCCTGTGGGCACTTTGTGGTACTAGGTTTGCTGACCCACAGAGCTAGAGCTAAGTGTCTTCAGGCTGAGGCATACTGGTGGAGTGGGGTGCCTCGGCACTTATCGGCAGAGCTAAAAGAGCTCTGTAACACTTGCCTGAGCAGGGCTGAGGCCAAGAGGTCAGAGAGAGGTATGCCTGCGGCACAGCTGGGAAGAGGCTGTCCTGATGCAAGAATTGTATCCTGACTGTTCCTGAGCCTGAACTGTAACCTGTTACTTCCCTAATAAACCCCATAATCATGAGCACTGTCTCTGTGTGAGTTCGGTGTGGCCATTGCAATGAATTATCAAACCCAGCACAGAAGTAGAGAGTGCCCTGGGAGAGGTAGTTGGTGTCAGAATTCATAAAGATGGCAGAGAGAGGAGGTATGTTTGACCTCTGTCTCACAGGAATCAGCCTTGGGCTACTGATCTTGATTCTCCTTCTCCCTTGTGAAGTTAAAGGAGGTAAGACTCTGTCCCTATGCCATTTTTATATATAATAAAAACCTAATAGTTATTAACGCATGAAACTGTATAGCTTCAATATTCACAAAGCAAACTCCATAGGAAATAAAAGAGATTGTCAAAGATTTTAATTCCAGCATATGGCCACTCAAGTGGCCAAAAAATAGGTAATGGTATACAACCAAAAAAGCCATTGCCCTTGAGTTGAATCCGACTCATAGTGACCATATAGGACAGAGCAGAAACTGCCCTATAGGGTTTCTAAAGAGCAGTTGGTGGAGTTGAACTGCCGATCTTTTAGTTAGCTGCCGAGCTCCTAACCACTGTGCCAACAGTAATTGTGTAGAAGATCTAAACAACAATGAACAAATAACAATTCTTCTTGTTACCTCTGTAATTTTCTTTTTGAAAATAGAGAAAACATCTTTTCAAGTGCCCATGTGTTATAGTTATCTAGTGCTGCTCTAAGAGAAATACCACAAGTGGATGACTTTAACAAAAGAGAAGTTTATTCTGTCACAATCCAGTAGGCTAGAAGTCTGATTCAGAGCACTGGCTCCAGGGGAAGGCTTTCTCTCTCCGTCGGCTCTGGAGGAAGGTCTTTGTCATCAGTCATTCCTTGGTCTGGGAGCATCTCAGCACAGGAACCTCAGGTCCAAAGGATGTGCTCTGCTCCCAGCACTGCTTTCTTGGTGGAATGAGGTCCCCCTGTCTCTCTGCTTGCTTCTTTCTTCCACGTCTCAATAGAGATTGGCTTAAGACACTATCTAATCTTGTAGACCTCATCAATATAACTGCCACTAATCCATCACATTATGTCATAGTGATAGGATTTACAATACAAAGGAAAATCACATCAGATAACAAAATGGAAGGCAGTCATACAGTACTGGGAATCAGGACCTAGTCAACTTGACAGATATTTTGGGAGGACATAATTCAACCCATGACACCGTGGAATACTGTTAAGAAATAGAGCATAAATGCTAGGCCACCAAAAAAAATCTCAATGAATTCCAAAGAGTAAACATGGCACAGATAACATTCTCTGACCACAGCACAATAAACCAGCAATGAATAACTAAGTTAGGAAACAAACAAGCAAAACCACACAGTTTGGAGATGACAAATAAAAACTGTCTCACAGAACTCTTGAGTCTAAAAGAAAAAGAAAAACCCAAATGACAGAATCAAGAAAACAACAATAATGAAATACTACATATCAAAGCTTAGGGAATTCATTAAAAAACAATGCTCAGGAGAAATTTTATAGTGTCAAACATTTATCTTAATAAACAAGGAATAATGAAAATAAATTAGACATCTAGTCAATAATAACAATATAAATCTAAGGGACAGAGAAACAAGAAAACCACAGATATAAAAGCAGAAAATGAGTCTGGAAGAAAAAAAATATAACAGAACTAATAAATAAACCCAAAATTTAGCTCTTTAAAGAGATTAATTTAATCATATAAAAGGAAAATTCATAAATCCATAAAATAAGAAAGGATGTTAGGGAAATAATCACAGATATAGAGGGAATTAAAATCATCATAAATAATCAAAGAGACTACTTGGTTGAACTCTATATACAGAAATTTGAGAACCTGGAAGAAACTAATGCTTTTCTAGAAAAAATACAAATTAGAAATTCCCACAAGAGATAGACACTCCAAACCTAACACAATTTCCATAGCAGAAATAATTTTTAAAGAGGTACCTCCTTCAAAACACCAAGCCCAGATGGTTTCATGGGTTTATATCAAGATGGGCTCGATATCAGGAAATCTTAATAAACTTCACAATAATGGATCAAAAGTAAAGAACCACCTGATTGTCCCCATAAATGCTAAAAAATTAATTAATAAAATGCAGGATTTACTCTCTTATTTTAAAATGCCTCTTAATAAAATACGAGCATACAGTTACTTTTCTTACACTATTACATTTCTCCGGTGGTTCCAGACAACGCAATTAGAAAAAAATACAAAGTAAGGTTATATAAACATTAGGAAGGAGAAGAAAATTACGATTACGTGAAAACTAGATTACTTATTCGAAGCCCTAATATGATCAACTAAAATTTTATTATTACTAATACAAAATTCAGTATGTTGGCTGGCAGTGAAATTAATATCCAAAAAAATCTAATTGGCATAAAATAGTTTGAAAAGAAAACGTTCTGCATGCCACTTTGGTGAGTAGTATCTGAGGTCTTAAAAGCTTGTGAGCAGCCATTTAAGGTATATCTATTGGTGCCATCCCATCTGGAGCAAAGGAGAAGGAAGAAAACCAAAGACACAAGGAATATATCACAAAAGACTAAAAGACCACATGAATCAGAGCCTCCCCCAGCCTGAGCCTAGAAGAACTAACAGCTATCACCATCGACCACTCTGACAGAGATCATGACAGAGTCCCAGACAGAGCGGGAGAAACATGTAGAAAAAATTTAAATTCACAAAAAAAGACCAGCCTTATTGGAAACACAGACTGGAAGAACCTCCGAAACTATGCTATGGCCCCCATACATTCTGCTCACTCAGAACTGAAACCACTCCTGAAGTCTACTTTTCAGCCAAAGATATAGACACGTTGATAAAACAAACAATAACACACATGAGGAACCTGCTTCCTAGTTCAATCAAATATATAAGACCAAATGGGCAACTCCTACCCAAAAATAAGACGAGAAGGCAGGAAGGGACAAGAGCTAGATGAATGGTCACAGGGAACCCAGGATGGAAAGGGGAGAGTGTTGTCACATAGTGGGGATTGCAACCCATATCACAAAACAATATGTGTATAAATTTTTGAATGAGAAAAATATGTATACAAAAAAAACTACAGCCTTCATATGTACAATGAGTTAGAATATAGCATTAAAAAAAAAAACCTCCATTTAAAACAGCAACAAAAATGATCATGTATCTAGGAATTAGTTTAACAACAAATAAGTATAAAACTTTAAAGCTATATTTTCGACACAACAGAAGATGAGCAAATGGAATTGAATACCATGATCTTGATTAGGATTAATGATTTAAAATCTTAAAATGTCTATTATCCCTAAATTAATCAATGTATTGTGATAGCTAAGGTTTTCTGTCAACTTGGCTGGGCCATGGTTCTCAGTGGTTTGGCACTTATGTAATGATGTAGTTTGGCAGTTATGTAATGATGTGGTCATCCTCCATGATGTGATCTAATGTGATAAGCCAATCAGTTGCAAGGAGAGTTTCCTTGGGGGTGTGGCCTATATACATATATGATTGTTCTGGCAAACCTCACTCACTTGCTTTGGATTTTGAATCCAGCCCATTAACATCTGACCTCTGATTCTTGGGACTTGAGCCAGTGGCCTCCCATATTGCCTGCTGATTTTGGGATTCATTGGCCTCTGCAGCCTGTGAGCCAGTGATCTTGGATCTTGGATTCGTCAGCCTCTGCAGTACATGAGCCAGTGGCCTGCCATCTGACCTGCTGATCTTGGGTTTGTCTGCCCTTGCAGCTATGTGAGTCAGGAGAAGCCTCCAGCCTGATGCCTGACCTATGGACTTGGGACTTGCCAGCCTTTACAACTGCATAAGCCATTTCGTTACGATAAATCTCTCTCTCTACATATATATAGAGAGAAAGAGAGACAGACAGAGAGATTTATCTTAAGGATAAATCATGTGTGTATATATATACACACGCACACACATATACATACGCTTCACTGGTTTTGCTTCTCTAGAAAACCCAGCCTAAGACAGCATTTTACATGAAACTAACAAATATAGCAATAAAACATTTTTAACAAGAAAAATATTCACATGCTTCTAAAAGTCACATGAAAAACAACCATGAATGACAAGGAAGATCCTTGCAAAAGAAGAACAGTGTGTGAGAACAAACTGTGCCAGATATTAAAATACATTATACAGCTATAGTACAGGCAGTCCCTGGGTCACAAACAACTTACTGGACTTACATAAAACCTGCAGTTACAAAGCAACCCCTGAAAAGCTTATCATATTAAAAATCCAAGATACATACAACATACAATGGTTCATAACAAACGGCACTACTTTTCAACACACATCAAAATGTCATTATTATTATTACTGTATGATTATGTTAAAGATGTTTTAGTGTATTTGAAAGGTTTTCTTTAATGTTTTTATGCATAGAAAGGTACACTATATACTGTATACTAAGATATATATTTGACCAACTGACGTTAGATACGAACTGTACCTAACTGTTCCAATTTATATACAAATTTGACTTAAAGAAAGATTTAGGAATGGAACTAGTTCATAATCCAGGAACTGCCTGTAATTAAAACAGTGTTGCCTAGGACATGAAAAGACAGATCTATGGAACAAAAATAGACACAAATACATACACATATACAATTTTAGTATGCATGTATATGTGTGTGCATGCATATTATATATATATTTAGAATGTGTGTATATAGATTTAAGAGCCCTAGTGATGCAATGGTTAAGCACTCAGCTATAACCAAAAGGTGGGTGGTTTGAACCCACCAGTCGCTCTGCAGGAGAAAAGACCTGGCAATCCGCTCCTGTAAAGATTACTGCCTAAGAAATTCTATGGGGCAGTTCTAGGCTGTCCTTGACAACTTGATGGCACACAACAACAACAACATATCTACATTTAGTATATTTAGCGCATGTGTACACACACACACACACACATACACACACAGAGGCCTGGTGATGCAGTGGTTAAGAGCTCAGCTGCTAACCAAAAGGTGAGAAGTTCGAATCCACCAGCTGCTCCTTGGAAGCCTTATGGGGTCATTTCACTCTGTCCTATAGGGTCCCTGTGAGTCAGAGTTGACTTGACAGCAATCTGTTTTATATATATACAAACCAAATGGGTTTTATATGTGTATATATATATATATATATAAAACCAAAAACCAAACCAGTTGCCGTCATCCAGTGAATTCCAACTCATAGGGACTCCATAGGACAGAGTAGAACTGCTCCATAGAGTTTTCAAGGAGCTGGTGGATTCAAACTGCCAACCTTTTGGTTAGCTGCCAAGTTTATATACATACATACATAAATATATGTACATATATATACTTCAAATCATCGGAAAAGAATTGGATTATGTAATGAATGGTGTTGAAACAACTGAGTTAACATCTGGAAAAAATAAACAAAATTGATTACTTTTTCATATCTTATCCCAAAATAAATACCACATGGTTTAAAACTTTAAACATAAAAAATAAAACCATAAAAATGCTTTAAAAAGGGGGGATTGTTTAATTTTTTTAATTTTCTTAGAGTTGGTAAGGCATATTTGAGTATAATACAGAATCCAGAAGTCACACACACAAAAAAGATTGAAAACTGCAACCACATCAAATTAAAACATTTCTGTGTGACAAAAATGAAACAAAACAAAACTCATCATAATAAAAATGAAAAGCCAGGAAGCAAGTTGTTTCCCTTACATTTTGAGCAAAGAGCTAATTTTCTTAGTATATAAAGAACACCTGTAAAGCAATAAAAGAGTCTAGTAAACTGTTAGAAAAATGGACAAAGATAGGACCAGATAGTCCCAGCAAATATGGCTTTAAGCCTTTAAACCAAAGATATTCGAGCTCAGATTCAGTCATAGCAACAGAAATGCCTACTAAAGCTACAATGAAACAATGAGGTACCATTATTTCATTATCTGTAGAAAAATGGACCAAGATAGGACCAGACAGTCCCAAGAAATATGGCTTTAAACCTTATGCAAAGATATTCGAGCTCAGATTCAGTCATAGCAACAGAAATGCCTACTAAAGCTACAATGAAGTACCATTGTTCCATTATCAGAAAACAGTACTGATGGGAATGTGAGGAAACTAGCTTTTATACTTCGGGTAGGAGGATGTATTGGTACAATTCCCTGGAGGGAAATTGGGCAATATGGTGTATCTTTCAAAATTAAAAATGAGTATACGCTTTGACCGAGCAACACATCTAAGAATTTATTCTACACATACGTTTTTAGAAGCAAAAGGTGACGAATGCACAGGATATTAATTACAGCATTGTTCGTAATAGCAAAATATTGGAAACAATTTTAATATATGAGTTAAATAAATTATGGCACACCAATAGATTGCAATTTGCTGTTATTTAAAAGTAGCTCTGTATGTAGTGATATGGGAAGATCTTAAAATATATTAAGTGAAAGAAATAAATTATAAATGTACACATATATTACAGTATGCATATGCTATCATTCCGGAGGATATATTTTTTAAATGCATCGATCATTTTGAAAGGGCCCCCAGAAACTAGTACCAGTTGCTGCTTCCAGGGCAGGGAGCTGAGCTGCTGAGAGACAGAGGTGAGAGGGATCTCTTTTTTACTTGTTAAAAAATAAATAAGAAGAAAAAAAAAAAGAATTTAAAAATTACCTAATTTGAATATTTGTCTCTGAAGAAAGACATGGATTCAGCAGCAAGTCCCCAAATCAGATTTTAGAGTTGAGAATGATTAAAGTTGGAAAACAGAACATGGAGGAAATGTTTAAGAATCTGACATTATTTCATCTCGGGAAGGGAAGTCTGGAGCTGTTTTCAACTACGCGAAGAGTTGCTGGTGGAGAAAATAATGATGACCAGCTGTGTTTCACATCGGCTGAGCCTGGAACAGGAGGAAATAGGGCAGAAGGGACTAGAATTATGAAATCTGGAGTTGTTAAAGTGCTCCAGGCTCCTGGCCTGAGCTCCCAAATTAGGTCACTGGACCGCGCTTCCATCTAGGAGAGTTGCCTAATGGCCTCTTCACTATCCTATCTGTGCCATCTTCACTAAACTCACAACAAATGATTGTTTCATGGCCAGTCTTATTTCTGCCTGACACAAGAGTGCTACCTGGGGTTATTGCAGGGCAGTGAAGAATGGGGAGCCTGACTGGTTACTTCAGGGAAAGGGGAATTGGCAGCCTTGCTCTCATGACTGGGTAGGATTCAGCACTTCTGTTCCAGTGATAATGGCCTGCAAGTGGAAGTCACGTTCAAGGAAGGAAGTTCAGATTGGGAAGCCACTTTGGATGCTCTTCCAGTGGGCTAGATTGAGAAACGTGGGAGAGGCAGACTCAGGGGTAGCACTGGATGGGTGGGAGAAACTAATAGAACTCTCTCAACAGAAGGGGAAGGAGAGAAGGGAGGGCTGGCAGAGCCATCAAAGAAGGCGCATGAAGGCAAAGTAAACCAACCTTATCTTGGTATCTGGGATAATTTAAGTCTTGCCTGTCAAAATATCAAAAAGGAGGAGACTTTTACTTACCTTTAAGTGCTTTTAAGGGCTTGTTTCTTATTTTCCTGTTTCTTGGTGTGACTTTCTCTTAGCTTCGTAAAACATGGACCACACAGGTTTTCTGTCTTTTGCTTAGAGCTCCAGAAAAGATTTCCCATGGGTAAGCTAGAGGCGGGCAAGTCAACTCGCTGCTGTTGGTGGTACCGGCCAGGACTAAATGACTACATGGTATGACTTAAGAGGTGAGAGTGCCTTTGGGAAAATAAGCACTGCTCAGTTACTGGGAACATATTTATTTCTCAACTTAATAAGTTTTACCCTGGCTAATAACAGAAAAGGAGCTCTGGTAGAGCAGTGGTCAAATAATGGGCTGCTAACCAAAAAGCTGGTAGTTCAAACCCACCAGTGGATCTGTAGGAGAAAAGACCCAGCACTCTGCTCCCATAAAGATTACAGCCTAGGAAACCCTATGGGGCAGTTCTACTGTATCATGTAGGGTCACTATGAGTCGGAATCGAGTCGACAGCACACGACAACAACACTAACAAAAAGGTTTTGTGGTACCTTAAAATATAAATATTCTTGCAATAAAGAATTGGTCGGGGGGAGAAGGCCAGATTTTAACATGCAAGGGAGTGTGAATAAATACAAAGACATGACATGAGGCCTTATATGATTAGTAACAGTGAGCTAAAATTCAGCTCTGTTTCCATGCAGCCAACATAAGTCAGCTGAAATGCGAACATCCCAGAGGAGGTAATTTAATGACTTGGTTTGTGTAAGTGACCAAGAGCAGAGCCTTTTCTGGGAACCTGGCTTTGTTTGAAGGAAGAAAGGACACAAATTATCCAAAGACCGCCTAGCCTGTCTCTAATATTCTGTCCTTGTCTCCCACCACCCAGGATCCAATCACAGAAATTACTCTGACCTCTGACCTCTGACTTGAACCCCAACTCGAATGTGCTTTAGGAGTGCCAACCAAGACAACATAAGGAAGTAGTTTTTTTGTTTGTTTGTTTGTTTTCATTTGGACCTCTTTACTCAAACTCTTCTCCATCCTCCCTGTGTAGGCTTTCGTCCTCCCTATTTTTTTTTTTTTTTTAACAAAAAATGGCTTTGCGGGTACTTTCTTGGCCATCTGGTATAGAACCATGTCCCAGGAAAATGGGACAATTGTGTCGTGGACCTTTCCTGCCACCAACAATAGTGGTAAGCATGTGAGTCAAATGAACATTACGATGAGCTTTGAAGGGAAAAATAAGTGGAGAAGAAGATAGTTGGAGTCAGGAAACACGGCTTCCAGTCTTGTCCCTCTTCCATATCCTAGCTGTGGATCACAGGCAAATAAGTCAACTTCTCTGTGCTTATTTCTGAAACTGGCAATAGTATACTAACTGCCTAAGGGTAGGACTAAATCTCATCAGCATCTTTTAAGACCTAATTCTGTAAGATGTAGTGAAAGGATAACCTACAGCTGAGGAGAATTGAGGGGCTGGAACGGGAGTGACTATATATATAAAATGGACCTGGGTTGTTTTTAAAGCAAAAATGATGGTTCCCTAAGACTATTTTAGAACCTAGTAGGCCCTTATAGTGGGGGCAGTGGTGGTTCAGTGGTAGAATTCTCACCTTCCATGAAGTAGACCCGGATTTGATTCCTGGCCGATGTACCTCATGCGCAGCCACCACCCTTCTGTCAGTGGAGGCTTGCGTGTTACTATGATGCTGAACAGGTTTCAGCAGAACTTCCAGACTAAGATTAGGAAGAAAGGCCTTGTGATCCACTTCTAAAAATTAGCCAATAAAAACCCTGTGGGAGGTGGGGCCAAGATGGCCGAGTAGTCAGACGCTTCCTGTAGTCCCTCTTACAACAAAGACCAGAAAAAATAAGTGAATTGATTATATATGACAACCTAGGGGCCCTGAACTTCAAAGATAAAGTTGAGGAGTCGGACTGAGCCGTGGGGTGAGGGAGAGACAGTTCAGAAGCAGCAAGGATTTGCCAGCCCTGACTAGCCGGCACCCTGCAGGCTGGATCGACTCCTGTGCGAGGGCTGAGGTAAGCGGTAGCACCCGGGACACATTTTCCACACCAGGAGAAACTGGCCAATGGAGAGTCTGCTCAAGCCTCCAGAACCAGGAGAAGCTGCACTGATTCTGTGAAAGTTAAGTGGAAGCATCTAACCTACCTCAAAGGCTCAAAAAAAACCTTCCCCCTCTGGGAAGTACCTCTGTCCCATTTACCCATCCCCTCCCCACTCTCCTCCAGTCCCGGTCAGGCTTCAGCAATCGTCATGCCCCCTGAGGCAGAAGGGGAACCCCGTCACGCCTGAGCCATTCTCCCAGCTTTGAAGAAGGAACAAATTAACAAATAGGAAAAAATAATCTGCCAGCTCCCCAAAACTAGGAACTCAGGGCAGGCACAGCCCCTTTGCCTAGGCACAGGCATAAGGAGTTCACGGACATTAAACACCTTTCACCCCTGCCTAGACCTGTGTGGGCCCATTTCAAGAGTATAGGCCCTCATTAGCTCAGTACAACAGGGTGTATACCTGAAGCCTATTTTCAACTGCAACAGCTAAGGGGAAGTGGCAGATTCATGACATTTGATATCACCCTACCAATTAAGCAGAGTCCTCCTTTACCTACATCAGGGGCCTGAGGACTGGTGGCTCCACCCCCTCCGCCTAGCCACCTGTGACAGGGGTCTGTGAATAAGTGATACCTCCCGGACCTTACAGCCAACGGCCTTGGGTGCCCAAAGTCCACCCACCTATATGCTCTAGGGAACAAGGACATGCCTTCCACCCAAGCACTCAGGGGCAGCTGTCAGCCCCCTGCCTTGCTCAGCACATAACCCCCTACTGTAGCCAAATACCTGGGCCTACTCCAATCACCGCTAAGTAGCTCTGCCCATCTAGGACTGTAGGTGAGAGCCTTCACCACACTCTCAGTGACCGGTGACCCAGACACCTGAGCTGAATCCACACAAGAAAAGTAAATAGACTCCTGGGCTCACATACCTAGTAACAGCGCTAACCAACTGGTGACAGTACGTGAGAGTGTCAGATATGCCAATAATCAAAGTAGCTCACATGACCAGCCTATTTGGGCATATCAAAACAAAATAAGGACCTAGGACACAATAAGTAAACATAAAAAACCCTGTGGATTACAGTGGCCTGATCCACAACCCGTCATGGAGACAGCACAGGGCTGGGCAATATTAATTGTACACAGGGTCACCATAAATCGGGGGCTGAGTAGGCCGCAGCAAACAGCAACAACAGGACCAAAGTATCCTTATTTGTGGAAATTTCATCCCACATCATAAGAACATTTAACATACCTTAATCTACATTAAATATAATTTTTATTTAAAATTGAAAGTATTTTTATATCCTTATTTTTTGCTTTGCGAGTGTGAGTTATTTACTTTATAATTGGCTCTGAATTTTGGCACTTACAATGCATTCTCAGGAATTCTTGTAAAGTGAAAAATAATCTAACCTGAAATCTCTTTAAATGTAATGAAATTTTTTAAGAATTAAAGTCAGCTTTTAATGAAGTTAACACATATTACTGAACATTCAATGAAATATTTTTCTATTTGTTAGCTTTCTTGGCATATTTTGAAGCCAATAATACATCTTTTGGTTCTCAGACCTTAAGAAGCTTAAAGTCTCTAAGCACTGTAGCTCTAATGCCTTTTGGGCAAAGCAGCCTTCCCGCTGCCTGGTCTCCTGGCAGGAGCCAAAAGGGATCGAGGCAAAAGCTATCCACCTCAGGGGAATTTATTTTCCCTAAGCTGTTGACTTAAAGGATCCTACACTCTGTCAGAGACGCAAGTCTCCTTGTCGCTGTTGTTGTTAGTTTTCCATTGAGTTGGCTCCAACTAATGGAGACCTTAGGTACAGTAGACCTAAACGTTTCCCAGCCCTGCTCCACCGTCATGATCGTTGGCATGCTCCAGTCCATTGTTGCTACCCCTGTGCCTTTTTAGTACCTTCTATCCTTTTAACCTAGGTGGCTGATCTTCTAGAACTATATCAGATAATGTTCTATTGCGATCCATGCTTTCATTGGCTAATTTTCAGAAGTAGATTGCCAGGCCTTTATTTCTAGCCTGTCTTGGTCTGGAAGCTCCACTGAAACCTGTCCACCATGGGTGACCCTGATGGTATTTGAAATTTCGGTGGCATAGCTTCCAGCATCATAGCAACATGCAAGCCACAGTATGACAGTATGACAAAGTACCAGACAGGGAGTGCTTCCTTGTCTAAGCAAACATGCATTGATCCTGACTTTAGAGGGTTGTGGTTGTGGTGTCTGACAAAGAAAGAGAACTGGCACAGCTTGGGGCTGGCCAGGATCTCTCTCTCTGCTCATGGCAGCTCCACGTGGCTGATTTGTCTTCCTGACAGCATGGTGGACTCAGGGTGGTCATACGTCTTACATGGCAGCTGGCTTCCCTCCGAGCAAGCACTCAAAGAGACAGAGCAAGGGGAGAAACAAGAAAACTTTCACTTCTGCCAAGTTCTTTTGGTTATAAGCAAGTCAAAGGGCCAGTCCAGATTCAGAGAGGAGAGGCTGCACAAGGTGTGACTACCCAGAAGTATGATTCATTGAGGGGGCTATCTTTGGAAATTGCCTATGTCACCAGATTTCTTGTCTTGGCTCAATGTCTCTTGTCGGTAAGCACCTCGGTTTTGCAAGAATAGTACCAGCAATTTTCTTGGATTAGTAAACTGTTGAATCCTGGGAAGGCTTAAAATTTTGTATGTAGAGATAATAAACCAAACAGTCAGTAATAATTTTAGGCTAAATTACATCTATGTATTTTGTGTTTAAAGCATATGTTAAGAGAATTTGGCATGTTTGTGTATCTGATTCATTTTGTGATTCTAGTTTAAAATGTGTAATTAATGATTTATTTTGGCTTGAGACCTTTAGTTGAAAGGCATAAGAGAACAAGTTTGTAAACAAATTAGCATGTTTAAGGGAACTTGGGATTCACTATATTTATAAGATTAATATACTCTGATTTAGTAAAGTGACTAGGTAAAAGGGAAGGCTTGCTTTGTAGGTTAGCCGTTCAAAATTCTTAAAAAGAAATTTAAGTATATTACACTTATTCATGAAGCTTAATATGTTTATAATATTATAATTAAGTTGTAAATCAGATTGATTATTTAGGATATTTCATTAAGCATGAGTTGATTAAATGGTAATCAAAAGCCTTCTTAAGAGTGATTGCTCAATTCATTATATTTATAAATGGGACAATAAAAATGAATTAACAGCTTAAGTTCAACTAAAAAAAAAGTCCAACTAGGATTAAAAAAACGGAATGTAAAAATTATTATTCTAATAAAATAAAAATTAATATTGTTTAAAGTAGCCACAAATGGTCTTTGATGTGCATCAAAGCTATCCAGGAACTCTAAGCAAACACACGTTGATTCTTCTGGTTCCGTTTTATTCTTCTCCACTTCAAAATCCACCATTCTCTGCCTTACTATCTCAGAATTATTAACTTTGATGCTAATCCCTGTTAATCCATTAAGACTGAAAGTCTCAACTTCTTATTTAACACTCCTTGAAGAAGAATGGAAACCCTGGTGGCGTAGTGGTTAAGTGCCACAGCCGCTAACCAAAGGGTTGGCAGTTCGAATCTGCCAGGCGCTCCTTGCAAACTCTATGGGGCAGTTCTGCCCCGTCCTATAGGGTAGCTATGAGTCGGAATCAAGTCAACGGCACTGGGTTTGGTTTTGGTTGGTTTGAAGAAGGAAACAGCTCAGAGGCCGACAACCAGAAGACATGTTTGGGAGAATGCCTTCTTAACACCATCTAGTTTTGGAGGCCTGAAGCTTACACTATTTGTGGGGAGATGGACCTCTTTAAAAAAATAAAAAATTAATGATGAAAGTAAACATTTGTATATAAATTTTAACATCATACAAATGTCACAAAATCTTGAATAGTATTATAATTTTATCAACTAATTGCCTAATATACTTTATAATACCTTTTTCCTACTTCTTTTTTGGGCTGCATGCACTGATTTCCTCTTCATACAAAAATGGTTTTGTAATAGAAATAGAATTGAAAAGATTATTCATTCTTTTTTCTAGCAAGAATGATTAAAGCTTTTACTTCATTGCTGATATTTACAAAAGTTTCTTTCAGCTTCAGAACTTTCTGGTAATGTCAAGTGAATTTTTAGAAATTTTAATCAAATGTGGGTAATCCTCTAACAATTCTTTCACACGTGGGCTTTAGGCCATCGACTACCTTCCAGCTCCATATATTTCAAGTCTTGTTTTTCTTCTACTTATAACCTCCTGTGTTATCTCACAGACATGTTCAAAGTCTCAGTACAACCTCTGACCCTCATCTTCATATTATAACTCTGGGTGGTTGGCATATCGAGTGGTTAAGAGTTTTCTTAGAAACCATTCTTACTCCAGGATGGCCAACAACAAGAGCTAAACTTTACTGGAAGTGATCTGTGAACCACACAATATATCACACTAAACTGAAATTAAACGTATCCCTGAATCAACTTCCATTTAGCAAGATCTCAATAACGCTGCCACAACGCCAACGCTACCCAACATGAAAGGGCAGAGAAGTCAAATGGTAAAAGGCAGTGGTCTTAAGCAGTTGCGAGTAGAATATCTTACCTTTGCAAATTTTACGAAAGCATATAACCATGTGAACATGTCCCTGCCCAAGGCCTTGGAAGAACCCTGTGCAAGTGAAAGCTTTGAAGTTGATATTTCTCTAGATTCATGGTAAATCCCTCAAATCCATCTTTTCCTACAACTCTCAAAACTAGAAGGAAACTAGGTAAAGGAGCCCTACTTCTAGCCTTCTGTATCTGTTGCTCACATTTCTCTGACATCACTGTCACCCTATTTTAAATAAAACTAACTTAAATGTTTGTGAAGACATTAAACATATGACTTTCTGTTACAGAACCAGTACGTACATATCACAGAAAATTTGGAAAATGAAGGGGAAAAACCACCTATAGGCCTAATATTCAAAAGATAGTTATTAATATATTGATATATATCTTTGTACTATTTTTGGTCGGCATAGCGGTGTATGTTTATATTTCAATGTAGTGGGGATTGTAGTATTTATGACTGTATAGTGAATGCCTCAAAACTTAGAAGCTAAAATAAAAAATAATCATTATCTCTTACAGTTACCATGGGTCAGGAATTACGATAGGGTAGATTAGGCAAGGCCTGTTTGTAAAGGCATAGCTCAGAGACATTGCAGGTTCAGTTCCAGACCACCCCAACGAAGCAAATATCGCAATAAAGCGAGTCACACAAATTTTTTTTGGTTTCCTTGTACACATAAAAGTTATGATTACAGTACACTGTAGGCTATTAGGTGTGCGATAGCATTATGTCCACAAAAACAAATACCTTAATTAAAAAATACTTTATTGCTAAAAAATGCTAACCATCATCTGAGCCTTCAGCAAGTCATAACGTTTTTGCTGGTGGAGGGCCTTGCCTCAATGTTGATGGCTGCAGACTGATCAGGGTGGTGGTTACTCACTGGAGTGGCTATGACAATTTCTTAAAATAAGACAACAATTAGGCTTGCTGCATCAATTGACTCTCCTTTCACAAAAGATTTCTCTGTAGCATATGATGCTGTTTGACACCATTTTATCCGCCGTAGAACTTCTTTCAAAATTAAAGTCAATCCTCTCAAACCCTGCTGCTGCTTTATTAACTAAGTTTACGTAAAATTCTAAATCCTTTGTTGTTGTTTCAATGATGTTCACAGCATCTTCACCAGGAGTACTTTCCATCTTAAGAAACCACTTTCTTTGCTCATTCATAAGAAGCAAGGCCTCATTAGTTCAAACTTTATCATGAGATTGCAGCAATCCAGTCACATCTTCAGCCTCCACCTCTAATTCTAGTTCTCTTGCTATTTCTGCCACATCTGTGGTTACTTCCTCCACTGAAGTCTTGATCCCCTCAAAGTTATCCATGAGGGCTGGAACCAACTCCTTCCAAACTCCTGTTAATGTTGATATTTCGACCTCCTCCCGTGAATCACAGGCCCCTAGTGGCAGAGTGGTTAAATGTTTGGCTGCTAACCAAAAGGTCAGCAGTTCAAATCCATCAGCCGCTCCTTGGAAACCCTATGGGGCAGTTCTATTCTGTCCTATAGGGTTGTTGAGTAGGAATTGGCTTGATGGCCATGGATTTGTTTTTTTTTGTTTTCCCATGAATCATGAATGTTTTTAATGGTATCGAGAATAGTGAATCCTTTCCAGAAGCTTTTCGATTTACTTTGCCCAGATTCATCAGAGGAATCACTATCTATGGACAGCTGTAAAAAAAAAAAGTAGCCTTACAAAATGTATTTCTTAAATAATAAGACTTGAAAGACGAAATTCCTCCTTGATCCATGGGCCGCAGAATGAATGTTGTGTGTTAGCAGGCATGAAAACATTAATCTCCTTGTACCTCTCCATCAGAGCTCCTAGGTGACCAGGTGCATTGTCAATGAGCAGTGATATGTTGAAAGGAATCTTTTTTTCTGAGCAGTAGGTCTCGATCAAAAACCAAACCCTTTGTCTTGAGTCAATTCTGACTTACAGCGACCCTATAGGACAGAGTAGAGCTGCCTGATAGGGTTTCCAAGGAGCAGCTGGTGGATTCAAACTGCCAAACTTTTGGTTAGCAGCTCCGCAGTGGCCTTAAAATATTCAGTAAATCAAGTTGTAAACTGATGCGCTGTCACCCAGGCTTTGTTGTTTCATTTATAGAGCACGGGCAGAACAAATTTAGCATAATTCTTAAGGGCCCTAAGGATTTTCAAAACGGTAGAAGAGCACTGGCTTCAGCTTAAAGTCACCAGCTGCATTTGCCCCTAACAAGAGATTCAGCCTGCCCTTTGAAGCCTTGAAGCCAGGCATTGACTTCTCCTCTCTAGCTATGAAAGTACTAGTTGGCATCTTATTCCAATGTAAGACTGCTTTGTGTACCTTGAAAATTTATTGTTTAGTGTAGCCACCTTCATCAGTTATCTTAGCTAGATCTTTTGGATAGCTTGCTGCAGCTTCTACATTAGCCCTGCGGCCTCACCTTGCACTTTTATGTTATGGAGACGACCTCTTAAACCTCATAAACCAAACCTCTACTAGCTTCAAACTTTTCTCTTGCCGCTTCATCACCTCTCTCAGCCTTCAGAGAATTGAAGAGAGATAGGGTGTCGCTCAGGATTAGGCTTTGGTTTAAGGGAGTGTTTTTCTGGCTTGATCTTCTATCAAGGCCACTAAAACTTTCTCCATGGGAGCAGTAAGGCTATTTCGCATTCTTATCATTCATGTGTTCACTGGAGTAGCACTTTTAATTTCCTTCAAGAGCTTTTCCCTTGCATCCACAGCTTGGCTAACCATTTGGTGCAAGAGGCCTAGTTTTGGCCTACACTGGCTTTCAACATGCCTTTCTCAATAAGCTTAAACATTTTTTATTTGGGCTTAAAGTGAGAGACTTCCTTTCACTTGAACACTGAGAGGCCATTGTAGGGTTATTACTTGGACTAATTTCAATATTTGTGTCTCAGGGAATAGGAAGGCCTTACAAGAAGGACAGAGACAGGGGAACAGCCAGTCGGTGGAGCAGTCAGAACACACACAATATTTATCAATTAAGTTCACCGTCTTATATGGGTGCAGTTCGAGACGCCCCAAGACAGTTATAATAGTAAAATCAAAAATCACTGACCACAGATCACCATAACAGATACAACAATAATGAAAAAGTTTGAAATATTGTGAGAATTACCAAAATGTGACACAGACATGAAGTGAGCACATGCTGTTGGAAAAATGGCACTGATAGACTTGCTCGATGAAGGGTTGCCACAAACCTTCAATTTGTAAAAAATGCAATATCTGTGACATACAGTAAAGCGAAGTGCAATAAAATGAGATATGCCTATGCTCTCCAACGTTTGAGGTATCAACTGAAAGACAAGAAGGTTGCAGACTAAAATTATCTGAAGACTTTTTCTCTCCTATTTGGACCTAGCCATCAGTTGGAACACCTACTAATAGCCTCTCCACATGGACTGGGTTTTCTTACAACATGGTGACTGGGTTCCTTAGGCAAATGTCCCTGAACAAGAAGGTCAGGAGGAAGCTCTACTGCTTTTTATCATTTAACTTCAGAAGTCACACAGTGTCTTGAATTGTATTGATTGAGTCAATTACAATGTTTTACATAGGCTCAAAGGGAGGGAACATAGACCTCGCTTTGGAATGGAGGAATACCAGTGTCACATTATAAGAAAAGTATATGGGATGGGATGTACATGGGCACAATCATCTTTGGAATTAACAGTCAGCCTCAGTGATCATATAGCATGCATATTTTTGTGTTAAAACATTAAAAATAATTTGAGTTTGATGACATATGCAAAACATTAATTATAAATGGTTTGAATATTTAAAAGTATAAAGAATAAAATTAAAATCACTCATCATTCTTTGACCAAGACATAATCACCATGAACATTTTTGAATGTTCCTTGTGATATTTTTTAAAACACAGTTGTAGTCCAAAATGGAATGTTTTGATGAGGCCAAGTTGAAGTCACCACTTGGTTCATTTGACCAGGAGTATGTATATTGTATAAAAATGACCTCATTAAAATGTAAAAGTACAATTTAAACAACTACGAAGTAATGTGTGCAATAACCTTCTGTTCTATTCCTTATTCCATTCCTGAGTCTCATCCCAATCACCCAGTGTGAAGGGGAGAAGTGAGGCTTAGGGTTGAGGCAAAAAATGTTTGCTCTCTATTTTACCTAACAGGTGTTTTGGAACTTTTTATTTTGAAATAATTTTACACGTACAGAAAAGTTGCAAAAATAAGGTGGTGAGTTTCCAAATATCCTTCACTGAGTGTTCCACAATGCTAACATCTTTCACATCCATAGTATTATTATCAAAACCAGGAAATTAACATTGATAAAATGCTATTAACTAATCTGTAGACTTTATTCAAGTTTCACTAGTTTTCTCACCAACGTCCTTTATCTGGTCCAGGATGTAATCCAGGATTCCATATTATTTCTAGCCATCATTTCTCCTTAGTCTCGTCTAATCTGTGAAAATTTCTTAGTCTTTGTCTTTCATGACCTTGACATTTTTGAACAGCACTAGCCAGTAATTTCATAGAACATCTGTCAATTTGGGTTCATCTGATATATTCAAATATGAGTTTACTCATATTTGACAAGAATACTCCAAAGGTGATATTGTATCCTCCTCAGTGCATCATATCAGAAGGTTCCTGATGTCTATGTCTTATTACTGAGGATGTTAACTTTGATCATTTGGCTCTATTGGCCTCTGTCTAGTTTCTTCACTTAAAGTTACTGTTTCCCCTTTGTAATTAATAACTGGAGGCCAGTGGTTCAGTGGTTAAGGTCAGCAGTTCAAATCCCCCAACCGCTCCTCGGAAACCTTATGGAGCAGTTCTACTCTGTCCTATAGGATTACTAGGAGTTGGAATCAACTCAAAGGCAATGGGTTGGTTTTGAGTTTAATAACTATGTGGAGTCTGGAGCCCTGATGGCATAGTGATTAAGAATTCAGCTGCAAACCAAAAAGTCAGCAGTTTGAATCTACCAGCCACTCCTTGGAAACTCTATGGGGCAGTTCTACTCTGTCCTATAGGGTCAACTTGACAGCACAAAATAGATTTTTGTGTTGTTTTTTTCCTTTAAATCTGGTGTCTAGAATCTTTGAAACTATGCAAACGTCCTGTTTCTCATCATAATTTCATCCACTACTTTTAGCATCCATTGATGATTCTTGCCTGCACTAATGGCATTTTCAAAAGGTTAAATTTCTGAATTTAGAATCTAAGCTGAAAAAGGTAAGATTATAATCTACTGATTCTTGAATATTTAATTTTCACTAGTCTCTGAGTTGAAAAGGATATCTCTTTCAAGAGAGGTATTATATGAAATGTTTCCTAAATCCTAGCGTAATGTGCATTTTTTTCTACTGCTCTCACTCATGGGGTCTAACCTGATGGTCCACGATATTTTCAGAGTTAAAGCTTGATGGATCTGCTCCATTATCTATTGTTGCTTAATTTTTTATTTCCTTATAGTAGTAGCCGTCCTTTTTTGTCTTCCTGAATTCTTAGATTATCTTTATTCTTAGTATTCGAAAGTTTAGTCAGGGATATATATGTAGATATCAATGACTTTTATTGACTTTTGTTAGGAACGTTGCACAGTTAGTCTGCACAGTCAAGTGTTTCCAATTTAGGAAAGGTTTCCTCAGATAAGCCTTACATCATTGTTTCAGCTCTTGGTGTCTTAATTTCTCCCTACGGATCATGTACATTTTTGAGGTGGCATCTTGATTTTTTTTTTTTTCCTACATTTACTGTCTCCTTCACTAATTTATCTCTTTGACCTTTCTTCTACATTATGGAAAGATGTTTCAAATTTCTCATTTGCATCAATCATTCAGTTTTCTGTAGTGTAATTTTGTTCTTTATTCCCTTCAAAGGGTATTTAATTATACCATTAATTTCTTGTCACCTTGAAGACTAAGGAGAGCCTGACCTAAGCCATGGTGTTTTCAATCACTTCATATGCGTTCAAAAGCTGGACTATAAAGAAGGAAGATCAAAGAAGAATTGACACCTTTGAGTTATGGTGTTGGCAAAGAATGTTGACTATACCATGGACTGCCAAAAGAACAAACAAATCTGTCTTGGAAGAAGTAAAGTCAGAGTCCTCCTTAGAAGCAGAGGTGGCAAGACTTCATCTCACATATTTTGGACATGTTATCAGGAGGGATCAGTCCCTGGAGAAGAATATCATGCTTGGTAAAGTAGAGGGTCAGCAAAAATGAGGAAGACACTCAACAAGGTGCATTGACACAGTGGCTGCAACAATGGGTTCAAGCATAACAATGATTGTGAGGATGGTGCAAGACTGGGCAGTGTTTCATTCTGTTATACATAGGCTCGTTATGAGTCAGAACCGACTCCACAGCACTTAACAACAACAGCAACATTAATTTCTAATTTCCTTGGTGTTCATCCTCATTCATGTAGCTCCTTTTTATCTCATCCTCTTGTCCCTTTTACTCAGCCTGTTCTTGCTTTATTCCTTGTTCCTTTTATTTAACAAAGACTGTAGTTTCTCACATATTATTGAGGGTGGTAAATGATTTTCTAAAAATTTCCTTTAGTGTCTATAATAGGTCATTTTCAGAGATCTTCTTGGCCTCTGAGTCTTCAGGATGGTGTTTGCATTACCAAATCTTCAAGTTGTTTGTTTGTTTTTAATTTTAAACAAGTCCCATATATTTTTGTTTTCTGTATACTCATCTTTGAACAAGGGGAACTCTATCTAGACTTACCTTTTGCCAGTGGGCAGAATATGTGGTTTTTCTTGGCCCCATCAGTGAACACCCTACTCCTGGTTGAAGCTTCTCAGAGTTACAGACAGGTGGCAGGTGATTATGCTTAGCTTCTAGGCCAATTTATAGAACCTCACAAAAATGTTCCTTTACTGGGGCTGCCTTGGACTAAAATGGAATCTTTTCCTACTACTTCCTGGCTCTCTGATAATTTGAACAGATGGAATATGTCTTAGTTATCTAGTGCTGCTATAACAGAAATACCACAAGCAGATGGCTTTAAGAAAGAGAAATTTATTTTCTCACGTAATAGGCTAGATGTTCAAATTCAGGGTGTCAGCTCCAGTGGAAGGCTTTCTCTGTGGGTTCTGGAGGAAGGTTCTTGTCATCAATCTTCCTCTGGACTAGGAGCTTCTCTGCGCAGGAACCTCAGGTCCAAAGGACACGCTCTGCTTCCGGTGCTGCTTTCTTGGTGATTTGAGGTCCCCACTCTCTTCTTGCTTCCCTTCTCTTTTATCCTTTGTAAGATAAAAAGTGATGTAGGCCACACTCCAGAGAAACTAGCTTTATACTTAATCAGGGATGTGACCTTAGTAAAAAAAAAAAAAAAAAAATTTTTTTTTTTTTTTTAAATTCCACCCTAATCCTCTTTAATATAAAATTACAATCACAAAATGGAGGACAACTACACAATACAAGGAATCATGGCCTAATCAAGTTGACACTTATTTTTGCGGGAAACAATTCAATCCATGACAGAATATGTTCAAAAACTACCATTCTCAAATTGCACTGTTTCTAGGACTATTTCTGTCTTGTTCACTGCAGACATTGATTTAATTGTGGAGACTATAGGAGGTCCTTGTTTTTCATAACTAAAAGATTTTACAGGCTGTGTTTTTGTCATTATTCCCTAACTTCTCAAAATTACTTGAATTTTTTACTTTGGTGAAGGGTAAGACAGTACACAATACTGGGGAAGCCAGCACAAATTCTCTAAGGCAATCTTGTAGAAGCTCCATAGACACACCCAAACTCACTTAGGGACCAAATTACTGGGCTGAGGGCTGTGGGAACCATGGTCTCAGAGAACATCTAACTGAATTGGCATAACATAGTTTATAAAGAAAAACATTCTACTTTGGTGAGTAGTGTCTGGGATCTTAAAGGCTTGTCAGCGACCATCTAAGATACTCCATTGTTCTCACCCTGTCTGGAGCAAAGGAGAACAAAGAAAACCAAAGACACAAGAAAAAGATAAGTCCAAAGGACTAATGCAACACAAATACTACAGCCTTCACCAAATTGAGCCCAGCACAACTAAATGGTGCTCGGCTACCACCACTGACTGCTCTGACAGGGATTATAATAGAGGGTCCCAGACAGAGCTGGAGAAAAATGTAGAACAAAATTCTAACTCACAAAAAAAGACCAGACTTACTGGTCTGACAGAGACTGGAGAGATGGCCCTCAGAGACCCTTTTAACTCAGTGCCAAAGTCACTCCTGGGGTTCACTTTTCAGCCAAAGATTAGACAGGCCCATAAAACAAAATGAGACTAAAGGGACACACCAGCCCAGGGAAAAGGACAAGAAGGCAGGAGGGGACAGGAAAGCTGGTAATAGAGAACCCAAGGTCTGAAAGAGAGAGTGTTGACATGTCATGGGGTTGGTAACCAATGTCGCAAACAATGTGTACTAATTGTTTAATGAGAAGCTAGTTTGTTCTGTAAACCTTTATCTAAAGTACAATAAAAAAAAAAATTGCTTGGATTTTTCAGTTATATGATGACTAACAAATATCAGTTAGGATACACTAGTTTATATGACAGTAACAGATGACTCACAAACCTCAGTAACTTTCAACAGCAATGGTTTATCTCTCATTCTTGTTAATGATTCATCATCGACTGATTGAAGCTCTGCTCTGTATCGATTTCACTCTGACAGAGCAGCCTCTATCTGGAACATTAGGCTTAGGGAGAAAGTAGTCTGGCAGATCACACACTTGGCCAAAGAATAACCTGCCTTACTCAACAGGGCTGGGGACCATGATTTTATTGCAGGGAGAGGTTACTAATTTTGGTGACCACTAATACAAAATACAATCTATACAGATATTCTTTTTTTCTTCTAATTGTTGTGTTGAGAATATACACAGCAAAACATACACCAATTCAGCAGTTTCTACACGTACAATTTAGTGACCTTGATTACATTCTTTGAGTTGTGCAACCACTCTCATGCTCCTTTTCTGAGTTGTTCCTCCCTCATTAACATAAACTCGCTCTCCCCTAGTCTTTTGAGTTGCTGCTGTCAATTTGATCCCATATAGATAGTTCTTAAAAGAGAATGATCTTTAAAGATTATCTTTAAACTTTATACCAAAAATATCCCCTGAAGTCTTCTTAAAAATTTAGCTGAGTAAAAAAAGTCTGCCTTCAGCATTATGCTGTTTCAAGAACTATACATATATAGTTTTTATATAGTAGTCCCTGGGGGGTGCAATCGGTTAAGCGCTCAACTATTAGTTGGAAGGTTGGCAGTTCAAACCCACCCAGAGGTGCCTTGAAAAACAGGCCTAGCAATCTGCTTCTGAAAGGCCACAGCCTGCTATGGAGCAGTTCTACTCTGACACACATGGGGTGGCCATGAGTCAACTCAGTGGCAACTAACAACATGTGTATACATATATATGTGTGTGTGTGCATGTACATATTTAAAACATACATGTACATCATGATGTATAATTGGAAAACACCTATAGACCTACCACCCAAAATAAGATCTATACATCATCAGTAACATTGAATCTTCCTGTGTATTTCTCCCCAACTCTTCTCCCTTTCTATCTCTCAATGGTAAATATATATAATTTTGTATTTATCTTTTTGTGTGTGTGTGCTTTTTAAAAATACAGTTACTATTACCTGTAAATATCTCCTTAATTATTTAGCATCCCTTCTTATCCATCACATTTGGACCTTTTTATATACTTATCAACATAAATTGAGCTATTGCTCATTGGTGTTGCCACCCAACCAACAAGTTGTATTTTATCATTATCACCATCTTTGTATGCACAACAGTGTGTGTGCAATCATTTGAATATTTTATTTTGGTTTGTCCTTAGTTCATAAAAAGAGTATAAAATGGAAAAAATAAAAATGCTGATGCAACTCATAAGAAATAAAGGACTTCTAAACTTAATATAAAAATGGAAATAATTAAGAATGCCAAAATTGTTATATTTGCCTTAGTGAAATGTTCATTGGGCTCATACCAGTTGACTGTGGGTACAATTTTAAAGGAAAATGACAAAATGGAATGAGTACAAAGATTATGTTAGAAATATGAGGTATAATTAAATAATATAACAGATTAATCAACCTTTGTACGTATTTGTAACAATGAATTATGCTCAAAAGTAAAGGACTATGCTTGCCCTTTTTCCAAGATACAATTAACCAGGGCTCCTTCACTTCCCTCACTTTCCTAGTTGGATTCTTAGAACGTCAGACTTCACATGGATATAGGAAGAGAGATACTCAGGTGGAGGCCAGGGGTGTGGTCATGGTGATAGAACAGTATACTGGCTGGCTCAAAATTTAGCTGTCCAGCTTCCTGATTGGTAGAGATTTAGTTTGCTGACTCAAGGCAGAGATTAATAGGGGAATGAGGCATGAGGTGGTTATTATTTTGAATAAGTGTCAAAGTCTCAGTGGCGGCAGAACAATGAGTTTTGTCTCCATTTTCAGTTTTAAGTGATTCAAACAACTATACCACTTGTGAAAATTCCTCAAAGAAGTTGGCATCAGTTTGATCCTTTGTTTTCATTTCTCTAGTTTTGTGTTTTTTTAATTTTGTTACTTTTAAGTTTCACGGGCATTTTAGTTCTAAGAGCAGAGGATCTGAAGAAGTTTTTAGCCAAATGCCGTTTTTAACCAAAAGTCAACAGCTAATATTTATCAAGAGAACAAATCCAGGATCAAACAGGTAGCACTTCAAATCATTTCAAAAATCCTCATGCCAACTCAGCTTCCCATCAATACTCTTGGATAAAAAGGTCGTTTTGAGGAAGAAGTCATGTGCTTCACTTTGTGGCCTTTCCAGTCAGTGTCTGTGAAGCTTTCTGGGATGTGGGCATGAGCACGTACTGCTCAATGAGAATTATTTGCTCCACGCTGCCTGTAATCACGTAGCTCACCATTCCAGACCTGGCTGAACTGAATCCTGGCCATAGTTTGAAAGTATTTAGCAAAAAGTCAATGAGTAATACTAAATTGACACAGGATTCAAAGGAACACTACTGTAGGGGGAAGCCACCTGGTCACAGCAAGTCATTTTGGGGCCTGGAAATGACACTTTTGGTTTCCTCTTCTATTTTGGGTCCTGTACTCTTGAGATAATTTCTTACGTACTGATTTATCTGCAGAAGCTTTTTTTCCCCTGTTTTTGCTTCTCTAATCACTTTTTTTTTTTTTTTTAATCACTTATGCTGGTCACTCTCAGTTGCAACCCCTATCATCAAGATTTTCTAAGGATGTAAAACTGATATGGCAACTAGATTTCTTTTTTGATTGTTAACTCTATTCATTGTTTTACCAGTTGCCATCAAGTCAATTCTGATTCATGGTGACCCATGTGTGTCAAAGTAGAACTATGCTCCATAAGGTTTTCAATGAGTGATTTTTCAGAAGTAGATTGCCAGACCTTTATTCCAAGGTGCCTCTGGGTGGACTCAAACCTCCAACCCTTTGGTTAGCAGCTGAATGAATTAACCATCTGCACCACCCAGGAGTCCTACTCATTGGTAGATCAGCCTAAGCTAAAACTTCCCTGAGGGCAGAGACCTTGTCTATTCTATTCACCCATTTATTCAGGCTTTGGATATTTTACAAGATAAATAACCCTTCCTCCCATTTTTCACATACAACCTATCAGATGATGTGAAGGAAAAGAGTCCTGGAGCTTTATATCCTAGCTGCACCTCTTATTAACTACCTGTGTGATAGTAGATCACTTACTGAACCTCTCTGTGTCTTAATCTTTACTCTAAAATGGGGCCAGAAATAGCTGTCATACCTACTACACAGTGTTGTTATAAATGTGTATGAAAGTACTTTGAAAAGTATAGCTGTGTTATTAAAATGGGAAGTCAAACAATTATTCAGCAAATATCTAGTAAGTCTGTTATTAAGCCCCTAACGTGTGTCAGGCCTGTTGTTGGTGCTGGGGAGAAGCAGTGAACAAAACAGGAAAATATTTCAACTTGAATGGAGCACACGTTTCAGTTGGGAAAGACAGTCAATAGTCAAACAAATAGACATATTATTTGTCAGGTGATGGTACATGCTATGAAAGGAAATTTAAATAGAGTGAAAAGCAAAAAAAAGAACCAAACCTACTGCTGTCAAATTAATTCTGACTCAAGAAAATAATGGGAGTTAGTATTAGGGGGAAAAGGGCAGATGTCTTTTATAAAGGATGTCAGAGAAGGCCTCTCTGATAATGTAACTTTGAGCAGAGATCTCAATGGGGAGAGAGGAAGGCTTGAGGATATCTGTGGGAACACCATTCATGGCAGAGGGAATAGCCTTAGCATTTGTAAAGCAGGCTACCAAGGTTATTGCCTATTTCCAGCCAAGGCTCAGCTTCCGCTGTTGTTGTGTGCTATTGAGTTGATTCGTTCGTAACTCATAGTAACCCCATGTGACAGAGGAAGACTGCCCAATGGGATTTTCTAGGCCACAATCTTTACAGAAGCAGATCACCAGGTCTTTCTCCCATGGAGCCACTGGGTGGGTTTGAACCACCAACCTTTTGGCTAGCAGCCAAGCACTTAACCGTCATATCACCAATTTCCTGACCACTCCCTGAAATAACCAGGCAGTTCTTGATGAAGATAAATGTGGGAATAGGTTGAAAGCTCTTACTTGTTTGGAAGGCATCATGATAATGGTACCTCATATTTGTTTATATTATGCTTAAACCTAATGTCTCTTGTGAGATTCCTAAAACTCTTAAGGTAAGGCAGATGTTGTTGTCTCTGTCTTTCAAATAAAGAAATTGAAAGCAGAAAGTGATTTGCAAAGCTCCATAACTACTTATTGCTGCAGCTGCAAAGTCTGCTAAATCCCTACCCCTGGAGCTAGTCTGCTGAAGCATAACTTGGAGGATGCCTGGAACCTCAACTGGCTCTACGTTTAACATTAGGGCTGAGGGGACCCATGACTAGAAGGAGTCCTCAGACTCAGGGCCTTATAACTGAACCCACAGATTTTGCTGTTTGTGTGTTGACTGACTGTATTGGAGAGATTTCCTGGGGCCATTCTTAAGAACCAGACACACTTGGTTGGATGGATAGAAAACTGAGTGTTAGAAGCCTTCAGGAGAGCCTCTGCTAGCCACCTTAAGTCTCCTGGAACTGTGGTCTACATTTTTATCCTGAGCACCACCGAGCAGCACCTCTGCACAGGCCAGTGGCCATTTTTGGTTCTGTTTCTTCCATGAGGACTCAGGTCATTCTATTTGTTTCTCTGGCAACATAGAAACTGTTGCAATCAGTTCAATCATTGCTTCATTCTGCAGAATGCTAGAATAGAGAGAACTGAGGGCAAGTGAGAGGTGTGGACAAGAGGAAGTTGCTGTTACTTGGAGGAGTGTGGAAGATCCACAGCTGCTTCTGGACGAAGCTTCCAGTTAAAACAGATCAGCTTCTCACAAGGATGGGATCTGGATATGTTCACAGGACCCTGACTTTATACTTTTTGTGGAGACCTGGAGCCACAGTGCTTTTTTGCATCTCTCAAACAGAAGTAGAGAGGGCAACAAAACAAAGCGATGACAAAGAGCAGCTCTCCCTTTCCCTTTGCATCTTCTCTGCTCTTCTCATTTTCTATCTTTCTTCTCCTTCCTCCTGCCATGGAGATGATGGCATCAGAGGAAATGGTGCAGTGAGGGGAAGGTAGTGCCACATGGAAGCACTGGAAGAGCATGCCTGGTGTCCCAGGAAGCAGGACAGTGAGGATGGTGTGGGGGGCTCAAGTTGGTGGCAGAGAAGGTGGTCAAAGTGGTTATGAGATGGCCACACACACACATACCAATGTAGAAGTAGTTAGAGATGTATGTATGGGTCTATCTATCTAAATATATATTTATGTGTATGGATGCATATATATATACACAAATATTTTCTATCTCTCTTCACTGAGATGGCCAATAAGCAATGACATCTAAGAGCAATAAGCACACCAAGCATCAAAATCTTGGTCCCAAATACCATCCTCTATTACAATGAGCCAGGGCTCCTTAGAAAAATGGCTGATTCCAAGACTACAGTAAGAAGAATCCGAGATGAGTTGGGCACATCTTCTTATACTGAAAAAATTAAATAAAATAATATGAAGAAGAAAACATTCAAAGAATGATGGCGACATGCCAGAAGGACACCGGGCTCTTACTAACCAAATCTAGGACAATTTGAACATCAGGATAAATAATAAAAATATGTTACAAACCAATCAATAAAATAGGAAACCATGAGTCTTTACCGACATTAATGAATAAATAAATAAACAGGGAGAATTGAAAGCTATTCCTTACAGTAAAATATCAGCTCATAAATGTAGAAGGAATGATGGAAATAGAGAATCACTGCTTGTCAGCCATCATAGAAGTACTTGATAGAGGCAGGTATCATCAATGGATTCTCTTACTTGTTTGGAAGGCACCATGATAATGGTACCTCATATTTGTTTAGAATATGCTCATATCTAATGTGCAGGTTTGGTGGGGATAAAGGTATAGGTATCATATTGGACTATCTCCCTATAAAATGTTAATCAAACACAAAGGAAAATGGTGATTTTTGCAGTGGAGAAGCTTGGCAGACACCATCGTGACCAGATGGCCCAGTTTAACATGACCAACAATGAGGAGGGCAACATGGTGAACCTCCTGATGTGATGAACCAAGAGGAGAGCAGCTGCATTTCCGTGCAATCCCTGCCAAGCCTGCACGACCTGAGTCCAGCCAGAGAACACTGGATGGACACAGATTCAGGGGCATCCACAGAAAGAAAGGCTTTTGTTCTTAAAACTGTCAAGGATTAAGAGAGCAGAACTGAGGAGCTGTCCCAGACTGGATGAAACTGATAAGTGGAATAACTAAATGTAGGACCAATCCTTCATAGCATCCTGAACTAGAAAGGAAAAAGAGACATTATTGGGAAAACTTGCAAAACTTGAATGGAGTCTGTGGATTGGATACTTGTAGCCAATGATTTTCTGATTGGAAGGGTATATGATGGTCATGCAAGAGAGGTCACTTGTTTTTAGGGATGATGGGGCATCATGTCAATGTGCAGATTGTGTGTGCACACACAGGCACACATATATACATACACACACATATACAGATAGACAACATGCAGAAGGAGGAAGAGAATGAAGAAAATGGGGAATCTGAATGAAGGAGAAACTGGAGTTCTTCGTAGTATTTTTGTAACTTTTCTGTAGATTTGAAATGATTAAAAAAAAAAAAAAAAAAAAAAACTTGCCCCAAAATAAGCAACAAACAAAAACTTATGGCCCAGATGATACTCAAGTGTCAGAAGAAAGAACAAGAACAGAAACCTAGAGTCTCAAATTAGGCAAGCCAAAACATTTTAAAAGCGTACTGGGATAACTTTTGAAATAAAAATTGCTTTTTTATTCATCTAATCATTGTTATTAAGTATTCACTGTGTGGCAGGCAATGTGTTAGGTGATGGACTAGCCATAAAGATTAGTAAAAATGAGTTCCACCTATTGAGAGGTTAAAGTCCACTCAGGGAGACAGATATGTATACACAAGAGTAGCAACTCCAGTCAAGATGAAACAGAGAGAGAGGCAGGGCCAAGACGGCAGTGTAGTCAGACACTTCCTGTTGTCCCTCTTACAACAAAGACCCACAAAAGCAAGTGAATTGATTATATATGACAATCAACAAGCCCTGAACTTCAAAGACAAAGTTGACGAGTTGGACTGAGCAGCAGGGGGAAGGAGAGACTGTTCAGAAGTAGTGAGAATTTGCCAACACCCTGCAGGCTGGATCAGCTGGTGTGTGTGGGCTGAAGCAAGCAGTAGCACTTGGGACACGTTTTTCACATCTGGAGAAACCAAGCTGTGGAAAGTCCCCTCAAGCCTCTGAAATAAGCGAAAAGCGGCTCTGAATCTGCAAAAAATAAGTACAAGCATCTAACCTACCACATGGATCAAAAAAACCCTTCCGCCCTTTGGAAAGTACCTCTCTCCCATTTATCCGACCCCTCCTCGCTCTGCTCCAGGTCCCAGTCTGGCTTTAGAGATTGCTATGCTTCCTGGGCCAGAAGTAGGATCCATTGCATGCCTCAGGCCATTCTCTCAGCTTTGGAGAGGGAACAAATTAACAAACAGGAAAAGATAATCTGCCAGTTCTCCTAAGGTGGGAACTCAGAGCAGGCACAGCCCCTTTGCCTAGGCACAGGCATAAGGAGTCCACAGACATAAACCTGTGTGGGCCCATTTCAGCAGCATAGGCCCTCATTAGCACAGTAAAGCAGAGTATATACCTGAAGCCTACTCTCAACTGCAACAGCTATAAAGAGGAGTGGCAGATCTGTGACATTTGACACCACCCTGCCCATTAATCAAGGTCCTCCCCTACCCACATCAGGGGCCTAGGACTGGTGGCTCCACCCACTCCACCTAGTTGCCCCTGACAGGGGTCTGAGGATAAGTGGTGCCTCCCAGTACTTAAAACCAACAGCACTGGCTGCACAAAGTCCAGCTGCAAAACCCACCCACCTACACACTCTAGGGAACAAGGACAGGCCTTTTACCCAAACACTCAGGGGCAGACATCAGCCCCCTGCCTTGCTCAGCACATGACCCCCTACTGCAACCAGATACCTGTGCCCACTCCAATCACCCCTGTCTGTCTAGGACTGTAGGTGAGAGCCTGCACCACACACTTGGTGACCAAGGACATGGACACCTGAGCTGAATCCACACAAGAAAAGTAAATGGACTTCTGGGCTCTAACCACCTGGTGACAGGATGTGAGAGTTTCAAAGGTGCCAATAATCAAAGTAGCTCACGCAACCAACCTCTTAATTAATATCAAAACAAAACAAGAATCTAGAACACAGTAAGCAAACAAAATAAATAAATGTAATAATTTATTAATACCTTGGAGAGAACAGTCAATATCGAATTGCATAAAGAAGCAGACTGTGATGGCTTCAGCAAGCCACCAAAACGAAGACCCTAGAAACCTCCCAGAGGAAGATAATTTCTCAGAATTACCAGAGATAGAATTCAAAAGATTAATATACAGAACTCTTCAAGAGATCAGGAAGGAGATCAGGCAAAATGCAGACCAAGCAAGGAACACAAGACAAAGAAACAATGGAACATAAGAAGGTTATACAAGAGCACAATGACAAATTTAACAGGCTGCAAGAATCCACATAGAGATAGCAAACAGAAATCCAAAACATTAACAATCAAATTTCAGAATTAGACTACTCAGTAGAAAGTCATGGGAGCAGAACTGAGGCAATGGAAGTCAGAATTAGATTGAAGATAAAGCACTTGACACCAAATTATTTGAGGAAAACTCAGATAAAAGAATTATGTGAGACTCTATTAAGAGGAATAACCTATGAGTGATTGGAGTACCAGAACGGGGTTGGGGGGGCGGATAACAGAAAATTCAGAGAGAATTCAGAAAACTTCCCTAATGTCGTAAAAGATAAGAAAATATCTATCCAAGAAGCTCACTGAACCCCATACAATGTAGATCCCAAGAGAAAGTCACCAAGACATACTATAATCAAACTTGCCAAAACCAAAGATAAAGAGAGAACTTTAAGAGCAGCTAGGGATAAACAAAAAGTTATCTACAAAAAAGAGTCAATAAGACTAAACTGTGACTACTCAGCAGAAACCATGCAGGCAAGAAGGCATGGATAAAGCCTTGAAGAAAAAAATAGCCAGCCAAGAATTATACACCCAGCAAAACTATCTCTCAAATATGATGGCAAAATTAGGGCATTTCCAGACAAACAGAAGTTTAGGGAATTTGCAAAAATCAAACCAAAATTACAAGAAATACTAAAGGGAGTCCTCTAGTTACAGAATCAATAACATCACGTAACAACCCAGGACTAGAACACAGGATAGAACAACCAGATATCAACCCAAATAGGGAAGTCACAAAAATAAATCAAAGCTAAAAAACTGAGAACAGGGAAACAGAGACGTTCATATGTAGAAGATAACAACATTAAAACAAAAAAGGACTAAATAATGTTGTCATTATTCATATGGAGAGGAAGTCAAGGCAATATCAAGAAATAAAAGCTTGGAACAAAGACCCAAAAAAACAAGTGAAACGATTATATTTATGACATCTAGGAGCCCTGAACATCAAAGGGAAACTTAGAAAACAGATTGAGTGGCAGGGGGAGGGACAGATGGTTTAGAAGCAGAGAGGAGTTGCTGGACCTAAATCACCAGGAACCCTCAGCCACCATTCCTGGGAGCGACTGCTACAGGCTGGTGGTAGCGTTTGACCACAGTTGGGGAGAAGCAGCCAGCCACACAGCCTACTCACACCTCCAGAACCAGAGAAGAACAGCTCTCTAGGCAAAAGCTATGTACTTGTGTATATTTTACCACACCCCCAGCCCCCAAGCTGGCTTCAGTGGCCATTGGTTTCTGTGGGCTTGAGATAGGGCCTGCTGAGCACTCTGAGCCATTTTCCCAGCCTTGGAGAAGGAATTAATTCACAACTGGGGGAAAACATAATCTGCCAGCTCCACCACCCTGGAGAGCTCAACACAGAAGTGGCTCCTGTCCATGCATAAATGGACCATGGACTTTGAATATTTTTCCCTCCTGGATGGCCGTATGTGGGCCTATTTCAGGAGAATAAGCCCTTGTTGGCATACTGCAACTGTTTAAGCTGTGCAGCGAAGAGGTGGGTGTTCGATGTTTGACACCATTTTGCCTATTAAACAGGGTCCTCACCTACCCACAGCAGGGGCCTAAGGACTGGTGGCTCAACTCAGGTCACCCAGGCACCCATGACAGGGGTCCAAGGATAACTGGTACTTCCCAGTCCTTACAAACAAAAGCATTAGGTGCCCATGGTGCATCTGCAGAACCCACCCACCTGTGCGCTCTAGGGAACAGGGATGCGGTTTTCTTATAGACACTCGGGGGATGATTGTCACCCCTCTGCCTTGTTCAGACCGTGACACCCTGCTGCAGCCAGATACCGGTACCTACACCAATCACCCATGGCCCTCTTAAGTCTGTAGGACAAAGCCTATACCACACACTTAATGACCAACTACCTGGACACCTGAGCTGAATCCATACAAAAAAAAAGTAAATGGACTCCTAGGCTGATATACCTAATAACAGCTCTAGCCATCTGAGACAGGACATTAGAGCTTCAAAGTTGAAAATAATCAAGCTAGCTCACTTAAGCAGCCTATTTGGGCATATCAAAACAAACCAAGAAGCTAAGATACAGTAAGCAAACATAAACTAATACAATAATTACAGATGGCTCAAAGACAACCCCAAACAAACACAACAGTCAATATCAAATCACATAAAGAAGCAGACCATGATTGCTTCAAAAAGCTCTCAAAACAAAGAATCAAGGGATCTTCAAGATGAAGATGCATTCCTGGAATTACCAGATGCAGAATACAAACGATTAATATACAGAACTCTTCAAGACATCAGGAATGAGATCAGGAAGGAGATCAGGCAATACACAGAACAAGACAAGGAATACACAGATAAAGCAATTGAAGAAATTAAAAAGGTTATTCAAGAACGCAATGAAAAATTTAATAAGCTGAGAGAATCCATAGAGAGACAGCAATCAGAAATTCAGAAGATTAACAATAAAATTGCAGAATTAGACAACTCGATAGAAAGTCAGAGAAGCAGAATTGAGCATTTGGAAGGCAGAATTGCTAAGATTGAAGATAAAGCACTTGGCGCCAATATATTTGAAAAAAAACAGACAAAAGAATTAAAAAAAATGAAGAAACCTTAAGAATCATGTGGGACCCTATCAAAAGAAATAACCTACCAGAACAGGGAGGGATAACAGAAAATACAGAGAGAGTTGTTGAAGATTTGGTGGCAGAAAACACCCCTGATATCGTGAAAGATTAGAAGATATCTACCTGAGATGCTCATCGAACTCCACATAAGGTAGATCTTAAAAGAAAGTCATCAAGACATATTATAATCAAACTTGCCAAAACCAAAGATAGAGAATTTTAAGTGCAGCTAGGGATAAATGAAAAGTCACCTACAAAGGAGAGTCAATAAGAATAAGCTCAGACTACTCGACAGAAGCCATGCAGGAAAGCAGGCAATGGGATGACTTATATAAAGCACTGAAGGAAAAAAATTGCGAACCAAGAATCATATATCCAGCAAAACTGTCTCTCAAATATGAAGGTGAGATTAGGATATTTCTAGATAAACAGAAGTTTAGGGGAGTCATAAAAACCAAACCAAAACTACAAGAAATACTTAAGGGAGTTCTCTGGTTAGAAAATCAATAATATCAGATATCAACCCAAGACTAGAACACTGGACAGAGCAATCAGATGTCAACCCAGATAGGGAAATCGCAAAAATAAATCAAGACCAAAAAAAAAAAAAAAAAAAATGCTCAAAACAGGAAAACAACAATGTCATTATGTAAAAGAAGACAACATCAAAACAATAAAGAGGGACTAAGAAAGGTAGTCACAGATCTTTCATATGGAGAGGAAGACAAGGCAATATAAAGAAATAAAAGTTAGGTTTAAACTTAGAAAAACAGCAGTAAATATTAAGGTAACCACAATGGAGACTAACAATCCTACTCATTGAAATAAAATAAAGGAATAAAACACAGACTCAGCAGAAACAAAATCAAAATGAATAAGAGGAAAAGATAATATATAAAGATAAATTAGTACAAAAAATTAAGTGGGAAAAAGGAACTGTCAACAACACACAAAAAAAGACATCAATACGACAGCACTGAATTCCTACCTATTCATAATTATACTGAATGTAAATAGACTAAATGCACCAGTAAAGAGACAGAGAGTGGCAGAATGCATAAAAAAAAAAAACATGATCTGTCAATATGCTACCTACAAGAGACACACCTTAGACTTAGAGACACAAACTAAAACTCTAAGGATGGGAAAAAATGTATCAAGCAAACAACAATCAAAAAAGAGCAGGAGTGGCAATATTAATTTCTGACAAAATAGACTTTAAAGCTAAATCCATCAAAAAGGATAAGGAAGGACACTATATAATGATTAAAGGGACAATATACCAGGAGATATAACCATATTAGATATTTATGCGCCCAATGACAGGACTGCAAGATACATAAAACAAATTCTAACAGCACTGAAAAGTGAGATAGACAGCTCCACAATTATAGTGGGAGACTTTAGCACAAGACTTTTGGTGAAAGACAGAACATCCAGAAAGAAGCTCGGTAAAGACACAGAGGATCTAAATGCCACGATCAACCAAATAGACCTCATAGAACACTCCAACCAATAGCAGCCAAGTATACTTTCTTTTCTAGTGCACAGGGAACATTCTCTAGAATAGACCACATATTAGGTCATAAAGCAAGTCTTAGCAGAATCCAAAACATTGAAATATTACAAAGCATCTTCTCTGACCATAAGGCCATAAAAGTAGAAATCAATAACAGAAAAAGCAGGAAAAGAAATCAAACACTTGGAAACTGAAAAATACCCTGCTCAAAAAAAAAGACTGGATTATAGAAGACATTAAGAATGGGATAAAGAAATTCATAAAATCCAATGTGAATGAAAACACTTCCTATCAGAACCTTTGGGACATAATGAAAGAGGTGCTCAGAGGTCAATTTATATCAATAAATGCACACATACAAAAAGAAGAAAGGGCCAAAATCAAAGAATTATCCCTACAACCTGAACAAATAGAAAAAGAGCAACAAAAGAAACCCTATAGGCACAAGAAGAAAGCAAATAATAAAAATCAGAGCAGAATTAAATGAAAGAGAAAACAGAAAAACAATTGAAAGAATTAACAAGACCAAAAGCTGCTTCTTTGAACAAAATTAACAAAATTGGTAAACCATTGACCAAACTGACAAAAGAAAAACAGAAGAGGAAGGAAATAACCCGAATAAGAACCGAGATGGGAGATATTACAACAGACCCAACTGAAATTAAAAGAATCATATCAGATTACTATGAAAAATTATACTCTAACAAATTTGAAAACCTAGAAGAAATGAATGAATTCCTAGAAACACACTACCTACCTAAACACAAATGGAGGTAGAACAAATAAATAGACCCATAACAAAAGAAGAGATTGAAAAGGTAATCAAAAAACTCCCAACAAAAAAAAGCCCTAGCCCAGATGGCTTCACTGCAGAGTTCTACCAAACTTTCAGAGAAGAGTTAACACCACTACTACTGAAGGTATTTCAGAGCATAGAAAAGGACAGAATACTTCCAAACTCATTCTATGAAGCCAGCATATCCCTGATACCAAAACCAGGTAAAGACACCACAAAAAAAAAGTACAGACCTATATCCCTCATGAACTTAGATGCAAAAATCCTCAACAAAATTCTAGCCAATAGAATTCAACAACATATCAAAAACATAATTCGCCATGACCAAGTGGGATTGATACCATGTATGCAGGGATGGTTCAACATAAGAAAAACAATTAATGTAATCCATCGCATAAATAAAAGAAAAGACAAGAACTGCATGATCTTATCAATTGATGAAGAAAACGCATTTTACAAAGTTCAACACCGATTCATGATAAAAACTCTCAGCAAAATAGGAATAGACGGAAAGTTCCTCAACATAATAAAGGGCATTTATACAAAGCCAACATCATCCTAATGGAGAGGGCCTGAAAGCCTTCCCCTTGAGATAGCGAACCAGACACGGGTCTCCTTTATCACCACTCTTTTTCAACACTGTGCTGGAGGTTCTAGCCAGAGCAATTATGCTAGATAAAGAAATAAAGGGCATCCAGATTGGCAAGGAAGAAGTCAAAGTATCTCTATGTGCAGATGACTTGATCTTGTACACAGAAAACCCTAAAGAATCCCAAAGAAAACTACTGAAACTAATAGAAGAGTTCAGCAGAATGTCAGGAGACAAAATAAACATACAAAAATTAGTTGGATTTCTCTACACCAACAAAAAGAACATCAAAGAGGAAATCGCCAAATCAATACCATGTACAGTGGCCTCCAAGAAGGTAAAATACTTAGGAATAAATCTTACCAGAGATGTAAAAGACCTATACAAAGAGAAGTATAAGACACTACTGCAAGAAACCAAAAGAGACCTATATAAGTGGAAAAACATATCTTGCTCATGGATGGGAAAATTTAACATTGTAAAAATGTCTATTCCACCAAAAGCGATCTATAAATACAATGCAATTCTGATCCAAATTCCAACGACATTTTTTAATGAGATGGAGAAACAAATCACCAACTTCATATGGAACGGAAAGAGACCCTGGATAAGTAAAGCAATGCCCTAAGTCAAGTAAATGGGGAAAATACAGTCTCTTTAACAAATGATGCTGGCATAACTGGATATCCATCTGCAAAAAAAAAAAAAAATGAAACAAGACACATACCTCACATCACACACAAAAACAAACTCAAAATTGATCGAAGACCTAAATATAAAATATAAACTGTAAAAGTCATAGAAGAAAAAAAAAGGACAATGCTAAGAGCCCTAATACATGGCATAACCAGTATACAAAACATTACTAACAATGCAGAAGAGAAACCAGATAACCCGAAGCTCCTAAAAACCAAACACCTATGCTCATCCAAAGACTTCACCAAAAGAGTAAAAAGATTACCTACAGACTGGGAAAACATTCTTAGCTATGACATTTCTGATCAGCATCTGATCTGTAAAATCTACATGATACTCCAAAAACTCAACTACAAAAAGACAAATAACCCAATTAAAAAATGGGCAAAGGATATGAACAGACACTTTACTAAAGAAGACGTTCAGGTAGCTAACAGATATATGAGGAAATCCTCACAATCATTAGCCATTAGAGAAATGCAAATCAAACCACACTGAGATTCCATCTCACCCCAACAAGGCTGGCATTAATCCAAAAAACACAAAAGAATAAATGCTAGAGAGGTTGTGGAGAGACTGGAACACTTATACACTGCTGGTGGGAATGTAAAATGGTACAACCACTTTAGAAATCAATTTGGCACTTCCTTAAAAAACTAGATATAGAGCTACCACACTATCAAGCAATCCCACTCCTTGGAATATATCCTGGAGAAAAAGAGCTTTTACATGAATAGATATATCCACACCCATGTTTATTGCAGCACTGTTTACAATAGCAAAAAGGTGGAAGCAACTAAGGTGGCCATCAACGGATGAATGGATAAATAAACTATGGTATGTTCACACAATGGAATACTACATATTGATAAAGAACAATGATGAATCCATGAAACACTTCATAACACGGAGGAATTTGGAAGGCATTTTGCTGAGCGAAATTAGTCAGTTGCAAAAGGACAAATATTGCATGAGACCACTGTTATAAGAACTCAAAAAATAGTTTAAACAGAAAAAAAAATATTCTTTGATGGTTACAAGAGTGGGGACGGAGGAAGAGAGGGGTTTTCACTAATAAGATTAAAAATAATAATAATAAGATAGTAAAAAAAAATAAGATAGTAGATAAGAACTATTTTAGGTGAAGGGAAAAACAACACACAATACAGGAGAGGTCAACACAACTGGACTAAACCAAAAGCAAAGAAGTTTCCTGAATAAACTGAACGCTTCAAAGGCCAGCATGGTAGGGGTGAGGGTTTGGGGACCATGGTTTCAGGGGACATCTAAGTCAATTGGCATAATAAAATCTATTAAAAAAAATTCTGCATCACACTTTGGAGAATGGTATCTGAGGTCTTAAATGCTAGCAAGAAGCCATCTAAGATGCAGCAATTGGTTCCAACCCACCTGGAGCAAAGGAGAATGAAGAACACCAAAAACGCAAGGTAATTATGAGCCTGAGAGACAGAAAGGGCCACAAAAACTAAAGACTCCATCAGCCTGGGACCAAAAGAAGTAGATGGTGCTCAGCTACAACTAATGACTGCCCTGACAGGGAACACAACAGAGAATCCCTGAGGGAGCAGGAGAGCAGTGGGATACAGACTTCAAATTCTAGTAAAAAGACCAGAATTAATGGTCTGACTGAGACTAGAAGGACCCCGGAGGTCATGGTCGCCAGACCTTCTGTTAGCCCAAGTCTGTAACCATTCCCAAAGCCAACTATTCAGACAGGGATTGGACTGGACTATGGGATTGAAAACAATACTGGTGAAGAATGAGCTTTTTGGATCAAGCAGACACATGCAACTATGTGGACAGCTCCTGCCTGGAGGGGAGATGAGAGGGCAGAGGGGGTCAGAAGCTGGCTGAATGGACATGAAAATAGAGAGTGGAGTGAAGGAGTGTGCTGTCTCATTAGGGGGAGAGCAACTAGAAGTATATAGCCAGGTGTATACAAATTTTTGTATGAGAACTGACTTGATTTTAAATTTCCACTTAAAGCACAATAAAAAAAATTTTTTTAAATGAAAAGATTGGTTTAAACTTAGAAAAATAGAGGTAAATATTATGGTAACCATAAAGGAAACTAACAATTCTGCACATCAAAATAAGAAACAAGAAAAACATAAAGACTCAGCAAATACAAATCAACAACAATGAAAAAGATGAAAAGAAAATACATAAAGAAAAGCAACTTAGCACAGAAAATTAAGTGGAACAAAGAAACTATCAACACACACAAAAAAAAGACATCAAAATGACAACAATAAATGCATACCTACCAATAATTACACTGAAGGTAAATGGACTAAATGCACCAATAAAGAGACAGAAAGTGGCAGAATAGATTTTTAAAAAGGATCCATATAAGAGAGGCACCTTAAACTCAAAGACACAAACAAACTAATACTTGAAGGATGGAAAAAAATGTATCAAGCAAACAACAAGCAAAAAAGAGTGCAGAAAAGGCGGAGCCAAGATGGCAAAATAGACAGATGCTTCCATCGAGCCCTCTTTACAAAAAAGACCCGGAAAAAACAAGTGAAATGAGTATATTTGTGACAAGCTGGAAGCCCTGAGCATTAAAGGCAAGCTTAGACAATGAACTGAGGGGAAGGGGAAGGAAGAGACAGTTCAGAAGCGGAGAGGAGTTACCGGACCTGAATTGCCGGGAGCCCTCAGACACCATTCCCAGAGCTGCAGCAGCGGAGAGCTGGTCCTAGCGTTTGGCCGCAGTTTCCTCAGGGAGAAGCAGCCAGCCACACAGCCCACTCACACCTCCGGAACCTGAGCAGAAGGACCCTCTGGGCAAAAGCTAAGTACTTGCGTACATTTTACCGTGCCCTCCCCATGCCAAGCCAGCTTCAGCAGCTGAATAACTGGGCCTGAGATAGACCCTGGTGAGCACCTGGAGCCATCCTCCCGGCCTTGGGGAAGAAAAAAATTTCCAACTAGGGGGAAAAGATAATTTGCCTGCTCCATTAACTGCGGGAGCTCAGGACAGAAGCGGCTCCTGTCCAGGCATAAACCATCCGTGGACCTTGAGCACCTTTCCCTTCTGCATGGACCTGTGTGAGCCTATTTCGGGAGAATAGGCCCTAGTTGGCAAACTCCAACCATTTGAGTGGTGTGGTGGAGAAGTGGGCATTTGAAGTTTGACATTGTTTGCCTAGTAAAAAAGGTCCTCAACTACCCTCAACGGACCTAAGGACGGGTGGCTCCACTTGGGTTGCCCAATCACCCACGACAGGGGTCCAGGGATAACTGGTACATCCCAGTCCTTATAACAAAAACATTGGGTGCCCATGGTCCCTCTGCAGAGCCCACCCACCAGCACACTCTCAGGAACAGAGATGTGTTTTCCTCAGAGACACTTGGGGGTCGGTTCTCAGCCCCCTGCCTTGTTCAGAGAATGACCCCCTGCTGCAGTCAGATACGGGTATATATGCCAATCACCCCTGCCCCTCTAAGACTGTAGGACAGAGCCTGTACCACACACTTGATATCAGCTACCTGGAAACCTGAGCTGAATTCATACAAGAAAGCTGAATGGACTCCTAGGCTGATATACCTGATAACAGCTCTAGGCAGCTGGGGACAGGACACCAGAGCTCCAAAGGCAAAAATAATCAAGCTACCTAACTAAAGCAAGCCATAGGGGTATACCAAAACAAAACAAAGCAAGCAGCTACGACACAGTAAAAAAAAAAAATAATAATACAGTAGGCAAGCATAAAATAATACAATAACTTATAGATGGCTCGGAGACAACAGTCAATATCAAATCACATAAAGAAACAGGCCATGATCACCTCAACAGGCTCTCAAAACAAAGAATCCAGGAATCTTTTGGATGAAAGTGCATTCCTGGAATTACCAGATGCAGAATAAAAAAGCTTAACATACAGAACCATTCAAGACATCAGGAAGGAAATGAGGCAATACCCAGAAAAAGCCAAGGAACACACAGACAAAGCAACTGAAGAAATCAGAAAGATTATTCAGGAACATAAAGAAAAGTTTAATAAGCTGGAAAAATCCATAGACAGACAGCAATCAGAAATTCAGAAGATTAAAAATAAAATTACAGAATTAGATAACTCAATAGAAAGTCAGAGGAGCAGAATCGAGCAAGTAGAAGCTAGAATTTCTGAACTTGAATATAAATCACTTGGCACTAATATATTTGAAGAAAAATCAGATAAAAGAATTTTTAAAAAATGAAGAAACCTTAAGAATCATGTGGGACTTTAACAAGAGAAATAACCTACGAGTGATTGGAGTACCAGAACAGGGAGGGATAACAGAAAATACAGAGAAAATTGGTGAGGATTTGTTGGCAGAAAACTTCCCTGATATTGTGAAAGATGAGAAGATATCTATCCAAGGTGCTCATCAAACTCCACATAGGGTAGATCTTAAAAGAAGGTCACCAAGACATATTATAATCAAGCTTGCCAAAACCAAAGATAAAGAGACAATTACAAGAGCAGCGAGGGATAAATGAAAAGTCATCTACAAGGGAGAGCCAATAAGAATAAGCTCAGACTACTTGGCAGAAGCCATGCAGGCAAGAAGGCAATGGGATGACATATTTAAAAAATTGAATGAAAAAAATTGCCTGCCAAGAATCCTATATCCATCAAAACTGTCTCTTAAATATGAGGGTGAAATTAAGACATTTCCAGATAAACACAAGTTGAGGGAATTCATAAAAACCAAACCAAAACTACAAGAAATACTAAAGGGAGTTCTTTGGTTAGAAAATCAATAATATCAGGTATCGACCCAAGACTAGAACACGGGGCAGAGCAACCAGAAGTCAACCCAGACAGGAAAAATAAAAAACCAAGATTAAAAAAAAAAGCCCAACACAGGGTAACGGTGATGTTATTATATAAAAGAAGACAACATTAAAATAATGAAGAGGGACTAAGAAATGTAATCATACACCTTCCATATGGAGAAGAAGATATGGCGATACAAAGAAATAAAAGTTAGTTATAAATTTAGAAAAATAGGGGTAAATAATAAGGTAACCACAAAGGAGACAAACTATCCTACTCATCAAAATAAAATACAAGGGGAAAATACAGACTCAGCAGAAACAAAATCAACAACAACAAATATGAGGAAAGGACAATATATAAAGAAATTCTACTCAGCACATAAAATCAAGTGGGAATAAGAAGCTGTCCACACACAAAAAAAGATATCAAAATGATAGCGCTAAGTTCATACCTATCCATAATTACCCTGAATGTAAATGGACTAAATGCACCAATAAAGAGACAGAGAGTGGAAGAATGGATTAAAAAACAAGATCCATCTATATGCTGACTACAAGAGACACGCCTTAGACTTAGAGACAAAAACAAACTAAAACTCAAAGGATGGAAAAAAATATATCAAGCAAACAACAATCAAAAAAGACCAGGAGTGGCAATATTAATTTCTCACAAAATAGACTTTAAAGTTAAATCCATCAGAAAGGGTAAGGAAGGACATTATATAATGATTAAAGGGACAATACACCAAGAAGATATAACCATATTAAATATTTATGCACCCAATGACAGGGCTGCAAGATACATAAAACAAACTCTATCAGCAATGAAAAGTGAGATAGACAGCTCCACAATAATAGTAGGAGACTTCAACACACCACTTTCAGTGAAGGACAGGACATCTAGAAAGAAGCTCAATAAAGACACAGAAGATCTAAATGCCACAATCAACCAACTTGACCTCGTAGACATATACAGAACACCCCACCCAACAGCAACCAAGTATACTTTCTTTTCTAGTGCACATGGAACATTCTCTAGAATAGACCACATATTAGGTCAAAAAGCAAGACTTAGCAGAATCCAAAACATTGAAACATTACAAAGTATCTTCTCTGACCATAAGGCCATAAAAGTGGAAATCAAGAACAGGAAAAGCAGGGAAAAGAAATCAAACACTTGTAAACTGAACAATACCCTGCTCAAAAAAGACTGGATTATAGAAGACATTAAGGATGGAATAAAGAAATTCATAGAATCTGATGAGAACGAAAACACTTCCTATCAGAACCTTTGGGACACAGCAAAAGTGGTGCTCAGAGGCCAATTTATATCAATAAATGCACACATCCAAAAAGAAAAAAAAAAGATTTTTTTTTTTTCTTTTTGAAGAAAGGGCCAAAATCAAAGAACTATCCCTACAACCTGAACAAATAGAAAGAGAGCAACAAAAGAAACCCACAGGCACCAGAAGAAAACAAATAATAAAAATTAAAGCTGAACTAAATGAAATAGAAAACAGAAAAACAATTGAAAGAATTAACAAGACCAAAAGCTGGTTTTTTGAAAAACTCAACAAGATTGATAAACCATTGGCCAAACTGACAAAAGAAAAACAGGAGAGGAAGCAAGTAACCCGAATAAGAAATGAGATGGGCAATATTACAACAGACCCAACTGAAATTAAAAGAATCATATCAGATTACTATGAAAAGCTATACTCAAATTTGAAAACCTAGAAGAAATGGATGAATTCCTAGAAACATACTACCTATCTAAACTAACACAAACAGAGGTAGAACAACTAAATAGACCCATAACAAAAGAAGAGATTGAAAAGGTAATCAGAAAACTCCCAACAAAAAAAAACCCTAGCCCGGAGGGCTTCATTGCAGAGTTCTACCAAACTTTCAGAGAAGAGTTAACACCACTACTACTGAAGGTAATTCAGAGCATAGAAAAGGATGGAATACTACCAAAGTCATTGTATGAAACCACCATATCCCTGATACCAAAACCAGGTAAAGACATGACAAGAAAAGAAAATTATAGACCTATATCCCTCATGAATGTAGATGCAAAAATCCTCAACAAAATCCTAGCCAATAGAATTCAACAACATATCAAAAAAAATAATTCACCATGACCAAGTGGGATTCATACCAGGTATGCAGGGATGGTTCAACATTAGAAAAAGAATTAATCTAATCCACCACATAAACAAAACAAAAGACAAGAACCACATGATTTTATTAATTGGCGCAGAAAAGGCATTTGACAAAGTTCAACACTCATTCATGATAAAAACTCTCAGAAAAATAGGAATAGAAGGAAAATTTCTCAACATAATAAAGGGCATACAAAGCCAACAGCCAACATCACCCTAAATGGAGGAAAAAAAAAAAATGGAGAGAGCCTGAAAACATTCCCATTGAGATCAGGAACCAGACAAGGATGCCCTTTATCACCACTCTTATTCAACATTGTGCTGGAAGTCCTAGCCAGAGCAATTAGGCTGGATAAAGAAATAAAGGGCATCCAGATTGGCAAGGAAGAAGTAAAAGTATCTGAATTTGCAGATGACATGATCTTATACACCGAAAACCCTAAGGAATCCTCCAGAAAACCGCTGAAACTAATAGAAGAGTTCAGCAGAGTATAGGATACAAGATAAACATACAAAAATGAGTTGGATTCCTCTACAACAACAAAAAGAACATCGAAGAGGAAATCACCAAATCAATGCCATTTATAGTAGCCTCCAAGAAGACAAAATACTTAGGAATAAATCTTACCAGAGATGTAAAAGACTTATACAAAGAAAACTACAGTACACTTCTGCAAGAAACCAAAAGAGACTTACATAAGTGGAAGAACATACCTTGTTCGTGGATAGGAAGACTTAACATTATGAAAATGTCTATTCTACCAAAAGCAACCTATACATTTGATGCAATTCTGATCCAAATCCCAAGGACATTCTTTAATAAGATGGAGAAAAAAATCACCAATTTCATATGGAAGGGAAGAGGCCCCGGATAAATAAGGCATTACTGGAAAAGGAGAACAAAGTGGGAGGCCTTACTTTACCTGATTTTAGAACCTATTATACCGCCACAGCAGTCAAAACAGGCTGGTGCTGGTACAACAACAGATAGATGGACCAATGCAACAGAATTGATAATCCAGACATAAATCCATCCACATATGAGCAGCTAATATTTGACAAAGGCCCCAAAACAGTTAAATGGGAGAAAAGACAGTCTTTCTTAACAAATGGTGCTAGAATAACTGGATATCCATCTGCAAAAAAATGAAACAAGACCCATACTTCACTCCATGCACAAAAACTAACTTAAAATGGATCAAAGACCTAAATATAAAATCTAAAACAATAAAGATCATGGAGGAAAAAATAGGGATAACGTTAGGAGGCCTAATAGATGGCATAAACAGTATAGAAAACATTATAAATAACGTACAAGAAAAATTAGGTAACCGGGAGCTCCTAAAAATCAAACACTTCTGCTCATCCAAAGACTTCACCAAAAGAGTAAAAAGACTACCTACAGACTGGGAAAAAGTTTTTAGCTATGACATTTCTGTTCAGTGCCTGATCTCTAAAATCTACGTGATACTGCAAAAAATCAACTGCAAAAAGACAAATAACCCAATTAAAAAATGGGCAAAAGATATGAATAGACACTTCACTAAAGAAGACATTCAGGTAGCTAACAGATATATGAGGAAATGTTCATGATCGTTAGCCATTAGAGAAATGCAGATCATAACCAGAAAGATATTTCATCTCACTCCAACAAGGCTGGCATCAATCCAAAAAAAAATAAAATAATAAATGTTGGAGAGGCTGTGGAGAGATTGGAACACTTCTACACTGCTGGTGGGAAAGTCAAATGGTACTACCACTTTGGAAATCAATTTGGCGCTTCCTTAAAAAGTTAGAAATAGAGCTACCATACGATCCAGCAATCCCACTCCTTGGAATATATCCTAGAGAAATAAGAGCCTTTACACGAACAGATATACGTACACCCATGTTTATTGCAGCACTGTTTACAATAGCAAAAACATGGAAGCAACCAAGGTGCCCATCAACAGATGAATGGATAAATAAATTGTGGTATATTCACACAATGGACTACTACGCATCGATAAAAAACAGTGAGGAATCTGAAACATTTCATAACATGGAGGAACCTGGAAGGCATTATGCTGAGTGAAATTAGTCAGTTGCAAAAGGACAAATATTGTATAAGACCACTATTATAAGAACTTGAGAAATAGTTTAAACTGAGAAGAAAACATTCTTTTGTGGTTACAAGGTGGGGGGAGGGAGTATTCACTAATTAGATAGTAGATAAGAACTACTTTAGGTGAAGGGAAAGACAGCACACAATACAGGGGAGGTCAACACAATTGGACTAAACCAAAAGCAGTTTCCTGAATAAACTGAATGCTTCAAAGGCCAGCGTAGAAGGGGCAGGGGTCTGGGGACCATGGTTCCAGGGGATATCTAAGTCAATTGGCATAATAAAATCTAGTAACAAAACATTCTGCATCCCACTTTGAAGAGTGGCATCTGGGGTCTTAAAAGCTAGCAAGCAGCCATCTAAGATGCATCAATTGGTCTCAACCCACCTGGATCAAAGGAGCATGAAGAACACCAAGGACACAAGGTGATTACGAGCCCAAGAGACAGAAAGGGCCACATGAGCCAGTGACTACATTATCCTGAGACCAGAAGAACTAGATGGTGCCCGGCTACAACTGATGACTGCCCTGACGGGAACAGAACAGAGAACCCCTGAGGGACCAGGAGAGCAGTGGGATGCAGACCCCAAATTCTCATAAGACCAGACTTAATGGTCTGACTGAGACTGGAAGGACCCCGGTGGTCATGGCTCCCAGATCGTCTGTTGGACAGGAACCATTCTCAAAGGCAACTCTTCAGACATGGATTGGACTGGACAGTGGGTTGGAGAGGGATGCTGGTGAGGAATGAGCTTCTTGGATGAGGTGGACACTTGAGACTAGGCTGGCATCTCCTGCCTGGAGGGGAGATGAGAGGGTGGAGGGAAGGGCGTTAGAAGCTGGCAAAAAGGACATGAAAAGTGAGAGTGGAGGGAGAGAATGGGCTGTCTCATTAGGGGGAGAGTAATTGGGAGTGTTTTTAGCAAGGTTTTTGTGTGAGAGACTGACTTGATTTGTAAACTTTCACTTAAAGCACAATAAAAATTATTTTGAAAATAAAAAAAAGTGTGCAAGTGGCAATATTAATCTCTGACAAAGTAGACTTTAAAGCAACATCTACCACAAAGGATAAGGAAGGACTCTATGTAATGATTAAAGGGTCAATACACCCAAGAGGACATAATCGAAATAAATATTTAGTTTGGAGCACCCAATGACAGCATTCGAAAATACATAAAACAAACTCTAACAGCATTGAAAAGACAAATAGACCACTCCAAGATAATAGTAGGAGACTTCAACACACCGCTTTGGGTGAAGGACAGAACATCCAGAAAGAAGCTCAAAGACACGGAAAATCTAAATGCCACAATCAGCCAACTTAATCTCATAGATATTTACAGAACACTCCACCCAACAGCAGCCATGTATACTTTCTTTTCCATGCACAAGGAACATTCTCCAGAATAGACTACTATTAGGCTACAAAGCAAGACTTAAGAGAATCCAAATAATACAAAGCATCTTTTCTGACCATAAAGCCATAAAAAAAGAAATCAATAACAGAAAAAGCAAGGAAAAAAAAATCAAATACATGGAAACAGAAAACACCTTGCTCAAAAACTACTGGGTAATAAAAGAAAATTAAGGATGAAATAAAGAAATTCATAGAATCAAATGAGAATGAAAACGCATCTTACCAGAACCTTTGAGATACAGTAAAAGCAGTGCTCAGAGGTGAATTTATAGCAATAAGTGTACACATACAAAAAGAAGAAAGGGCCAAAATGAAAACATTAACCTTATAACTTGAACAAATAGAAAGAGAGCAACAAAAGAAGCCCTCAGTCACCAGAAGTAAGAAAATAATAAAAATTAGAGCAGAATTAAATGAAGTAGAGAATCAAGAAACAATTGGAAGAGTTAAGAAGACCAAAAGCTGGTTCTTTGAAAAGATCAACAAAATCAAAACCATTGGCCAAACTGCAAAAAAAAAAAAGCAGGCAAGGAAGAAAATAACCCGAATAAGAAATGAGATGGGCAATATCACAACAGACTTAACTGAAATTTAAAAAATCATAACAGAACACTATGAAAAATTGTACTCCAACAAATTTGAAAACCTAGAGGAAATGGTCAAATTTCTAGGAACACGTTACCTACCTAAACCAACACAAACAGAGGTAAAAACCACTAAATAAAGGTAGAACAAGAAGAGATTTAAGAGGTAATTTAAAAAATCCCAACAAAAAAGAGCTCTGGCCCTGATGGCTTCACTGGAGAATTCTACCAAACTTTCAGAAAAAAGTTAACACCACTATCACTAAAGGCATTTCTGAAAATAGAAAAGGATGGAATACTCCCAAACTCATTCTATGAAGCCAGCATAACCCTGATACCAAAACCATGTAAAGACACCACAAAAAAAGAAAATTACAGACCATTATCCCTCGTGAACATGGACACAAAAATCCTCAACAAAATTCTAGACAATAGAATTCAACAACATATCAAAAAAATAATTCACCATGGCCAAGTGGAATTGATACCAGATAGGCAGGAATGGTTCAACATTAGAAAAATAAATTAACGTAATCCATCAGGTAAATAAAACAAAAGACAAGAATCACACGATCTTATCAATTGATGAAAAAAAGGCATTTTACAAAGTCCAACATTCATTCATGATAAAAACTTTCAGCAAAATAGGAATAGAAGGGAAATTCCTCAACATAATAAAGGGCATTTATACAAAGCCAACAGCCAACATTATCCTAAATAGAGAGAGTCTGAAAGCATTCCCCTTGAGAATGGGAACCAGACAAGGATGCCCTTTATCACCGCTCTTATTCAACATTGTGCTGGAGGGCCTAGTAAGAGCAATTAGGCAAGAAAAAGAAATAAATGGCATCCAAATTGGTAAGGAAGAAGTAAAAGTATCCCTATTTGCAGATGATATACACAGAAAATCCCAAAGAATCCACAAGAAAACTACTGGAACTAATAGAAGATTTCAGCAAAGAATCAGGATATAAGATAAACATACAAGAATCAGTTGGATTCCTCTACACCGACAAAAAGAACATCAAAGAGGAAATCACCAAATCAATACCATTTATAATAGCCCCCAAGAAAATAAAATATTTTGGAATAAATCTAACCAGAGACGTAAAAGGCCTATAAAAAGAAATCTACAAGACACTACTGTAAGAAACCAAAAGAGGCCTACATAAGTGGAAAAACATAACTTGCTCATGGATAGGAAGACTCAACATTGTGAAAATGTCAATTCTACCCAAAGCAATCTGTAGATACAATGCAGTCCCAATTCCAATGATATTTTTTTTAGATACAGAGAAAAAAATCACCAACTTCTTATGGAAAGGGAAGAGGCCCTGGATAAGTAAAGCATACTGAACAAGAAGAACAAAGTGGGAGGCCTCACACTACCTGATTTTAGAACCTATTATACTGCCACGGTAGTCAGAACAGCCTGGTACTGGTACAAGAGGTACATAGACCAATGGAACAGAATTGAGAATCCAGACGTAAATTCATCAAGCAGCTAATATTTGACAAAGCCCCAAAATCTGTTAAATGGGGCAAAGACAGCCTCTTTAACAAACAGTGCTGCCATAACTGGATAGCCATCTGCAAAAAAAAATGAAACAAGACCCATACCTGACATCATGCACAAAAACTAACTTAAAATGGGTCAAAGACCTAAATATAAAATCTAAAATGATAAAGATCATGGAAGAAAAAATAGGTACAATGCTGGGAGCCCTAATACATGGCATGAACAAAATCTAAAACATAACTAACAATGTACAAACACCAGAAGAGAAACTAGAAAACTGGGAGCTCCCAAAAATCAAAAACTTAAACTCATCAAAAGAATAAAAAGACAACCTACAGACTGGGAAAAAAATTTTGGCTACAACATATCTGATCAGGGACTAATCTTTAAAATCTACAAGATACTGCAAAACTTCAACAACAAAAAGACAACTCAATTAAAAAATGGGCAGAGAATATGAACAGGCATTTCACCAAAGAAGACATTCAGGTGGCTAACAGGTACATGAGGCAATGCTCACAACCATTAGCTTTTAGAGAAATGCAAATCAAAACTACAGTGAGATACCGTCTCACAACAACAAGGCTAGCATTAATCCAAAAAAACACAAAATACTAAATTTTGAAGAGATTATGGAGAGACTGGAACACTTATACACTGGGAAGATAAAACGTTACAACCACTTTGGAAATCGATTTGGCGCTTCCTTAAACAGCTAGAAATGGAAATACCATATGATCCATCAATCCCACTCCTTGTAATATATCCTAGAGAAATGAGAGCTGTCACACGAGTAAATATATGCACACCCATGTTCATTGCAGCACTGTTCACAGTAGCAAAAAGATGGAAACAACCTAGATGCCCATCAACTGATGAATGGATAAACAAATTATGATATATTCACACAGTGGAATACAATGCAATGATAAAGAACAATGATGAATCTGAGAAACAGCTCATAACATGGATGAATTAGAAGGCATTAAGCTGAGTGAAATTAGTCAGTTGCAAAAGGACAAATATTATATGAGACCACTATTACAAGGATTCAAGAAAAGATTTAAACACTGAAGAAAACATTCTTTGGTGGTTACAAGGGTTGGGAGGGAGGGAGAGGGAATTCACAAACAAGATAGTAGACAAAAATTATCTTAGGTGAAGGGAAGGACAACGCACTATACAGAGGAAGTCAGTACAACTGGACTAAACCAAAGTTAAAAAGTTTCCTGAACACAAGCAAACACTTCAAGGGACAGAGTAGCAAGGGTGGGGGTCTAGGGACCATGGTTTTGGGGGACATCTAGGTCAATTGGCATAACAAAGTTTATTAAGAAAATGTTCTGCATCCCACTTTGGTGAGTGGCATCTGGGGTCTTAAAAGCTGGCGAGTGGCCATCTAAGATGCATCAATTGGTCCCAACCTACCTAGAGCAAACAAGAATGAAGGATGCCAAAGACGCAAGGAAAACATTATCCCAAGAGACAGAAGGTCTACATAAACCAGAGACTCCATCAGCCTGAGACCAGAACAACTAGATGGTGCCCAGCTACCACTAATGACTGTCCTGACAAGGAACACAACAGACAGTCCCTGATGGAGCAGGAGAAAAGTGGGGTGCAGAACTCAAATTCACTTAAAAAGAGCAGACTTAATGGTCTGACTGAGACTAGAGGAACCCCAGAAGACATGGCACCCAGACTCTCTCTTAACTAAGAACAAAAACTGTTCCTGAATCCAACTCTTCAAAGATTAGACCAGACTGTAAGACATAAAATGATACTTGTGAAGAGCGTGCTTCTTAGTTCAAGTAGATATATGAGACAAAATGGGCAGCTCCTGGCTGGAGAGGAGATGAGAAGGCAGAAAGGGATAGGAGCTGGTTGAGTGGACAGAGGAAATCCGAGGTGGAAAGGGGGAGTGTGGTGTCACATTACAGGGAAAGCAACTAGGGTCACGTAACAATGTGTGTATAGATTTTTGTATGAGAAACTAACTTGAGCTATGAACTTTCACCTAAAGCACAAAAATATTTAAAAAAAAAAAAAAAAAAGATGATATAGAGAGCTGACACCTCTTGTGCTCCAAAGATGTAGCAATTACTGGTAAAATGTAAAAGGAGAAAACCAAAAAGACACAGCTGAGCTCAGAAACAAGACAAAGATTTCTAAGGGCTTGAGCAGAACAGAAATCCAGAGTAGTCATCAAGGCTGACCAGAATTGAGTTCCAGCCAGAGAAGTCAGACCGAGTACATGTCCCACTCAAATGGGAGGGCTGTGTATATGTCGCAGGAGGGGGCGCTGAGCCAAGCTCACACCTCGAAGCTAGGGGCTGGGATGGGGATCCCACCTACCCATGAAAGGAAGTTAGAACATAAGAAAACTGTAGGTAGAAGGCTAATCATGCATACACTCTGTTCTAGGTGCTTTACATGTATCAACCCATTTAATTAGTAAATATTAAGAAGTCGCGCTCCTCGGAAACTCTATGGGGCAGTTCTACTCTGCCCTATAGGGTCGCTATGAATCGGAATCGACTCGACGGCACGGGGTTGGCACTGGGTGAAGAAGTCTGATGCTATCAGTTTTGGGAGAGGATTTGGAGAAACGAAAACTCTAGTACCCCACCAGCTAGAATTCACCTAATACAATTAGTTTGCTGAGAAATTTAGGATTATTTAGGAAATTTCAAGATGCTCAGATCCTCTGATGACTCCTCTCAATTTATCTCCTAGAAAAAAACTCATGTAAGGATATAAAAATATGTTCATTGCAGCATTGTTTTTATGAATGGAAAATAGGAACCAAACTCAGTTAGCAGGAGAATGGAAAATAAGTTACAGTATATTTATTCAAAGGATTACTGTACCCCATGTAGCAACAGAAAAAAATCTCAAACACCTAATAAATGAAAAAGCCACTTGAAGTAGGCATACAGTACGCCACCGTGAATATAATATTTTCAGACCTGAAAGATGATACTTTCTATAATTTATGATTGCATAAATCAATAATATAAGCAAAAAACCTGATAAGGCCCAGTGCAAGACACTGCTTACTTCTAGCCAGCAAGTGAAGTTTGGGAATGGGAAGAGAATGGAATCAAACCTTAAAAAAATACCTGAAGCAAATATGGCAGAATGTTAAGAATACTTTAAGCTCAGTAGTAAATATATGAATGTTCTATCACTCTCTGTTCTTGTTTTTATATTTTCAACATTTCACAATGAAAATTTTAAAGAAATATAACCACAAATAAAATAGAGTGGGAGCACTTTCATATCAAAGTGGAGAGTTCAAAAGACAGGGTTATGTCTTCTTGCTTGGTTTTTGTTTTATGTAAAGCTTTGGAAGCTGTTGACTGAGCTTTGCATGAGTTTGACAACATCAAGGACACTGGGCTCAAGGTAATGACTGATGATGGAATTTGGTGAAGAAAGAACAAGTAATCCCTAAGCATGAGGGAAGGGGAATACGCTGGGCCTGAGGTATCATGTGTTCTTCTCTTACTTTAAAAGAGGCTCCAAAGCATGACCCAACAAATACTTTCAACAACCTGTTTTTTTTTTTTTTTTTCTTAACGCTTTTCTTTTTCAGATAACTTGGAAGAGATATTGCATGGGCTATCTAGTGACTGGAGCCAGCTATGGGAAGAAGGACAATCTGACTCCAAGTCAGATATCAGGAGGTTTGTGGTTAGGTTTTTGTGGGTTTAGGCAGATCTCCTTGAAAAGGAGTGCTCAGTAAAATTTCCTAGCCACACTCAGAGCAGGAACTCACAACTTTGGGATGTGGATCTGTTGTAAAGTAACAAACACCCAGCACGTGCCACCATTTTTCCCCTCATGAATCACAGAGCCAGCTGGAGCCTGGCCTGATGATGTTTTATTATAAGTAGGAATAGCCATGGCACACGGGGGTAAGGCAGGGCCTGTCTCCTATCACTGTAACTTGATAGGAATGCCTTTGAAGATGACTGCTTGCCTAGAGGTAGAAAAATCTTGGCAAGAAAGAGTGTTTCCCCTCTGGCCACCCCTTTCCCTCCACTGTCCTCTGGCTTGATTACCACTCCCCATGTCATAAACAGGTTGTCCTCTCTGCCTTCTGAGTACAGCTGGTGTTATCTCAGTCCAGATTGCCTTCCAGAGCAGACACCCGAGCTTCAAGGACTCACAGTCTGTACTCGGATAATGTTATGGGCATCACAGATTCCCTTGGAGCTGAGCTCTGCTGACTTTGAAGGGTCAGAACATCTGGAGTATGAAGCTTGCCTTCTCACAGGGAGGCTGTGAGAGTAAACCATACTAAAGGCTAGCCTCATAAATGGATCATGATGTTAAAGATGAAAGTTGTAGAAGAGGTGGGTGGTAGAGGAGAGAGAAGCTGCTCTTATCCAAAAAACAACAGAAATGCCACACTGAACCAAACCTTTGCTTCATCCTCTCTATTATTCCGATTCTTTCATCAGAATTTTTAGAAGCAAGAAATTCTTACATTTGTCTCAATTCAAGAAACAATCAATGAGCAGCTACTGGGTGCAGTAATGTGTAGCATGCAACAGGAAATAGACAAATGAAACATGGATCTGCCCTTGAGAAATAGAGGGATGAGTTACTCCTGTCAGAGCCTTGCTCTCATCTTTCTATTTGCAAAAGCTCTCTCTTTTTTTTCCTCCTAGAGGTTACCTGTTTCTTTGGTGAATTTAGTTCCCCATGTCTGGAATCTTTCTATCCAGTTCTTTTAAGACTTTCTGGAGGTGAATTCTAAAGCTACATATACAGTCTTCCTGTTTAGACAAAACATGATTTTTGTAAGGATGGAGTTTCCACTTGTCATGGCTTACAGATGATGCTCAACAACAGGCTAACGTTAGGAGCATACTGGAGTGATGTATTTGAGAATCCCCAGATCAATTTCTTAGACTTGGAATTATTCAGTACAGTCCATCAGCTTCCAAATCTGGTTCACATTATTTATGCCTAAATATGCTAAAAGTATATTTATACATAACCATATTGAAGCTCCTATGCCATTTTTTCTGACAATTTATATAACCTTTTGACAATTTTCCTGCAATTTATTCCTTTGATTCAGTAGTTTGACCCAATTGTCTGCTTAAACTCTCAATAGCTCAATTATAATCCTATTCTTCGATTAATGTCCTTTGGAAAGACTCTTGGGGAAAAAAAAGTTTTCATGATAAGAAACTGTAAGAAACATGGTACAGAGGGAAATAGGGGCTTAGGAGCCAGGTTGACTTAAAATTGTGTTCCAACTCCACCACTTACTCTGTACATGAACTTGGCTAAATTCCTGAACTCCTCTAGGATTCAGTTTCCTGGTCAGTAAAAACAGGGTAATAAAATTTACAATAGAGAGTTGTGAGGAGTAGGAATAATGCCCATAAGAAATTCAGAGAGTACCTACAGCACTGCCTAATAGAACTTGCTGCAATGATGGAAATGTTCTATTCTGCCCTGTCCAGTATGGTAGCTACTAGCCATAAGTGGTTATTGCATATTTGCAACATGGCTACCATGACTGAGGAACTGAGTTTTTAATTTACTTAATTTAAATAGCCTTATGAGACTATTTGGAAACCTTGGTGGCATAGCACTTAAGTACTACAGCTGCTAACCAAAAGGTCGGCAGTTCGAATCAACCAGGTGCTTCTTGGAAACTCTATGGAACAGTTTTACTCTGTCCTACACTCAACTCTCTATAAGTCGGAATCAATTCCACAGCAACAGGTTTGGGTTTTTTTTTTTTATTATTATGCGACTATTGTCTTGAAAAGCACAGGCTTAGACTATGGTAAGTCTTCAATAAGTGATAGTGATTCAAATGAATATGATGGGAAGTTTAGATTCTTTGACCAAAAACCAAATCAAATCCGTTGCCATGGAGTCAGTTTTGCCTCATGGTGACCTGTGAATGTAGAGTAGAACTGTCTTCCATAGGGCTTTCAAGGCTGTGAGCTTTCAGAAGGAGATCACCAGGCTTTCTTCCAAGGCACCTCTGAGTGGGTTCAAACTGCCAAACTTTCTTAGTTAGTAGTTGAGTGCTTAACTGTTTGCTCCAGCCAGAGACTCCCAATTCCTTGACCAAGATGATCTAAAACAAAGGACAGAAAACATAGCAAAACAAAACAAAATTCCAATAAACCAAGGATTCTTATTAACATTTTCTAAGATTTTCTATGAGAATTTATGGCACGATTAACCTAAGAACATCTAAATATGAACTTTTAATTCTTTTTGCCTCACATCTCTGGGTCCCTTCCCTGCCCCCAAGACCAGCAGTTACATCAGGGACTTCCTTCTCTCCTCTGCTGCCAGTATAGTCAAATGTGGGTAAAGAAGTTATCTACTGAGTTCCTGGAATGAGTACCCTGTAGCCCTTGGTGCTACAACCCGCAAGTCACTGAATATACCACCAAGACCAAAAACCAAACCCAGTGCCGTCGAGTCGATTCTGACTCATAGCGACTCTATAGGACAAAGTAGAACTGCCCCACAGAGTTTCCAAGGAGCACCTGGCAGATTTGAACTGCTGACCCTTTGGTTAGCAGCTGTAGTACTTAACTACTATGCCACCAGTGTTTCTGAAGACGCCACAAGAGCTCCTAAAACAAGAGCGAATGCATTCTTCTGGTGTTTGAGATAACTCCATCCAGAAGCTTAGGGGGAAAACACACACATACACACACATCCCTGAACGTGTCAGATCTCATGTTCCCATACACTTTGTGCACTTTGTCTTCAAAACACAAAACAGGCTTCAAGATTATTCAGTTCAGCCAGCAAATACTGCTGGAAGTAAATTTATCATGCTTATATTTTTCAATAGTAACTCTAAACCAGTTTCTAAAAATACCCACAATTTTGGGCTAGGTGGCCTTGGAGACTTCAAGGTCTGAGTAATTTTGGCTTCAATAGTTCCAACCTCTCTGAACTCCAGTAACTGGATAGTTCAAATTATGAAGATCCCTGAGTTTATGGCTTAGAGTTTTGATCTTATAATATGGACTATTATGATTGACTTCAAAATGTAGCAGTTGAAACAGTATAAACTAGACATTAGTTGCATGCTTTATAAGCCATATAAATGTTAGAATTTTCTAGAAATCCCAGAAGGATGGAGAAAATGACTATAAATTAGCCAGAACCTTGAACAAGCATGACAGTATAAATGAGGTGGACATAGTGCTTTGAGGCAAACATATTCTTTGATATCTGGAAACCGATACAGACTAGGGATAAGAGCACATTGAAAAAACTAAGAGAACGCTTAGTAAAATGGATCTTAGAGATAAAACTAGACAATGTGTTTGTTCCACAGAGAAAACTGAAGCCCAGAAGTGCTGTGTTGTACCCAGAATCAGGCAGTTCGTTAATGGCAATGCCTGGCCTCAGAAGCAGTATCCCCTGGCACCCATTCTAGTGTTCTTCCCATTATACCAGAAAACTGTTCCGTTTGGGGATAAGTTATTTCCTCCCTAATGAACAACAAACTCTCTGTTGAGGGTAGTCACCCTCTCCATTCAAGAAAGAGAGTCTTTATTCAGCCCAGTGATTCTCAGCCGTCGTACAGCTCAAAGGAGGGGCAGCTGCATTGGTGGACTTACAGAAGCATCAAGAGCTCCACCAACTGAGTAAGACTGTGAAATTGAGGACCTTGAGTAGGAACTGAAGTGCTTAGTTCCCCAGGGATGCAGAGCTTGCTGAGCAGATGCCTGGAAATCATCAAACAACACAGAATACATCGTTTACAAGAGAAGTGTGATGCAGTCACCACAGCAGAATTCTAGTCTTGCTGCACAGGAGCAAACCCCTGAAAGGTGAATTCCTGAGTAACGCAAGCACTGCTACAGACTCAACCCAGTGCGTGGACATCAGAAGCAGGAGTGCCTGCTCCAGGCCTAAGAGGCTGGGATGGCACTAGCGTCTGGTTGCATTCATTTCACAAACATTTCTTGAGTGCTTATTACGTGTCAAGTTTTGTTCTACTTACTGCAAAAACTATAATATCCGAGCACCATGTAGTCAATCAGAAATATTTACTGAGTAACTTATGTGTTAGCAGTGCTCTGGATGCTGATAATATAACTGGTTCGGATGGTGTTGTATTTGTTCCCACCCCTATGGTCTTATAGCCCATTGTTCGCACCTTTACGAGGGCCCAGTTTGATTTTTTCGTATTTATTTGTATATATTTGCTTTTTCTTTCCTGGATTGTAATTTCTCCAGGGTAAGGAATTAGAACTTCTTCAAGACAGCTGAATAAAGGGCAAATCTGTTAGCGGTTGCCAAGAAAACTGATGGTAAACAACACTTCATAATTCAGTTCAATTTAACAAGTACCTGTGGTTTATCTGGAGCCCTGGTGGTGCAGTGCTTAAGAGCTGGGCTGCCGACCAAAAAGATGGCAGTTCAAATCCACCAGCCGCTGCTTGAAAACCTTATGTGGCAGCTCTACTTTGCCCTATAGGGTCAATATGAATCAGAATCGACTCAATAGCAATGGGCTTGGTGTGGTTTAGCATTGTTTAGCATTGTTCTAGATGTTTAGGGGCATATAGAACTACTTGGAACTATATACCCTTCTCTCTAGAAGACTGCAATCTTTTGTAGGGGACAAGGAATGAGGGAGGGGAGATTAAGATCAATGCAATCCAATGCTAAAGTACTTACATGAGAAAATGCAATGCTCCAGTCAGGTAGTTGGTAAAGGGAGAAAGCAATTGTGACTGAAAAGACTTAAGGAACTATGTAAATGATAAAGAACAATGATGAATTCGAGAAACATCTGACAGCATGGATGAATCTGGAAGATATTATGCTGAGCGAAATTAGTCAGTCACTGAAGGACAATTACTCTATGAGGCCACTATTATAAGAACTCAAGAAAAGGTTTAAACACAGAAGAAAACATTCTTTGATGGTTACAAGGGTGAGAAGGGAGGGAGAGGGGAATTCACTAACAAGATCCACCCACCACCAAAGATAGTAGACAAGAATTATCTTCCGTGAAGGGAAGGACAACACAATACAGGGGAAGTCAGCACAACTGGACTAAACCAAAAGCTAAGAAGTTTTCTGAACACAAGCAAACATTTTCAGGGACAGAGTAGCAGGGTTACGGGTCTGGGGACCACGGTTTTGGGGGACATCTAGGTCAATTGGCATAACAAAGTTTATTAAGAAAATGTTCTGCATCCCACTTTGGTGAGTGGCATCTGGGGTATTAAAAGCTAGTGAGTGGCCATCCAAGATGCATCAATTGGTCTCAACCCAACTGGAGCAAAGGAAAATGAAGAACACCAAATACACAAGGAAAACATTAGCCCAAGAGACAAAGGGGCCACATAAACCACAGAATCCATCAGCCTGAGACCAGAAGAACTAAATGGTGCCCAGCTACCACCAGTGACCACCCTGACAGGGAACATAACAAAGAGTCCATGACGGAGTAGGATAAAAGTGGGGTGCAGAATTCAAATTCACATAAAAAGACCAGACTTAATGGTCTGACTGAGATTAGACAAACCCCAGAAGACATGGCCCCTGGACTCCCTGCTAACCCAGAACCAAAACAATTCCTGACAAAGATTAGACTGGACTATAAAAAAATAAAATAATACTCGTGAAGAATGTGCTTCTTAGTTCAAGTAGATACACGAGACTAAATGTGAAGCTCCTGTCTGGAGGTGGGAGGAGAAGGCAGAAAGGTATAGGAGCTGGTTGAATGGACACGGGATATGCGGGGTGGAAAAGGGGGTGGGGGTGTGCTGTCACATTATAGGCATTGCAGCTAGGGTCACATAACAATATGTATATGAATTTTTATATAAGAAATTAGCTTGAACTGTAAACTTTCACCTAAAAACAAAAAACCCTGGACTTTGAAGGAAAGGGATAGGTAATGTAGATGACAGAGCAAAGCATGAGGGAAGACGTTGAATCAGGAAATGAGGAGAAATTGAGTCTACCTAAAGTGGAGGAAGGAGCCCTTGTGACTCAGTGGTTAAGCGCTCAGCTGCTAACTAAAAGGTGGGTGGTTCAACCCATCAGCTGCTCTCTGGCAGTCTATTTCGGGGCAGTTCTACTCTGTCATGTAGCATTGCTATGAGTTGGAATCAATACCATGGGACAAAACACCAACAGCAAAGTGGAAGATTAAGTGTTAAAAAGTAGTGATAGGCATTTCCTTGTTTCCATTGTTGTTGTTAGGTCCCATCGAGTCCGTTCTGATCCATAGTAACCCTATGCACAACAGTGAAACACTGCCTGGTCCTGCACCATGCTCACAATTGTTGTTATGCTTGAGCCCATTGTTGCAGCCACTGTGTCAATCCATCTCTTTGAGGGTCTTCCTCTTTTCCGCTGACCCTGTACTTTACCAGTCATGTCTTTCTCCAGGGACTGATCTCACCTTATAACATGTCCAAAGTATGTAAGATGTAGTCTCGCCACCCTTGCTTCTAAGAAGCATTCTGGTTGGACTTCTTCCAAGATGGATTTGTTCGTTCTTTTGGCAGTCCATGATATATTCAATACTCTTCACCAACACCACAATTCAAAGGTGTCGATTCTTCTTTCGTCTTCCTCATCAATTGTCCAGCTTTCACATTCATATGATGCCACAGAAAATATCATGGCTTGGGGCAGGCGTAAGACTACTTCAAGGTGACATCTTTGCTTTTTAACACTTTAAAAAGGTCTTTTGCAGCAGATTTGCCCAGTGCAATGTGTCTTTTGATTTCTTGACTGCTGGTTCCATGGGTCTTGATTGTGCACCCAAGTAAAATGAAATCCTTGACAACTTCAATCTTTTCTCCGTTTATCATGATGTTGCTTATTGGTCCAGTTCTGAGGATTTTTGTTTTATGTTGAGGTATAATCCGTACTGAAGGCTGTTGTCTTTGCTCTTCCTCAGTAAGTGCTCCAAGTCCTCAGCAAACGAGGTTGCATCATCTGCTTAACGCAACGCAGGTTGTTGACAAGTCTTCCTCCAATCCTGATGCTCTGTTCTTCTTATAGCCCAGCTTCTCAGATTATTTGTTCAGCATCCCGCTTTGGCGAGTGGCATCTGGGGTCTGTTTCCATTACTTTTGCTAGTTTCTTAGGTGCACCAACCCTGGTGGCATAGTGGTTAAGTGCTACAGCTGCTAACCAAAGGGTCCGCAGTTCGGATCTGCCAGGTCCTCCTTGGAAACTCTATGGGGCAGTTCTACTCTGTCCTACAGGGTCGCTATGAGTCGGAATTGACTCGATGGCACTGGGTTTGGTTTTTGGTTTATTTAGGTGCACCAAAAGTTAGCTTCAGACAGTATTCTAAATCTACCTGCTTTTCTGGTTGTACAATTTTTTTTTTTTTTTTAATAACCAGTCTGGAAGGTACTACTGCAGGACCCTATCAGTCAAGAGAGATATATGGGGAATACTTTCACCTTCTAGGGGAGCCCTGGTGGGATAGTGATTAAGAGCTACGGTTGCTAACAAAAGGTCAGCAGTTCAAATCTACCAGCCACTCCTAGGAAACTCTATGGGGAAGTTCTATTCTGTCCTGTAGAGTCACTATGAGTCAGAATCAACTCGATGGCAACGGGTTTGGTTTTTATCTTCTATAATTGGGAAAATTGGAGAATTGTCCTAGTCTATATTTTAAGCAGTGGTTCTCAAACTCTAACATGCATCAGAATCATCTGGGTGGCTTAAAACACAGATTGTTGGGCCCCGGCCCTATAGTTTCTGATTCAATAGGTCTGGAGTGGGGTCTGATAATTTTCATTTCTATCAAGGTCAGCAGTTTGAATCCACCAGCCACTCCTTAGAAACCCTATGGGGCATTTCTACCCTGTCCTATAGGGTCACTATGAGTCAGAATGAACTTGAAGGCAGTGGGAATTATCAAGTTCCTGTGTGATGCAGGGACCACACTTTGAGAACCATTGATGTAGAGCAAAGCTGAAGTGGGCTCTTCCATCTCCACTTACAAACTTGACAGTGATACCAGCCACAGACATGAAGAAACTGTTCATATCAAGAGACCAAATATAAAAACAAAGAATACATGTGTTTAAATAAACTGAGCTCATTGTTTGAGATTGTGCAGTATAAAAAGCAAACATTACATGATAACTTCTAAGCCTTTTAACTCAGGAATAAATAGATCCATATCAAATTGAGTCAGGTAAACAAAAATCAGTGTTATCACCACTGGCTTTGTGTCTGGCATTTGGCATAATACAGGGTTTGTTTTATTTCATATTATTTGCCTGTTTTGTTTCTGCTTTCAGGTTTGGTTCAAGTCAGTTCAACAAGTACTTTCACTTGTCCAACAAATTCCAGTAGGCCCAGTGGTTAAGTAAGGGCTCAGGCTGCTAACCAAAAGGTTAGCAGTTCAAATCCACCAGCCGCTCCTTGGAAACCCTGTGGGGCAGTTCTACTCTGTCCTATAGGGTGGCTATGAGTTGGAGTCAACTCAACAGCCATGGGTTTGTTTGTTTGTTTTTATAGTTCAGCAAGGAGAATTATAAAGATTTAATTTCATAAGAAACAGTTTATAGTTTATTCATCTCTTCATTCAATCAATATTTATTGCATACTAATTTTGTAAAAAATCTCGTTGTGTGGTTTAGTTTTAGACAGAAAGAGTCAACAAGATTTTACTTTGTTGATACGCCTATGGGGGAGAGAGGTTCCTTGTTTTGCCTCAGCTGTGTCCCTTTTAGGGAAACCATCATGTCTAGGCATAGGCTACCCAGAAGGGAAATACCAAAGTTGATAACTATCTACATGAGGGTTTTGGTGGAAGATGAGTGAGGAGATAATTTGTTACTAATTGCCCTCAAGACAACTTGTCTCATGGTGACCTTATGTATAACAGAACAAAACACTACCCAGTCCTGTGCCACCTTCATGATTGTTGGTTTGTTTGGGAACATTGTTGCAGCTATTGTGTAGTGTCTTTCAACCTATGGGGCTCATCTTCCAGCATGATGTGTGACAATGTTGGATGCCCAGGCGTGCTATATCTCTCTCACTAGCTGCTAATGGACCTAATAGCTACAGATGGACATGAAGTAAAGTGAGTGCCTTAGGGGAGATGATTGCCCTCTGATAAACCCAGAACTCTGTTAAGTTATCTTGGTGGAGTAAAGGAGGAAGGGCTGTTCTTAGTGACAGTAAATCTAGAATAACCTAAACAGGAGCAGTAAATAACTAAAAGTCCATTGCTGGCAGGGGGCTTTCCACTTTTATTATCCTCTTTATTTATTTATTTTGTTACCTTTTTCCCTGCGTATTCTCTGTACATGCTATTTGGCATGTAGACTTGGCTGTCCAATTAGTATTTAATCCCAGGAGAGAGGAATTTAGGCATTCTCCTCCCAAGACAAGAACTGGGGGCATGCTTGGATGTGGTCTAACGATATCGTAGGATGGGAGCCTAACTTCAGGAAACCTAGGCTGTTGGTGACATATGCTGTTCTACTCAGCCCTGTCCTGTTTATTCTGTAAGTAATCAGCACCTGCTGATATCAACATTAGAACAGTGCCTGGTCTGTGTTCTGCTCCAAATGATCTTGACAAAGACCTTGTGAGTATAGTGACAGTACAGACAATAATTGAGGGAGCACTAGAGGAGATGAATTGGGAAATCGGTAAGGTACCCCATCTTAGGGACTGATCCTTCACTCCAGCTGGGGCCTTACCTGGGCCCTGGGGAATAAGGACCTTTGAGCTAAAACTAAAGGAGGTTTTTTGCATGCAACTCTAGGGTACCACAGTTGAGAAAATATGACAAGAGTAGGGAGAGTTTTTCTACTTTTGCTCAGAATATCAGCTGGCTTTGGCTCTTTAGGGCTTGGGGAAGTGTAAGGTTGAAGCACCACAGAGGCAGCTGTAGAAGTGACCAGCAGAAGGCAGCAGCCCTTGGCAGAGCAGCTTGATGGTGGGCAGTGATGCAGCCCCTCCATGCTGCTTCCCAGGCAGCAGACCACTCAGCAGCTCACATTACCTCAGTGCTGGATGAGGACTTAAGAAGGCCTTTGAAGTAATACTCAAAAATGAGCTCAAATGATTACAACTCCTCAGGGTTTAATCTGGGTCAGTGGGGAAAGGCGAAGTCCCCTTCTCTTTCGCCTGGGCTTGTATTGATCCGTGTGGAGGATACTTTGTCATATCTCTCACTGCACAAACTCACATCTATTTGGTCTTGGTATCCTACTGCCATATGTGCATGAGTAATCAGGACTGTACCCAAGTCCAAGGGAGCCTCTTTGCCTGGTCTTGCCCACTCTGGACACCTGAGTTTTGATATGAATAGTCAAGAAAAGTCCACTCAGCTCTGGAAAGTATATACGATATCTGGAAGGACTTAATGAAGACCACATTCTGGAATAGGCACTTTTACTATTGACTCTAACAAGCCTTGGTGGTACAATGGTTAAGTGCTTGGCTGCTAACACAAAGGTTGGCAGTTCAAACCCACCTAGTGGATCTGCAAGAGAAAAACTGGTGATCTACTCCCATAAAGATTACAGCCTAGAAAACCTATGGGGCAGTTCTGCTCTGTTACATGGAGTAACTATGAGTCAAGAAATCTCCTTGACAGCACCCGACAACTATTTATATTGACTTAGATACACATATTTTTTTATTACAAAAATTATCAAGTGTAATTCTGACATAAATTTCAAATTTCATGAAAGAATCTTAACCAAACTCTTTCCAGATATATTCTGGGGCCCTTTCTCCACATCTTGTCTCAATTCTGCTAATCCTTCCCTGCCTGATTCACAAGGTTTCCTCTCCTCCTGCTCCATGTTGAATATTCTGGTTCATTTTTAGGTCTTGATTATCATGGGCACCTACATAATTCTTGGTCTTTTCACAGATAGATGTTCACTCTAAATGTCAATGGATGCTTAACTATCTTTAATTTCTTTGCAAAAAGGCCAACTTTCTGCCTTACTTGTTGACTTAGGAAAGCTTTTCTTTGTGATTTTTTTTGTAACCTGAACACCTTTACCTTGTGTCTGTGTTTTCTGCTAGCTCAGCATTCTCTCTCTTAAGGAGAACATTTTTGCATGGTGCCTTTGGAGCTGGAAACACATACAACGTTGTGATGTACCATGACACTGCCTGTGTGGTATTAAACTCCCCATCCCTACCCTCTCTCCTCTTGACCACCAGCATTAGCCCAGAGCATTATTATCTAACACCACCCCATTCTGCAGTAACACAGGGACCATCTATAACCCGTAACTAACTTTTAGCAGTTGGGTAGGAGCCCCAGCCCAGGAACTTATTCTGAGTCTGTTAGACTTTACACGCTTTGCCCCAAGGGGAAGGACATAGCTGTTGTCCACCCCTCCCGGCAATTCTGCTTTGTGGCAATATCATGAGGATCAGCTTGGCCTACTTTGTGGATGGTTTCATTTACGGTATTCTCAAATGCTTACGTGAGGCTTATCTGAAAGTAAGAAGCCAGCAGTTGGGCAATTAAAGATAGGTATTTCATCCAAGTTTAATTTAATGGAAAAATTGGAGAAAATAGTTTTTAGGGAGAAATCAGGAAATAGAAAGCATACATGGAGAGCAAGAAAATTGGCCATACTCCACTGTAGAAGCTTCCTCTGGTGACTTAGACCAGTGTTGTGGTCTCTTGATAATGCGTGTGTCTTATGCTTCTATCTTGTATTAAGAGATAAACAAAGGACGGCTGTATTTCCTCTGAAGAAAACTTCATAGCTCTGGGTTAAGAGAACAATGTGATCGAAGGGAATCTAGGATTAGAAGGGTTAGAGGAAGGAAAAGAGGTTTAAATTCAGAGCAGCCTCAGTGACGAAGCGGGATGCAGTGTCAGAAATGAGCTCACACGGCGACTAAGGACAGAGAACCAGTCTGTTGCCTGAGCTCTCAGTTCTGTAACTTCAAGGATTCTCACTTCCGCTATCCAAACACAGGAGTCAGGAGGCGGGGCGTGGGAAAGTGTGTGGTGGTAACCGCCCCCCCCGTAAATTGGCACAGACTAGGAACATAAAAGCCTTTGAGAAAGCAGCTGTTTTCCTCCTCCAGCACAGAGAGCCACCATGAGGAAAGATTACATAAGAGGAAATTTGCTTAGCCCATAACAGAGGTTATTAGCTTAGCAGATCTGTTTGTTTAATGAGTGTCCAACTCTGAAGACTCCATTCATCAAATCGGCTCAGGTTTAGTTGCCTGTGAAAAAACTCTCAATAACTCCACAACAGCATGGAGAAAAAACTCGTAGCCCAAGGCTTGGGGTTGATTTGAAATATACACAAAAATCAAAGATAAATACCTGTTGTCTAAGGGGATGAGCTGATTTCTCAAGGCTAGATAGATGGATGAAGAAGGGGACTGCCCCATCTCTTGTTGGGCATGGGAGTCAGGGACCAGAGGGCACAGGGATAGCTGAGATACCTTCCAGGCAAATAATGCCAGAGTGAGGTCCCAAGGCTGGGTTGGTTTGGGCCAGTTATTTACCAAACCCTCAGTGTAAACCATGTTCTGTCTAGGGAATATTAAGAGTCAAAACTGGGAAAATGGACTGCTGCCATTGAGCTCAGAGGGTAAATATGGGGCTAGAAATAAGACACAAATTCAAGGGGAGGAAAAATGGTAGACAATGGCAGAGCCACCTCTTGGCTGAAATCCAGGGGGCTTCATTCACATTGTTGTTGTCTTTTGCCATCAGGTCAATTCTGACTCTTGGTGACCCCATGTGGTACAGAGTAGAACTGCCCCATAGGGTTTTCTTGGCTGTAATCTTTACAGAAATAGATTGCCAGGCCTTTTCCTATGCTGTGCTGCTGTGTGGGTTCAAACTGCCAACATTTTGGTAACCAGGTGTGCACAAACTCTGCCACCTAGGGCCCTCACACTGTAGTCTAGATGAATAGCACCCAGCAGAGCTGGGCTACGTGCAGCCTAAGCTCCTTTGCAGCCCCAGATAATGAAATGGACCAAGGAATGAGAGAGGGAGACTGTATCCAAAGAATTCAAGATAATTGGATAATTGCTAAGAATAAGGCTAGAGGTTCTTCATTTCTATTGGCTTCCAATTTTAAAGCACAGATATTTTGGGGTAGAATCAAAATACAGTGATAAAGATTTAGAAATGAGGAGACACGGTATCACGTCCAGGTCAAATCACTCTCTGTGAAGTTGGTAATTTATTTAACATTCCTCTGAATCTGATTCCTCATTTCCAAAATGGTGACACTAATATCTGCTGTGCTTCTGTACCTCACAGTTTAGGATCAAATTTGATCAAGGACATAAAGTAGCACTCACGAAAGCACTGAAGGCTTTGCAAATGTCAGGAGTTAAAAATGATGCTGTTTTCTTGGTGTGAGCAGGATGCTGAACACTTTCAATGGCCTATAAGACCCCACAGCATCTGCCTCCTTCTCCTGTCTCTCTTACCTCTCTCTGCTCCAGCCACATGCCCCTTGGCCATTCCTCCAGCACATGCTCTCCTCCCCAGGGCCTTGGCACTTGCCCTCCCTCTGCTTGAAATGCTCTCCTCCAGGGTACCATCTTGTCTTTCTTCCTCAGCTCCTTCAAGTTTTATTCGAACATCAACTTCTCAGTGATGCTTTCCCTAGTTGACCACCCCCTAGCACTCTTGAATCCCATCCCTTATTTTGTTTTTTCTCTAAAACACATGTCCCTTTCTAATATACATTTAATTTACTTGCTATTATGTTTATATTATATTAAGATTTAAGCTTACTGAGGGCAGTGATTTTTTCTGTTTTGTGTCCTAAGCCAAGAATTAAGTCTAAAAAACCAATGGGCACCCCAAAAAATATCAGATGAGTGAAAGGGGAAGTAAGAGCTGTTCAAAGACGCACATTGTCCTCTTCAACAGGATGCCATTTGCACTTCAGCTGAAATGGCTCCGCCCAATAAAATGTCTATATCAGCACTTTGCTAATTACCCCCTTGGTTTTTGCTCATATTTCTGATTCCCTTTAAGATTCCAGGAGATGTCACTGAAGTTTTCATTTATCCTCATTGGTTGTTGCTCAGTAAAGACCATTCAGAAATATAAGGTCTGTTATTCACAGTGTCTGCTGACCTACTTAGTGAAATGAGACATACTTCAAAGAAGCCTGTTGGTTAAATGAGATGAGCCATAAAAGTTCTATAAGGGAGATAAAAATGGGTACCCCACAACATAGAGCAGAATGTTTAATAGGCATTCCAGAAATTCATGTTGGTTATTGTAAAAGAGAAAAAGAAATCCATTGATTTCTCTCATAATTTGGGTTTTTCTTATAAAATACACTGAACTCATTAATGTAGAGAAATCTGCTTATTGTTGTAGAACTGTAAAATGTATATAGACCTCAGCCAACAAGAAACCTACTTCTCTTTGGGAGTTATGCTCTTATTTTCAGTTATTTTCTCTTGGCCTAGAACATGGCATTAAATTATTCTTAAATGGCCTACTTCTAGGTTAGCTTTGTACGTAAGGACACAGTTACCTCACTTGATCTGATCAAAATCAGTTTCTGGTGCTGCTAGGGATAGGAGAGTGGGTGGAAGAAGAGGCCACCTCTTTGCCATCTGAAAATACGTATTCATAACTTGGGGTGATGTCAAATGGGTAGATATGAAAATGTTAGAATTCGAATGCTCCCACCATATGAAAGTAGGATTTGGAATACATCCCGGAAAGGAATATATCCTTATTATTTTAGACTAGCCTTTAGAATCAAATAGTCCTAGGTTCAAATCCTAGCCCTTTATCTTATTAGCTATATGACTTTGAACAAGTTGTTTAATCTACCTGAGGCTCAATTTTTTCATCTCTAAAATGGGAATAAGAATATTTATATCAAATATTTTCTGAGTTAAAGAGTGTCCCCCCAAAATTCATTCCACCCAGAACCTCAGGCTGGCCTTATTTGGAAATAGAATCTTTGCAGATGAAATTAGTTAAATTAAGATGAAGTCATACTGGATTCCGATGGGCCCTAAATCCAATATGACTGGTGTCCTTCTAAGAAGAAAAGAAGAGATATAGGGAAGAAGAAAGCCATATGAAGATGGAGGCAAAGACTGAAGTGATGGAGCTATAAGCCAAGAAGCACCATGGATCATCAGCAACCACCAGAAGCTAGGAGAGAAGCATAGGAAAGATTCTCAGAGTCCCCAGGAGGAAGCAACCCTGCTGACACCTTGATTTTGAACTTCTGACTTCCTGAACTGTTAGAGAATCAATTTCTGTTGCATTAAGGCACCCAGTTTGTGGTAATTTGTCACAGGAACCTTAGGAAACTAGTTGAGAGGTTAACAAATTGTTCCTGTTAATTATTGTTATTCTTCCAAAAACTCAGGAGCGTAATTTTGTTAACCAAGATCATTCTCCTTAATTGACAAGACAGAACACCAAAGGTAGAGAAAGGACATAGCAAGGAGGAAATTGTCATTTGGTAAAACTTTGGCCAAAGTAACAAGATGGTATTACTCTCCTGACCTCTGTTAAAATTTTCCTACGACAGATCAATATGTTAATATCAGGGCCGTTAGTCTGCAGATAAACAGAAGGAGGCCAATGGACAACTAGACCATACACGGATAAGAAAAATTCCATTTTCTTGCATTTCCTCCCTCTATTCCTCCTTCCTTTCCTTCCTCCTTTCGTTTGAGTTGGACAAATCACTTTATCTCAAAACCAGTCAGGTTGGATTCTAACAGACTGATCTATCACTAGTTCTGTGACCTTAGATAAGTTGCTTAAATTTACCCATCCATAAAAAAGGGAATTACAATAGCATCTACTTCATAAATATCTACTTCATAAGGCTGATATTGGAATTAAATGAGTTATTAACGTGAATCACTTAAAACAGTGCCTAACATATAAGTCTATAATCCAACAACCACTGCCATCGCGTTAATTCCGACTCATAGTGACCCTATAGGACAGAGTAGAACTGCCCCCATAGGGTTCCCAAGGCTGTAAAGGGAGATTCCAGGAGTTTTGATTTGGAACAGAGTTGACACAAACATTATTATATTATAATATAATAAACTATTTTATAACCCCAGAGATTCAGAGTGGACTGTGCATTCCACAGGACAAAGCAAACATGTAGGGTGTAGCCACCCAGGCTGTCAGCCAAGGCCTCAGCCCAGAGGCAACATGGTGTGATGGAGAGAAGTCATTCTGGAGCCAGGAGACTTAGGTCTGTGTTCACATACATGAGATCTGGGGAATGTTGTTGAACCTCTAGGCACAATACTCTCAATTAGTAAATGAGACTAACAAAACCAACTTCACACGTGGTTTTAAGAATTAAGAGAGCAATAGGACAGTATTGAGAGATCAAGGAGTAGAGGAAAGTACCTCATAAACTATACAGGCTCTACAAATGTTAGTCATTATAATTACTCTCCTTAGAATTTTAAGACATGAAAGCTCTTAAATTCTTGTCTCTTAAGAGACAAGGCCTTCTTTTTTTTTTTTTTTTTGCCCCCCCTTGTTTGATGTTGTTGTTTTAATCATTTTTTTGACTAAGCCATAAATCAAGTAGTTCAAAAAACATAAAAAGGCATATGGTAAAAGATTTCCCTTTCTCCCTGCCCCTCAAATTTCCATACACCACACCCCCCCCCAGTAGATTATCCCTTTACTAGTTTTTTTATATGAGCCTCAAGAACTTTTGGATACACATGCAGGCAAAGACATCTCTACATTTCAAAATACCTTCTCCCCTGCCCTACCCTCTTTTAACCACAAAGGGTAATGCACTGTACACACTGTTCCGTACTTTGCTTTTTTCCCTTAATATATCTCGAAGGAACTTCCATATTAGTACATGAAGTGCCTTCTCCTTTTTTTTAACCATTGAGTGGGCTCTATTGCATGAATGTGCCATAATCCGACAGTCCTCTATTGACGGAAGTTTAAGTTGCTTCTGATCTTTGCTTTTAAAAATCATTTTACATGTATGTAAGTATATTTGTAGAATAAATCCTTAGAAGTATAAGTTTGGGATAGAAAGACATAAGCATTTATAATTTTGATATTTCTGGAAAAATTGCCTGCTGTAATGGTTGTACTAATTTACTTTGCCAACAGAAATGCATGGAAGTACCCATTTCCCCTCCACAGCCTTTGCAACACAGCGTGTTCTTAAATCTCAAAGGTTTTGCCAATTTGAGAGGTGAAAATGCTTTCTCAGTATAGTTTTAAGATGTGTGTGTGTGTCTGTTGAATGAGATTGTTCATAAATAGACCATGTTTAAGAAACATTTATTATTTCTTTTTTTTTTTACATTGAACCTTTGCTCATTTTTCTGTTAGATCATTATTGTTTTTCCTTTTTCTTGTGGATTTCTAGAGGCTTAAACAGTTTGAATCCACCAGGCACTCCTTGGAAACCCTATGGGGCAGATCTACTCTGTCCTATAGTGTCGCCATGAGTTAGAATCAACTCGACAGCAATGGGTTTCATGTATTAGGGAGATTAACTTTATGTATGTGACATGACTAATGAAATTTTTTTTCTCAGTTTGTTATTTGACTTTTGAGTTTGTGGTGTGTGTGTGCGTGCGCCTTGGTCATGCACAATTTTTAAAAAATATTTATGTTGTCAAATTTATCAATTTTTTATGTTATTAATTTTGAGTCATTGTTAGAAAGGCTTTTCCACTTCAAAGACTTAAGATTAATTCTTCCGTTCTTTTTCTCTAGTCCTTTAATGACTTTTTTTTTAACGTTTCAATATTTCACATATGTGGAAAATTTTCACGTGTGTGGTTGAGACATGTGTCTCTTCCCCCCCCCACGTAACTACCTAATCGTCATATACTGAGTAGTACTTTTTTCCCACTAATTTTGAGATGCTATCTTTATCAAAAATTAAATGCCTATGTGTATTTGAGTCAGTGTAGGTTTTAGAAGACCAAAACTTCCAACAAATAAATCCACTAGGAGTATAATTTCATTGGTGAGGGAACAAGGACAGCCTGACACTTTGTCAGGATTACTATTGTCCATATACGGCCCCACAGAGAAGCCTGTTGACCACTGGAATGCTGACCTCACTGAATAAATTTGGTTTCAGTCACAAAGTTGGCTTGTGATACATTATAATCCCAAGGAGTGTGGCAATGGGCTAAAAAAACACATACCTTAGATTTATGCGGTTCTTATACATTTCAAAATGTTTGGTATTTACTACCTCACTTTAGCAAATCCAAGACATTCTTTCAGGTATAAGAAAGTGAAGGATTCTTTGGACCAATATTAACATCTGTGATAGATGAAAAAGAACTGAGTTCAAGACCTGGCTCTGCCACTTAACAGCTGTATGAACATGGGAAAGTCACCTCACCTTTCTAAACCTCACTTACCACATTGTCTGTATCTGCCTCAGAAGACATTTTGTGAGAATGAAATTGTCAAATTTTTCATACCAGTGTAATTGGTTGTTGTGGACTAGGAATGGCCGTGGAGAGTTTTATTAGAGTAAGATCTCAGGAACACAGCGTCAGCAAGAGCTCTGGAGGAATTGTGCTTCAGGAAGTGGCACTCTCTGGCCAGCCATGGGTTCTCATTCTTCAGAGGGTAAAATTACTATGGAATTGCACTAAAAAAAAAAAAACCTTAAATATCTATCAATGACTGGGCTGAGAGTCTTTCTGCCTATTTATAAAAATCATAAAAATGAGTTCTAACCTACACACAAGCTAGATTCAGCATCAGTTCCCATGCCCTTGGTGTCCCTAGAAGAGGGAGCAGGAATCTTTTGAATACCATTCTTCTTGGCTCATCCCTTCTCTCTCTAGTCACCCCTGCAAAGTTCAAATCAATTTAATCATAACTATATGTATTGAGAGCCTTTTATGGCCCTAGACCCCATTAAGTGTTTCATCTACATTATCTCGTTTGATCTTCATAGCAATCCTATAAAGGATTTATTTGTATCAGCGTTCTTTAATTAATTGCAGGCAACAGAAATCAACTTTATCTAAACACAAAAAGAATTTGTCAGAAGGATATGGGGAGTTCACAGAATCCAAGGAATAGCTGAAATAAACAGGGTTGAAAAGGATAGCAAAGAGTATCTAGAGCCCATATAGCAGGAAATAATTAATATACAGTCTTGTCAGAATTTCCCCTAATTAACTCCAGACCTTTTGCCTCTAACATCATTAAATCACTCTGCCCCAGATTCCAAATCCTAGGAGAGAAAGTGTTAGTGTAATAGATTACACACAGCCATAGATTCTTTGTAGCACCTCCCATCAAACGTTGGAGTCCTCTTTGAAACTGGGCCATAACTATCTTTGATCCATAAAACATGGTGAATAACAAAACAATGGAAGCAACTGAAGTGCCCGTTAACAAATGAATGCATAAGCAAATTGTGGTACATACACACAATGGAATACTATGCAACCACAGAGAACATTGATGAGTCTGCGAAACATATTATAACATGGATGGACCTGGAGGGCATAATGCTAAGCGAAATAAGTCAAGACTATAAGGACAAATATTGTATGATCCCTCTGTAATAAGAAGAAAAGAACAGATAAATATAGAAAGACCAATATTCGTTGGTGGTTACCAAGAAGAAAAGGAGGGAGGAGTAAATACATTTTAGAACTTACAGACTTGTTACTTTTGGTGATGGGAAATGTGGTTCCAAGTGTGGAAGTAGCGAACACATTGCAACTATAGCAAAGACGAGTGTTTGAGAACAAATAAAAGGCTACAGACACATTTAAAAAGAATACTGACAAATTATGATAAATGTAACTGATGTCAATGAACAATTTATCTGGAAATTTGCTTAAAATAAAATTCATTGGGAGATATACAATTTTGCAACAATAGCAATAACCAAAAGTATGTGTTTGTTTACATAGATATATCAGTAGGCATAACTACATGCAGGAAGGACTATATGACTAACTGTGTTGTTGCCATTAGTAGTATTTCTTCCAAGACAGATTTGTTCCTTCTTCTGGCAGTCCATGGCATACTCAATATTCTTCACCAACATGATAATTCAAAGGCATCAATTCTTCTTCAGTCTTCCTTATTCAATTTGTCCAGCTTTTGCATGCATATGAGACAACTGAAAAAAATCATGGCTTGAGTCAGGTGCACCTTAGTCCTCAAAGTGACATCTTTGCTTTTGAATGCTTTACAGAGGTCTTTGCAGCAGATTTTCCCAATACAATGCATCCTTTGATTTCTTGACTGCTGCTTCCATGGCTGTTGATCGTGGATCCAAGTAAAATGAAATCCTTGACAACTTCAATCTTTTCTCCATTTATCATGATGTTGCTTATTGGTCCAGTTGTGAGGATTTTTGTTTTCATTTTCTTGAGGCATAATCCATACTGAAGGCTGTGGTCTTTGATCTTCATTAGTAAGTGCTTCAAGTCCTCTTCACTTTCAGCAAGCAAGGTTGTGTCATCTGCATATCACAGGTTGTTAATGAGTCTTCTACCAATTGTGATGCCGCATTCTTCATACAGTCCATTTTCTCAGATTATTTGCTCAGCATACAGATTGAATAAGTATGCTGAAAGAATACAACACTGACCCACACCTTTCTGGACTTATAAGTCACACAGTATTCCATTGTTCTGTTTGAATGACTGCCTCTTGGTCTATGTACAGGTTCCTCACGAGCACAATTAAACATTCTGAAATTCACATTCTTTGCAATGTTATCCGTAATTTGTTATGATCTACACAATCAAATGCCTTTGCATAGTCAATGAAACACAGGTAAACATCTTTCTGGTATTCTCTGCTTTCAACCAAGATTCATCTAACATCAGCAATGATATCCATTGTTCCACATCCTCTTCTGAATCTGGCTTGAATTTCTGGTAGTTCCCTGTCAATAGACTGCTGCAACTGCTTTTGAATGATCTTCAAGCAAAATTTTACTTACATGTGATATTAATGATATTGTGCCATAATTTCCATGTTCTGTTGGATCACCTTTCTTTGGAATGAATACAAACATGGATCTCTTCCAATCAGTTGGCCAGGTAGCTGTCTTCCAAATTTCTTGGCATAAATGAGAGAGCACCTCCAGAACTGCATATATTTGTTGAAACATCTCAATTGGTATTCCATCAATTCCAGGAGCACTGTTTTTCCCAATGTCATCAGTGTATCAGTTCTTGATCATATGTTACCACCTAAAAAGACTGAACGTTGACCGATTATTTTTGGTACAGTGACTCTGTGTTTTCCTTCCATCTTCTTTTGATGTTTCCCAAGTCATTCAATATTTTGCTCATAAAATACTTGAAAATTGCAACTTGAGGCTTGAGTTTTTTCTTCAGTTCTTTCAGCTTGAGAAATGCCAAGCATGTTCTTCTCTTTTGGTTTTCTAACTCCAGGTCTTTTCACATGTCATTATAATACTTTCCTTTGTCTTCTCAAGCTGTCATTTGAAATCTTCTGTTCAGCTCTTTCACTTCATCATTTCTTCCATTCAGTTTAACTACCTTCAGAATCAAGTTTTGTAGGCTCTTCTGACATCCATTTTGGTCCTTTTCTTTCTTTCCTGTCTTTTTAATGACTTTTTGCTTTCTTCATGTACGATGTCCTTGATGTCTTTCCACAACTTGATTGGTCTTTAGTAATTAGAGTTCAATGGGTCAAATCTATTCTTAAGATGGTCTCCAATTTCATCTGCAATATACTCAAGGTTGTATTTTGGCTCTGGTGGACTTGTTTTAATTTTCTTCAGCTTCAACTTGAACTTGAGTATAAGCAATCGATGCTTTGTTTCACAATTGGTCCCTGGTATTGTCCTGATTGATGATACTGAGCTTTTCCATCATCTCTTTCCACAGATGTAGTCAATTTGATTCCTTTGTTTTCCATCCGGTGAGGTCCATGTGTATAGTCACCGTTTATGTTGTTGAAAAAAAGTATTTGCAATGAACAAATTGTTGGTCTTACAAAATTCTAACACATCATCTCTGGCATTGTTTCAATCACCAAGGCCATATTTTCCAACTATCTATCCCTTGTTTCCATCTTTCACATTCCAATCACCAGTAATTATCAATGTATCTTGATTGCATGTTTGATCAATTTCAGACTGCAGAAACTGGTAAAAATTTTCAATTTCCTTATCTTTGGCATTAGTGGTTGGTGGGTAAATTTGAACAACAGTCATATTAACTGGTCTTTTTCATTTGTGTAAGGATATTACCATATCACTGGCAGTGTTGTACTTCAGGACAGATCTTGAAATGGTCTTTTTGACGTTGAACGTGAAGCCATTTCTCTTCAATTTGCCATTCCTGACATAGTAGACCAAGTAATTGTCAGATTCAAAATGGCCAATACAAGTTCATTTCTATCCATTACTTCATCACTTCACTGATGAAGTAATACCTAGGATATGCATCTTCATGTGTTCTATTTTATTTTGACAGCTTCTAATTTTCCTAGATTCATACTTTGTACAGTCCACATTCCAATTATTAATGGATGTTTGCAGCTGTTTCTTCTCATTTTGAATCATGCTACATCAGCAAATGAAGATCCAAAAAGCTTGATTCCATCCACATCATTAAGGTCATCTCTACTTTGAGATGGCAGCATTTCCCCAGTCGTATTTTGAGTGCCTTCCAACCTGAGGGGCTCATCTTCTGGCACTATATCAGACAATGTCCCTCTCTTATCCATAAGGTTTTCACTGGCCAATTTTTTCAGAAGTAGACTGCCAGGTCCTTCTTCCTAGTCTGTTTTAGTCTGGAAGCTCAGCTGAAACCTGTCTACCAAAGGTGACCTTGCTGCTATTTGAAGTACTTGTGGCAAAGCTTCCAGTATCACAGCAAAACACAAGCCACCCCAATACAACAAACTGACAGATACATTGTGGTGAATAACTGTGGACCTATGTATACACATGTTTACATGTGCTGCATATATTTCCAAATATAAAATAAACACATAGGGGCACATTTATGGACATTTCCTAGACATAACCAAACACCTCACAGGATTGGTCTACTGAGTTTGAGGGCTTAGGACCATAGTTTCATGGGGCAACTCAGTAAATTGCCACATATAGTTTAATAAAGACAAAGTTCTACATCCTAGTTTGGTTAGTAGCATCCGGAATCTTAAAACCTTGTGAGTGACCCTCTAAGATACAACGATTGGTTTCTACTTGTCCAAAGTTAAAGAGAAAGAAGGAAACCAAAGACTCAAAGAAGAAACTAATCTACAGAGCCAATAGTCTACACAAACAATGAAATCACCTACCTTGAGGCCAGAAGAACTAGATGGTGCCCAGGTACCACTACTGACCGTTCTGATCAGGGGCTCAGTAGATGGTCCCAGATAGAATGGAAGAAAAATGTAGAACAAAGCTCAAATTCCTGAAAAATGGCCAGACTTACTGGACTGGTAGGGACTAGATGAACCCCTGAGACTATTACACTGAGGTATTCTTTAAACTTGGAACTCAAACCACTCCTAGAGGTCACTTTTCAGCCAAATAACTGATTGGTCCATAAAATCAACAATATAACCTGGGAGTACAGTGCTCCTCAAAATAGTAGCCAAGATGAAACCAAATGGTTAACATTTACCCCAGACCAAAGATGAGAAGTCTAGGGAGGACAAGGAAGCTAGATTAATGGAAACAGAACAACCAAAATAGAAATAACAAGAATGCTAACACATTGTGAAGAATGGAACCAATGTCACTGAACAATATGTGCAGAAATTGTTAAATGAGAACCTAATTTCCTGTGTAAACTTTCACCAAAAATGCAACGAAATATTTAAAATAAATAAATAAAACATCAGACTTCTAAAACTGAAAAAATAAATATATAAAAACTGGTGGAGGTAATGTCCAAGTACCCAACCTAGGCTTCCAGAGGCCTTGCCACTTCTGTCTTTACCCTTTCAGGACCTGAGACCATCGTGCTCTGAAGAGGCCCAGGCTAGGCTCCTTCAGTATAAGAAATCCCATGGAAGGAGGGAAAGCTCAAGAGAGAAAAGTCCAGCCATTCCAACTGCTCCAGCCACCCCCCAGCTGAGCCACAGACACTTCACTCAAGCTGTCCAGCATCAGGCCAGTCCTTATCCAATGCACAAGCTAAATACAGCCACATGATGAACTCAGGCAACACCATCAGAAGAGCTTCCCATCCAACCCACAGAATTGTGAGAAAAAAACAAAATATTATTATTTAAATCCACTAAATTTGGGGGTGACCTGTTAGGCAGCAAAAAATAACTGATCCATTAGATTGGCCTGGTTTGAATCATACCTGTCTTCAACTCCATGCCCTTGGCTAGGAAAGAACAGAGAACATTGGTTGATACAAATACAAATACTAATAGATAATTCCTCTGAAGAAAGCGGAACAAATGCTCAGTGACCAAAAATACAAGCATATAATATCCTACTCTACCCATTTTACAGATGAGGAAATTAAGGCTCAGAAAGCAAAGCAAGTTGCCTTAGATTCTAAAGCAATTAAATATCAGATGAGACCCTTTTACATATACTTTTCATTTTAAAATAGTTTTAAGACTCATAAGAAGTTCAAGAATAGTAATGAGAGTTTCTGTGTACCATTTCTTCAACTTCCCACAATGATAAAATCTTAGGTAAACATAGTAGATTATCAAATCAGATGGAATTTGAACCAGATTGGTCTGGCTCCAAAGTTCTTTTGTTCTTAATCAAATGCTAAGTCTCAGAGTTTTGCTCATTGAACTTACTAGTGAGGAATGCCATCCATTTGTCCAAAGCCTGTTTCCTTCCCTGGTCTGCAAGCAAGAAGTATCACGTGAGCTTTGGAGTCACAACTGAAACCCAACCAGCCACATCCAGTCCCTGCCATCACCTTTCCAACTGGGGGATGTGTTCTGCTCAGTTCCAAAGTTAGCCTCTTCCTTAAATTTTTCCAAGGTGACTTGATAGATCCTTCTTGTTCTTGAAGCAGCTGGTACACACTTTTTGTCATAATTGTTTATTTGAATTTCAACTACACTGTGAGATTCTCAAGACTGGCAGGCATTTCATTCATTTTTCTAATCTCAGAATTTAGCCAATTCTCAATGAATATTTGTTGACCCAATGGAAAAAAGGAGGTTTAATTATACATCTACCTGATTTATTGGGGCAAACAACTTGTTAATATTTTAAATATTGAGATCCCTGGTAAACTTGACTGCACATTTGCTTGCTCATATTACCACTAGTGGTTGAAATACAGATCCAATCCTTTTTTCTAGTTCTTTCAATCACTGTACAGGAAACATAACGTCAGAAAGCCACTATCGACTTAGCTAGGGTGGGAGCCAACAATGTCAATGACTCTAAGTTCTGTTGCTTTTATCCAGTGTTATGCCTGAGCCATTCTACTTTTTCTGTAATTTGGTAGGAGAAAAAAAAAATCTATTAGAAACAATACAAGATAAAAATGGAGTATCCACTCTAGATCTTTGAGAGCAGTGCTTTTCCAACTTGATGTGCACGTGCATCATCTTGGGGTCTTGTTAAAAAGGCAGATTCTGACTCTGTAGATCTAGGGTAGGATCTGAGATTCTGCATTTCTAACAAACTCCTAGAGGTGCCAATTCTGCTAATTTACCAGTCACATTTGAGTAGCATGAACCTAGAGAAACAAAGTGGTAAAAGTGTTAGCAAAATATAAAAGCAAAAACAATCAGAAAACTTGCAACACACTTATCTCAGAGTTGATGAATTTGTTTTTAGAACTCATAAAGGCTGGTTTTCCAAATTAGTGCCTAACAGAGAATTTGCATCAGTTATAGGTTGAGAAATGGGAAAAGTTGTCTCCTTTGCCATTTTCCCCACAGACCATTCTGGGCAAAGGCATTGGAAGATCAGCCAAAACACCACTGATAATCTTCATAAAGCCACAGATGTTTGAAAAGAACAATGGATTTTCTTTGCATGAACATCCTGTGCTAAACATCCTGTTTCTTTGCAACGACTGCATGTTGTTGTTTGCATGAACATCCTGTGCTAAAGTCCGTATTTTGGCAATTGAATCCAATTTCTTAACTGAATTAAGAAATCCTTGACACATTGACATTATCCTATGTGATTTTAACCTGAAAATAGAGCAGATTTTTCTACCCAATTCTGTTTATGTGAGTCAATAGAGACTACATACTTGTCCAAGTATTGACTGAACACATAATATTTATCACACTGTAACAGAAAAGGAAAATTGGAAGTCTCTACCCACAAGAAGCTTGCAATCACAATGGTGAGATGTCAACTCCAGTAAAGAGAAATTCACAGTGGCCAGTGTAAGACAAATAATAATTCAGTGCTAAATTGCATGGTATAGGATATGCTAAAGTTCCAGTGACCTAAAAGTAATTTAGCTTTTAGAATTTTAGAATTTGATAGTAAGAGGATTGGAGATACTCTGGAGTGTCACAAAACTAAGACTGAGTCACTTTCAAAGAGCACAGTTAGCTCAACCTCATGGGCAGGAGGAGTCTATCCAGCTAATAGGGTCTCCACTACTGCTCTGTTGTGTTTGATCTATACCCTTCATGGCATAGATAGCCTACATAAATGAATAATTGCTTTTATAAGGATCAGCACAAAGCTGGTTCCCATGAGGTGAAGGCTAAAGATGTCCCAAATGTCCAACTTTTCCAAGCTCCTGCACCGCACCATCATCTCTAACATCAACTACTCCCTCTCCCCTCAACACTCTCCCTCCTGTCTTTGGGTTCCTTAATTCGCTGCAATGTTCCATGAACAGTATAAAGGAAATGGCAGTTGTGGAGGCCAACAAGTCCCAAATCCATAGGTCAGGAGTAGGCTTCTCCTAGCCCACATGGCTGCAGGGGCTGATGAACCCAAACCGGTAGTTCAGACCACAGGCTGCTGGCTCACAAGGCTGTAGAAGCTGGCGAATCAGGTAAGACAATAGGCTACTGGCCCATGGGGCTGTGGAGGTTGACAAATCCCAGAATCAGCAGGTCAGATGACAGGCCTCTGGCTCAAGTCCCAAGAACCGGAGGTCAGTTGATCACTGACCAGACCCAGGATCCAGGTGCACAGAGACAGAGTCCTGCCAGGGCACCCACACATACACCTTAGATGCAGGCCACACCCTAGGGAAGGAGGTAACTTGAGTAAGAGTGGGATTGAATCAAGCCCTCCTGCACAGCTACAATCCAAGGACCCAAGACACACCCCACACCAGTCCTGCCTTATCAACATCTAGAGGTCAGGATCCACAACACAGAAAATGAAGGAAAACCATGCAGTATCGGGAATCATGGTCTAGCCAAGTTGACACATAACTTCAACTATCACAGGTTACATATATCTTATTTACATAGGTCCACTCAATCATTGTGTGTGGGTCACAAACATCATTGTTAGAAGGGCCATATTAAGTAATTCATGTCATCATCTCTTGGTGGTGGTGATGTGGTAGGGGCATAATTTTCATCCCTTTTCCAACTCACACTTTACCTAAGTTGGTTTGCCGTCACCAGAAGCAGAGTTGCCTCATCCCACGAGCATGCAAGCAAAAATGAATGAGTAGCTTAGGGGACATTGAGCTTCTGTTAAGGGTAATGAAAAAATAAGGAGCCACTAATGGTGGTGGTTGAACAACATGACGAACATAGTTAATGTCACTGAACTGTACATGAGAAGATTGTTGAAATGGCAAAATTATGTTGCTTATAAATTTACCACCACTAAAAAAAAATATATGTGTCAAATGCATGATACATCCATGATTTTCATTTCCTAATAGTGGTGAGGGGCTCTGATGGTACAGTGGTTAAGAACTCAGCTGCAACAACCGATGACTGCCCTGACAGGGAACACAACAGAGAACCCCTGAGGGAGCAGGAGAGCAGTGGGATGCAGACCCCAAATTCTCATAAGACCAGACTTAATGGTCTGACTGAGACTGGAAGGACCCCAGTGGTCATGGCCCCCAGACCCTCTGTTGGCCCAGGACAGGAGCCATTTCCGTAGCCAACTCTTCAGACATGGATTGGACTGGATAATGGGTTGGAGAAGGATGCTGGTGAGTAATGAGCTTCTTGGATCAGGTGGACACTTGAGACTAGGTTGGCATCTCTGCCTGGAGGGGAGATGAGAGGGTGGAGGGAGAGGGGTTAGAAGCTGGCGAAAAGGACACAAAAAGAGAGAGTGGAGGGAGAGAGCAGGCTGTCTCATTAGGGGGAGAATAATTGGGAATGTGTAGCAAGGTGTATATGGGTTTTTGTGTGAGAGACTAACTTGATTTGTAAACTTTCACTTAAAACACAATAAAAATTATTAAAAAAAAAAAAAGAACTCAGCTGCTATCCAAAAGGTTGGCAGTTCAAATTCACCAGCCACTCCTAGGAAACTTTATAGGGCAGTTCTACTCTGTCCAGTAGGGTCACTGTGAGTCAGAATCAACGCGACAGCAACAAGTAATAGCGGTGAAAAGAATAACTTAAAGGCTGTTACAGATGTTGTGAGTCTTACACAGAGTGTCAGCAGTGGTTTCTTCATACTGCTCTAGGGTATCTCCAGGGGATGAATGAAGGGTTATTAGTGGTAGAAGAAAAGTCAGGCTTTGCCTTTTAAAATGAAAAGAGTGGGCAGGTGGTGACCAGGCCTGTTTAAATTGGCAGAGAGGTGGCCTATGGTGCAAGTGAGTTCATTTGTTTAAGGATCAAATCCTAATTCCGAAGGCCCTTTTCCCCCAGTTGAGTGGGCCCTTTCACGAAAAAGCTAGACTCATGAGCTGAGTGAGTAATAGCAAATTGGGCACACCTTTTAACCATCCTCAGCCAGGGACAGAGGGAGACGCTGTAGCCCAGGATATAATAAAGAGTTCCAGCTCACTCTACTCCTGGTAGAGCAAGGCATTGCTGACTTGGAGAGGAAATTGAGGCAGTATCTGCGCATGGTGCAGTGAGGGGAGAGACAAAAAGGTCACCAATGGGCTACAGCAGGAGTAAGAGCCATTGTGCAGATCAGAGCTCATCTCGTTACTGCTGCCTTGGAGAGAGACTCATGGGGCTCTTCCTGTGGTGGGCCTCAAGGGGTAGACCTATGGCTTCTGTATACAGTGGCCAGACATTTATGATCTGGCCACACATGCAGATGCACCTGTCCGATCCTTTACATGACAAAGAAAGAGCCAATCACACTCCGAGTCTTCAAACAGTGTGTTTGCACCTCGATTCAAAATTCATCATCACAATCACATTGCATCACTTGCTTTTCATCCAGCCTGAATTTAGAAGATAGATGAGAGAACATTTTGTTGCAAAGTGGTATTTGCTTGAGAAGTGGAGCCCAGGTTTCAGAAAGGATGATTTTCCAGACACCCTACCAAATCAACTGAAAAATTCTACTTGGATCAACACTTGACATACATGGAAGCAGCAGTTAAGAAATCAAATGATGTATTGCATTGGAAAATCTGCTGAGAAAGACCTTTTTAAAGTTCTAAAGATGCGCCTGGCCCAAACCATTCAACAATTATAACTAACTTTTAAATATATCACAAATCTTACCACAGGTCACCATCTCCACTGCTAACACCTCAGTCCCATACACCATCATCTCCCCTCTGGACTAGTACATAGCCTCCTTATTGGTCTCTACATCCACTCTTGTCCCCTAAAAATGCATTCTTCAAAAGTCAGCCAGAAAAGGAAGGAGGCCCCGGAGAAGTAAAGCACTATTGAAGAAAAAGAATGAAGTAAGAGGACTCATGTTACCTGATCTCAGAACCTACTATACAACTACAATAGTCAAAACAGGCTGGTACTGGTACAACAAAAGACACATTGACCAATGGAACAGAAACTCAGATGTAAATCCATCCACCTACCATCACCTGATCTTCGACAAAAGCCCATAGTCCATTAAATGGGGAAAAGACAGTCTTTTTAACAAATGGTGCTGGCAAAACTGGATGTCCACCTGTAAGAAAAAATGAAACAGGACTAGTACCTCACACCACACACGAAAACTAATTCAAAATGGATCAAAGACCTAAATATAAAACCAAAAACTATAAAGATTATAGAAGGAAAAACAGGGTCAACGCTAAAGACCCTAATATATGGCATCAATAGAATACAAACCTTGACTGACAATACACAAACACCAGAAGATAAGCTAGATAACTAGGGTCTTCTAAAAATTAAACACTTATACTCATCAAAAGACTTCACCAAAAGAGTAAAAAGAGAACCTACAGACTGGGAAAAAAATTTTGCCTATGACGTATTAGACAAAGATCTAATCTCTAAAACCTATAGGGAAATCCAACACCGGTACAAAAAAAGATAAATAATCTGATTAAAAAATGGGCAAAGGATATGAACAGACACTTCACCACAGAAGACGTTCAAGTGGCTAACAGGCACTTGAGGAAATGCTCACAATCACTAGCCTTTAGAGAAAATGCAAATCAAAACGAAACGAGATACCATCTGTCTTACCTATCTAGTGTTACTCTAACAGAAATACTACAAGCAGGTGGCTTTAACAAAGAGAAACATTCACAATTTAGGAGGCTGGAAGTCCAAATTCAGGGTGCCAGCTCCAAGGGAAGGCTTTCTCTGTCAGCTCTGGGAGAAGATCCTTGTCATCAATGTTCCCTGGTCAAGGAGCTTCTCCGTGCAGATGCCACAGGTCCAAAAGACATACTGTTCTCCTGGCTCTTGTTTTTTGGTGGTATAAGTTCCCTCTGTCCCTCTTCTCCGTTATCTCTTTCATATCTCAAAACAGATTGATTTAAGACACAATCTAATCTGCTAGATTGAGTCCTGCCTCATTAACATACCTGCCTCCAATTCTGCCTCATTAACATCATAGAGGTAGGATTTACAATACATAGGAAAATCATATCGAAATGGTGGACAATCACACAATACTGGGAATCATGGCCTAGCCAATCTGACACATATTTTTAGGGGACACAATTCAATCCATGACACCATCTCACCTCAACATTACTGGCATGAATCAAACAACAACAACAAAATAACAAATGTTGGAGAGGCTGCAAGGAGATTGGAACTCTTATACACTGCTGGTAGGAATGCAAAATGGTACAACCACTTTGAAAAACGATATGGCGCTTCCTTAAAAAGCTTGAAATAGAAATACCATATGATCCAGCAATCCCATTCCTAGAAATATATCCTAGAGAAATAAGACCTGCCACATGAATAGGCATATGCATAGCTATGTTCATTGCAGCATTACTCACAATAGCAAAAAGATGGAAACCACCAAAGTGTCCATCAACAGATGAATGGATACACAAACTATGGCACATACACCCAATGCAATACTATGCAACAATAAAGAACAGTGATGAATCCATGAAGCATCTCACAACATGAATGAATTTGGAGGGCATTTTGCTAAGCGAAATAAGTCAATCACAAAAGGACAGATACTGTATGAAACTACTATTATAAAAACTCATGAAAAGGTCTACATACAGAAAGAAACAAACTTTGATGGTTACAAGGGAGGGGAGCAGTGGGGAGGGGAAAATACTAACTAGACAATATATGAGTGGTAACTTTGGTGAAGGGTAAGATAGTATACAACACTGGGGAAGCCAGCACAACTTGACAAGGCAAAGTTATAGAAGCTTCATAGACATAACCAAACACCCTTAGGGACCGAGTTACTGGGCTGAAGGCTGGAAACCATGGTCCCAGAGACATCTAGCTCAATTGACATAACGTAGTTTATAAAGAAACATTTCACATCTTACTTTGGTGAGTAGCATCTGGGGTCTTAAAAGCTCGTTAGTGGCCATCTGAGATACTCCACAGGTCCCATCCCTTCTGAAGCAAGGGAGAATGAAGAAAACCAAAGACACAACAGAAAGATTAGTTCAAAGGACTAATGGACCACAACTACCACAGCCTCCACTAAACTGAGTCTAGCACAACTAGATGGTGCCTGGCTACCACCACCAGCTGCTCTGACAGGAATCATGATATAGGGTCCTGGACAGAGTAGGACAAAATATAGAAGAAAAGTTCTAACTCACAAAAAAGGACCAGACTTACTGGTCTAAGAGAGACTGGAGAAATCCTGACAGCATGGCCTCCAAACACCCTTTTAACTCAGTACTGAGATCGCTCGTGAGGTTCACCCTTCAGCCAAAGATTAGACAGGCCCATAAAACAAACAATGATACACGTAGCTCAACCGCATATATGAGACTAAACGGGCAAACCAGCCTAGGGGCAAGGTTGAGAAGGCAGGAGGGGACAAGAAAGCTGGAAGAATGGAAATGGAGAACCTAAAGTCTAGAAGGGAAGAGTGTTGACAAGTCTGCTCAGAGCCTCCAAAAGCCTCCATCTCATGTTGAATGACATACCTTGTTTTAGCTGAAGTGATTTGGCCTCTGGATTCCTCCCCAACTTCTATCTTCTACAACTCTCCCCCATGACCCAGGTTCTCTGGCTTTCTTGCTCTTCTCCCAGAATGCTCCAAGGCTCTCATATTTGCCCTCCCCTCCAGCTGCTCCAGTATGTCTCCCTGGCTCCATCCCTCATTTCATTCAAGTCTCTGCTCACTCAGATCTTTCTCCTTACGGAGGCCTGCCCTGAGTAAAAAAAAAAAAAAAAATTTTTTTTTTTTTTGTACCTTATCTAAAACAGCAAGTGCTCCAATTTTCTATCCTGTTATTCTTTTTCTTCTTCTTCTTAGTGTTTAGGGCATATGACATTGGTATATATGTTCATTTTCTGTTACCTGAGAGCAAAGATTTCATCTGTTTTGTTCTCTGCTCCATAATTAGTGTCTACAACAATGCCTGGCACACGGTAGACACTTAAGGAACACTTCTTGTTTGAACGAATGAATGATAGGGATTTCTCTGATTAAAAAAAAAAAAATTAGGGTCACCTTATTACTGTTCACCTGCCAATCCATCCCAGTAGCTGCCCCATTTTTGAACTAAAGTCCATGTAAAAGTACTCTCTCTGTTCAAAGGAGAAATGAGCACATTAAAGTCTCTTTATTGAAGTATAATTTTGTTTTTATTTTTTAACAGTTTTTAATAGGTCAATATCAGAGAAACCATGCATGATAATTACGTATTTCATTGTTGAGCTGGTACTGTCTTTATTACCACACAGACAGTAAAGAAAACATTGTGAGGACAAGTCCTTTAAACTCCTGCTTTCTGGGGGATGTAAGAAACCACTGTTTCTAGCGGTGGGTCTGGGCTCTCTGTAATGGCTAGTCCAGTTGAAATTACAGATCAGTAATTCACTGAGCAGTTACTGAGTCTGTAGATACTCGGTTAAAAAAAGGGGGGGTCTCTATTCTAAAGGAACATATTAAATGCATGTAAATAAATACATAACCAATATACAAAATTGAGAAATGAAAACACAAGTGTTAAGTGATAGAGTGCAGCTGAAGAAGGGGGTTAGAGATGAGCTGCCCAGTGTCGGGTTAAAAGTATTCAATATTATGGAATAAAGCCCTCAGTGGCCCTCTTTAGGCCCTGCGTCTCTCCTTGCCTCTCTCCTTCCTGGGGACACTGCATCCCTGTCCTCATTTCTCCAGCCACTAGAGTCCTGCCAAGAATAGGCACAGTTCTTAGAATGGCAAGGTACTGCCACGTGACTCCTCTCTTATCTCCCGCTGCTGGAATCTCTTGCCAACCTCCTCACTCCCTGGAACTGACCCTCCTGGTCTGCTTTCCCCAGCCCTGCCTGAGCTTCAACCATGTGCACAGTGCCTAGGGCTCTGACTGGCCTCTACAGCAGCGTTCACTTCCCCAGGCTGTTCTCTGTCTCCAGCTCCTCTACCAGGAGGGGGATCTGCTTTGACTGGACGGTCTCTTCCCCTCGCTCTCCCACCACTTCTCTCCCCTGTGCTATGTTAATGGCCATGAGCTGAGCCAAGACTCTCCCTGGGGCTAGCCCCCAGCCAGTCTCATGGGCTTCCCTGGGAGGCAGCCAGGGACTAGAAGTCCCTCCTCTCTCAGAATGCCTCAGACAGGCCTGCAGGCTGACTGCTCCAGCAAGTGCCCCAGGGCATTGTCTTCCCTTGAAGCTTCGTTTCACAGCCTGCTGTGCATGGGGGGACGTGTGGGTCAAGGCAGCAACAATCAACTTCAAGTTGCTCACTGCCCTTTTACTTTTCAAACCTCTCCACTGCAATGCCACTTGCTAAGGCCTCTGAGGACCTCCAGTGCCCAAATCTCATCCAACTGTAGATTTTCAATCCTGTTTTTTGTTTTTTGCCTTCCTGGCAGCATTTAACAAAACTGCCCACTCCTTTCCCTCATCTTATAACAATTCCTCTAAGTATTTTCTCTACCTGTAAGACACATTTGTAAACTCTGGTGGTATAGTGGTTAAGAGTTTGGCTGCTAACCAAAAGGTCAGCAGTTCGAATCCACCAGCAGCTCCTTGGAAACCCTATGGGGCAGTTCTCGGGTTTGCTTTGGTTTTTTGGTAAGATACATTAAAAAAAAAAAAAATTCACTTTTACAGTTTCTCTTTAAAAACCCACTGAGCCTGCATTGCTCACAGTGGCACCAAAAGGGCTACCACATTCACAGTGCCAGCCTGATGCTGTGAGTCTTTGTGTTAGTGATCCCATCACACTTAGGAGAATTTCTATAGTCAGTATCCAATTTATCAAAATAGCAGTGAGAGCACATTTAAGAATTCTACTGTGCTGAGCAGATCTACTTATTCTTTTCATTCATCAGATCATACCCATAAAATAAATGCCTACTTTTTTTTTTTTTTTTTTTATAGATTAGGCACCATGGTTGGCACTGGGAAAACAACACTGAGCAAATACAGATACACCCTGCCCTTACGGAGTTTATTGTCTAGCGAGGGAGAAAGATATGAATCAAATAATCACACAAATAAACGAAAAAAAAAAATCATGGTAAATCTTATAAATGAGAGATCTGTGGTGCTATGAGAACATATAATGGGGAGGTTTTAATAAATCCGAAAAGTTAAGGAAGGCTGAGATACAAAGGATGAGGAATTTAACTAGACAATGGGGAGAGAAAAGGAATCCATGGGTAGGAAACAGTATGTACCAAGGCCCTGTGGCTACAGGAAATCATTATAAGTAACAAGACTAAAAGAAAAAGTGTGGCTGGAGTGGGAGGGGCATGTGGTAGAAATGAGAGGAGAGAAGCAGCAGCCGTACCATGCAAAGACTCCTTGACTGTACTTAGGGATTTTGTCTCTATCCTAAGAACAATGGGAAGCTGTTGACGTGTTTTAAGAAAGCAGATGTCCTCAGGTTGGTTTTATCAAAGAGATTATTCTGGATGCAACTTGGAAAACAGATTTAAGGAGTACAAAAGTAGATGTGGGTAGGCCAGTTAGGAAGCTTCTCCTAAAATCTAAGTGAGGATTGATGGTGTTTTGGAATAAGGTGGTCTGGTAGAGATGGAGAAATGTGGATAGATTAGATAGAAGCTTAGCAGATAAAATCCACAGAACTTGCTCAGGGAGAGCTCGAGAGGGGGGGAGTCAAGGGTAGCTCCTAGGGTTTGGAATTATATTGTTAGTTGTCCTCAAGTCAGCTCTTACTCATAGTGACCTTACGTGTAACAGAATGAAATGTTGCCCAGTCCTGTACCATCTTTATGGTCACTGACATCTTTGAGTCCACTGTTGTAGTTATGAGGAATTGTATACAGATGCTCTTTGCTGAACACTGAATAGGGAACACAGAAGAGATCTGAATGGTGTGTCGGAGTGGAACTGCTCCATCGGGTTTTCAATGGCTGTGATCTTATGGAAATAGATCACCAGGCCTTTGTTTTGAGGCTGCTGGGTGGATAGAACCACCAATCTTTCAGTTAATAGCTGAGCTCAAACCATTTGTGCTACTCAGGGACCTCACACATAGTGAGCTTAATGAATTTCTTGTTGTTGTGCGCCATTTTGAGTTGATTTCAACTCATAGAAACCCCAAGTGACATATGGCTTTCTAGGCTGTAATCTTCACGGAAACATACCCCTAGGTCTTTCTATCGTGGACCCACTGGGTGGGTTCCAACCACCAACCTTTCTGTTAGCAGCCAACTGCTTAACCGTTGTGCCACCAGGGCTCCATTTAAAGAAGTTAGGGGGAAAATTTAAAAAATTATGTCTCTTTTATTTGGAAACTTGGTAGCAAAGGGGTGAGTGTCTGTATCTATTATTTAGAAAACCTTATTTGGCTTCCCTGATGGAAATTTAACAGTTCTAGAAACAGGTCCATCTTACTGTTATCAGCAAAAGCACTGAAATAAAAAGATCAGAGACCAGGTTCTAATTCTTAGCCTGACCTTCCCTACTTGTTTGGCCTCTCCTGGGCTTCCCAAATGAGTTGTACAAGATGACTATTTTCAGGTTAAAATTTCATCTCTGATTTGTAAACATCTCAGTGAAAGACAACCTCTTGCCATTCACGTAAGGAAGTCAACAGGAGAGCCACAGAGAAGCTGGCCCAAGAAAGACTGGCCTGGGATACTATATTACTGCATCCCCAGATCAGAGACAGTCATACCAAGTAGGCAGGATCATCCGATGCACAGCCATCTTGGATTTGCTTTTTATTCTCTTAGTGTTTTCTTTTAAGTCAAGGGTCAGTGATTTCCCCACCTCCTGCCCCTGAGATAGAGGAAGATGAGAAGTAGCAGGGTTAAAGACACTGACACCCAGAGACAAATTAGTCTAGGGAGCAAGGATGTGGGGGGACCCTCGCTGAGGCACCACTTTGGGTTCCCAAACCCTTGGGACCCCTGGAGCCCTAGGAAGTAGATTAGCAGCTGATGAGAACAGCTAAAGGCAGATCTAATTTAAAATCATCTCCCACCAAACTACCTCATTCCAAGAGGAAGCAAGTACTTCAGAGGCTACTTGGGAAGATTTACTGCTCATAGAGATTTGCCAACCAAAAGGTTGGCGGTTTGAGCCCACCCAGAGGTGACTTGGAAGAATGGTCTGGTGATCTACTTCTAAAAACCCAGTCAATTAGAAACCTTATAGAGCACAGTTCTACTCTGACACACATACGGTGGCCATGAGTCAGAAGCTACTCAACCTCAACTGGGTTTACTGGTGTTTAACAGTATGGCTGTAGTTCAGAGGCCTAACAACAGTCACACAAGTTAGGGGAGAGAAAAGGTTTTTGGAGAGGTGGTGAGTTTGAATCCCAGCTCTGCCATCAACTAGCTCCACAGACTTAGACAAGTTACTTTCTGAGCCTTAGCTTCCTCGTCTATAATTTTAATTACTCACCTGCCTACCTCACAGAGTTGTCATAAAAATAATGAGATGTGGGTACTGAGCAAAGCATAGTACTCAGCACATAGTAAGGACAGATTTCTGAGTCTGAATCCTAGATTATCTTCAAAGCAGACATAAACATTGTTTTGCCTCATAGCATTCAACGTTAAACTTCAATTTATGAGGCTTCCCTCAGAGTAAACAGAGAACGCATTCTTTCCTTGGCCCTCATTCCATGGCGTGGTCCTTGCACAGCAATCTACTGGGATCAAGTCTAGAAGAGGAGTAAAAGAAAAATAGAGAAATAGACTCTGGACCAGTAAACCCTGTCTCTGGTGGCTGGAAGGAGCTCAGTGAACCCACCTTCGCATGGTTTCTGGATCATGAGCCTTATGGAATGTATACGTTCCACAGGAAGCTTTTTGCTATAAACAAAGTTGACAGTGTGCCAAAACACAGCATCTACCCCAGGTTCTAACAGGCCTGGGAAATAGTTCTAATGAATAAACCAAGGGATTTCGTCAGTTTCATTAAACCTGTGAAGACATAATAATTGCTTACCCTGCTATGCAAAGAGAAAAAGTGTTTTCAGTGATGTCTCCTTCATTGTCCCCTCAGCCTTATGAAGCTCTTACTATGTGCCAGGTGCTGCTTTAAGTACTTTAAATAGTTTAAAGCGTTTAGTCATGTCAGTTAGGACCACGTATGTACAAGCTTTCTTTTAAGGCATCACCCCTCTTTTGATTTTTAGAGGACAAGGGTGGAGAATTCCCTCTTTTCCTTGTCTGCTCTGTTGGTTGATCTGGCAGCGAGTGTCTACCCAGCTCCCATGTTTCCCAGGCGAGCCACACAGCTGTCATGTCATTTAAGGAAAGATCCGTGGAGCTCTGCACTCTCTGTCAAGACTCCCATTCCCTCCCCAACACCCACAGCCTTCCACCATAATCTGCCTAAAGACCCCAGGGCTGATCTCCTCGTGCTCCTTACCCCATGCCCGGACGACCGCCCTCACCCCCCCATCTGCATATGCCTCCTGCAGCTTGTTGTCAGCCGTCAGGAAAATCCGATTTAATCTTAAACTCTTCCTGAACTTTCCTCTTACGTTCTTTATCTAACCCAGTGGTTTTCACCCCTGGTTGCACATTAGAATTGCTCATAAAGCATAAAACATTTAAAAATCCACCCCGATCACTCCAATAATTAAGTTGGAATTTGGGTGGGGAGAGGATAAGGCTTACCATTATCCACTGGCATCAAGTTAATTGTGCCTCATAGCAACCCTGTAGGACAGAGTAGAACTGCCCCATAGGGTTTCCAAGGCTATAATCTTTATGGAAGGAGCCTTAGTGGCGCAGTGGTTAAGCACTTGGTTCCTAACTGAGCAGGCTTGTCCCCGCTGCCTCACTGGCCGCCTTCTGCTCATCCCATTCCACTTTTGAGCAACCATTGCAGCTGGAAGCATACAACAGATACCACTGCAGCTGTGTTCTCAGCGGGTATGTTTTGAGAGAACAGGGATGAAATTAAGTTAGCCTAACCATTGACAATTCTAAGCAGGCTCCCACCTCAGAGCCTTCGCACTTGCTGTTTCCTCTGCCTGGATGTCCTTCTCCTAGACATCTCCTTGACTCCTCCCTCCCTTCATCCATGTCTCTGCTCAAATCTCACTCTGTTGAAGAGGCTTCCCTGTCCACACTTTCTAAAATAACACCTCTCCCTTGTTAACTTTCTTTTCACTCCTACTCGCTTAATTTTTCTTCAAGGCATTCACATAGAGTTAACTCATTTCTTTATTGTCTATGCCCCCTCCACCTCTCACTTGAATGTAAGCCCAAGAGGCAGAGACATTTCTGTTTTTTTCATGGATGCATCCCATGTCCCTAGCACAGTGCCTTGTGTGGTAGGAGTCCAATATTAGTTGAATAAATGAGTGGATGAACCTTCCCCTCAGATAACCATTTTGTGATGTTTTTCTTTCCAGGGTTTCCCCTAGATTTCATTTGAGCTGGGTTTCATCTGGATAATAACTTTTAGAGGAGCCCATACAATGTGTTTTTCCTAACCACATTCCCAGGAAGTGACTCTGAGATCCCGGAGCCCCCTAGGGATACTCCACTCTAAGTCAGTTAGCTTACAATGGCATCACTTCAAGAGGGAATCCTATTCAGAAAAATCCAGTGAGTGGAAATTAACCCCAAAGGGAGTTCCTTGGGACCAAGGGTTCACACACACAAATGTATGCATGAATATGCGCACAGACATCCATGCACGCACAGACATTCTCACACACTTGCACGTAAACAACATGGGTTCTTCAGTAAATACTATATTTAGCCCCCAAGTCAAAAACTGTGTTCTGTTTGTCCTCGGGAACATGTCTTTTGACTTCTAAAACTTTTTAAATAAAAAACCAGAGAAGTTCAACTCTGTAGGGATTTTTACAGAAATTAGTTGGCAGGTTCAATATTTAAAACTAGGTCACTCACAATGCAGAAATGACTAAAAACAAAGCAAAATAGAAGAGAACCAAAATACATGTGTGAATGTAACCAATTTGCAGTTGTAGGATATAATTTCATAAAAAATGTTAACATATTGATTTTTTTAATTTTCCAAGTCATGAAATGGCATCATAGTAAATTTACAAGTTACAGAATAACAAAATTACCTGCCTACAAGCATGTTGTATGTAGTTAACAGTCCCATAACTCAACTGATGCTATCATTTTGATACATTTCTATATGGAGTTATATTTTATAAATTTAGCCCACCTTGGAGCCCTGGTGGTGCTGTGGTTTAAGAGCTTGGCTGCTAACCAGAAGGTTGGCAGTTTGAAACCACCAGCCAATCTTTGGAAATCCAAGGGGCAGTTCTACTCTATCCTATACAGTCGCTATGAGCCAGAATCAACTCAACTGCAACGAGTCTGGTTTTTGGAACCCATCATGGAACATGCAGTACTCCATCACTAAGGAGCTTACCCACAGACATAATCACATTTGTGTCACTATATAGTCTTCATGTTTTGAGGGAGCGGGGCTGAAAATAAATTAGCCTAAACATTTGCACTTTTCTTGCTTCTGAGCACTTCTTTTCTTTCTAAATTATTAAACTGTTCTTAAAACTTTGGCATCATTCTGAGAGACTAATTCCTTCCTTCCTTCATTCAACAAATATTTGTGGAGCACTTACTATGTAACTGTTCTAGGAGTTTGGGATAGGCCAGTGAATATAATTTGCAAAAATCGTGCCCTCATGGAGCTTATGTTTTATTAGAGGAATACATAAAACACATGATAAACACAAATGTTTTAGTTTTATACTTCTACGCGACAAGTTACCACAAACTTAGCAGCTTAAAACAGCACACATTTATCACCTGACAGTTTATGTGGGTCTGGAGTCTTGTCACAGCTTAGCTGGGTCCTTTGTAAAGCTGCCATCAAGGTATCTGTTAGGGTTGGGTTCTCATCTGGTGACTTGGCTAGGCAAGGGCCAGAGTCCAAGCTTGCTCAAGTTGTTGGCAGAATTCATTTCCTCGTGACTGTAAGATTTATAGAAACTTGTTCATGCTTTTTGCATATTTTCCTGCTGGGTTGTTAGTCAACTTCTTAGAGATTAGTCAGGGATCTTTATGTATGCTTAGTATTAACCAATTCTTTTACAATTATATGCGTTGAAAATGTCTTGTCTCAGTGTGTAACTTCTCTTTCACTTTCTTCAAAGCGGGAATAGGTAAACTACAACTAGCTGGCTAAATCCAACCCTTGGCCTCATTTTGTATGGCCTTTGAGCTAGGAATGGCTTTTACATTTTTAAGGACTTGTAAAACAAAACAATAAAGAAGACTATGCAATACAACAGAGACCACTAAAATATTTGCTATCAGGTCCTTTACCTGTTTTAAAGCATCCATTGATGAACATGACTTAATTTGGCCCAATTTATCAGTCTTTCATTATTTAAGAAATTCTTCCATTACTACATGATCAGAAATGTATCAACCTGTACTTTCTACTAAAAGATTTAAAGGTTTGTTCCTGGCACTTAAGTTCTTAAACCACTTGGAGTTTCTTTTTGTCTGTGATGTGAGATAGGGATACAATTTCATGTGTTTTTCCCAGATTGGACAATTATTTATTCCGTCTCTGTTTATTTGCTATTAATCTTTCATCCCACTTCTGTCATTTATCAAAGTTCTATATATCCTTGGACCTATTCCATGATTCTCTATTCTAGTCCAAAAGCCAGCTTGTCTACCCCTGGGCCATTATCACAGTTTCTTAGTTACTAAAGTTTTATAATATATTTTATAGTTTTATAATATGTTCTGGTATCTGGTAGGATATCTGAGTTCTGGGAGAGGTAAAAAGTTCAATTTTACAAGATTTATGCAAAATTATTTTCCAAAGAACTTTACCCAGCAACATATACTTTATTCCTCTTATCCAGAGTATCTTGAACATTCTTGGCCATACTTCCCTATTTTAATTTTAGAATCAATTTGTCAAAGTCCATGAAAACCTCTTTTGGGATTTTGACTGTACTTGTATTCAGCCTACAGTGTGCAAATCATTCTAGAGAGAACTGACATCTTTATGGTATTAAACGTTCTTATCTTTTGAAAACAGAAACCATCTCTGCTAAGTAAATCTTCTTTAGTGATTTATTTTGATTGTCTTTAATATACCCCCAAGCCTTGTGTGTTCTCAAGCTGGCCTTGAATTACCTCATTAGTACGTTTCCTCTTCCTCCCACTCATCACAAGGGTTTAAAACCTTTCCAGATGGTTGAGACATTTCCTTCTTGCCAACACTATTCCAATCAATAAACAGTTGATAGGCACCCACTCTTTGTAAGACAATGTGCTATGGGGATATTGAGAAATACAATGCACAGTCCCTGCCTTTGAGGAGCTTTCGAGCTAGAAAAAAAAGACACGTGAAAAGATTACTAACAATTCAAGACATTAGATACTGAATGCCAAATGAATAGAATGAGCTATATTCCCAAAAGTTAATAAATAAACAATAAGCAAAGCTCATGGAGGGCAGACAATCCTAAACACTTAATATAAGAGGCAAGCTTTGGGTTGGATTTTTAAATAAATAATGGGCAAAGTTATTTGGTAGAAAGGAAAAGAGAGAGAGCCATGTTCACAGGAAAGGACTGGGCTATGTGAACTCTAAGATCCCTTTCTATTCTAACTATGTCTGATGCCAAACTCCCATAACAATGTGTTTTGTGGACTTTCTTTAAGGTATATATGTTTTTTTCTCCCCAACTTCATTGTAAATCCCTTGAATGCATGTCTTTTAATATTCCAAGATCCATTCTTAACACAAACGCTGTCCATTTTTCTTCAAACATCCCATCTCTCCCAGGGAAAACATGGAGGAAATAGAAAGTCCCTATTTTCTTCCTGAAAATGCTTTAAGGATAAGATTCAGCAATGCTTCTGTCTGGCAATCTTTTTAATTTTTGAACTGGCTTTCCTGTCCACTACTTACTTACCTGTTGCCATCAAATCAATTTGGACACATAGCGACCCTATAGTGACCCTATAGTGACCCTATAGGACAGAGTAGAACTGCCCCATAGAGTTTCCAAGGAGCACCTGGTGGATTTGAACTGCCAACCTTTTGGTTAGCAGCCCTAGCTCTTAACCACTATGCCACCAGGGTTTCCTGTCCACTAGGGAATATGAAAGGAGCCCTGGTGGCACAACAGTTAAGCTCTCAGCTGTTAAGGGAAAGACTGACGGTTCAAATCCATCCAGCAGCTCTGCAGGAGGAAGGCCTGACCATCTGCACCTGTAAAGATTGCAGCCTAGAAAAACCCTACAAGGCAGTTCTACTTTGTCACATGAGGTCGTTGTGAGTCAGTATTGACATGTAGCACCTAACAACAGAAAATTTGAGGGTCACAAAAATCTTGGGAGGTATATAGGGCACTACCCCTATATACCTCCCAAAGCTCCTTAAAGGCAGGGACTGTTTATTGATTGGAATAGTGTTGGCATTTTCATATGAGGAAAGTGACTCAGAGGTTAAGCTCATAGCTGGGCCTAGTTATTAATTGCCCTGATGACATTGCCTATCAATGCATCTCCACCACTTTGTATCTCCTAGTCTATAAAGAGCAGGTTACATGTTCCTGAAGTTCCCTCCAGCACTAAAAGTCCTGGGAAATTTCAGGAAAAGTGATGGAGGAAAAGAGGTAGAGAATTACCTCACATGTGCAGAATTCAACGCTCTAAGAGACTCTCTATCCAGGAGAATTCAGAAACAAAACATAAGCAACCAATGAACCAAGACTGTCTTCCCTCAAAAACATTTAGTTTTAGTTTAGAGACAAAAAGCTCATCTCCCTGATTTCAAATGTATTTCCTCAGGCCTTGACTGGAATTATTTTGTTACAGCAGCCTACAGTGACATTCCTAGTGATGACCCTGAGTCATGAAGAAGTTAAATTCTGCTCAATGCAGTCTTTACAAGAGGCTGCAAAGATATATTTTTAAGTGATTTCTATCCAAAGCAGCTAGAGTATGTTCTTATTTTGGTGCTTAAAGGCATAGAACCACAGCTATTAAAACAAAAATTGGCCCTCAGAAACACTATTCCCCAAGGGTTATGTTATGGATTGAATTGTGACCTCCAAAAACATGTACCAACTTGGCTAGGCCAAGATTCCTAGTATTGTGTGGTTGCCCACCGTTTTGCAATCTGACGTGATTATCTGTGTGTTGTAAATCCTAACCTCTATGATGTTAATAAAGTAGGATTGGAGGCAGTTATGTTAATGAGGCAGGACTCAACCTACAGGATTAGGTAGTATTTTGAGTCAATCTCTTTTGAGACATAAAAAAGAGAATTGAGCAGAGAGGAAAGGGACCTCATACACCAAGAATGAAGAATCAGGAGAGGAGTGCTTTTTTTGGACCCCGGATCCCTGCACTGAGAAGCTCCTAGACCAGGGGAGGATTGATGACAAGGACCCTCCCTCAGGGCCTACAGAGAGAGAAAGTCTTCCAAGCTGGTACCCTGAATTTGGACTTCTAGCCTCCTAGGCTGTGAGAGAATAAATTTTTCTTTGTTAAAGCCATCATTTGTGGTATTTCTGTTATCGCAGCACTAGATAACTAAGACAGGTCACACATATCCGAAATTTGACTGCACTTTGAAGTTGAGGAAGAAAGGCAATGAGAGGTTCCTTTGAGGGTGGAGGGGAGATAGGGTCAGAAGGAGAGTTTCCTCCAGTCTGAGTAATCCTGAACAACTTTAACCTATAATCTCTGTCCCAAGTTACGTTGGGCATGTGTAGGTTGAAGGTACTGCTTCTTCCCCTTTTCTCTTTGAATTAGTTTTTCTTTTTTTGGAGACAAGTGGCAGTATGATTCATGCAATTGCTTCCTCCTCCCACAATGTCACAGCAAGGACCTTCTACATGGGAAAAAATGACTCCTACAGCAACTCAGTGGCAGGCCAGAATTAGCTTATTGACTTGCACAATTCTCCCTTTTCCTTTTTTCTTCTGTGTTTTTATTCTAAAATGGGAAAGGTTGGGTAGAATTTATGTAAACATTTAGGCTCTGATTCATGTCCACGCTCAACAACCTTCATTCCTCATGACATAGGGAATAGGGTTTCAGCTGGTGGCACACAATTAGCAGTGGCAACTTTAATTAGGATGTTTATCTTCTAACATTTATAAAGTATTTTCTTTCCTAATTACTATTAGAATTATTATAAAATAGATCACAAAAAGAGAGAAAGATATATTAATGAAAAAATAAAATGTTGTAGCCTAGTGATGTTACAAGGAGCCTGGGTGGTGCAAGCAGCTTGGAATCAGCTGCTAACCTAAAGGTTGATGGTTCAAATCCATCCAGCAGCTCTGCCGAAAAAAATCTGATTAACTGCTTCCATAAAGATTATAGCCAAGAAAACCCTATGGAGCAGTTCTACTCTGACGCACATGGAGTCGCCATGAATAGGATGCTCAATGGCAGCTAACAACAATAGCACTGATGTTATTATTTTTTTCTAGGATGGAGGGAAAGTTATTTAAACTCAGTGAGCCACAGTTTTCTTATCTGTTAGATGAGAATAAGAATATGTGTTTTACCTACCTCATATGTGTCAAAGTGAAAGAGATAAAGCAATGTTTCATAAATTTGCTTTGTTACAAAAAATACCTGAATCACTTGTAAAAAAAACAGCAAATTATCCAGATTCCTATACTTTCCATAGAATTAGGTAATTCTTATGAGCAGACAAGTTTGGGAAACAGTGAGATAACAGAAGGAGATGAGTTTTATGGGCTGGAGAAAAATATAGAAATATAGGACGCTTGCTTTTATGATAGTGTCTACTATAACAATTACTTATTAAATGATTTCACATATCTGCCCTTCTTCTATCTTCTCAAACTAGAGACTCTTGTTATTGTTCCTTGAGACCCACATTCTAGTCCTAATCCTGCTAGTAACTACTGGGTAATTTGGGTGACTCTTTTCATTTCCCTGAACTTCAATTTCTTATCTAGAGTGGCTAGGTGGCTTCCACTGCTGATGTTCTATTTTCACGTTGATAATCTCCTGCTCAATTCCCAGTCTCTTGATGCCTAGCATTAGCAAAGTAATTTGATCATTTCAGCCTAACACAATCATCCTTATTAATACAGGGTCACAATCCATTGAGCATAAAATCTGAGGCCTTTTTATTTTTAAGACTCTATACCAGTATCATAGAAAGGTAAAGAGGTTAAAAACATTTGAGAATTTAATTGGGGAGAACAGATATGTGGACAACTACATGCAAGAGAATAATAAAAATATGACAATAGTACATGTAGACTCACAAGAGCACACTAGAAAATTAGAAATGAGAGATACTTATATTGGGGAAAAAAATTTGGCTACAATATATCCGACAAAGTTCTAATCTCTAAAATGTACAGACTGCTTCAACACCTCAATGACAAAAAGACAAATAACCCAATTAAAAGATGGGCAAAGAATGTGAACAGACATTTCAACAAAGAAGACATTCGGGCAGCTAACAGACACGTGAGGAAATGCTCAAGGTCATCAGCCAATAGAGAAATGCAAATTAAAACCACAATGAGATACCATCTCACCCCAACATTACTGGCATGAATCAAAAAAACGAAAAATAACAAATGTTGGAGAGGTTGCAGGGAGATTGAAACTCTTATTATGCACTGCTGGTGGGAATATAAAATGGTACAACCACTATGGAGAACGATATGGTGCCTCCTTAAAAAAGCTTGAAATAGAAATAGCGTACAATCCAGCAATCCCACTCCTAAGAATACATCCTAGACAAATAAAACCTTCACACCAATAGACATATGCACACCCATGTTCATTGCAGCATTATTCACAATAACAAAAAGATGGAAAACAACCTAAGAGCCCATCAACAGATGAATGGATAAAAAAAATTATGGTACATACACACAATGGAATACTACGAAAAAGAAGGATGAGTCCTTAAAACATCTCACAACGTGGATAAATCTGGAGGGCATTATGCTCAGTGAAATAAGTCAATCACAAAAGGACAAACATTGTATGAGACCACTATTATAAAAAAAACCAAGAATGGGATTACACAGACCAAAAAAAAAAAAATCTTTGTTGGTTATGAAGGAGGAGAGAGGTGGGAAGGTAAAATCACTAACTAGTTAGTAGACAAGTATTAACTTTAGTAAAGGGAAAAACAACACACAATACAGCGGAAGCCAGAACAACTTGACTAAGGCAAAGCCATTGAAACTTCCTAGACACATCCAAATACCTTGAGGGTCCAAGTGACTGGGGCTGAGGGCTGGGGACCATGGTCTCAGGGGACATCTAAGTCAATTGGCGTAACATAGTTCATAAAGAAAATGTTCCACATCCCACTTTAGTGAGTAGCATCTGGTGTCTTAAAAGCTTGATAGCAGCCATCTAAAATACATCTATTGGTCACATCACATATGGAGCAAAGGAGAATGAAGAACACCAAATACACAGGACTAATGGACCACATAAATGACAACTTCCACCAGCCTGAGCCCAGAAGAACTAGATGGTGCCCAGCTACCACCTCGACCACTCTGACAGGAATCACAATAGAGGGTCTCAGACAGAACAGGAGAAAAATATAGAACGAAATTCAAATTCTCAAAAAAAGACCAGACTTACTGGTCTGACAGACACTAGAGGAACTCCGGAGACTATGATCCCTAGACATTCCATTAACTCAGAACTGAAGCCACTCCCAAAGTCCACCTTTTAGCCAAAGATTAGATAGGCCTATAAAACAAACAATAATACAAATGAGGAACATGCTTCTTGGTTCAATCAAGTATAGGAGACCAAATGGACAACACTTGCCCAAAAGCAAAGATGAGAAGGCAGGAAGGGACAGGAAACTTGGATAGATGGACATGGGGAACCCGGGTGTAAAGGGAAACAGACAGTGCTGACATATCGTGGGGATTGCAACCAACATCAAAAAACAGTTTGTACGTAAATTTTTGAACGGAAAACTAATTTGCACTGTAAATTTTCACCTAAAATACAATTTTTTGTTTTTTTTTTAATGAGAGATACAAGTGGCATGGGCTGAGGGCATAGATGAGGGTGATACTGTGGACAAGAGCAGTCACAAAAAGCTTCATGAAGTCTTTGTTATAATTTTATTATTAATAATAATAATGTAATTTTTATTATTTTAAATAAAACAAAGGAAAACATGTATATTTTAAGAATCAGCAGAATCCAAGGGTATGCAATCAAAAGTTAACCCCCCCGATGCAATGGGTCACTTTTGTGTGGCCTTTCTAGTCATGGTCTTGTAACCCCCACCCAAGTGATTGGGCAGGACTGTGTGATAGGGTAATTGTGGACCATCAAGGGGATCTGTCATTTTTGCCATCCTGCTGGGCTTGAAATGAGCCACCCCAGAGGTAGGAAGGAGAAGGTCTTACCACCACCAAGAAAGAACAGCCAGGAGCCAGCATGTCCTTTGGACCTGGGATCCTTGCTCGGAGAAGTTCCTGGAATCAAGAGACAGAGATAGAGAGCTGTAACACTGAAGGCAGCAAGAAGCTGCAGCAAAGACCCGGAAACAAAGACTTGGCAGCAGAGAACTAACATCAGCAGACAGCGTGGTGGGCTTTCTGACCCACGGAGAGAGAAAGCTAAGTGCCCTTGGGCAGAGGCCGAGAGGCAGGGGGTGGCTTGACTGTGAGCATGACTGGAAAAAGGCCGTCCTGATGGAAGAACTGTATCCTGAGTGTTCCTGAGCCTGATTTCTAATTGTTACTTCCCTAAGAAACCCGTAATTGTAAGTATTGTCTGTGAGTTCTGTGTGGCCATCGCAATGAATTATCAAACCCAGCAGAGAAGTAGAGAGTGCTGTGGGAGGGACTGCTCATATCAGAACTGGTAAAGATGGCAGAGAGAGGACACATGTCTGACCTCCGCCTCACAGGAATCAGACTTGGGCTGTTGATCTCAGTTCTCCTTCCCCTTATGAAGTTAGAGGAGGTCAGACTCCACCCCCACACCATTTTTACCACCCTCTTCCCTACTAAAAAAAAGTTTTTTTCTTTTCCCTACTAGACACCCAAACATTCCTCTCTCAGAAACCAACTCAATAAATCCTGCATCTAGTTTTTCAGATATATTGTTTACACACACACAGAAACATATGAACACTGTTATACACTTTCTTTTTTTCTTCCAGATTTATCTTGTAAATCATTCCATTTCAGCCCATATAGATCATTATATTTCCCTCTGTAAAGTGGGGAATATTGATGGACATTTAGACTGCCTACAGTCTTTTGCTATTACTTAACTAATCATTAAACAATGCTTCAGTGAATATCCTTGAATATATATCTTTTCACATAGACATAGGTGTATCTGTAAGTTAAATTCCTGTACATGGAATATCTGGATATGTGCACTTAGAATTTCTAAAGATATTGCCAAGTTGTCTTCACTTTTCACTGTAGCAATGTAAGAGTGTAACTATTCGCCCCCACACTTGTAAAAACACATTTATTAACAACCTTTTGATTTTTTGCCATTTTGATAGATAAAAATGGAATCTTATTATCATTTATGTTTCTTACAATAAGGCTGGTTTTCAGAACATTCTTGAGTTTTTATTTTCTTTGTCTCTGAAGTTCTTGCCCATGCCTAGTGTTCATTAATCCATTGACTTAGTTTTTATTTATTCTTAGACTCTTTATATTTTAAGGGAATTCATTCTTTGCCCAACCACATGTCTTGCAAGTAACATTTCTAGTGTTTCTGTCTTTTGACTTTGTTATGGTATTTGCTATGAATATAAGTTTTTATTAAATACAATTATCGATATTTTCCTCTCATGGCTCCTGGGTTTCGCTGCTTACTTAGAAGTTAATGACTAACAAATTCTCTCATTTTTTTCTTAAGTATTTTAGATGGTTTAATTTTCTAAGTTTATTATTTTTGAGCTATCTAGAAAATATTTTTTAAACTTTCTGGCTTTTTTATTAACTGAATTTTATAATGGTAAATAATATTCATCTTATTACCAAAGGGTATTAACCACTTGTTATACAGAAATAAACCTTGAGTTCCAACTGTTCCTGCTTGTGAAACTTCACATGTAAAACTCTTACCACAGTTGATGTTACACAGGACACGTTAACCAGCAAGAACCAATGTACCATATGTTTCTGCGTTGTTTTATTTAATGACAACAAAAATACTCTAATTAAACTAACTCTGAATATAATTAACTGCAATCAACTAAGTTAGAGGATTCATATAAGTTCAAAAATATTATACTAGCAATTATGGTCTATCAAATTTCCCATGAGTCATTGTCTAATTTCTTGATAGAATAAGACTAAAAGGAACAAAATAAAATATTTGGGTTGACAGAGCAAAAAGTTCTTTCTTTTGTTCTCAATGTTCAAAGTAAACTATTGGAAGGTGGATCCACTGGGAAGATCACCCACTTATGTTTCCAGGTTATGTGAACAGAAGAGGGAATCTAATGGTTTTTGAGGCATTCCTATCACTAGTGGAGAATAGAACTGGGCCAGGGAAGACTCTTGGTGAACAGAATCCTTGGGGAGCTTCTTCCTCACTTTCCAGAATAGTGGGAGCATGGAGTATCCTCTTGTCAGGAACTTCCTCCTGGGAGCTATCTTCAGCCTCTGACCTCTGGCAACCAGAGGACAACATGGAGGTTGAAGGAAAGGATGCACGTGGGGCATCAAGACAAGTGCTGTCTCATTGTGGTAGAATACCCTTTGACTCTGGATGGAGTTAGCTAGACTGGAAGGACCCTAGGGGTTGACAACTAGTTGACACCAGGCACTGGGTGCTATGTGCCTGTGCCTTCTCAGCCTGATAATCCTCCTTCCTCAGGGATCTGATCATCTGGAAGACTTCCGGTTGTGCTCTCTGGCCTTGGCCAAAAGCCCCATTGAGTGTTTCACGGATGGAAGCATACTTTTCGGAAACCTGACACTCCTGCTCAACCAATTGTTGTTCTGTGAATGCATTTGCTTTCCTTAAGTTGTCAAGTTTTCTCTCAGCTAATAGAGCTCTTATTCCAATATGATGCACTCTTCTCTCCTGAGCATCGAGAAGGCTTTGGTAATAATGAGTTATTCTTTTCAATTTTTCTGAAATAACTTCTGCTTTAGCTTCATAAGCGTGCATGTCTTTAAAAAAGCCCAGTGCGTCGCATGTCTTTACATGCATGAAGTCATTAACTCCTCATTCTCCCTTTCCCCAACCCCTGATACCACTAGTGAACTTTTGTCTCTCCGCATTTGCCTATTCTAGATATTTCATGTAAGTGGAATCATACAGTATTTGTCCTTTTGTGTCTGACTTATTTCACTTAGCATAATGTTTTCAAGATTTATCCATGTAGTAGAATGTACCAGAATTTCATTTTTCTTTATGACTGAATAATGTTCCATTGTATGTATATACCTTATTTTGTTTATCCATTCATTTACTGATGGACACTTGGGTTGTTTCATCCTTTTGGCTATTCTGAATGGTGCTACAGTGAACATTGGTCCAGTACCTGCTTGTGTTCCTGCTTTCAAGTCTTTTGAGTCTATACTTGTGAGTGGAATTGCCGAGTCATATAGTAATTCTATATTTAATTTTTGAGGAACTGCCAAAATGTTTTCTACAGCAACTGCACAATTTCATATTCCCACTAGCAATGAATAAAGGTCCCAATTTCTCCACATCCTCACCAACACTTGTTATTTTCTGTGCTTCAGATCATAGCCATTCTAGTGAGTGTGAAGTGGCATCTCATTTTGGTTTTTATTTGCATTTCCCTAATGGACTTTTTTTTAATGGACTAGTGACTTTGAGCATCTTCTTATGTGTTTATTAGCCATTTTTATATATCTTCTTTGGAAAAACGTCTATTCAAGTCTTTTGCCCATTTTTTAATTGGGTTGTTTGTCTTTTTGTTGCTGAGTTGTAGAAAATACTTTGATGTAAGAAGTATGGCTGTAACTATATTCTTTCCAGATGTCTAGCTTATTGTTTCCCCACCATATGTGGAATGATCCAGCATTCCTCCAACAATTTTAAATGTCTTTCTTATTATGTATTAAATTCACACATGCATTAGCTCATATTCCTGGAATATCTATTTTATCTTATGATTCATTTGTAATTACAAAGTACACCATAATTATTTCCATTATAACCGGTAGGATTTTTACCTCAATATGCTTCAAAATTTTTTTCTGTTTATTCTCACATGTTTGGTTTCTATTTGAAAGTCAAAAGAAGCTGGTCTAGCTTCTAAAAACATTGCCCTTGTTATTTTTATTAGAATAAGAATAAATCATAAATCATTTGAAGGAGACCTAGTCTCTTCACAATATTGTTTTTCTGCCCAAACACAGGTTGTATCTTTCCATTTATTCAAGTTCTTGTGTAGCTGGAGAGGATAGGAACAGACATCCCAAGACAGAAGAGTAATAAGATTAAAGAGCAATGAAAGGAACACGCTGGGAACCCTGGGCAGATCTACTGTTTGGAACCAAAGGATGAGCAGATAAGACTTGGGTATACAGTAGGAGATTACTTAGGTTGTTGAAGAGTCTTGAGTATCACAGTAAAGAATGTGGAATTCACTCAAGCTTATGAAAGGCTTGCTTCAGGAAGATCCTTGGGGGCTAGCAGTGGTTGTCAACTGGGGCAATTTTGCCCCTAAGGGACATTTGACAATGTTTAAAGACATTTTTTGGTTGTCACATCTGGCATCTAGTAGGTACTGGCCAGGGATGCTTCTAAACACCCCACAATGCACAAGACAACCTTCAGCCACAGCCAAGAGTTACCTGGCCCAAAATGTCGGTAACATCGAGGCTGAGAACCTCTTTGTTAGAGGAATGAAGGGCAAAGAGACAATTTAAGAGGCCAGTGAAGGCACAGTGGGCTCTGACCATGCCCTAACCCCATTCTGGTTGGCATCTGCCCTCCCTGCATCTGCTGTGAAAACGCAGAAAGGAGCCAGTGATGCCCAGAGCAGAGGGTCCTAGATCGGCTCCCACACTCACTGCTTGCAAAGTAATTGTTATTTAGTGGTTGACAGACCTCATACTTTCAAACAAACAGAGAGAAAAGCCTCAATCTTTTCATCTAAAAAAAGTTTTGAGAAATTCAGGCTGCAAAGCTTTCTTTGAAAATAAAAGCCTTTGTAGAGGTTAAATGCTCAGAATTCACAAGCAATAAAATGAGGGGTGGTGGGAGCAAGAGGGAAACCACACTGAGCCAATTTTAGAATGGCTATAATTCAAGTGAATATGAGTGGCTTTTCTGGTCTTGAGGGAAAAAATGAATAGCATTTCCTTCCAAGGAACAAGATCCCTGAAAGTGTTCCATTCCACCACTTCTCACGGTGGTCTTTAATGCAAGTATGTAACATAATGCATGCGGATGGTAGGCACTCAGTAAATGAAGGTGAATGCATCCATAGTGAGGGAAAAGTACAAATACGACTTTGATTTGCAGTAATTTAAAAATATGAATAATAATAACTGATATTTATTCTGCACTTAATATGTGTAGACGCTCTAAGTGAATCATCTCACTGAGCCCTCACAAGAATTTTGTGAGGTATTGTCATTGTTGTTGTTAGTTGCCTGCAAGTTAGCTCTAACTCATAGCAACCTTACATACAACAGAACAAAACTTTGCTCAACCTCACAATTGTTGGTATGTTTGAGCCTAATTTTTTTTTTTTTTTTGAGCCTATTGTTGCAGCTATTATGTCAATTCATCTCATCTAGGGTTTTCCCATTTTCACTGATCCCCTATTTTCCCAAACATGATATTTCTAGCAATTGGTCTTCTCTGATGACTGGTCCAAAGTAAGCAAGATGAAGTCTTGCCATCCTCACTCTAAAGAGCATTTTGTCTGTGCTTCCTCCAAGACAGATATGCTTATTCTTTTGGTAGTCCACTGTATATTCAATATTCTTCTCCAGCACCATAATTCAAATGAATCAATTCTCCCCTTCGGTCTTCCTCTTCCATTGTCCAGCTTTCCCATGCATATGGGGCAATTTGGAAAGGCCACAGCTTGGGTCAGACACACCTTAGCTGTCAAAGTGATGTATTTGTTTTTTAAGATTTTAAAGAGATGTTTTGCAGCTTATTTGCCAAATGCCATATGTCATTTGATTTCTTGACTGCTGCTTCCACGGGCATTGATGATTGATCCAAATAGAAATGAAATCCTTGACAAGTTCAATTTCTTCACAACTTACCGTTTTTTTTATTGGTCCATTTGGGAGGATTTTTGTTTTCTTCAGGCTCAGGTGTAATCCATGCTGAAAGAGTCTTTGACCTTCATCAGTAAGTGCTTCAAGTCCTCTTCACTTTCAGCAAGCAAGGTTGTGTCATCTGCATATTACAGGTTGTTAATAAGTCTTTCTTCAGTCCTGATGCCATGTTGTTCATCATATAGTCCAGCTTCTAGGATTATTTGCTCAGCATTTGTTGTTGTTAGGTGCCCTCAAGCCAGTTCTGACTCATAACGACCCTGTGCACAACAGAACAAAATGCTGCCCGGTCCTGCACCATTCTTACAATCGTTGTTATGCTTGAGCTCATTGTTGCAGCCATTGTGTCAATCCACCTTGTTGAGGGTCTTCCTCTTTTCCACTGACCCTGTACTCTGCCAAGCATGATGTCCTTCTCCAGGGACTGATCCCTCCTGACTACCTGTCCAAAGTATGTAAGACGTAGTCTCGCCATCCTTGCCTCTAAGGAGCATTCTGGCTGCACTTCTTCCAAGAAAGATTTGTTCATTCTTTTGGCAGTCCATGGTATATTCAATATTCTTCACCAACACCACAATTCCAAGGTGTCAACTCTTCTTGGTTCTTCCTTATTCATTGTCCAGCTTTCACATGTATATGATGTGATTGAAGATACCATGGCTTGGGTCAGGCACACCTTAGTCTTCAGGGTGACATCTTTGCTCTTCAACACTTTGGAGAGGTCCTTTGCAGCAGATTTGCCCAATGCAATGCCTCTTTTGATTTCTTGACTGCTGCTTCCATGGCTGTTGATTGTGGTTTCAAGTAAAATGAAATCTTTGACAACTTCAATCTTTCCTCCATTTATCATGATGTTGCTCATTGGTCCAGTTGTGAGGATTTTTGTTTTCTTTATGTTGAGGTGTAATCCATACTGAAGGCTGTGGTCTTTGATCTTCATTAGTAAGTGCTTCAAGTCCTCTTCACTTTCAGCAAGCAAGGTTGTGTCATCTGCATAACACAGGTTGTTAATGAGTCTTCCTCCAATCCTGATGCCCCATTCTTCTTCATATAGTCAAGTTTCTTGGATTATTTGCTCAGCATACAGATTGAATAAGTGTGGTGAAAGAATACAACCCTGATGCACATCTTTCCTGACTTTAAACCAATCAGTATCCCCTTGTTTTGTCTGAACAACTGCCTCTTGATCTATGTAAAGGTTCCTCATGAGTACAGTTAAGTGTTCTGGAATTCCCATTCTTGCTCAGTGTAGAGACGGAATAAATAAGGTGAAAGGATACAACCCTGGTGCACATCTTTTCCAATTTTAAAGCATTCAGTATCCCCTTCTTCTGTTGGAATGGCTGCTTCTTGATCTACATACAGTTTCCGCATGAACACAATTGAGTGCTCTGGAATCCCCATTCTTCATAATGTTATCCATAATTTGTCATGCACCACATTGTTGAATGCCTTTGTGTAGTCAATAAAACACAGGTAAACATCTTTCTGGTAGTCTCTGCTTTTAGTCACGTAAGGAAATAAAGCACAGAGGATAATGGTTTGCCCAAGGTGACACAGTAAATGAGTGAGGGAACAGGGAGTTAAAATCAGGCAGCCAGACACCAGAACTCATTCCTCTCAAACATTAGGCTATCTTGACACTCCACCACATGTCTGTCAGGCTGTCATGCTGTGGTGGCTTGTATGTTGCTATGATGCTGGAAGCTATGCCACCATTATTTCAAATACAAGCAAGGTCACCCATGGTGGACAAGTGTCAGCGGAGCTTCCAGACTAAGACAGACTAGAAAGAAAGGCCTGGTGATCTACTTCCAAAAATCGGTCAATGAAAACCTTATGGATCAATAAAATGGTTCCTGTGTGTTCCTTTTTCCAGGCGCTTGCAGTGCGTAGTCTGTCCTACATCTAACTCCTGCAGTAAGTGGCATTTTTAGTCCCCAGTTTCCACAGGGCCCAGAGGCCATCAGCTTTCCTCTGCACTCCTTTGGGCAGCTTGCAGGAAATTTAGAGGCATGGCACCCTCATATGGACAGCTTTCTATGGTGCCCCAGAGGGCAGATTTCTAGCCAGCTCCACCAGCATATTACCCCCACCAACCTCTTAGCCATCAGGGAGCCACGGCTGCACCCTCAAGGAGGTCTTAGAGCTAGTGACTGCTTCTTATACCTGCAAAGCCTATATTCCTTGGGGTTCTCTTTACTCCTACTAGCCAATTCTCCATTACTTTGTTGCCCTGTTGTAGTTAATAGCTCCTTATATTAATCTTTCCCTGTCCAAATTACTGTGTGGTTTCTGTTTCTTGGATGCTCCCTGTTGGATACATGTTGCTTCTCTTCTGAGCTTTTTATTGCAGTCATTTAAACTTGGAAATTACCTGGCAGCCCATAAAAATGAATGAGAGTCATAAAACCAAGAGCTGAGGGGAATTTGTTTTTATTTTGCTTTCTTGGTCTCTCATCTAAGTTCCATGGAAAGCAGGGGGAAAGGGATCAACCACATCGCACCTATAAAATATACTAATATTAATTTTTTCATGATCTAAAAGCAATTCGAAGTCTTTTTTAAAATTCCTAACATGTTTCAAATGTATCCCTAAGTATGGCAACAAATACCCAGCTCTCCATCCCCCTGAACTGATTGGTTTTAATCTTTTAAATCTTGATGTGTTCCATCTCTCAGAAATGAGTGCATTTTGATCATCAGCTTTCATAATAACCAGGTGACTTCACATAAGTTAGGTCATTAAAACATCAAAGCATCTCCTGGGACATCTAGAGAAAGTTTTACTTTCCCACTTTACCCAAAAAAAACCTGTCACTGGAAGAGTTAAACAACTCTTGCAAAGGCATGTGATAAGCAGAAAAACTGAGAGCTGGACTAAAATCTGAATCTGCCAAGTTCATTGTTCTTTTTCCATTGTCTCCCCCATGTCTCTCTATTTCCTAGACCAACGCTTTATCCTCTACTAAAGAATTTCAGAGGTCAGCAAACGTGTGTGGGGGGGCCATTAGTGGAGCACGCAGGGCTCTTCTAGCCTCCCTCATATCACTCATAAGCAGAAGTCTCCAACCCACTCCCCTCCCCCAAACCAGAGAAGCAGGAATTGAGAGTAGGTGAGGGCTGGGTGCCGGAGGTACAGTAGAAATGATGTTGCAGAATCTGACAGGGACTCATGAGGTTGGTGTCCTTCCCCAACAGCTAGCCAAGGCTACACAAAAGGGGTAGTGTGTGGGTGTGTGGGTATGTACATATGTGTGTATGTGTGTACTGTCACTCCATCTTTCCTGCTTGGATGCTGACAAGGCTCTGTAGGAGAAACTGCATGTCATCTGAGGGTGCATGCTGGCTGGCCTCACATGGTGCTTTAGGACTTGTACGCTGGCTGAGAACCAACCCCTCAGTATCCCTTCACAGACAGGGTGATGGTAGGTCCAAATTTGCACAAGACTATCTTCAGTTTAAACCTATTCTACAGCAATAAATGCCTCCTAATTAGTTTTAGCACAGCTCTCACTCTCAAAAATAAGTCATATGGTCACCCTTTTAGATCTAGCACAGATAGCAGATGTGGGGATGCAGGACTAGGGGCAGTGTATGATCCCACCATTTTGAATGCGAACATTTGTGCTCTCTAGAGAAGCACACTCTGAGTAGAATAATTTAATGTTCTTTGAGTTGCCTTCAATTTGTAGAAAAATCCTCTGCTCTTCTCCTCTTTTCACTACTGATTTGGCTTTCTCATCTCACAAGAATCTCCATCCAAGGTTAACACAAATTCATTCTCTTTTGGAACTAATTTTGGGGTCCTTGGAAAGTGTCTAAGAACACATTCATGAATAACATAAACAAATCTTACAATCCTATTTTTCGTTTCTTAACAAACTGTGGTGGAGTTGAATAAGGGCCAAACTGAGAAAGAAGTCTCATGGAGGGAAAAAAGGTATGTGCAGGTGTGAAAATTTCCAAGTATCGTGTGTGTGTAACCAGAACACCCGTAGGCTTCACCAGCATGTAACAACCATGAAAACAGTAATAACTGGCCAGTATTTATTCACCACTTACCATGAGCCAATGACTTTCTTAAACATTTTATATCCATTATTTTTCTTAACATGACAATAGCCACATAAGGTAGATGTGAATAAATATTGGTCTATTAAACATAAATATCTGAATTATAGTTGATATTAGTGCCAATCTGTAGGACATCTTCACTCTCCCACACCCTACCAAGCACCTTCTCCCCTTCCGTCCTCTACCTCCAGTTATATCTGGAAATGCATGTTGTTTCCCTTCTGAACATCTTATTGGGGAGTCTTACAGGCACTCATACTTTTTTTTCCCACTCTTTCAAACCTTTCATTTTGAAATAATTCCGAACTTAAAAATAAATTATAACTTTCCTTTTTGAGTTATGTTAACATAAATACATAGATTCTGAAATTGTCGATGATTTCATTCTACTTGGAAAAAGAGTCAAAGTCCATGGAAGCAGCAATCAAAAATCAAATAATTGCATTTGGCAAATCTGCTGTAAAAGACTTTTTTAAAGTTGTAGAAAGTAAAGATGTCACTGATGACTAGGGTACACCTCACTCAAGCCATGGCCTTTTCGATTGCTGCATATACGTGCAGAAGCTTAACAATAAAAAAGGAAGATGGAAGAATTTATGCACTCAAACTCTAGTATTTGCAAAAAATACTGAACATGCTGTGCATTGCCAGAAACTGAACAAATCAATCTTAGAATAAATACAGCAACAATTCCTCTTATAAGTGAGGCTTACTTTCTTTAGACACGTCATCAGGAAAGGCCAACTGCTAGAAAAGGCCATCATGATTGGTAAAGTAGAGTGCCAGTGATAACAAGGGAATCCCTCAATGAGGTGGGTTGATACAATAGTCAAAATAATGGACTCGAACATATCAACAATCATGAAGGTGGCACAGGACCAAGCAACATTTCCTTCTGTTGTACATAAAGTTTCTGTGAGTCACAGCTGACTTGACTGCACCTAACAACAACAAAAACAAATACATAGTACATAGTACAAAGGATTCTAGAATGCTTTTCATTCAGGTTTTCCAAATGTTAGAATTTCACATGAGCAGAGTACAATTATCACAATGAAGTAAACATCGATATAACACTATTATCTAACATACAGGCTTCATTCAAAGTTTGCCCATTGCCTCCCTGTTATCCTTTTTCTGGGCCAGGATTCAATCCAGAATCACATATTGCATTTTGTTGTCCTGTCTCCTTAGTTGCCTTTAACCTGGAAAAGTCCCTCAGTCTTTCTTTCTGACTTTCATAGTCTGAATACTTTTGAATAGTACTGATCAGTTGTTTTGTACAATGCTCCTCAATTGTGTGTTGTCTGATTTTCTTCATGATTTAGGTTCTGGTTGTGCATTTTGGGCAAGAATATCACAGAAGTGATGTTGTGTCCTTCTCAGTGCATCGTATCAGGAGGTACTGATGTCAATTTGTCCCTTTACAGGCAACATTAACTTTGATCACTTACTCAGGTGATAACTACTAGATTTCTCCATGCTAAAGTTTCTCTTTGTACTTAACAAGTATCTTGAGGGAATACTTTGAGATCATATAAATATCATGTTTTCATCATACTTTTGTCCATTAAGTTTAGCCTACATGATGAATCTGCCTATAACAATAATTACTGTTGTGTTTGCCAAATGGTAATATCTATTATCAATCCTTTTATACTTATTAGTTAGGATTCTGCAGTAAAGAAATAGAGCTTTCTCTTCTACCCCCGTTTATTTATTCATTTGTCTATTTATATCAGTATGGACTCAAGCATTCTTATTTTATTCCATGGGTTCTAATCATTTCAGATCTGGCCACTGAGCACCATTGCGAGTTGGCTCCAGTAGGACTCATTCTCTTGAGAACATTTCCTCATGGAGTCTGTGTCTGAGAAGCCACTTTGGCCAATGGCCCCCTGCCACCGTCCCTGCATCTGCCACTGTGTGAAAAACCTCTTCTCTGACTCTGCAGCCCACTAGTTTCTCCTCCTGCTGTAGCTTTGCTTCCTCCTGAAGGCCTAGGGACTGCTCTGGGTTCCCGCATAGGAAAGATGACACGGTCCAGCTCTGTGTAGACCTGTGTCACTTGGGCCTTATGCAGCACAATTCATTCTCCCTGTCACTCAAAGTTTTCACCAAGTGAATTTCTTCAGCTTCTAACTTCTCTATTACATACTGGGAATTTTAGGAGCTCTAGAGGAAAGGAAATAGTGAGCTTGAGGGGCTTTGAAACAACTGATTGCCACAGAAAAGAATCAAGAGGGCCACAGAAAGCAAAGCAATCAACTGGGGTGGGTTAGCCACCAAAATTAAAGCAATCATCATTTTACCCATTTCTGTCTATTGGAGTAACAATAAGCATCCCTCGTACATTTTTACACAGTGCTTTCTCCCCCAAATAGCTTTCATACCCCTTATCTATTGTAATCTTAATGTAGACTCATAGAAAGAAGGAAAATAGGGTTTAAATTTTCCATTTTATGGATGAGAAAACTAAGGCCTTTATAAGGTCATACAGGCTAAAGAGTGTATTCCCACCTGGAGTTGAGGTTTTCCCCAATTCAGGTCTCTATTAGGAGCCCCGGTGGTGTAGTGGCTAAGAGCTACGTATAGATAATTCTTTAAAATAGCTCACTGCTCAAGGTGAACATTCTTTAGTAGTTGAACTAAACTGTTGGGATAGTTTCAGTTCAAAGCTTAAAGACCATCTCAGGGGAAGAGATTCCGGTATTCCCCCAGAGCCTAGAGGGTCTAGTAAGTCTGGCTTCTATAAGAATTTGAAATTTTCTTCCATATTTTTCCTCTTTTTGATCAGGATGCATCTATTGGGCCCTTGATCAAAACATTCAATAATGGTAACCCAGCACCATCCCATTCTTCTGGTCTCATGGCAATGGAGGTAGTAGTTCATGGAGGTAATTAGACCTGTGGTCCACCTCCTTTTTCATATCCTGGATCTCCTTCCTCCTCTGCTGTTCTAAAAGTTTGAATGTTTTAATATTGAATCTGAACCGCAGGTAAGAGAATGATTTGAATGTTTTATGAAGTTCCTCCAGTTGCAGATTCTAAAGAAAAATAAATACCACTCAGACAAAAATGTCATCCTAACAGCCCTAGAATATCTCTTGTTTGTTTTGGTAAAAGTTTATTCTAAAGAATGTATTGCTGGAACACAGGTTTTGAGGCTAGTGATTAAAAAGCCCCTCTGTAGAGAACTGGTAAGAAGAAGCACATTCTGTGAACTAAATAAAACGAATGAGAGATATGGCTACACATCCTCCCTGTCACCCCTTCCTTCTGCAAAGCCTGGGATCTGTGGGGGCATGTAAATAAGCTTTCACTTAGGTAAGTCATTCAGAATTGGTTTCAGGTATATTTTGAATATTTGGAGTACAGTAAAGTAATGAAAGAGCTCAGCTATAATTTAGCTCAAAGCTTCTTTCCTTTCCTCTTGTCCTGCCTGCATTGGAAGTAGCAGAAAATTAGGTATTACTTGCATCTACAAAGTAGAGCAAATAATACCTGCTTTAATCATATCCCAGGTCAATGTCGAATCAAACGAAGAGATTTCTACAAGTTGCCACATAAGTTTAAGATGATATTATTGTTAGTATTATTTACCATGAGGAGTTTTCGCATACATATATTAAATTTTCATCTCTTCCTAGAGCAGAGGAGGCTCCGTCTCTGATTTTAGGTTTTATCACAGACCCATGAGGAGACAAGTGGTTGCCAGAGGGTGCTACTTCTCTTCCCCAGTACTGAATATGCTGTGTGGTTCAAGCTCCTTCAGCAGAGACTGCTAGAAGCAGAACTTTCTCTCAAACTGAGCATGACCTGACACATGATTCGACCTAATATTGTGAAGTTATTGCTCCAATAGATCTAGTTGTGTCTTGAACCCAAGTTTCAGGTCAGCTTCCTGTCTCAGGGGTCTCCTGCAGAGCAAGGCTGACTCAACAATGGGCCACACTCCGGAAACCACCCAGTTTCCAAGTCAGGAGCGATTACATCTTAACCATATCTAAGGCACTGAAGTAACAGATTCCAGTGAAAAAAGCAAGGCAGATAATGCTTGCCATTGGTTTGGATTTTCTCCTGATTTGGGTTTACAGAACTGTGTGAAGAGTTTTCCTGATACAACTTTATTAAGTCCTCCAGGTCCTTTCACCTAAAAGAACATGCCTCTAGTTTTTTGTTTTTTGGCCAACTACAATGAACTTTCTTTATCAAAGCTCTCAGGGGAAGGGCAATCATATATTTCGGGAACATTTGGCCCAACAGTGTGAATTGTGAAATGATTTTCAGGGAACTACCAGAGATACCCGTTTGGATAGAAACTGGTTCTTTTTTTTTTTTTTTAATGTGGAAAAGTCAGTCTTAAAAAATCTCCCCAATTCCTTGTGCTTTCTCTAATCCACTTCCCCTGTGTGCTGGGGAGAAAGCATAGACTTACTCTAAGTGTCTTCGTACTTCCTAGCAGGACAAGAAAAAAAAGATTTTTATCAGTCAGTACTTTTCGAGCGAACCATAGTCATCGCTGTAATTCAGTCAAAGCTCACCAGAACTTCTGTTTCTCTTAAACAACTTGGTTACCTGCTTTCCTGGGCTTGAGGCTTCTTCCTGGCACTGCTTCTGCAATTTTCTCATTTCCTTAGTCTAAACAAGAATTTTGAAAGAGTCCCTATGGCTTCTGGGAAATTTCCACCACCTTGTGCAACACCTTCAACTCTGAGAGAGAAAGACTTGGCTGGGAAAATAGAAATGGCTCAGGGATTGCCAGCTACGATAGGGCAATAGTAACAGCAAGACCCAGGGCCCTGGTTCAGGCTTGGGTTGTCACATGTTTGGGTTACAGTAGCAGCCTCCTCACCTATCTATCTCCTTCCTATGCTTCCATCTATCCTATATAAGCCAGTTGCTGTTGAATTGACTCCAAGTCATGGTGACCCCATGAGTATCAGAGTAGAACTGTGCTCCATAGGGTTTTCAGTGGCTGATTTTTCAGAAGTAAATCGCCAGAACTTTTTTTCTGAGGAACTTCTGGGTGGATTCGAACCTCTAACCTTTCAGTTAGCAGCCAAGAGCATTTACTGTTTGTACCACCCAGAGACTCCTCTATCCTGTATCATTCTGTCAAAATCGTCTTCTTAAATCATCATTTGCATCGTGCTCCCTTCCCCACTACCAATAAATCGAAAGCCAGCTTTCCCCAACCTAGCCTTTGAGGTACCTTACAACCTGGGCTCAGCCCGCCTCTCCTTTAGCTCCCATTTCTGTCGATGAACCTTCTTTCCTGGCCTACTTGCATTTCTTTCCATCATGCTGTTCCTCTCCTTCCCTCTCCTCATTGCCAAACTCTCTTCAGCGCACCTTGTGCTTTGCACAAGCCTTCCGTATTTCTTTCCTAAGATGCTTTCCTGAGCTTCCTTGCCCACGGAGATCTAATTCATCTTTCAGAGAGCTGCCCAGATTTATGGCTTCTGCAAGGCCTTCCCTCACCCAAAGTAATCGTTCTTTCCTTAGAACTGTTTTAGAAATTTTCTGCATGTTTCACTTGGCAATCGGTAAATATTCCAGGGGTGTGATCTTTAATAATATTTCAGGTCTTCTTCTGACTAACTGTTCTCTTGTTGTATTTCCTACCTTCCCAACAGGATAACACATTCTCCTGGAGAGCAAGGGCTTACACACCTTGGCGTACCCTACAGGGCATAACCCTCAAATATGGATTGATCTCCTTTGAATTCAACTCGACATTTCAGGCTGTTTGAGGAAAGGTCTGTCTATATTTGCGGAAGTATGAGTTTCTTGAAAATAATTCAAGAGACCCAGTTTTATGTCTTTCATATTGTATACTAACCAGAATAATACCTTCCAAAAATACTGTTCAAGAGAACTCCTTTGAGACTTCAATGCATAAATAGGAATTATTTTTCGATTCCCTTGGTAGTTGGATACTATGGGCTATTCCTTACTCCTGACAATACATAAAATTAACTTCTCATCCTTCTGAGGTAGTTCGAACCTCCACCCTGCTATCTTATGTACATTATTTCTTCACAGTGAGAGCCATTTCTTTATAATTACAAAGGTAAATGTCAACCCATCCGTCTTCTGGACCACTGTGGTTTCCCAGTATTGGGGGGGTTAACAATAGATGCACTTTACAAAATAAAGTCTCTTCCATAATTAGTCCACATTTGGGAAAAGCTTTATCTTTTCTTAGCAAGCCCACTACTACATGAAGGAAAAAAAGAAAAAAGCCAAAAAAAGTTTCTGAGGCCTAGTTTCCATTCCTCCCCGTCTTCTGAAATGGGTGTGGACTCTTTCCCTAAAATGTGTAGCAACATAGTTCTAATAACAGCAGCAACGAAGTGATGAGCTTCTGTGGAACTCACTACACCTGCACTTAGACATTTAGGAAAGCTAAGAGGCCCGGAAAATAGAGCAGCTGATGAAAATCAGTGTGTGTGACTGTTAGAAGAGTTACCTAAATAAGAGGGGCTGCTGCGACCTCATTGGGAAAACGTCCCACAATGAGTTTCTTGTCCTCAAATGGATATTAAGTTTGTGAGATGTTATTCAAAGGCGGGGGGAACCAGTTGTCGTCGAGCAGATTCCAACTCATGGCACCTCTTTTGTGTCAGAGTAGAAGTGTGTTCCATAGGGTTTTCAATGCCTGATTTTTTGCAAGTAGTCAGGTTTTTCTTCCAAGGCACCCAGGGCCAGAAGAAGGCATGTGAGAGCCCTAAGCACTGATAATCTGTGATGCCTCCTCCTTTGCTTACACACACATTCAAATGGCATATGTGAGTTATATATATATGTATGTGTGTGTCTTAGCTATCCCCGATGTAACATCTTTTCAAATGCAACTATATTAGTGATTGCACGCAGAATTGGCGTATGCCATTTTAGTAGAATGAGATGAAATGTGCTTTAGGTGAAAGTTTACAGCTCAAGTTAATTTTTCATACAAAAATTTATACAAATACTGTTATGTGACATTAGTTGCAATCCCTATAATGTGACAGCACACTCCCCCTTTCCACCTCAGGTTCCTTGTGTCCATTCAACCAGTTCTTGTCCCTTCCTGTCTTCTCATCCTGCCTCTGGACAGGAGCTGCCCATTTGGTCTCATGCATCTGCTTGAACTAAGAACCACTCTCTTTGAGGGTATTATTTTACTTTTTATAGTCCTGCCTAATCTTTGTCTGAAGAGTGGGCTTCGGGAATAGTTTTAGTTCTGGGTTAACAGAGGATCCATGGTGAATCTTTAAACTTAGTTCTCATGTAAGAATGAACTTGGCATATTTCTCCATAAAGGTTTGTATTTAAGTCATTGAGATAAGCCTGCACTAATTTCTTGGATGCCTTCATACATTCTTTATCGGAAAAGAATGTATGAAAATCTATTTAAAGGAGCTTCATAAACTTCCACCGTTCTTTTCATGCAAGATCCAAGTGTGGCAATGATGGTGTAGTATGTGGTTATCCAAAATTGATATCTGGCACTCAAAGATACTTCTGGAGCACTTCCATCATTTACTTGTTTCTTTCTAATGCTTCTGCAATGGTGAACTGCTTGATAATCAGTGTTTGGCAGTATTTGTTTTGTTATGTTTTCAAAATTTCAAAATCATCTTGCCTTAGATTGAATTGTGTCCTCCAGAAATATTTGTCAACTTGGCTAGGTCATGATTCACAGTGTGTATGACTGTCTACCATTTTGTCATTTGATGTGATTTCCCTCTGTGTTGTAAATACTATCACTATGATGTAATGGAAACCCTGGTATGATGTAATGAGATGGACTAGCAGCAGTTATATTGATGAGACCTACAAGATTAGATAGTGTCTTAAGCCAGTCTCTTTTGAGATGGGAGCTGGCACCCTGAATTTGGACTTCTAGCCTACTGGACTGTGAGAGAATAAGCATCTCTTTGTTAAAGCCATCTATTTGTGGTATTTCTGTTACAGCAGCACTAGATGACTAATACACTTCTCTTAAATTATATCAATGCCCTATTAATGATTAATAGAGATCTGTGCATGTCTTTAAATTTACTTCTAAATCTTGGAGAGCTTGATTTGTCTGATGAAAATGCTGCAATATATTATTCCACAAAACCAACATAAATATATACTCCAATGTTTGTATTTTGTTGGTGATGTTTTCGGCTTCTCTTTTAGTATCTCCTTTTTGTGTCTGGTCTTTGGCAATATTTTCTAAGGCATCTAGAATCTGAGTGTACAATTCCAGGATTGCACTCATCACTACACCATGCTTTTCCCAATGTATATTAGAAAGACATTTTAACACTCAATCATTGCCTAAATATGTTTTAAGAACTGTCCATCAGTGAGTAGAGGAGGCAAAAAATGTGCAGAGTAACTGAACAGTAGGAAAAAAGTCAGCTGCTTCTGGAAAACAATCTACGGCACTACGTCCTACAAGATTAAGTGAATGTACAACATGTGGTATGAAAATGGCATATTCACAACATTCTAAAATTTTCTGTTGCATGCCTTTATAACATCCTGACACATTGGCAGCATTGTCACAGGGCTGGACTCTGCACTTAGAAAAATCAATTTTGCAAACTTCCCGTAAATAGCAAAGTACCTTATTTGTAATTTCTTCACCAGTATGCTTTTTAAACAAGTAAATGTGATAAATCACTCGACAGGTTTTCCATCTGTTGGAGGTATGTATCTTAAAACAATACTTAGCTGGTCTGTCTGAGAAAGATCAGGAGTGAAATCTACAGACAAACTGAAATATCGATCTATACTTATTTCACTGAAAATAGCTGATTGAACTTCATCACTTAATTAAGTTTATTAATTTGTCACACATTGCTTTAGACATAAGATGGGTTGCCTTTTCCTGTGTTACCATATTTTGAAACGTGACCTGCTAAAAATGGACCAAACTGAGCAACAAGTTCAAGTAAACCAAAAAAATTTCCATTTTGTGGGAACCCAAACACATCATTTCTTTTTTGGAAAGATAGTCCACTATCAGCGATTATTATAATGACAGTAACAATCCATTGCAAAACGGCTTTCTGATACTGATGTTTTTCAGTAATTTGTGTTTTCAATTTATAAGTTAAGCCAACACCATGTCTTTGGTTTAAATTTGACAACATATAATTTCTGTAAGTTAAACTGTTTTCATGTTTATCAAACGTATTTGAGCTGCACCAGTCGTTAAACCCATCTGTAGCAAATTGAGAATTAAATGATTTAAAATTAATAGTTTGCAAACAAAACAACATACAGAGTCAACTGATGGAGAATACAGTAACCACTCCCTCTTATAATTTTCATTATTAGCTTTGCACCCTAGAATTATATTCTGGCCACAGAACCTTGTTTACCATCCAGAAATTTTTGACACGAATTTTTAAATGGCCCACTCTGATGTTGACAATCATTTGGCCTTCTTCTGATCCAATAACTTACATCATTAGAAGAAAAATTATTCCATAAAACAGGATCTATATTCCTGTTATTTATGGGGTCTATGGATGTGACAACTTCAGATTCTAAAATAGTTTCACTTTCTGCATCATTATGAATTTTTTACTACAGCAAGGAATGGATGCAGAATTTGGAACTAGTTCTGGTATATTCATATTGCTATTAGTAATTTCAGCATCGGTGGTACTGGTATGACAATTTGCACTCATTAAACTTGACCGTTCAATGGAAGAAGTCTGTTCTGATTCATTACATATTAAAAAAGGAAGTTAATTTTGGAATTTTCTTTAGGGATTCAAAATTCTTCTCTTTTTATTTTCCGCGAGCTTTCATTTCTACGTTCCACTTAGTTGCTGCTGCCATTTCATTTTATCTGGATATAAAATTGTGTCACTTTTTAAATTTGGCTCTACTGTAGTAAATAAATTTAAATAATTGAAAATAAATAAAATTTATAAAACAAATAAAATTTACATTCAAATGTGTACATTAACACAAAAGTTCATATTTGAAAATTAGTAAGGAAAAAAATTTATTTGGAATGTGTAAATTTTTTTATTCAGGTCTGCAATAGTCAAAAGGAATAGTACTTACATTCATTCGTCATATCATGTCTGTTGGCGGAACCTTCACAGATCTCCATGAGTGTTTTTCATCTTGAAATAATACTCAAAAACTTGCGCTCTTACTTTCTGTCCTTTGATGATGCGTCTTCACGGTTCATTGGCCCACTACTAATACTCAACAGGGGCACAAGTGATCAAAACGAGCATGATACAAGTACATGCACAAGTACCAAAGACGCATTTGGATTTGATTTGTGCAGGACATGACCGGATATGTCATAAGTCATGTGATTATAGTGCCGTTGGCCTGTTTTTCTGTGGTCCACGAGAGAGAACTGAACATGAGGCTATAACAAATCCGACCAAAAAGAAAAGGCAAATACAATTGTTATCATACACAAAATTTATAAGACGTACATTTTATTTGTGGAGTTGTTCAAGTCCCATATTTGGAGATACATACATAATTGAAGTAACAATAGCATCACTTTTCAAGGATCAGGTTTGTTACGTGAATCACAATAATATCAATCGATTTCTTAAAAGAAAGTCAGTCTGAAGGGAAATGGAAAACAAAATACATTTATATAATTTTTATTATCTAAATATTCATTTTATCTAAATATTTATTTCCTTAAGGAATTGTTCAGTTTCCTTCACAGAGATAGCAAATATTCTGACAAAATAAAAATGTAATATTTTGATAAACACTCTTTTGCTTTCTTGGGAGATGAATTTAGAAACACATTGTTGCAAAACAAACATTTTGCACAATAAATATTGAGTTTTACACCCTCTTAATGTGCCTAAGACCTCAGGTATTAGCATATTTGAAGTCCTAGGTGTACAGTGGTTAAGAGTTCATCTGCTCTTTGGCAACCCTGTGAAGAAGTTCTACTCTGTGCTGTAGAGTTGCTGTGAGTCAGAATCAATTCAGCAGCAACGGATTTTTCTTTTTTAATTAATATATTTAGAGTGATATCAAGCATTGTGTCCTGCACAACAGACAATAAAAAAACAACTCACTTGACACATGACAACCCCTATGGGTCTGAACGTTCTCTAGTATTTTCTACCTTTGCTCAAGCTTTTCTTCTTCCGCATGTCCTTCTTTATCAAGAGCCATATTGGAACTGGGGAAAAATGTACAGCCTTATATACACTTATCAAAATAGGTCCTTATATTTTTAATTAAATATTAAAAAATTAATAAAAGCTCTACGATCAAAATAGCATTACTGTGTATGAAGCTCTATGTTACCCAATCTGTTCAGATGTCACTGTCAACCCTCATAAACTCACATAGGGGAGATGACAGGATAACCCACTTAGCTGATCGTAAACAAGTGCTGATTGTAAACAACTCTTCTCATTGCACAAAAATGCAAGGCCGAGAAACAAATGAACGTGTCTTTATTATTGAAATTTTGATGTTCTGTTCATTATGGGTTGTTTGGTTGTTATTTGCATTAATTTTGATTTTGAAAATATTTAATTAAAATATCAGTTATCTTGATTATGGAACTTTTTGGCATTCCTTTAAACTTTGCACCCCAGTCAATGACTTACCCTACTCACTGCCTTAAGTCTGGCAGAATCTGTTCTTTGCAAGCCTTATTTAGAATCTATTCCCCCTAATAAGCATTATCAGATCACCCTAGTTGGAAGTGATCTCTGCCTCTCTCGCACTTGTCCCGCATGCTGCTTGGGCCTGGATCTTGGTCTTGACCACTCTGCTGTGTACCAGGTGATTTATGTGTGGGTCTTGCTCTCTGCCTAGTCTGAGAGTTTCAGGAGCCCTGGTGGAGCAATGGTTAAGCACTCAACCGCTAACCAAAGGTTCGCAGTTCGAACCCACACTGCGGCTGTACGGCAGAAAGACCTCGCAATCTGTTCCCCTAAAGATTACAGTTTAGAAAACCCTACGGAGCATTACTCTGTCACATGGGATTGCTATGAGTAGAAATCGAATTGACAGCATTTTTTTAACAACAGCTTGGACCCCTGGTGGCGAAGTGGTTAAGAGCTCAGGCTGCTAACCAAAAGGTCAGCAGTTCAAATCCACCAGCCGCTCCTTGGAAACCCTATGGGGCAGTTCTTCTCTGTCCTATAGGGTCGCTATGAGTCAGAATTGACCCAACGGCAATGGGTGGTGGTAGTGAACAACAACAACAATGCACACATAACTGTTCAATGAGTCTTGGTTTGATTAAATAACAATTCTAAATCCCTGCCTGGAATCTCATTCAGATGTTATTTTTTGTAAAGTAAAACTTAATACAAGTTCTATTGCAACCAAGGGGGATTTTGTCACTGAAGTTCCAAGGATATTAGTTAAAAAGTAGCCCCGTTATTTGGAGGCCAGAGTGTAGACTTATTGCACTAAAGTACCTCACAATGACCCCCTGAACTTCTTCTTCAATGTCTCTTTCAAATGGACCTCCTCCCGTTTCCCTAAATTAGACCAATGAGGGCTTCCTCTACAAGCAGGTCTTCCTAAATTCCTCACTTTCCTTGCTGTATGACTAAGCATAGGGTTCAGTGCTCCAAATTTTTTCCATATTCACCCCTATTTCTTACTCTTCTCCTTCTCTCTCTTACCCCACCTCTCGGATGGGATCAGCCACTGCTCTCCTAGATCACTGGGAAAGGAGGAGAGCTCCCCATAGCTTCTGTTGAAGTCCACCAAGCTTTGGGCCTGGAGATTCACTCTACTCCAGGGATGGCTCTGGGAAGGAAAACCCAAGGGCTTCAAGCCTTTGGGACTACTAACATTGTCCCTAGGTGGTTTGAAGACAATTCTACATGCGTTTAGTGGCATACTTTAACATACTGAAATCAAGCTGCTATGTGTTAAGAATTAAACCTAAACCAAGAGAATAAATTGGTATCTGAGAAAGTCAGAGCCAAGAGGTCTCAGTGATCTCTCTACCTCCCTGAAGGTGAAAAATTCAAGACCCTCAGGAGGAAAGGGAAGAGGAAGTAGACCCTGTTCTTTCTGGCAGGGTACAAAGTTTTCCAGGCTACTTCTGAAAAACCTCATTTGGTCAAGAGCACAGAGGAATGGAATTAGAAATGAGTTGATGGTGCTGGAGTTCAGCAAACCTGCTGGGTGTTGGAGGTGCCTATAAAGCACTGTGGCCCATTGGTAGCTACCTGCTGCAGATACCCACTGCAGACATTCTCAACTGTGTAACTTGACTTCCTGGAGGCCACCACTGATCTAGCCACCAAAACCCACAGCTCAGCCCTCTGCGTTGAGCCCAGAAAGGCCTCAAGAGAAACAAAACATAATTCCAGAAATGAATTAACCCTTTAGCTTGGGTTAACACCTTGCTTGCTCTATTCAACCTTTGCAGTGTTGCCAGGATGCTCTGACTCTCAACCCCAACTTTGAAAGCTGGGTATACATGCCCCTACTGAGCCAGCCTGGTAGGTGGTTTTGCTAGAATAATTCCCCACTTGGCCTCTTCAAGCCAGAAACAGACCTTGCTAAAGTCTCCCTAGAAGTGGTTCCTCAGTATTCTAAAGTCCGTGTCTCCTGTGCCTTATCAGTGGGGGTAGAGTAAATGACACAGGGATGTGGCAATCTATGTGGCTGAGCATGCCAACTCCAAGACACTATGAAGCGCTTTAGGGACCTACTGAAACAGACATGCTGGCCCACATGTTCACTGGCCCTGTCCCCAATACTGTGATCCACCAGAATATCTCTTTCCAATTCCAGGTTCTTTTTTCATTCACTCCATGTCCATTCATTCATATCTCATGCATACATTTGCTCGTCAAACATTGTTTGAGCACCTTCTACCTCCAATCACTGGCCAGGTGCTAGAAGAGGCTCAGAGATGACTCCCAGAGGACAGAGAACCACCAGCTGCCACTCTCCTCCCCGGCCAGCCCCCTACACTGCCAACACCCTTGAGGCTCAAGCCTCCCTTTGCCCCTGCCTCTGATTCCCGGGATGAAACTAAATCAAAATTCTTCAACAGGAAAAGTTTTGGAGACTGTCCTTAAAGAAAAGGTAAAAGCAGTATTCCTAAAAGAAGCAGAATGATGTTTCAATCAGGAAAACAGACTTTCAGATTAGCTGACTATTGCTGAGCACCAGGAACTGTGTGCAGGTCTAGAAGTTGTCTGAAAGGCCTGTGATGGGGTAATCTGCTGCTCAGCTCCTGGTGGGAGGTCAGTACGGGCCAATGTACTGATTCATCAAGAGGCTTTCTAAGAAAGATGGCAGGGCCAGGAATGTTCTAATTGGAAACATGTTGTTTTTCTCGTGCTTGGTCTCCCCTGACTCTCTTCACTAAGCCTAGTGATCGAGGGAGTTAATCAACTCAGTCTGTCCAGCATTGCAGTAGACATCAAGCAAGCCACAGTAAATAGAAGCTCCATTTCCCAGCTGGGAAAAACCTAGAAACTGATGAGTACAGCGAAGACCCATAGGCACATCTAAGTATGGAACAAGAAACAGTCAGATGTGTCAGCAACCTCTGAGAGGAAATAAAAAAAAAATCTCACCGTCAGGAATCTCTTAATAGGAGTAAAGGCGGAAATAAGAAACTAAGAATTTACTGAGGCACAGTACTGGGTTTCCCATATATAATGCAATTAAGCCTCACCACAACCTACTGTAAGGCAAGTACTATTATCTTCATTTTCCCCAAGGGAAACTGAGGCTAGGGGCAACCTTACTTGATGCGACTATCAGTAGGACTGGGACAGGTACCCAGGTCTGTCGACTTGCACTCTCAGGAGTCTATTTGAGCTGGTGTCACTTCATTTTTTGTATTCATGCAGACTGGTTCTCACATCCATGGGGCGGGGGGTGGGGGGTGGGGGGTGGGGAAGAGCATTTCTAAGGTCCCCGGTGATTCCCTAATTGTTTCCTATAATGGTTTCTTTTCAGACTACTTTTTACTTGACTTTTCTGTGACATTCAATGCTACTGACCACCACTGCCCTGAAGTGTCTTCTCGCTCAGCTTCAGGCAAACTCCAGTTTTTCCAGATTCATTTGTACTACTCTGTTTCTCCTTCTTCTTGGCCTGCTTGTCCAGCTGGCCTCAATTTAAGATACATGCCCCCTTTCTGCTCCTCCTTCTTTATTCCCTCTCTTGGCCAATGACATCACCATAGAAATCATCTCCCAAGCTAGAGCCACAAAACCATAGTGTTTTTAAGTAAAATTTTATTGTGATGAAATATATATAACAAAACATTTGCTACTTCGACCGTTTTTATGTGTACAATTCAGGGGCAGTAATTTGTTCACATGTTAAGCAACTGGAAACACTGGTGGCGTAGTGGTTAAGACCTATGGCTTATAAACAAAAGGTCGGCAGTTCGAATCCACCAGGCGCTCCTTGGAAACCCTATGGGGCAGTTCTACTCTGTCCTGTAGGGCCGCTAAGAGTCGAAATTGACTCAATGGCAATGGGTTTGGTTTTGGTTTGGGGGTTAAGCAACCATCTCCACTATTTGTTTCCAAATTTTTTCATCACCCTTAACAGAAACACAGTACCCCTTAAGCAAGCAATAATAAACTTTGGTCTCTATGTATTTGCCTATTCTGGTTTTTTTATGTAAGTAGGATCATACAATATTTGTCCTTTTGTGCCAGACTTACTTCACTTAGCATGTTTTCAAGGTTCACCCACGTCGTAGCATGTATCAGAACTTCATTGCTCTTCATACAGGAGGCACAGTCATTGAAACAGCCTAGACATATCCAAACACCTGGCAGGACTGAGTTATTGGGCTTGAAGCCTAAGGACCGTAGTCCTGGGAGATATCTAGGTCAACTGGCATAACTTAGGTCATAAAAAAATCATTCTACATCCTGCTTTGGTGAGTAGCATCTGGGGTCTTATAAGCCTGCAAGCAGCCATGTAAAATACAACTATTGGTCTCTTTCCATCCAGAGCAAAGGATAGTGAAGAAAACCAAAGACTCAAGAAAACAGTTCAAAGGACTAATGGATCACAGGAACCACACCCTCCACCAGCCTGAGACCAGAAGAACCAGATGGTCCCTAGCTATCACTACTGTCCACTCTGACCAGGATGATGGTAGAAGGTCCTGGTTAGAGTGGCGGAAAAAAAATGTAGAGCGAAATTCAGATTCATAAAAATGACCCAATTTACTGATCTGAGAGAGACTGGAGGAACCCCCAAGACTATGGCCCTTATACATGCTTCTAACTTGGAACTGAAGCCATTCTCAGAGATCGCCTTTCAGCAAAAGATAGACAGAACTGTAAATAAACAATGACACACTTTTTGAGGAAAGTGCTCACCTACATAAGACCAAAAGGACAACATATATGCCCAAAATAAAAGACGAGAAGGCAAGAAGGGCAGTAACCCAGGTGAACGGAAATAGAGAACTCAGAGTGGTAATGCACAGAGTGCTGACACATCGCAGGGATTGCAACCAATACCAGGGAACAATGTGTATATAAACTATTGAATGGGAAACTAATTTGCTCTGTAAACCCTAACCAAAAGCACAGTTAAAAAAAAAAAAAAAAAGCCCACATCTTGCCAAATGGAATATCATTTCTTCCATTGGATTATATATGAAAAAATCTGTAATAAGGTTTCTTTATTTAAACACCTGGGATACTTTTTGGCCACCCTGTGGAACCCTGCACCTTCTTTCTTGCAGAGGCCAGTGTGGTGGCAGCTGCGTGCATCTACAGCAGCCCCCTCTCCCTGGCCGTGGGAGGCCTTCAGCTCCAGCAGCTCTGAGGACGCCCTGCCCAGTCCTGCGCAGCTCTCTGCTCTGCGCCTCCCTCCTCATTACAAGTGAAATCACTGCGTGTTACAAAAAAAAAAAAAAAAAACCGTGCCATCGATGCAGCGCAGAATTTTTTTAACCATGCTGTGGCTGCGTTGTTAACAGCAAACCGCAGCGCTTCTGCCGCAGCTATTGCATTGTAAATAAAATAAATGGAAGAATTTCAGGAAAAATTAAGCCCTGCAGAGAGATTAGCAACAAAAGGGTGAAGCAGAAGGGGAAAAAGGATAACTGAGACCCCACCTCATCGAGGTAACGATTGAGCCCAGGCACTGTGGAGTATGTGTGGCGCAATCGTGTGGCTGGAGAAATTGACCACTTCTCTCTGCCTTCTTCCAAGGGTCCACAAGGCTCCCTGGCCCAAGCTGTGTGCACTTGAAGCCAAACACCTGGACTTTTATAAACTATTTTCTAATATCTTTCGCAGCCCAAGCTCCGGAAGGGTCTGTCTCTGGCTAGAGTGTTGATCCGCCTGATAATTAGATGAGAAGAAGGGAATCCAGGTACAATTCTCAGCAATCCCTCCATCTGCAATCTCTTTTAGGAAGGCTTGCCACCCTCAGAAAGTCCCTGGGTGGCACGAGCGGTTGCACTTGGACAGTTCAAAACCACCCTGTGGCACTGCAGAGGAAGAGCCTGTGGAGGTCACCCAGAAAAATCCCCTGGAGGGTTGGTTCTGTGTGTGGCACATGGGGTCGCCGTGAGTTGAGTGGACTCAAGGGCAACCGGTTTGGTTTGCTTCCCTCAGGGACCCAGAATATCATCACCTGATTCCTGCTAACCCAGTGGTGGTCAGGTTTGGCACCTCCAGGTATGTGGCAGGACAAATGTGGCCTGGACTTCTATCCTGAGATCCCCCTGCCTTCCAAGCTCCATGAGCTTCTGATCAATGATTACAAAGGGCCTAATTCATCTAGTTGGGATTCATGAGCACAAATGCCTGAGTTAGAGTTGAGGGGGTGGGGGGACTTTCTGTCTTGGCCAAAACTCAGAACTCACAAGGCAGATGAATACTGTGCTTGTGAGTGTTAGCCAACTTGACACCCGAATATTACTGTCTGACATATAGCATTAAATAATTGGCCCAGAGCCTCATAGGAATTCACTCTTTTATAAATAATAGTCCATATTATAAGGGAGCCACTAAATAAATCGCTATTAAAAAAAAAAAAAAGCCCATTGCTGTGAAGTTGATTCCCACCTTGGCAGCCCCCTTTTTTGTGAGTAGAGCTGCTCCATGGGGTTTTCTTGGTTGTGGTCTTTGCAGAGGCAGATCACCAGGACTTTGTTCCACGGCAACACTAGGTGAGTTTGAACAGCCAACCTTTAGGGCAGTAATCAAGCGGGGAACCTTCGCACCACCCAGGGACCTATAAGTTGCTATAAACCCCTGCATGTTCCTCCTGCCTTCCTTACCGGAGCAAATCCAAGGAGGGGCTTTAAACAGCTGTTGAAAGTTGATGGTCTCCCTTGAACAAGTTCTTTCCAAGCCCTGCATTGTGCCAAGCTGGGCCTTCCACCCATCTTTATTCCTAGCAAGGCGCCCAGTCCATGCGAGTTACTCACCTAACACATAAGTAAATGACAGTGTGTGTCCCCACAATGCCTAGCACAGTCTTAGACTCACAGTCCAAGCTTAGTATTATTGAACGAATAAATGAATAACTTCCTCACCAAAAAAAAAAAAAGATTCATCGCTCTTTATGGCTGAATAAATGCTACATTTTTTCATCTATTTATCTCTTGACAGATATTTGGGTTGTTTTCATCTTTTGGCTATTGTGGAAAACGCACAATAAACACTGGTGTACCAACACCTTTTTTTTTTTTTAATGGCACATCCTTCCAGTCCTCACTCTCTGCATTCATTTTTACAAAGACCTATGAACTCTACATTCTTTTATTCCCGCTGTCTCCTCCATTTTCTCTGCTACTGCCTCGTTCCGGGCCCTTCTCTTTTCTCCCTTGTTACTAAGAGACTCCTAACTGGTTCTCTTGCTCACAGTGTCTCCTCCCCTCAGTCCAACCAAACACGACTGCCCAAAAGATCTTTCTAAAGGACAAATATGGCCATGTTAAAACCCATTGCTGTTGGGTAGATTCTGACTCATAGCAACCCCATTGCCATGTTAAACAAACAAACAAACAAACCTGTTGCTGTTGGGTCGTCCAGACTCATAGTGATCCTATAGTAGAACTGCCCCACTGGGTTTCCAAGGAGTGGCTGGTAGATTCAAACTGCCAACCTTTTGGTTAGCAGATGAGCTCTTAACCACTACGCCACCAGGGCTCCTATGGCCATGTTAGGCACATGAATAAAACCATTAAAAATAGTCCCAAATGACTATACATCAATGCCTGAAGTCTCTGGGTTGGCTTTTAGGCCACTCTACAAAGGACTCCCACCGCATTTTGCCAGACCTCTCTCCAGCCACTCCCCCAGTCACCATACTCAGGCCCACTGACAACCTCCACCTGTCCCTGTCTTGCTGCTCACTTCTGCCCTGACGGCCTGACTCCCCTTTATTATGAGATGCATACTCTTATCTACCCCTCAAGGTCCAACTCAAATATCACCTCCTCTGGCCAACTCTCCATCTCTCTACCTGCCCCCCACCAAAAGTGGATGAATGCACGGTTCCCTTAAGGAGCCTTAGTGGAGAGATGGTTAAGCAGTTAAGCGCTGGGCTACTAACTGAAAGGTTGGTGGTTCCAACCCACCCAGTGGCTCTGAGAGGGAAAGATCTGGTGATCTGTTCCGATAAAAATTTGAGCCAAGGAAACCCTATGGGGCAGTTCTACTCTGTCATATGGGGTTGCTATGAGTCAAAATCAACTCTCTATACCCAACAAAAACAGGGCTCCTCTGTGCTCCCAGAAGCACTCTAATCCTTTGCCTGATAGAGCCCCACCCCTAAGCCCCTCTTTAATATTGAGTTAATGGTAGGAGTCAGGTTTTATCCAACTTTGCTTCTCCAGCACAGTGACTGATACACCTTACGAGCTTTGTAAATGATAACAATGACCATGAGAAGGCATGAATGAACTTATGCAGTTAGATTAGGGACTTGAAGGAAGGAGGAAAGGAGAGAGATGGGGGTAAGCAGAGGCAAAGAACACCATGGCATAAATCAGCTTATTGATGAATTTAAAGGAAAGGACCAGGTAGGTTTTGTTTGGCAGAAAGCTGGTCGGCAGTTTAGAACTGGTGACTTGCCTTTGGAATCCCACGCCTGTTAAGAAGCAGCGGCTAGGGACCACAGTTCCAGAGGCTGTTCTTGACCTCTGGACGAACTGTGCATTCTGAAACGAAAGAGGATAGAAAAGTGATCAAAAAACCCCTTCACAATTTTCCCTCCAGCCTTTTTTAGGGTAACAGTTTTCTATGCTTGAAGAAAACTCCTTGAAATTGAAAAAACCAGAAGCTTCCAAGTTGAGGAGCCAGCTTTCCATAATGTGGTAAGATTCGCCTCCTGGTGGATATATATAAAACTTGGGTGGCGTAGTGGTTAAATGCTATGGCTACACCCCAAAAGGTGGGCAATTCAAATCCACCAGGTGCTCCCTGAAAACTCTATGGGGCCGTTCTACTCTGCCCTGTAGCGTCACTATGAGTCGGAATCAACTGGATGGCAACGGGTTTGGGGGTTTTTTTTGGTATATATGTATATATAAACCCGTTGTCACTGAATTGTATGTAAAAAAAAGCTAAAATGATAAATGTTTTGTTACGTATATATTCACCACAATTAAAAAAAAAAAAGTGCCTTAGGAAGTTTTAAATAAATTTCAGAGACTTTGTTACTGCTAAAAAAAAGAAAACCAAAACCCATTGCCTGCAAGTTGATTCTGACTTATAGTGACCCTAAAAGACAGAGTAGAACTGCCCCATAGGATTTCCAAGGAGCGCCTGGTGGGTTCCAACTACTAACCTTTTGGTTAGCAGCCATAGCTTTTAACCACTATGCCACCAGGGTTTCCAAAAAGAAAGAAAAAGAAAATGGAAGGTGTCCTAGAAGATGGAGGAGGCTGCCAGCAGTCCCTTGTAGCTGAGCGTGAATGTGTATCAGAGATCCCTTCCTCCCTAGGGATGGCTCCCGGAAAGCCTCCTAGAGGCTCTCTGCTTCCACCCTTCCCCCAATAAGGATCCCACTGTGCCCTGAGGCAGCCAGTCTGCTGTTGGGTATATATCCCCTCACTGACAAACTGAGCCACGTGCATGCCCAGGACGGCAAACTGATCTGGGCACATCAGTCCCTACTACTCCCTTCCCGCCATCCCAGTGCGGAGAATAAGAGGCTCATGGAGGGTCTAGAGACCATCTTTTCAAAAAAAAAAACAGTTGCCTACAATTGCCCGCAAGTCCATTCCGACTCATGGTGACCCCACGCGTGCAGAGTAGAACTGTGCTCCAAAGGGTGTTTTCAAGGCTGTGACCTTTTGGAAGTAGATCTCCAGGCCTTTCTTCCAAAGCACCTCTTGGTGGACCTGAACCACCAACCTTTCGGTTAGCAGTCAAGCGAGTTGACCCTTTGCTCCACCCAGGGACTCCTCAGAGACCACCTATGGCACTGGTTTTCAACTTTTGTTTTTGTTCTTTAAGCAGCATAATCCTTTGCCTAAACAAAATTTTAGGTAAAAATTGGGGGGCGGGGGGGCAGGGATGGCCCCAGACTCTGCCCACTCATCCTTACAGAACAATGGGGATCACAGGTTGCAAGCTTCTGATCTAAGCTTCTGATCTAGATGACCCAAAACCCACAGGTGACCTCTGCTAATACCTTAATTCTTCCTCACAGTGAAGCCTTAGGGGTTAAATTGCTTGGGGCCCAAGTAATGGATGGATGAATGGAATGTTTTATGCCTTGTGTAAGTGTACTGAAAAGAGAAGGTGCAGAGAACATGATATCAGATGCTGTCGTTAAGCGAACGGTGGTGGCAGTGAGTGCCCATCAGATCCCACTTAGGAAGAGTAGTGAAATTTCTCTAATTGCAGCCCCAGAGAAGTTCAAGATCCCTGCCATTCCAGAAGGTGAGGGAGGGAAAGAGCACCTTGTTAGGAAAGAGTGGAGCCAAGGGCTTCCTAGGAGCTTTGGGGAGTTTGGGGCGCCATCTGCTGGTCACGTTGCCACAGAGCACTCTGAGTTTCCCGTAAGAGCAGGGAGCTGGAGGTGGTGAGTTTTACAGGTTTATAGCCCCCAAAGCTTCAAGCTAAGGTCTGGAAATTTCAAACAAACTTTCAGAAAGGGCTCCTTCACCCTTGGTTTATTGCAAAGTACACAGACTACCAGATTCTCCACCAGAGCTGGCTATAGAAGTACCCACACCAGTGGGTATAGAGGTATAGAGACACAAAGGAAGGGACTGGAAGAAATCCCAGGTGATCTGCTTCTGAAAATCAGCCAGTGAAAGCCCTACGGATCACAGCAGTCTGATCTGAAACCAGTCGTGGGGACGGCACAGAACCAGGCAGCATTTCATTTCATTGCGCATGGGGTCACCATAAGTCAGGGGCCAATTCAACGGCAGCTAACATGTTCCTAGCATTGAATACCATTTCAAATCTGACCAACAACAACAAAAAACAAAATCAAGTTTTGTAATGGAATAAAAATAATATGAAGCAATTTAATCAAGTGTAAGATAACATTCCATATTATATTCACAGAATATAATAGTATCTCATAAACAAAGCTCCTCACAGTGGTGTCACTAGGGGAAGTGGGGGTGCAGACTGTGCTGGGTGACAATGTCAGAGGAGATGACACCAAAATGACTGCCTATAAAATTTTTGTGCAGTGTTTCAGCAGAAATTTATCATTTTTTATAAAAATATCCCTGTAATGAGTTATAACAAAGAAAACATTTTTTGTAAGCCCAGCTTACATGTCTCAATATACCTACTAAACTCTATGCTAATTTACCTTTTGAACCTTCTAATGCACTCCAGTCAGAGCTGCCATTACACCCAATTACAATGACGCTTCACACTGCGTGGCTTTGTCTGCACGTGCCACAAGCACGCACTGTCATTTTCATGGCTGCCGGTGTTTTTATAAGCCGCTGCCGTTGTCAGATTTTCATATTGTTTTAGCTACAATGTTGTAGTAATTAGTATTTGTGAACCTATATCAATAACTTTTTTTGAGACTGAAGCAGTATTTAAAAGAAAAGAAGGAGTGATATATGGAAATTATAATTTACAAGTAACAATACAAAAAACATTCCTAAGGATTCTGTATGGTCCTGTATGGGAGGAGTCCTATGGGGAAGGGGCAACACCGACCCTAGTGACACCACTGGCTACTCAGTGAGCATTTACTTTCATGCAAATTTTTCTCCAATTCAGTCTCATACCAAGCAAAGCCCAGCTGATGCTGATTCTCTCATGGCCCTTTTGGGAAGCTGGGTTCTCCATTTCCCCACATCCTTTAAGTGAGATTGTTGGTAATTCTTCTTCTGTTTCTGGAGAGTGTGAGGTCAAAGCCTGGACCATAGTGAGCTCAGAGCTTGATGAGGTGTTGACCTCTTTGTTATCAGTTGCCATCGAGTTGATTTCCCACTCGTGGGGATTCCCACTCATGGCAACCCCCTGTGTGCAGAGTAGAACTGCTCCACCTTTTGGAAGCAGTTCACCAGGCTTGTCTTCCAAGGTGTCTCTGGGTGGGTTCGAACCACTGACCTTCTGGTTAGTAGTCAAATGCTTAACCCTTTATGCCACCCAGGGATTCTGTAAACCTCTTTGGGTTCTCCCAAACCAGAACTCGTGTCTCCCTTTGACTGCCGAGGACTGGCTTGACGAGTTATGTGAAACATGTCAATATTCAAAAGATTGAGAAAACAGTCATTAGATTTGGCAGCCACAAGCCACTAGCACATTCCACAGGCCCACACAAGTAACTCCGGCTGATTTCAGTCACTCAGCATTTCTCTGTGTGAAGAGGAAAGCAAGATCCATAGAGTCCTAGGATGGTCGGATTGAGAAGGACCAACCTCCCTGTTTCATAGATGAGGACACCGAGACCCAGATTTGGGAAATGACAGCTAGTGAGTGCTAGCAATGGGATTCCTGCTTCAAGTTTCAGTCAAGATTTTCCAAAAACTCACTTCCCATGGAAAATTTGGAAGAGAGCAAGAGAAGTGTGCTGGGCAGAAGTACCCTTGAGGGGCTACTCTGAGCAGTATGAATGAGCACCAGGTGGTGTGTAAACAGATATCCAGGTAACTGGCACAGCTGCAAAGGCACAGGACTTTAGAGGCAGAAGAAGGTCAACAACTCCCACAGGTTTGAGTGGGCAGGGAAAGGCTCTCCCCTACCATCTTGGTCATCTACTGCTGCTATAATAGAGATACCACAAGTGGATGGCTTTAACAGAAGCTTATTCTCTCACAGTCCAGTAGGCTAGAGGTCTAAATTCAGGGCACCAGCTCCAGGAGAAGGCTTTCTCTCTCTGTTGGCTCTGGAAGAGGGTCCTTATGATACAACCATCTTCCCTTGGTCTGGGAGTATCTCAGCGCAGGAACCTGAGGTCCAAAGGACGCGCTCTGCTCCCAGTGCTGCTTTCTTCGTGGTTTGACCTCCCCATGTCTCTCTGCTCGATTCCCTCTTTAATATCTCAAAAGAGATTGGCTTAAGACACTCTCTAATCTTGTAGATCTCATCAACATAACTGCCACTAATCTATCTCATTACATCATAGCAAAAGAATTTACAACACATACGGAAATCATATCAGATGACAAAGTGGTAGACAATCATACAATACTGAGAATCATGACCTAGTCAAGTCGACAGATATTTTGGGGAGACGCAATTCCATCCATGACACCCACTGACTCCAGATGAACGGCAAGTTCTTCACTGAAGTAAGTTCTAAAAGGCAATGATTATGCTCTTTGGTGGCTGTGCTGGCCCTCCGAGGTCTCCACCTCCTCTGATCCATCTGCCCCGGATGTGGAACTCATCTGCATATAAACCCAGTGCTGTCGAGTCAATTCTGACTCATAAAAACCAAACGACCCTATATACAGGCCTGCTAAAAAAAAAAAAATTATTATTTTTTTTTTAATTCTACTGCTGCTTCTCACAGGCAACTCCCCAGATGGACCCTACTGCCTCTGTGGGCTCTGTGTTCATAAAGTGCCTAGCACTTAATAAATGCTCAAGAAGTCTTTGCTATTATTATTCACAGTTTTTACACTTTATTTTTTTTAATTCCCTCATAGAGTTGTCCAGCAGTAACTCTGTGGTGGGGGGCACTGACAGTTCAGTGATAAAATTCTTGCCTTCCACGCGGAGGAGCCTGGTGGCACATTGGTTAAGCATTTTGCTGCTAACCACCAGCCGCTCCTTGGAAACTCTAGGGGGGCAGTTCTACCCTGTCCTATAGGGTCGCTATGAGTCGGAATTGACTCAACGGCAATGGGTATCAGTGGGTATGCGGGAGACCCAGATTCAATTCCCAGCCAGTGCACCTCACGCGCAGCCATCAGTCGTCTGTCAGTGGAGGGTTGCGTGTTGTTATGATGCTGAACAGGTTTCATCGGAGCTTCTAGACTAACAGCAACTGGGAAGAAAGGCCTGATGAGCTACTTCTGCAAATCAGCCAATGAAAACCCTGCGGATCACAACGGTCCCATCCTACTGTGTGTTGGATAGCCATGAGTCAGGGCCAATTCAGGGAAGTGTTTGTTGTTCTGAAGTCAGTCATTAACAGTCACTTTGTAAACATTAACACATCCTTACAAAGATCAGACTGGACTATAAGACATAAAATGATACTTGTGAGGAGTGTGCATCTTAGCTCAAGTAGATACACGAGACTAAATGGACAGCTCCTTCCGGAGGCGAGATGAGAAAGCAGAAAGGGACAGGAGCTGGTTGAATGGACACAGGAAATCCAGAGTGGAAAGGGGGAGTCTGCTATCACGTTATAGGGAGAGCAACTAGGGCCACATAGCAATGTATACATAAATTTTTGTATGAGACACTAACTTGAACTGTAAACCTTCACTTAAAGCACAATATAAAAAAAAAGAACTGTCCTTACATGAAAACAAGTCCTTGAGAAAACAGAATTCTCAACTGCTTCCTTTGAGAGCTGGGAGGTCACAAACAGGGCAGAGTGAGAGGCTGCTATTCTTAGCTCAGGCAGGCTGAAGTCCTGAGGACGTTATGAGGGAAGATATGGATGCAGACAACTGCGAAGTAAGAGGGAAAACCCGTTGCCGTCGAGTCAATTCCCACTCATAGTGACCCTGTAGAGGGAAAAGGTGGATGAAATACAGAAAACAAACTTTTCTTAAAGTGCGTGAGTATGTGTAAGGTCTACAGAGCTGCCCCATAGAGTTTCCAAGGAGCGCCTGGTGGATTTGAACTGCTGACCTTTTGGTTAGCAGCTGTAGCTCTTAGCCAATAAGCCACCAGGGTTTCCCCACAGTGATTGGTGGTTAGTAAATGCTCAATAAGTCTCATCAGAATTAGTCTAGGCAGGACCCATTCAGCCTACTAGTTGAGTGTGAAAAGAATTTAATATGTGCTCTACTGCCCTCTTCTGGAAGGAATGCGGAATTGACCTTTACGTGTGCAAGTCAGTCAAATACTGGAAATCCAAGGTCAGTTCCACTGTGACAGCTGAGACACAATTTGGCAGGTGGCTCAGAAGGAAGGAGAAGCAAGGTGGGAGCAAATGAAGGTAACATGGCATAGTTCTTTAAATTTCAGAAAGATTTCTACAGCCCATCCAAATTTTAATAATAATTCATGCTCAAAGAAGAGCCCCATGTTAAATTTTGTTCTGGAGCAGATGTTTGCTGACATATTGGTTTACAGAGGAAAGAGCTTAGATTTTGGACTCACACCAACCTGAGCTCAAATCTTGGCTCTGTTGTTATGTGAGTAAGTTACTGTGTGGGCTCAAGCAGATTATTTAACCTCTCAGCCTCAATTTTCTCATCTGTAAAATGGAGACAATACAGTAATGACTGTAAAATGGATAAAAAAGAAATGATACAATACAGTAATCCCAGGGGAATGACATGAGATGACCTCAGTAAGAAGACTAACATTTGGGAGCTTCTCCTTTAAGAAATTTATTCAAGGAAAATTATAAAATTCCAATGAGAAAAAAGGATCTCAGTAAATGGAGAAATATATATTGATTCTGGCTTTTAAAATTAAAAAATAATAAAAGTTGACATTGCCTAGATAAAAATACGAATTTGATGAAAGTCCAATTAAAATCTTATGTGGCATATTTTATTAAAGTTTTTTAAAAGTTGATGATGAAATTTATAGGGAAATCAGCAGGAATAATACTCATAGATATTTTTAATGTATGGAATAAACATGTCAAATTTTAAAAACATGACATTATGTTTTATGAAGCAAAACGTATACTGTCCCATAGGGTTTCCAAGGAGAGGCTGGTGGAATTGAACTGTTGACTTTTTGGTTAGCAGCCAAGCTCTTAACAACTGCAGCACCAGGGCTCCATCAAAACCTAAGGGAATTGGCGTCTGCGATCTTAAATGCTAGCAAGTGGCCATCTAAGGTGCATCAATCAGCCTCAACCCACCTGGACCAAAGGAAAATGAGGAACACCAGGGACACAAGGTAATTATGAGCCCAAGAGACAGAAAGGGCCACATAAACCAGAGACTACATCAGTCTGAGACCAGAAGAACTAGATGGTGCCCACCTACAGCCGTGGACTGCCCTGACAGGGAACACAACAGAGAACCCCTGAGGGAGCATGATGGCAGTGGGATGCAGACCCCAAAATCTGGTAAAAAGACCAGACTTAATGGTCTGGCTGAGACTAGAAGGACCCCAGTGGTCATGGCCCCCAGGCCTTCTGTTAGCCCAGGACAGGAACCATTCCCAAAGCCAACTCTTCAGACAGCGATTGGACTGGACAGTGGGATGGAAAGGGATGCTGGTGAGGAGTGAGCTTCTTAGATCAGGTGGACACGAGACTATGTTGTCATCTCCTGCCTAGAGGGGAGATGAGAGGGAAAGAGGGGGTTAGAAGCTGGTGGGATGGACACGAAAAGAGAGAGCGGAGGGAAGGAGGGTGCTGTGTCATTAGGGGGAGAGCAATTGGGAGTGTGTAGCAAGGTGTATATGTTTTTGTGTGAGAGACTGACTTGATTTGTAAACTTTCACTTAAAGCACAACAAAAAATTTTTTTTAATTCTAAGGGAATTGGTTTGAGAGCAGCAACTACAAAAAATTAGCATACTATAGTAGATATTCAAAAATATATATTCAATAATTATTTAAATACAAGATAAGATAGATCATAAAAAATCATTTTAGAACCAAACCAGTCCTTACTGACTGACTCAACATGGATTACTGAGCACCTACTATGTACCTTTTTTAAAAGCATTTGTAATCATTTAATGAACCTCTCTCTATGTGACTTTAAGCTACCAGGACACAGCCTCTCCCGCAACACAGACACACAGACACAGACACACACAGCACGCTGAATCTCCTCAGCAATCCTGCTGAAGAATTTGGCCTTCTCCATGACAGACTGCTGACGGAGCTTTTCCTTTCCCAGAATGTCATAGTAGCCCAGCCAGACCACATCGATGATGGGAGCAGCTCCAGTCTTATCTTCGGCAGCTTTTACCTGTATCTGCTCACTGGCCAAGGCTCACAATTTATTCAGGTTGGCAGTCGGGTCGAAGCTCTGGTAATGTCTCATACCAACCTTTCCAATGTAACGTGGGTGATACCCATGGAAGTTGATGCTGTGGGAATGCACACCACCAGCAATACCCGGGCCTCCCAGAGCTTCCAGGCTGTGCCGATGTGGCCGCAGTTCACATGGCCCCCAAGTTTCTGGGTCTTCCTCAGTCTGGATGGCACCTCGGTGGCAGAGATGAAAAAGGTATATACCCCTTTTGAGTTCACGCTACAGGTGTTTGGGATTCAAAAACAAACTAAATGCGGTCTTCTCCCTTAGGGATTTTACTTCTACTTGTGAAGCGAGACATAGTTTAAAAAAAAAAAAAAAAAGGTGACACGATTTAAAAATCAATGACACATGACAAACTGGTACAGAATTAAAGGTCAATGAAGAAAACAAGTGTTATATTCAACTAGGGCGATCAGTCACTGAGGGTTAGCCTGGGAAGACTTCAAAGAAAATGGAGGTTTGTATTATGATATGAAAGAGATGGGATTTAGGGAAGATCTTTTTTGGGGGGTTGGGGGGCAAGACTGCTCATTCAGACCCACTGTGGACTTCTCTTTTAAGCCCCGCTCCTACCCTACCCTGCCAGCCTTCCCAAATCCTAAGCCAGAGGTCTCCACCTGGGGGCTGAAGAGTTATCACAGAGACCTTGTAAATCTGTAGCACCATAGACTCTATGGGCTAAACAAAAGATGTCATATGCATTGCTTAAGCACAGAGACCAAACCATATGTTACAATTTTATAAATGTAAATACCAATGTGATTTAATTGACAGAGAGAGGGGCCTCTTTGTTTTGTTTCATTTTTAATTTGTAGTTTTATTACATTGTGATCAGTGTGTGTTTGTAATATTAAACAGGATCCTAATAATACAAGGCAATAAAAAAGAAAGCACCATAATTGTAAAAACAGCATGGGGGGTAGTGCCTGACCTCCTCCAACCCAAGGGGGAAGGAGAACCAAGATCAACAGCCCAAGGCTGATTCCTATGAGGCAGGGGCCAGACACACCTCTTCTCTTGGCCATCTTTACCAGTTCTGACACCAACCGTCCCTCACACAGCACTCTCTACTTTACTGTTGGGTTCAATAATTCGTTGCAATGGCCACACAGTACTCAAAGACTGTACTCACGATTATGGGGTTTATTATAAGGGAAATAACAGTTACAGTTCAGGCTCAGGAACACTCAGGATACAGTTCTTTCATCAGGACAGCCTCTCCCCAGCTGTGCTCGCAGGCACACTTCTCCCTGGCCCTTGGCCTCTGTCCAGAGGCACTCAGTTTTCTCTCTCCGTGGGCCAGGAAACCCACCGTGCCGTCTTCTGCTGCCGGGTCTCTCCTGCCACTGCTTCTCACCGTCTTCAAGGTTACAGCTTGCTCTCTGTCTCCTGGGTCCAGAAACAGCTCAGCGCAGGAATCGAAGGTCCAAAGGACTTGCTACCTCCTGGCTGTTCTTCCTTGGTGGTGCTGGAATTTTCTTCCCTGCTCTGGAATTGGCTCTCTTCTAAGACAAAACTGACCAAATCCCTTAGTAGGCCACAATTACCCTATCACACAGCCCCACCCAATCACCTGGGTAGGGGTTACAAGACCATGGCTAGAAAGACTGCACACAAATGTAATTAAGCTTCCACAGTAATGTACACAAAACATGAAGGAATCTCGCAGGTACTTACTGAAAGAAGCCAGAATCAAAAATAGATACGTTGTATGATTCCATTTATATGAAGTTCAAGAACAGGCAAGACTCATTGTGGAGCTAGACGGGAGAATAATGGCTACCTCTGCAGTGGGTCGGTATTGACTGATGAGGGGCACAAGGGAACTTCCGGGATGCTGAAAGTGTTCTATATGTTGATCTGAAGAGTAATTACACACACTCACACACACACAAATTTACGAAGCATATGCTTAAAAAAAAAAAAATTTTTTTTTTTTTTTTTTATAACATACACATAGGGTTGCTATGAGTCGGAATCAACTCAACGGCAATGGATTGGGTTTTTATAACATGCACAAATTTAAAAGGAGAGAGCGGAGGTGGAAGAAGAAGAAAGAGGAGAGGAAGAAAAGGGTTTTTAAAAAATTTAAAAGGAAAACTTCATTGGGCAGTGGAGCTTGAGTCAAGACAGTGATCTGAGCATTTTTTACTTGCCCCAGCCCACCCCATCTAAGTGCCTATTAAATGGCCTGTATCGGTTCTGAAAACTAGGGAGGAAGATATGTATATGCCAGAAACTATGAAGAATTTCTGCTGGTACAGATATGACCAGGTGCACTGAAGCCAGGCTAACCTGTGATTCAACCCAGGTGAAGGGAAAGCCCTCCGAGTCACTGGCTTGGCAGGGGCTAGAGGCCAAGAAGAACTGTGGAGGCAGCCAGAGTGGAGTTGTGGGTGTGGGTTCTGTTCCTACACAAGTTCTTGAAAATGCTCCAGACGCAGAAGCCAACACAGAGTTGGGGATTCCAGCCTCATTCACCCCAAACTTGCAGGCTACACATAGTGCATGTGCCAAGGAAGGTCAGCCAGAATTTGGCCCAGGTAACTACTAGCAAGAATGAACAAATCTGTCTTGGAAAAGTACAGCCAGAATGCTCGTTAGAAGCAAAGATGGCAAGGCTTCATCTCACAGACTTTGGACATCTTATGAGGAGGGACCAGTCCCTGGAGAAGGACATTATGCTTTTTCATAACGGACATTATGAAAAAGAGGAAGACCCTCAACAAGATGGGTTGACACAGTGGCTGCAACAATGGGCTCAAGCATAACAATGATTGTGAGACTGGCACAGGACCAGACAGTGTTTTATTCCGTTTTACATAGGGTTGCTATGAGTTGGAACCGACTGGAAGGCACCTAACAACAACAACATTTGCTAGCAAGAGTAATCATGCCAATTAGAGAAAGGGAACACCTAACTTCAAACTCCAGCAAAGGTGAGAATTAAAGGCAGGAGCACACACCAAACGCTCTTCCGTGATTGTCTCAACTCTGGCTCCCTCTGGTGTCCTTATAACCACATTACAACTATGAGTAATTTTTTTTTTTTTTTTTTTTTTTTACCTTTAAATGAGCTGGAAAGATTTGAATAAAGACCCACATAGGCTCTAATGGTGATCACCTGAGAAGAGATGCAGGTAAAGTGGACAACACCACATGAGAGCTAGCAATAACTTTTTAATTGTTGGAATGGAAATATTGGATGAAAACTGACAGAAAAGTTAGCCAAAGTACCATGTCTGAATACGAAATTCATGCAGAAGGGGATGTCTATAAAAATAAGGCCAATTTTACATCACAGAACCCCAAAATGATTAGGAACTGAAGGTGGTGTAAGATAATAGGGCTGAAAAAATTAGATTAGGGTGAAAAAATTCTATGTAAGGAACAGACAGCTGGGTTCCAACCTCCGTGCCCCAAAGTCAGGCAATAACCCACCTGCCACCTGGGTAGGAAGATTTATTCTGTAATAAAAATGAAGCTAGACAGGATACAAACTGAGGACGCCAGGCACAATAGAAGGCAGGGAGAGGTGCTGACAATGTTGGATTTTAACTGAGCCTCGTGATCCTGGAAAACAGTGAAGATTAAGACATCCCCCCAAGCTTTGTTCCAGAAAGCAGGGTACTCCATATGACTCAGAGAGTCACAGATGCCCCCCTTGATGACCCATGATAAGGCCAGACGCAAGCCCTCCAGATTTCTGTTCTTTGCTCCATAAATGGTTAGTTGAATTGTGCGTCCTCACTGATCAATCAGAACAAAATGCTTTTTAACCAAACTCTCATTAAGATGCTCTTTTTCTCCCAGGCCCCTGAACTTTGGCCCACCCTCCGCCTGAACCGGCAGTCCCTGATTAAAGGGCCCTCCTAAGAACAGGCTGACCTCAGACAAAGCATTCTCTGACCTACTGTCCCATCATGCCAAACTTTCAGCCCACTTTCCCACACCCAGATCTTTCTAGCCTTCATTCCTCCCTATAAAAGGAAAATCCAGTTTGCCCAGCCCTGGAGACGCTTGCAGATCTTACAGTCACAGACTCTCCCTATTGAATAGTCCCTCCCCTGACCCCCACCTTGCAATAATCCTTTCAGATAAAGTCTCTCCCTACTGAGTCTGGAGTTTTGGTTGGTGGGTGGGTGGGTGGGGGGCCGGCGGGGGTTGGTTGGTTGGTTGATTTGTTTGTTCTTGACAGCACCATGCTTAAAACTGTGAGAGTAACTGAAGTAAGATTCTGCTCCCACACCCCCAGCTCTTTCAGCTACTCTGTGTTAACCGTCCTCCATCACCACCACTAACAGCAGGAAGATTTTTCACTGAAGAAATTTAGAGACAAAATTTACAGACACTGACAATAGGGAGCTCTCCAATAAAAGATGCATTCCCACACAGTCACCCCAAGAGTAGAATTCCAGGGAGTGTGTCAATGCCTCTCATGACCAGGAGTGAACAGGCAAGGATTTCTAGACATTTGAGAAAAGTCTCCATCCTGAAAGACAACACCTAAAACAAATCATGGAGCTGAGGAAACATAGGCCTACAAAGGCTGGGAGCAAAAGGTAACTTGACCTCCCGTAAAGAGATAAGAAATATTGCAGCCACAAAATGAGGTTAGGAGGCTATAAAAAATTCAGAAAGCTCTTGTAAATTAAATTATGATTGCTGGAATGGAAAAAAAAAAATTACAAAGATTGGCTGGAAGATAAAATGGAGGAAATCTAGTGGAGCCCTGGAGGTGCGATGGTTAAGAGCTGAGCTGCTAATCAAAACGTCAGAAGTTCGAATTTGAATCCGTCAGTGGCTCCTTGGAAACCCTATGGGGCAGTTCTAGTCTGTCCTATAGGGTCACTATGAGTCATAATCGGCTTGATGGCACACAATAAGTAGAACAAGGATGTTAAAAAGTAGAATAGGAGGAAAAAGACTGAAACCAGAGGATCATTCCAGAAAGTCATGCATCCAACTAAAGGATTTCCAGGAAGAAAGTAAAAGGAAACCAAAGAAGAAACCATCAAAGAGATAGCATATTAAAATTCCCAGAGTGGAAGAGCGTGATTTTCCAAGTTGAAAGGACCCATTGGGTACACAACAGAATGAAGAAAAAAATTTCCCCACCACAAAAGGACAAATATCATATGATCCCATTTATATGAAATACCTGGACTAGACAAACACACAGAGACAGGAGGTAGATTTGTGTTCACCTGGTGGCCCAGTGGTTAAAAGCTCAGCTGCTAACCAAAGTGTCGGCAGTTCGAATACACCAGCGGCTACTCGGAAACGCTATGGGGCAGTTCTACCCTGTCCTACAGGGTCACTATGAGTCGGAATCCAGTTGACGGCAATGGGTTTGGGTTACAGGAAGAAGGAAAAGGGAAATGGGGAGTTATTGCTTAATGGGTCCAGAGCCTTTTTTTAGGGTAATGAAAAAGTTTTAGGGATAAATAGTGGTGATGGTTGCACAATGAGGTGAATTAATTAATGTCACTGAATTGTATACTTGAAAAGGGTTAAAATGGCAGACTTTATTTTGTGACTATTTTACCACACACGCACAAAAAAAAACAAAAAACTCACAAGACTCATTACTGTGAAATTTCAGGATACCTGGAATACAATCTTAAAAGTTAAATGCAACAGCAGATCCCATTCAAAGGATGGAGAATCAGATGGCACTGAAGGTCTCAACCAAAAAAAAAAACAACCAAGCCTACTGCTGTGGAATTGATCCTGTAGTGACCCTAAAAGACAGAGTAGAACTGCCTCATAGGGTTTCCAAGGCATAAATCTTTACAGGAGCAGACTGCCATGTCTTTTTCCGTGGAGCAGCTGATGGGTTTGCACCACTGACCTTTCGGTTAGCAGCTGAGCATTTAACCACTGTTCCTCCAGGGCTCCTGGATGTCTCAACAGTGGCTCTGAAATCTAGAAGACAAAGGAATAAAATGTTCAAAATCCTAGGGAAAAATTACTTTCATCCTTTGAATGGGATCCTTTGAGTGATGGATGTTACTGGAGGCTGTGCTCCACCAACATGTGGGGACCCACCAAGAAAAAGGAAGATGCTGAATCCAGGAAACTGGAGATCCAGTTCCAGAGAGTAGCACAGAGAAGCCCCAGCACAGCAGCTGCACAGGTGGGATATTGTTCAGCCATGAAAATGGATGAAGTACTGACACAGGCTACAACATGGGTCTCCCTTGAAAACAAAATGCTAAGTAAAAGAAGCAAGTCACAAAGGACCACATATTGAATGAATGCATTTATAGGAAATGTCCAGAATAGACAGATTTGTAGGACAGAAAGTAGATAGATGGCTGGTTGCTTAGGGATGGAGAAGTAGGGTAGTGATAGCTAAAGAGTATGGGATTTCTTTTTGTGGGGATGGAAATGTTCTAAAATTGACTGTGGTAGTGGTTGCACATATCTGTGAATATGCTAAAAACCCATTGGAAGTGTGCTGTGTGCCAAAGCCACGTTTGCCATAACCCTCCCTGGTTCCAGAAAACAGGTTTGTTCCCATAGACAAGGTTATGGAGGTGAACTCAGCAGGACTAAGTTATGTAACACAGTGGTCCTAGAGCACTGCCCATGAAGCTCAGACTATCAGGGAGGATGCACAGGTGTTTAAGACAACAGAGGTACTCTGACACACCTGAGGAGCATCCAAGGATGCTGCTTGGAAGGGCTACATTGCCCCTTCTTCATGACAGCCTGAGAGGACAGACTCACTGTATGAGAGTTACAGAGCTGCCTCCAAGAATAGTGACAAATCTTCTTAGAAAGTTTATTTTTTCAGCTTGGGCTGTATCTTGGAATACTGAATTCCTTAAGTAGAACAGCCTCATTCACCCGCAGCCAAACATACGCACAAGCCAGCTGCTGCCAAGTCATGGAGACCCTGTGTGTGTCACAGTAGAACAGAACCACACTCCATAGATTCTGCAGCCACCAGAACTGGGCCTGCTGCTCTCCCTGCCACCCCTCCACCATCTCATCCCTTCTTTCTGTACTTTGGCTCCACAGGCACTGCCTTCCATTGTGCTGCCGTGGCCACACACGGTACCCCAGGTGTGGAAGCACCACGCATTTGTACTTCAGAAAGAGAATGTCTTCTGGTTTGCTTCCAACACTCTGCCTGACAATGCCCTATCTTTTTCCAGTCTGTTGAGCACAATAGCACGTTACTTCCACTGTCTTCTTTGTTGCATCATAATTGGTAGTTCAGAGTCCATCAACTTTTAAATGTTTATAATCTCTGCACTCTTCTCTTTCATAATGAGAAAATGTATATCTGTAATGGTTCCATGGAGACCATCTGCTATTTTATACTAATTTTATAGACTACTTCTTGTGGATCATTCTTGTTGGGTTGTATTTTTACTCCTAGAAGAACTTAGCATCACCTGCAAATGTGAGAAGTTTACCGTACATTCTTCTTGTCAATAGTAAAGCCTTTAATAAAGACTAACTTCACTTTCTACTTCTATGGGATTCTTCTTTTTCATACTCTTCCATACATGATGGAAAGCTCCTTAACCTATTTCTGATCTACAATAAACAATGACCCCTAACTTCCTTCATAGTGTTATGTGTTGACTCTTGTCAATGGTACTTTGAAGGTCTAAATAAATCATGGAGCCCTGGTGGTACAGTGGCTAAATGTTCTGCTGCTAGCCAAGAGGTCGTCAGTTCAAATCCACCAGTCGCTCCTTGGAAACCCCATGGGGCAGTTCTACTCTGTCCTGTAGGGTCGCTATGAGTCGGAATCAACTCGGCGGCAATAGGTAAATAAATTATATCCACTGGTTCCCCCTTATCCATATGTTTGTCTACTGCTCAAATAATTTTAGTTGGTAGGTCAGGCATGAGTTCCTCTTAAAAAGTCATCCCATGATTTTAACATTTAGCAATTTCTGTAACAAGCCCATCCTTTATTATAAGTGCTCCTCTATGTGTTCTCCACCCCTCCCTGGCCCACCCTGTCCCACTACTACCTTTTTACAGAAGTCTTAGTGCCAATTCTCTCATTCTGCCTTTTTAGTCACAGCTCATATATTTTGACAAACAATTTTCTAATTTTACCTTTGGACTCCTTCAAATCTGAGACAAATGTCATCCTGACTAAACGATGATACAAGTACATTTTGTTTTGACATCTAAGTTGAGTTAATACCAAATCTCTAAAAGCATATCTGTGCGAGCAGGGGCAGTTCAGAGGTAGAATCTCACCTTCCATGCAGGAGCCCTGGGTTCAATTCCTGTCTGTCAGTGCAGGCTTGTGTGTTGCTATGATGCTAAGCAGGTTTCAGTGCTTTTAGACTAAGACAGACTACGGAAGAAAGGCCTAGCAATCTACTTCTGAAAATCAGCCAGTGAAAACCCTATAGATCACAATGCTCAGATCTGTAACCCATCATGGGGATGGGGCAGGACCAGGCAGAATTTTATTCCAGTGGGTATGGGGTCACCATGAGTCAGGGGACTACTTAACAACAGCAAATAACAACAATAAAAACATATCTATAAATTGAGTGACCTGAGGTTCCATGTCTAAGTAATAAGGATTCATGGCGAGGTTCAGCTTGAAAGTGTCCAGGTAATTGGGGGGTTTTGCTGAACCCACCAAGCTCCTACAGAGAAGAGTAGTAATCAGAGCTGGTATCACTCCAGAGCAAAGTCTGAGATCCCTGATCTCCAGGTACCCCACAGTCTGACCCTGTGGGTCTCTCCTTTCCTGCCTCTACCTCTGCCTTGGCCATTGTTCCTGACACCAACTCTGTGCCTTCCTGCCTCCTTGTTCCTGAACACAGAGTACATGCCCATTTGTGGCACTGGTGATTTCTATAATGTTTATACCTGTTTTCCCAAATAGATGGGAAGATACTTAAGAGTGGGGCCTATGTCTCCCAACTCTTTGAAATCCTATCGCCCAACAACAGCTGTTTCAAAAGGTAGTAAAATGTCCTAATATTTATAGTATCTACTGTATTTGCCCCCACACTCTCTTTTTCTATAAAAGAATATCTAGTATGCCGTGTCTGAATTAGGTAATAATTTACTCATTAGCAAGTATGAACAATGCCTCATTATAACCCTCATATTATGAAATCCACAGTTGAGATTTCAAGGCAGTTTGAGTGCACTTTCCTCATGAAATCTCAGGGTTAATAGATTTTTTTTTCCTGACCTTCTCCTCTTTGTACTTCTAAGAGCCTAAGAGGCTCAGGAAAGGTAGAAACACACAGGGGAAATAATGAGAATGTCAATAATGCAAGCACAAGAGAAATAGGATCGCTTTCCGTTTCCATCTGATAATGAAGAAAATAGGAAGACCCCATTCACTGAGGGCAAAGTCACTTTTAGCCACTATATTTACAGAAAAGCCACTCAACTTATAAAAACCAGGCCCCCAAAAATCAACAATTGGCAATTTGGCAGCAGTACAACATTAAGGACTCTTTCTCAACTCAGCGGGGAAAAAACATGTTGAGTAACAGAGGACAAAACACCTGTTCGGAACGTGCCAATGTAAAATAAGACAACAGATAAAACAAGGCTTGCCAGTGGCCCTGCTGCTCCCAGAGGCACACCGTACTCACTGCAGCCTCCAGGAAATGAGTCACCCCTTGCAAAAACTCGTCACAGCTCAGGTTTAATCAGCCTCACAGCAGCCTGTCCTCCCACAAGAGACAGGCCAGCTCAGGCATCAAGGATTAGAGGGTCAGCCATGGTTACACAGGTGAGGTGCAAACCGGGGATGGTACCCGTGGGAGGGGAGGAAAGATTCCCAGGGGAGAGAGAAGTGAAGCCAGTTGAGCAGCCCATGTTGGTGTGGTTCCAGTGCAGAGGTGGTTATGGGGTCAGAGCCTCACACATGCCAAGGCTCAGGAATCGCTGCTACTCCTCACTGCCAGGCTCCTCGTCGCTGTCCTCCCCCAGTGGAAATTCCTTTGTGGGCTTTCGGGTTGCGTACATCCGGGTCTCCATGGGACAGTCCTGGCTCAGAATTGCCTGCAGAGAGAGGCAGGAAGAGAAAACACTGCACATCTCTTCTGGTCTCTTCACTCTCTATCCCTACTGGCTCACCCAAGTCTAGAGGCACTCAGGAAAGACTCATGAAACAAGCATAGGACAGTCTGTCTGCTTCCTGTACATCCACAGGCCTCCCAAGCTTCCTAGGTATATCATCCCTAGTCAGGACAATCAGCTGGTATGCTTTTAATTGAATCCTAACAGTGGTAACCATGCAAGTTAGAGCAGAGATCCAGCTGACTTAGCATCTTTCCCTACCAGGCTATCCTGTCTGTCTTCTCTTCTTTCTTCTAGCAGCTTCTACAACTATCCCAAACCCGGCTAGGTTCTCAGGCTGCTCATGCTGCAGTAAGAAGAAAGTACCTTATTAACTAAAATCATATATTGTTGTTCTACCCTAAGGTTTTTGTACTTTTAAAGAGAATGACTTGGTAAGGATAATGGCAAACTTGAATGAGTGAATGGATGAATGCACTCAGTAAAATTCTGCCCATTTATGGGAGAGATAATTTGGTATATTGTATACCTTGCTGGAAACTGCAGTAACTACAGGATGCCTTTGATGGTCCCTGCCCCCAACTCTCTATGAGCTCACCATTTTCCTTCTTTACTTAAGACTCTCCTTAAAAGCCCGGTGTAATGGAGGAGGTGGTTATGTAGGGAAGGAGAAAATGAGGAAGGGTAGAAAGAAAATATGAAGATAAAAAAGGGATCAGAAAACATGGCAAAGTAGATAGACTATCAATAGAATGAGAAGATAAAAGCACTGGATGAAAAGGAATGAGAGAGGCAATGGAAAGAAAGAGAAGAGTATTTTTTTTTTTTTTTTTTTAGTAGAAGGCAGAACTCCTTACAAGCTTCTCCTCCCTGGCTGGAGGACTCCGCAGGTAGTAGCAGAGAGGAGCATAGACGATATTGACGACCCCAATGATGACCATGAGCCAGGGAAAGCCAATGGCCCGCACAATGGCACCCCCAGTGGATGGGCCTATGAGGAATAAATCAAATTCGCCAGTGTTTATTGAGCATGTAAAACAAATGTAAGACACCATGCTAGGGGTAACAGGGGAATCCAAAGGATGTCTCAGGTCAAGTATCTCCAGAACCTTAGCATGATCAGCCTTCTGGCTCCACTTCTAACTAGTACAAAATAGTAGATAAGGGAGAGGTCCTGAGTGCTCCCTCTTTCCCACCCACCCCCAACATACCTATTGCAAAGCCCATGCAAAAAGCCACGTCAGCAATGGCATAGACATTCCCATACACGGAGGTGTGGCGCAGGTCTACCAGGTGTCCCATGATGGGCATGATAGAGGAATCCACCATGCCTGTGGCCAGAGAAAACAGGACGCTGTCAGTCAGTTCTACCCACGGCCCCTCCTTGCCCATGGCATCCTGCCCTCTCCTGCTCCATTTGGCCTGTGCCCTTTGCCTGCTGTCCTCCCTCTCAGCAAGGACACTCATATCATGTGGGAACTATAAGCCCATCTTCCCACATCAATGCCAGCCACACTCCTCCTCCTTCTGCTTTCCACCCACTTCCTCAGATGAGAAAAAGGGAAAGAACACAACTGACCCCAAACCAACATTCAGGGGCTTCTCATTTTCCTAAAGGCCACTTCTTACCTATGGCAAAGCCAAGCCCTGCAATGGGACCAATGAGGCCAGAAATATTGTGAGCCAGAGGAACCTGCAGAGGGGAAGAAGGAAGAAGGCATCAGAAGTCCTAGTGGGTCATGGTGGGAGCAGAGCTCAAACAGTTCTCACGCGAAATGCATTTATTAGGTATGTGCTGTGTGCCACATGCGTTGTCTCTTTGGATTCTCATACCTTCCCTATAAAGAAGAATCTTCACGTTCATTTTAAAGATATAAAAACAAGATGGGTGCCATTTGGGTTAAAATCCCAGGATCAAGTTTGAGCCTCAGATTTGGCTCCCTTATACCGTAACGGTGGTCCTTTTCTGGTGCATGAACTAGTCTTCCCCTTCCTCCATCCCCTCAACCCAAACACACACTTCTGTCCTCAGTCTTCACTGAGTGAAGTTGCCTCTCTTTTCCATTAGCAACATCATCCAAAGGTGTTATTTAAACCCCTAATACTGTGGCTGTTGGAACAAGAAGACAGAGAACACAGGTCAACAACCAATTATCCGTAAGCTAGAGGGGCGGGTGGCATGGTCTGCGGTGGCACATTGTAAGCCTGTGAAACTCATTCTCATTGTTCTCCCAGGCCCACACGGGGGGCTTTCCCTCATTTTTTTTTTAGTTCTTCACCTCCCTCCCTGGGCACCTGCCCTTTCTGTTACCCAGCCCTGCCCATCCAGCTCACTGAGTCTTTGCCCTCTTCTGGGTATCACCAGCCCTCAACGATTCAACTTGTTGTTGAGATGTTGGTCGCTGGTAACAATTTCAGGTGTGGCTTCCTTAAGGGGTATTTATGTTTTATCAATAATGTTGTCTAAGATTCACTGTGGGCTCACCGTGTGCCAGACACTGTGCTCGAGGTTCATGTGGAGTATCTCAACAACCCTGTGAGATAGGTACTATTAGAATCCTCCCTACACCAATGAGGACACTGAGCATCAGAGAGGAGAAAGCAAAGGCTCAGAGAGCTTAAAGGGGGCTCTTGAAAATGGAAACACCTTCTTTCTTTCTGCTTCTCCTAAATATTCCGATGCTAGAGATTAAGGCACAGATCCCCTAGTAGATCCCCTGGTGATTTATGGGACACTGTCAGGGTGCGACGAGTAAATGAAGTCTTAAAATGCACAGTTCTGCTGGCCCCAGTGATAGATACTATCACATATCACCTCACATGCTCATACTTAGGGTCTCAGAGCTCTGGCTCCAGCTGCCCCATCACCCTCTCCCTCTTCATCTCCACCTCCATGGGACACCAACTTCAACCAGCAGTGTCTCCCTGGATACTAACTCCAATCCAAGCAGAAACGATCTTTCTGACAATTGTTGCCAAGTCAACCATATGTTCATTTTAAGAGAAAGTGATTCTTACCCGTCTGGGTCTCTCTCTCTCTCTCTCTCCCTCTCGTTCTTTCTCTGTCTCTCCCACTCTCTTTCTCTTCCTCTATCTCACTCTTTCTCTCTGTCTTTCTTTCACCCACTTTCTCTCTCTCTCTCACTCTTTCTTCCTCTCTCTCACTCTCTCCCTCCCTTTCGACTAGTCCTCATTATACTTACACAGAGCAAGCTGGTACCTACTACCACCATCCCAACCAGAGAGGACAGCCACCTGGAAGAAAAAAGCTATCACCAAACAATGTTATGGGGAATTATCTCTTCCACCTGCCACCCCATCACCATTAGTACTGGCCTGTCCTACCACCCCTAACTCCAGCAACCTCTTAGGACTTGAGAAGAGGAATTAATCTCTACATGCCCAGTTTGTACCTAGATTTATTCTTTCCCTGTCCTCTCCTTGTGTGCCTCATCTCTTCCCTGGCTCTTTCCATAGTACAGGCAGGGGAGGTACAATGGCGTGCAGCCTTCTGTTCCTTAGAAGAGGAATCAGCTGACTCAGAAGGTACTTGACCCCTGAGAATAACCCCAAAGCTTAATTCATGCTGTTTTCCAGCTCAGACTATGCCCTCATGCTGCCTCCAACCTATTCACATTTTGTTTTCTTCAAGGTCCGCTTCAAAACCCATGAGAATGCCAAGCTTCTTCCCCTCTCTGATCTCCTAGCAGTGGTTTTTAAACTTAAAAAAAAAAAAAGCTGAACTTCAAAGACGAAAATAAAGCTGTTTTGATTGTAGCAGAGAAACAGAATCCAGACTTACACCTTCAGCCCCCCAGCCCTTCCTCCTTGGTGGCTTCTTTGGCACTTCTGTGCAATTCCAAAGGCATCCAGGGAACCATTTAACAACCACTGCCCACCCCCCATGTACTGTGATTTTTTTTTTTTTTCCTGTAACTGTTCCCTTTGGGGTTATTTTATATCTTTAACTAGACAGAAAACATCTAGAGAGAAAAGGTTGTTCGTTACATACCCACTGCCTCTTCTATAGAAACCAGCTTAGGACCACCCTTTCTCTATGTTGCCTTCACCATCTACCCAACCGCCATCTTTCCAGTGTGCAGTTACCATCAACATGCAATTGTCCCAAACTTTCCATCTCAGAGAATCTGTTCCTCATCCTAGCTGCAAGGGTAACCTCAAAAGTCTCTCTCATCTTACATTCCTATGCCCTCCTCTGCTCCCCAGGCTACCTACCGGCCCATCTTGTTGGCCAACACACCAAAGAGGTTGGTGCCAATGAGGTAGGACAGACTGCCAGGCAAGAAAGCCAGACCTATAGACGGAAACAGATCTTCACCTTAGGACATGCCCAATTTATTCTTATAACACCTTGTCTCCTACAGGTGAGTGAAGCCCCTATGTTACATTCAAGGGTTCCCAAACCACATTTGTTTTGTGGTTTTGTTATCCTTGTACAAGTGCCAAGCAGTTGTCATAGGGCCCACAACTCTGCTTTCCCTCAGGGCAGGACGTTAGTCAACTTCAATATGTTTAATGTGCTTCTAGCTCCCCACTTTGGCTTCCTGATGAATGGCCCTAATGAGCCATTCTCATGTATAAAATACCCTGGATGATCAGCATAAGAACATGAGCTGTAGAGAAAGGTGTACTTCCTGGGAAGTAACACCTCTGCCCTGCTATTTACCAGTTCTGTGACCTTGGAGAAGTTACCAAAATTCCCTGAACTTTGGTTTCTACATCTGGGAAAAACAAAGCTGTTATTATATCACATCAGGTTGCAGTGAGGAACAAATTATATAAGGTATATAAAAATATTTGATAAATTGAAACTCTGGCCACATTTTGTTTTGTTTTATGACAGTAAAGTATTCTGGAAGCATGGGTTTTAGAGTTCCATAGTTCTGGGTTCATATTGTGACTTGGCCACTTTTGAGTTCTGTGACTTGGGCGATTCACTTATCTTCTCTGAGTCTCATTCATTCATTAATTCACTCATTCATTCATCCATCCATTCATTCTAACAAACTTTTATCATGTGTTCTGTGTTCTAAGGACTAGGAACAGAAGTGCAAATAAGACAGAAAAATCTTAACTCTCATGGAGTTTACGTTCCAGGGAAGTGAGACAAACAATAAACAAGTAAACAAATAAATGGAAGAGATAATTTTGAGAAATGGTAAGTTCTGTGAGGGAATTTAACATGGTGATGTGGCAGAGTGACTGGGAAGAAGGGCTATCTTAGATTTGGTGGTCAAGGAGGTCGCTCTGAAGAGGTGATATTTAAGCTGAGACCTTAACGGTCAGAGGAGAGCATTTCAAGCAGGAAAAACAACTAATGTGAATGCAAAGGCCTTAAAGACGAAACCACTTAGTTTGTTCTAGGATAGAGAGGAGGCCTGTGTGGCTGAAGCACAGGAACAAAGGGGAACGTGACAGAAGATGAAGGCCCTGGAAAAGAATTTGGAATTTATTCCAAGTGCAAAGGGAAGCTTTGGAGGGGAATGATACAATCTGATTTATGTTTTCTAAAGCCCCCTGGTTGTATTTAGAAGAATGGATTCACGGGCCAAGAGTAGATGCCAAGAGGTTATTTTCAGAATCCAGGAGAAAAGTGATAGTGCCTCTGTTTAGAAATCAAGGTGGAGAGAAGTGGATAAAATGAGAGGTGTTTTGGAGGCAGAGCTGGGCAAATTTTCTGTTGGATTGGGTGTGTGTGGACATAGTGACAGTGAGGAAAAGAGAGAAACAAGGGTATTTCCTATGTGTTTATCTTAATCAATCAAGTGTCTAGATACATATACAGAGATGGGAAAGATTGGTGGAAGAGAAAGAGCTTGGGAGGAACAGGATAGGTTTGAAATGTCTATTAGATATTCAAGTAGAGATGTCAGTCAGTTGAATACACAAGTCTAGAACTCCAAGGAGAGGCCATAAATGCAAATGTAAATTAGGAACTCATTGGTTAATACATGGTTCTTAAAGTTATGGGAATGGGTAGGGTCACCTAGGAGAGATCAGATAGAGAAGAACAGAGACCCAAGGTCTGAGCCTTGGGAGTCTCCAACCCTTAAAAATTAGCAAAGGTGACAAGGAGTAGCCAATGAAGTAGGTAAGAGGGGACGAAATTCAGAAGGCAAAGAGGGTTTGGCCTTTGTTAGGTGCTGAGATGTGTCAACCTCAACTGGAAGTAAGGCAAGAAAGAAGGCAGTGAATGTGGGTACAAGTATAGGAAACCAGGTACATTTAAAAAAAAAAAATTTAGTGGTGGGAAAATGTATGTTCCTGTCTGACGCTTCTGTTCTTTCAATGAGTATGAGGCAAAGACAACAGAATGATAAAGGTGAAGGGTTGGGAAGATATAGGAGTATTGAATTGAGAAGAAGTGTAAAGTGGTCATTTTGGAGAGTAGGAAGTGCAAGATAACTAGAGATGAATAGAAGGAATGTTGGATAGTGTGAAAACCCACTTTAGATTTGTGGCCCTAAAGGTAAGGTGACACCAACAGCCTGGTTGAGTTTTTCTACAGCTCCACTCAGTTGCTGAGGTGCGGGCAAGCAGTAAGCAGCCAGATAGGTTTAACCAGGGTTAAAGTTTTGCCAGGTGACCACACTAGAGGGAGAAAGGGGCAAAGCGAGCTAACAATGCTTACAAAGGAGTGAGATTAATGATGGTCCATGGAATCCAAGCTGATAAAGAGGTAAGTGAGGACATGAGTAGTGATAGAAATAGAAAAATAAATGGGGCCAATGAATTGGTGATCTCAATGAGGCCAAAAATTGCTGATATGGGAATATGAGAATACTTGGAACATGTGAGGTAATGTTGGGACTGCTTGAAATTGAGATTTCAGAAGTAATACCATTAATGGTGATATGAAAGTCAAAGGTATGACCATAGGATTGATTGGCTAATGCACGGAGGAGAAAAAGATCATTGCAAAAAAATAGGTTAAGGAAGTATGGGGCCAAGACATTGGTAGGGTTATTCACCTAGATAGTGAAGTCACCAAAAATGGTGACAGGAGTATAGTTAAAAAGAAGAGCATGAGTCAAGTGTTGACAGCCTTAATGAGTGAGGAGGGGTAACTAAAAGGTTGGTAAAGGATTGCAATGAAAAGGGGTGGGAGGTATAATTGAATGACATGACTGTCAAAGGAGATGGAGTCTTTGAAGGAGAAGGGAGACAAGAAGAAATGATTCTGAAGCAGCAGTGGAAAGCAAAGTCAGGAGGAACAGTGGACTTCCATCACGAGGGCTCCAGGGAAACAGAGTCCTCGGGAAGCATCCAGGTCTCCGGGCAAAAACATGAAGAAAGCATTCAGCGAAGCACATAGGGACACATGTTGATGACAGGGAGTTCCACAGGCCCAGATTTGAGAGGAAAATGTGAAATTGGGTCAAATTAATAAAGCTCTGAAATATGGGGATCATAATAATTTTTACCAGATGGGCTGGCTGTGGAGATTAAATGAGATCAAGCATTTTGCCTGGTGCCTGGCACAGAGTAAGTGCCCTGTAAACACTGGCCTGAATTATTATCATCATAACTGGTGGGTGATAGAAGCTTGAATCCAGATCTTGTTACTCCAAAGCAAGGTGCTGTGCACGACCCCACAGGGCCAGTGTGGTGGCACAAAAGGCTCCAGTATAGGGACTGCTTGGAACTGGTACTGTGAGTTTCTCTGGGTCTCACCAACCCTTTCTATGCCTCTCTGTACCTAGAGGAAACAAGGCTGCGTAATAAAAAAGTCATGACGATGACGATTAAATCAAAAGCAAACAACTCACCAGTTACTGGCTGATGGCTTGTTTGTTTTTAATATTCTCTTCTACGGAGTGGAAGGGAAGTATGCCCTAGTGTATTTGTCTAGTTTATCTGTACGGAGTGGCAATCTGTTTCAAACTAAACACATTTGTTTATAGTCAATTGCTTTTGTAAAATTTAGAGGTTATAACTACTCAACTGTCTATCTGGTATCTGGAATTAGGAGATGTAGCCTCCTAAATACATTTCTATTTTAAATGATGTGGAATTTCCTCAACTAGATTTTCCTCAATCCTTGTGGTTTAATCTTTAGTACTGGGTATAGCTTGCATTTCAGCAGTGTTTTATGCAAAATAGGTGTCCTAACTGTGTGTCTGTAGACACATATATTTTTCACAGCATATGTTTAAGGGGTAGGAGATGACACATAGTTTTGGTTGTGTTAAAATGATTTACACAAATGCAATTATGAAAATAGTGATAATAGAAATTTCTATTTACTGAGTGTATTCTTTATTCCATAAACTGTGCTAATTTCTTTAGAATACAGAGATCTAATCCTCAAAACAACCCTAAAAATTATTTCCAGGTTTACAACAGAAAAAAAGTAGGGTTCAAAGAGGTTAAATAATTTTTCCAAGGTCTCAACCAGTAAGTGGCTGAGTCAGGATTTAACCCCATGTTGACCTGTTGACCTGTTTCCAAAGCCTGAGCTGTTTCCCATGCTTGGGCCACATGGTGCTCATTCAGCTCACAAATCACTCTCAAAAGCATTATTGCCTTTGTTCCTTCCAACAACCTGGAGAGATATTCATCTAGAGAAGTGGTTTTCCAAGTGTGGCCACCTGGCCCGCCATAGCAGCATCACCTGGAAAATTATTAGACATACAAATTGTTTCTACTGAATTGCTGGGTGGGGCCAAGCAGTCTGTTTTAACAAGCCCTTCAGGTGATTCTGATGTAAGGACATTTGAGAACCTATGACGTTAAACTTCACAGGTGCAAAAACCTCTGCTAATAGCACCCAGGGAAGTTGTAAAAGACTTTAGCGACCAGGCCTTATCCCAAGGGTTCTGACTTGACATCTGAAGGCCTTTCTACAGCAGCCTCGGTCTGAGGCTGGGGTAACTGCATTGCTGAGAAGCGCCGTACTCTACTGTGGTTGCTCACCTGCACCAAGAGCCTGCATGACCAAGGCCTTGGGACAGGGGGTATGCTATCTGCACTGAACATCAACTAACTCAATTAATTGAGTCAAGGGAAGCTGCAGCCCAGAAAAATTCAATTTGGGGCTAGGAGTGGAACTGAGAGCCTTGCTTAGAATTGTCCCCTAGAAAATTAGATTTAGTGCTTTTTATTGCATACTGAGCTATATCAGGTCCTTCTCAGCTTCCCCTCTGGCTCCATAAACCTCTCCTCCCCACAGCGACTGAGTGATTTGCACGTAGCCTTTACTGGCCCCTTTCCTCAGGCTTCCTGGAAAGGGCAGGAGTCTGTCTAAACTCAGAGGAGTCATGAGGTCTCCCCAAAGGGGCAGAGGAGCATGGAGGCCTCTCCCTGAGGCCAAAAGCTTTCCACCGGGGTACAGAACCTTCTCTAGCCAAGGGCAGCAGAAAAATATACTCCATAAGCTCATTTTTTTAAGAGGGAAAATGACAGCAAAAGAGTAATCTGGATGGTGGGGAGTGGATGAGGCAAACATGAATGGCAATGGTGGGATGGATTAATATTCTAGGTGTTTCAAAGCTTTGTCACACATGTCATGCATTCCTCCAGCTAACTGCCTTTTGAACTAGATATTATTTTGATGCCCATTTTAGAGATGAAATAAGTGATGCTCAGAAAGGTTAAGTGACTTACCCAAGTTTGCATAGCTAATCAACTGAGCTGAGACTAAAACCTAGGTCTTTTGACTCAAACTCATTAATCCTTCCACCATCAGCTGAGTATGTGACCCCTCAGTAGGCCCCTTCCTCATCTGCTACCCTGCCCAGTCTCAGGCTGGTTCTCTGAGAAACTACCCACCCCCTCCAGCCTGATTCATGGTTATGAACATGGAAGGTAATCCTATGATAGAAGCACATTGTTCCTTTGTGACCCCAGTGACCTAAACCTGCCGATGCTTCTCGATAACCTGAGAAAGGGCCCAGGCACCCACCTCCTGCCCAACCCCAAGTTCGGACTGCGGTTACTTACCCAGCTGCCATTCGGAAGAGCACATGGTCTGCATCATCCAGATGGGCAGAGTGGGCTCCAGCATGGCCACTCCCATGTTGGCAAAGCAGAGGGAGCCTGAGAGACAGCCGACAGTCCCCCTGTGAGCCACCCGCCACTGCCCTGAAGCCCAGCCTCTCCCAGCTCAAAGCGCGGCCATTGCCTGCTTACCTGCAGCCACCAGGATATAAGGGTCTTTGAGAAGTGTGAAAAGCGGGGTCCCCTTGACACTCTGGAGAACATGGAAAACAAACACTTCCATTTGCACAGTGTGTACATCTCTCCTACTGTCACAGAAACTGAGAGTGTTCAGACAGGGCCTTAGCATCATCTACCTCCACTCCTTTACTGTAGACATTAGGAAAACCCAAGTTCAGAGAAGGAAAATGACCTTGCTAAGGTCACAGAGTGAGCAGAGCACCTACTGTGTGCAAGGAAGGCACTGTGGTAGTCACAAAGAGGGGAAAAAACTTTTCAGACATGATTCTTGCCTTCAAATGACCAACGGCCAGGTCAGAGTTGATTGTTAGCAAGTCAGGATTGCACCACAGGTGTCTGGACACCTGATCTGGATACTAGATCTCACTGACACCCACTTTCTTCCTATGAGAACCACGGGCAGAACGCTGAATCCAAAATATAACGGTGAAAGCGATAACTCAGAAAGCTACTCAAGGTTTCTGAATTTTTTGCTCTGAACTTTGAGCCAAACTGGCCTGGTGCAGAGGAAGGGGAATAAAATTTGGAGTCAGGACAAAACAGAACAAAAAAAAACTGTTACCGTCAAGTCAATTCCAATTCATAGTGACCCTATAAGACAGACTAGAACTTCCCCATAGAGTTTCCAAGGAATGGCTGGTGGATTTGAGCTGCTGACCTTTTGGTTAGCAGCTGAGCTCTTAACCTCTGAACCACCAGGGAGTCAGAACATCTGGGTTAAAATGCTATCCTGTCTAGCTCTAGTTTATCCCTCCCCTCAGTACCTACTCTTCATTCCAGCTGAACTAGTTCCCTCTACCTTCCTTTAATACATCCCAACAGTCCCTCAGCCTTCACTGTCACCTTTGCTAAACTACCTTCCTTCTCGCCTCACAGGGCCAAACCTCACCCGTTCTTTAATGTTAAGCTCAAATGGCTCCGTCATTTCTACAGTATTCCCTGACACAGCAGCTAGAACTTCCGTCTTTCACACTTCCTGAATACCATGTCCCAGTCTTCTATGGTGTTTACTACCTTCTGTTTTGCTTTGGTTTGGGGGTTATTTTGTAACCAACTGAATAGTTTTGGTATGGTAACCAACTCGCCACACATACAGAGATAAAAAAAAAAAAAATACAGAGATAGATTAAGATATTTGTTGTTTGTTGTTGTTGTTGTTAGCTGTTGTTGAGTTGGCCCCCGACTCATGGCTATCCCATGCACATTGAAATGAAACACTGACTGGTCCTACACCATTCCTACGATCAGTTGAGGATTGGACTATTGTGATCCATAGGGTTTTCATTGGCTGGTTTCAGAAGTAGATCGCCAGGCCCTTCTTCCTAGTCTGTCTGTAAGCTCTGCTCAACCCTGTTCCGCATCACAGCCACAGGCAAGCCTCCACCGACAGACCTGTGGTGGCCGCACATGAGGCATATTGGCTGGAATCAAACTCAGGTCTCCAGTAAGGAAGGTGAGAATCGTACCACTGAACCACCCTGCCCCCTTATTTAGATATTTAGCTATTCTGAAACCCAAAGGATCATGCTTTCCCACCACGTGTAACTCAAAATAAAGAAGTGAAAAAAAAAAATTTTTTTTTTTTTTTTGATCTGAATAATACAACACACATTAAGAAGTCCAATAAGCCCTTTGGCCCAACAATCTCGCTTTGAGGATTAACTATAAAGACAAACTTCTAACATCATAAAAATTTATATGCCCAAGGTTTTTCACTGTAACATTATTTGTGATTATGAAATGTTAGAAACTACCTAACTGTCCAAACATAGGAGATTGATTGAATAAAATAAGGTAATACAGAGGCACATTATGCAGCTACAAAAAACAATGAGGAAGAACTCTAGGACCTGATAAGGAGTGATTCTCAGGACATATTAAGTGGGGGAAAAAAAAAAAAAAACCACAGTGCGCAGCAAAAGGAGAATATATACTACGGTAGCATTTATGTAAGAAAATGGGGGAATAAGAACATACATAAAATTATTTATTTTTGAAAAAAAAAAATAACTTGAAAGATAAGCCAGAAAACAATCAAACTGATTGCATAAAGAGGAAGGGGTGATAGGGTAAAAGGACTGTCCATTCTCTGAGTGTAGCTTTTTGCATAGGTTTGACTTTTAGAGGTAATATTCTGCATATTCAAAAAATAAAATTATCTGAGCAAGGATGGGGACAATATAACTAAATGAAGGAAAAACAAATGAACAAAACTATATTTCCCAATACATAATGAAGGGGGAATAAAGAACTAATGCAAGTAATTTCTGAACACAGTATTTGGCCTGCATTCCCTAAGTCTAAGGAAAAAAGAACTGCAAAAATCTTGAAGACTTCTTAGCACGCTTATTTTTGTAGTAGTATATAAGGAGTCCCTGAGTGGCACAAAGAGTTAAGAGCTCTACTATTAGCTGAAAGATTAGGAGTTCAAACCTACCTAGAGGTGACTTGGAAGACAGGCCTGGTGATCTGCTTCCAGCTCATAACCCTGAAAACACTATGGAGCAGTTCTACTCTGCACACATGGGCTTGCCATGAGTCAGAATTGACTCGATGGCAACTAACAATAACAGCATGATTATATAAACTATAGCTGATTTATAGGTATTGTAGAATTGCACAAATAGGTAATTGTGTTGATTTTGTTGGGAGCCAGGATTCTCACCATGAAAGAAGGGAGATATATATATATGAATGCGGGAAACAAGGGGAAAATCCTATGGTGAAATTGAAGGTCTCAATATGAACATACATGGCCTCCTAGCTCTGTCATTGAGATGGCCTAGAAACAAGAGCTCAGTGACAATGAGCATACTAAGTGCCCAGATTTTGATTTGTAAACACTATTCCCCACTAAAAAGAACCAGAGCTCCTTGGAAGAGAAATGGTTGATTCCAAGGCTGGTGCGGAGAAGGTACAAGATGAGTACGGAGGAGCTTATTGTACCATAAAGTAAGAAAGTACTTGAAGAAATAATTAAGGTCATGTAAACAGGACACAGAAGCCAATTTGAATAAAATAGGAGTCCATGAGTTCACACTGATGATAAACAAATAATAAGTAAAATCCATCATATATACTTACACACACATACACATACAGAGAAAGGGAGAAGATAAAGCTCTTTCTTCAGTAAAATGGTAACTGATGGACATAGAGGGATTGGTAAAATAAAAAGACAAGGGTGTTGCAAACATAGTAAAAGATGAATTCAGGTAAGAATTATCATTGGATAAAAAATCTAGGGGGAAACTTTGAGGAGGGACAGGATACTTATATAACCTTATAGTGTCTGCCCAGAGATTATTTATTAATTATGAGGTGAAAAATATTAACTACTCAGTGGAGAAACCAGGTGACATCTCGACCAGTGATCAAAATCAGTATCACGGTTGAAAGGCGGATGGCATCATCATATGCCTCCCGATGTGACACCCTGAGCAGGACAAGACACTTGCATGATGTTCTAACCAGGGATACAGAACGTCAAGAGTGTAATGAGAAAACATCGGACAAGCCAAATTTAGAAACATTCTCTAAAATAACTGGTCCGTATCCTTCAAAAATATCAATGCCATGAAAAACAAAGACAAGCTGAGGAAGTTTTACAGATTAAAGGAGACGAAACTAATGTGAAACCTAGATGCAATATACAATCTTGGACAGAATCCAGCACTGAAGATAAAAAACCCAAAAACAATGTTATAAAGGGCATTATTGGGGCAACTGACAAAATTAGAGCCAGGAGTGTAGGTTACATAAAAACACAGTATCAACGTTACATTTCCTGAATTTGATACTACTGGTGGCACAATGGTTAAGCACTTGGCTCAACAGGAGAAAACACCTGGCCATCTGCACTCGTAAAGATTTACAGCCTAGGAAACTCAATGGGGCAGTTCTACTCTGTTCTATAGGGTGGCTATGAATCAGAATCGACCTCACAGCAAACAGCAACAACTGTGGATATACAAGAAAAGATCCCTGTTCGTAGGGAAAACATTGTGCATTAAAAAAGTGTGAAGGAATGATGTAAACAAAGAACTTTCAAATGCTTCAGGAAAATTAATTATGTACATGTGTGGAGAGAGAGGCGGGAGTAGAGGAACAGGGAGGGAGAATGGCAAAACGAATATGGCAAAATGTTAAAAACTGGTGAAGAATATAGGAGTTCTCTCTATTATTCTTACAACCTTTCTGTAAGTTTAAAATTATGTCAAAATAAAGTTTTAAAACCCCAATGAAGTGCTAATGTTTTTCTCCAGGATCAAATTCTTTTCGGAAATACCTGTTGGTGTTCTTCTGCTAATATCTCAACCCCAAGCTTAGACTATTCGTTGAATAATTTTTTTTTTAATGGCACATAGTAAGTGCTTAATAAATAGTGCTGGAACCATCTGGATTAATGTTTCTAGGCCTATACAGGTGGCAGAGTGGTGTTGCTCTGAGCACATTCCAGGCCTGGGAATCTCTGTAGAAGGTGCTTGGTGCTCCTTGCTCTGAGGAGTCCTGAATGGGGTGTGGTTCCTACTTCCCTCCCCCAAGGCCCAGACATCCTACTCTTAGAGCCAGTTCCCAAAGGATGGCACCATCTTAGATGACTGCAAGAGGCTCCTGGTCAGTCTGGGAGAATTGGTACACTACTAATATCAACTATGTCATTGTTTCTAAGTCTTTCAGATGTTTCTCTGCTGTCCCTCATTTTCTCTATCTGTAGAATGAGGCTAATAATAGGACTTAGCTCATGGAACTGATGGGAATATTGAATAAGATAAAGCTAGGCAATACTAAGCACAGTTCCTGGCACATAAAAAGCCTTATGGTTAGCTATTATTATTATTTCTAGATTATCTTGGAGCGTAGAATGCAAAGTCTTCACAAGGCCCTTTCTCCATCTTTGTCCAAAATCAAGCCAGACTCTTCTGTCATTCCCCACACTATCCTAAATGTAACTGCAGTGCAATGGATCACTTTTATGTGACCTTTCTAACCATAGTCTTGTAATTCTTACCAAAAGATTGGGAAGGATGATGCAAATAAGTTGTTTATGGCCCACAAGCTGATTGGACAGTTTGCTAATAATACATATAAGGTGCATGGCACAATTGTGTGGGTGGAATGATGCAAATAAAGTGTATGGAGCCCTAACAAGGGGATTGATCAGTTTTGTCATCCTACCCACTAAAACCCACTGCCGTTGAGTCGATTTCCGACTCATAGCGACCCTTGAGGACAGAGTAGAACTGCCCCATAGAGTTTCCAAGAAGCGCCTGGTGGATTCGAACTGCCGACCTTTTGGTTGGCACCCATAGCACTTAACCACTATGCCACCAGAGTTTCCTTTGTCATCCTAACCCAGTCATCCTCTAGGCTTAAAATGAGCCACCCCAGAGGTGGAAAGCAGGGACCTCACTGTCACCAAGAAGAACAGATGGGAACGAAGTGCATCCTTTGGACCCAGGGTCCCTGTGCTGAGAACCTCCTAGATCCAGGGGACAGAGAGAGAGAGAGTTGTAACACCAGAGACTGCACAAGTGGCAGAGAAACAGCAGCAGCAGAACCAGAAGACTGGCACAAGACGGCGCAGTGGGCTTTCTGGCCCACAAAGCAAGGCAGTTACAGTGGATAGGCCACCCCACAAAGCAAGAGAGCTGAGAGCTTTCAGACAGAGGCTTTCTGGTGGAGTAGAGTGCCCTGGGCACTTGTTGGTGGAATTAAAGAGCTCTGTTCAAGCAGGACAGAGGCTGGGCCAGCGAGCTGAGGGCTGGAGAGAGGCCTGCCTGCCGGCACAACTGAGAAGAGGCTATCTTGACCAAAGAACTCTATCCTAAGTCATTCCTGATCCTGAATTATAATCTGTTATTTCCCTAACAAACTCCATAACCATGAGTATGGTTTGTGAGCTCTGTGCGGCCACTGCAATGAATAATTGAATCCAGTAGAGAAGTAGAAAGTGCCAAGGGAAAGACAATTGCTGTCAGAATTGGTAAAAAGGTTGGAAGGTGAAGGTATGTCTGACCACCTCATAGAAATCAGCCTTAGGAATCAGCCTTGGGCTAATGTTGATCTTGATTCTCCTCTCTTCTCCTGAAGTTAGAAGGCCTCTGATGCTACCGCACCATTTTTACAGTAACCCTATCTGGGAATCCAAAGACAGTTCTCCCTTTCCCTGATCCTACCTCCTTCACCTTTCTTCTTATGTCTTGGTGTGGATGATCTAGAGATGCTTGGGTATCTGCACATAGCCACCCATATATCTCTTGGCAACAGAGCTTGGTATTCACTTACCTCAGGAGAGACTTTTGAAGGCTGTAGGATGCAGAACTGTAGTGCTAAAAAAGAAAGAGGGAGACAGCTCAGTTTGTCCATTGATTAGCTGGAGGCTCCAATAACAGCCACGTTGCTACTACTTTATCACATACAAATATACGCATCACATACGTATCTAACTCCCTGAGTTTCTTTCTTCTTTCCCGGGATGAGGCAGTCCTTGATGCATCAAAACATTCCCACACCACCCATTGTTAGTCAAGACTAATATCATAGCATAATCTGGGTTGTGACCTAGCTTGTCACCTGTATGTTGGCCTCTGATGATGACTTACCTCCGTCCAGTACTGCCAAGAAGGCCAAGATGAGGAAGGGAGCAGACTTCCCAACAAACTCATACATCACACTTCCAAAGGGTGCACCCACTAAAAAGGCAAAGCAGGCACAGATTCCAGAGTTGAGGGCCAATTCCCAGCCAGAGGGTTTTGGTTACCCAAAGGTAAATGTATTAGGGGCAAATGAATGATGCAAGCAATGTAGTTTCAAATGTTTCAGGAAAATTAATCAATTAACTAATTAATTAATTGTGTGGGGGGGGATGAAAGAAAGTAAGAGACCATTTACTGAGAGCTACTAGGGCTACTCTACCACCTATCTGTCAATTTGTTGTACTATGGTACTTACATGTTGCTATGAGGCTGGAGGCTATGCCTCCACCATTTCAAATACCAGCAGAGACAGGTTTCAGCAAAGCTTTCAGACTAAGATAGATTAGGAAGAAAGTCCTGGCAAGCTACTTCAGAAAATTAGCCAATGAAAACCCTAAGAATCGCAACAAAATATTGTCTGATACAATGCTGGAACATGAGCCCCGGGTATTAGAAGGCACTCAAAATGCACAGTAGTCACAGCAATGGATTCAAACATACCAATGATCACGATGATGGCACAGGACCAGATAACTTTTCCTTCTGTTGTACATGGGGTTGCCATGGGTTGCCATGCTGACTTGATGGCAATTACTGTATTTTTACGCAAGTAACGTGTGCCTTTTTCATTTGTTTGCTAACCGTGCCCTCCTCTCAAGAGATATTTTCATAAGCACCACTATACCAATTTTTTTTTCATGTTGCTGTAAAAAAAATTAACATAGCATGCTTATGAAAATACCTCAGGAGGGGTGAGGGTGCAGTTGGCAAACAAACATAGAAGGTGTGAATCACTGCATAAAAAAATACAGTAACAACAACTAGGGCTACTAGGGGCTAAGCCCCACGTGACATCCTGGGAATTCAGAGATGGAGAAGACCTGGTCCCTGCACACAAGGAGCTCACATTCTAGTGGAAGAAATGTGTGTGTGAGTGAAGAGAGGAAGTGCACAAATAATTACAACACTTCATGAAAAGTGTGAGAGTAAAAGTTTACATTGCACAGTGGACTCGGTCAGAAAGCTAAGGTAGCCAGAAGGACTTTGCCAAAGTCAGTAATACCTGATGGGAAAGAAGCGTGTGTGAAAGACACAGAGGTGTCAGAAAAGAGAGGGTTGTTGGAGAATAAAGAGCAGAAAGTCAGTGTTACTGGAATATAAATGGGTGTTTGGGAGGGGACGAGTAGAGGCAGGAATGGTTGAGGCTGAATAGCAAAGGGCTCTGTATACTCTGGTGAGGTGTCTAGTTCAGCTAATCGGTTAGGAAGAAGTAACACTGCTTTTTGGCAAAGGAGAAACCATCCACTCTGGGCTTAGAAGATTCTTCTGGCTGCACTACAGAGAAAGGTGAGGATGTGCAAGAGATCGGGCAGGAGGCTGGTACCATGTTCTGATTGAGATGTGATGGGAATCTGACCTTGAAGAAGTGGCTGCAGAGGATATGATGGACTTGTTACTCATTTGGGAATGAGAGGTGATAAAGAATACCAGATCAAACCAAAGTTTTAGCTTAGCTGTTTGGGTAGATGGATATTAACAAAGAGTAAGGTTTTTGTCTTCTCGCCTTCCCATGGGGATGGGGGGTGGAAAGTGGGCCAGGAAAGAAACTTCTGGTGTTTTATTAAACTCAAATTCAGGTTTTTGTGTCTGATGTCCTTAATTAGCTTATAAGCTCCTGGAGGAGAGGGACTATGTCTGGAGCTTGTAACCTATATCCGTACTGTGCTAGCATTGTGCTTGGCATGTAATAAGTGCTCAGCAAAAGTATGTGGCTTGGTGCCATGAGGGATGAATCTCAAAGAAAGTATATCCTAATGATTGGCAGTTTGGGACTTGGAACCCTGAAAATCAGAGCCTGCATCCTGGTTCTGACATTTCCTTGCTGTGTGACCTTGGATGGACTATTTAACCTTTTTTATCCTCATTATGGATCCTCATTTCTATAATGAGGGCAATTGTTCTCTTTCATAGCATGGTGGTGAAAATTAAAGGACATAACGTCTGAAATGTGGTTAGAACAGAATCCGGCAAAGAGTGCCCTCTCATGTTTAATGTTAAAGCACTGGCCGTGCATGGAGGCAAACATGAGACAGGCAGTGGCTGCTGTTGTGGGTAGGTTCACCACCCTGAGCAGGCTCTGTTTCTGGACCTCACCCACGCTCTGATGGGCTGTTCAGCTTCTTAAGGAGAAAGAGATTTTGCCTTTCCTGGATGCTTGGGAAGGACTCAAATCAGGATTGGGGCAGGGAGGGAAGGAAAATACTTGTCTTACATGGTGTAGGGAACATCTGCCTCCTCGGGTCATCTTTGGGGAATCTGTAGTAACCCACCCCCCTGAATCTAGAAATAGGCACCACTTACCCAGCACTCCCAAAGCCAGGCCTCCCAAGGCTATTCCCATGGCACGCCCCCGCTCATAGTCATCCGTGTAGACACTTGCCAGCATTCCAAGACCTGAAGAGAGCAGGACAGATGGAGTTAGCGTATGGGAGCTCTCTATCTGCCTCTCTGACAGAGTCCTTGGTCTCCGCCCTATTGTATCTTTAGGGATAATCTTAGAGTTTCCATTTGAGGGGCTTTATAAAGCTTTACCCAGAGTATTTTACAAGTACTGTCCCTACTGGTTCCTCAAATTCTCACGTTGCTCAGTCATTCTGTTCAGGGTACTGAAGGACTTAGAAAAGCAAAGCCCTCTGGGAACGGTAACACAGAATACCATTTTCCAATTACATTGCATTTTATACCTTTTTATCATTTTCCTGGCACATTTTCCTTAAAGAATGGATTATGGGGCAGGTCAGGGAAAGAAAAAGCTGTGAACGCACAGCACTGTTCTGTTTAACAAGGGTACCCAAGGAACAGCATGAAAGCGCTGAGTACGTGGAAGAGAGCACGGGCTGAATGCTAAAAGGCCACTGCGATATAGCAGAGCGTTGAAGACCCCTTCCTATTGACTAGCTGTGCGATTTTAGCCAAGTCACTTAAGCTCTCAGATTTATTTATTCATGTGTAAAATATACGCTTTGTGGGATTAAATTAAATAACGTATGTGGCAATATTTTGCCAACTGCCATGATATTACCAGTAGTACTATCAATACTGTTTCTATAAAATGTTAACAGAGGTACAGAGGAAGGACCATAGAGTGGTACTAAATAATAGCCTGGCCTACTTCACTGCTACAACCTAGGTTTGCTCTGATCTGGCTAGCTACATCTGAATACTGTCAGAGGAAGTTACGTCAGGCATAGGGGTTCATAGGCTCCTGGTGGCACAGTGGTTAAGAGCTTGGCTGCTAACCAAAAGTTCAGTAGTTCAAATCCATCAGGTGCTTCTTGGAAACCTTTTGGGCCAGTTCTATTCTGTCCTATAGGGTCCGTATGAGTTGAAATCGACTCTAGCAACAGATTTTATTTTCTTTTGTTTGTCAGCAACTCTACAAGTACCTTATTTCTGAGTCAGAAATTCCACCTACTGGGATGATATTTCCTTAATTTCCTCTAATACATCTTATAAGATCCGAAGATAGTTTTTGGTAAGAGGTGTGCATGTGTGTGTGTTTGGAAGATACCAGAGTTACCTGCAACAGATGAAAATGAAGATCCAATGCCTTGAAGAGTTCGGGCTACAAAAAGCAGAGAATAGGTGCCAGAAAAAGCAAACACTGGACAAAGAGAATAGCACAAATACTCAAGTTAGTACATTGCCTTAGATCCTCCCACCTCCAGAACACATGCCCATAATGTTACAGATATAAGCCATGATGTGTAAGTTTGACTGAAGCATGACACCTGCTCCTTGTTTTTGGTGTTCTTTCAAATCCCCTGCCCCCTAGTCAGGACTGCTTTGTAATTGGCCTGAAGACTGAGAAACCACTGAAGCAAAAACCAAATCACCAGTCAGTGGATGGAAGACTGGGTTTCCCCATTTTTTGCCAGCAGCCCCACATCCTGTCCCCTGGAATCAGGAATGCCCATGAAGGCCAATATCCTGGGCTAGGAGTTGGTTCTGAGAGCCTGTTCTGGGACCCTCCATATGCAACACCGAGCTTTGGCCTTTACCGTTGTTGTGCCCATTGTGGGCCATCTGGAGTATGTGGACAATAAGCCACGCACACTTGAAGAGCCATAGATATAGGGTAGAAAATAATGTCTCGTGATCCAATCAGACTCTTCCCCTTACCTTATATTGGAAGATCTTTCAGCCAAATCAAATTAGGGAGTATTTATTAAGTAACTACTAAGTGTGCAGCTATGTAAAGGCTCTGTAGGAGATATGAAATAACGAGAACATCTAGTTCACACCCTTGAAGAGGTTCAGCCTATTAAAGGCTAACATATATGAAACTGGAACCAAACAGGAATCTGTTATCAAAAACTAAATTACAGGGTGCTGGTGCTAAAAGCTTCAGTCTAGACACATCTCACCTCCAATTCCAGAAAAAATGCCTCCTAAAGAGAGAAGACTCACTCCCAAAGTGTCTGCATCAGCAGAAGTTTAATCTCTTTGCCCATTCATTATAGATGTCATTTGGTTGTGCTTATAATCTTGCCCCATTACTTCCCGACATGATCACACTCACTGTTTCCCAAACATGCACATTCTTGGACTCTCCTTGCCTGGCCTCCAATGCCCTCTCTCAGGCTTTTTGATTTCCCATCTGTCCAAGGTCTACTATCCCTATGTCCTTTGAGAACAGGGTGACCAACTTGTCCCAGTTTCCCCAGGAATTTCCCAGTTTTAAAACCAAAAGTTCCACATCTGAGGAAACCCCTCAGTCCCAGGAAACAGGGATGGCTGGTCACCCTGCTTAGGAAGACCAAAACAATTTCTTCTTCACTTTGCACACCTAATGTGGGTTGCCATTTATCACCTAATTATATTAAGCATCATTCCCACCTGGGGGACCTCATAGGTAGCAATGGGCACCAGTGACTTCTTTTTTTTTTTTTTTTTAAATAACATTTTATTGTGCTTTCAGTGAGGATTTACACAGCAGTTTAAGTTCCCATTCAACAATTTCTCTACAAGTTGTTCAGTGGCATTGGTAACATTCTTCACAATGTGTTAAAATTCTCTTTTATTTTCATTCTGGTTGCTCCATTTCCATTTATCTAGTGTTCCTGCCCTCTTCATCTTTTTTCTAAATTTTAACCATTTAGTCCCATTAGGTGATTTTTTAAAGAAGCGCAATACTTATAGATACTATTCATTATTTTTTGAGCCAATTTGTTACTTATCTACAAGGTAACGTCAAAGGTTAGTTTCGGTTCAGGGTTTGAACTCTGTCTCATGTCCAGAGTCTCGGAGAGTCCTTCAGTCTCAACCAGTCCAGTATGTTTAGTTTTTGTTTTTAGAAATTTGAGGTTCTGTTCCATGTTTTTCTCTCATTCTGTCAGGGTCCATCTATTATGACCCTGATTAAAACAGTCAGTAGTGGTAGCCAGGCACCATGTAGTTCTTCTGTTCTCGTAGTAGATACGGCCATGGTTTGTCCTGTAGACTAGTTTCTTCTTTGGGTCTATGGTTTCCCTCTTTCTCTTTTGCTCCAGATGAGTACATCTATTCCTCACTTATCAACTATCTCATTATCCGACATTTAGTATCTACAAAAACAGTAAAAAAATTTATCCCACTATTTTGCACATTATTGATATACATCTGGCAGTAACACTGAGATGTATCGCTGGCTGTGATGTTTAAGGTTATGCGTCAACTTGGCTGAGCCATGATTCTCAGTGCTTTGGCAGCTTTGTAATAATGTAATTTGGCAGTTATGTAATGATGCAATTTGGCAGTTAATGTAATGATGTTGTTATCCTCCATTTTGTAATGTGATGTAATCATCCACCATTTTTGCATAATGCCAATCTTCACATAATGACCTGGTCTTTGGAACCTAACCATGTCAATAAATGAGGAGTATATTCTCCATTTTCAGCCAAGGTCCATCTGACGTCAGCAATGATATCCCTCGTTCCATGTCCTCTTCTGAATCCAGTTTGAATTTCTGACAGTTCCCTGTTGATGTAGTGCTGCAATCATTTTTTAATTATCTTCAGCAAAATTTTACTTGTGTGGGATATTAATGATATCACTCAACAATTTCTGCATTGTGAAACTAATGAACGTTAGTTTCTGTATATTTACTTATTCGTGTCATTTCATAAAAGTGAGAACATACAATATTTGCTTTCTTTTTTTTGTGCTTGACTTATTTTGCTGTGCATAAGGTCCTCCAGGTTCATCCATATTCCAAGATATTTTGGGGCTCGTTTTTCTTTATTGCTGAGCAGTATTTCATTGTATGTATGTACCATATTTTAATTATCCATTCATTCATTGATGGACACTTAGGTTGTTTCCATCTTTTTGCTATTGTGAATAATGCTGTGATGAATATAGGTGTGCATATATATCTGTTTGTGTCACTTACATTAGATCCCTAGGTTATATACTTAGGAATTTCTGAGTCATATGGCAGCTCTACCTCCAGTTTTTTGAGGAACCACCAGGCTGTCTTCCACAATGGTGGTACCATTCTGTATTCCCACCAGCAGGGGATGTGGGTTCCCATTTCTCCATATCCCCTCCAATACTTCTTATTTTCCTTTTTTTTTTTTTTAATCTTGGCCATCCTAATGAGAGCAAGATGGTATCTCATTGGGTTTTTGATTTGCATTTCTCTGATGGCTAACGATGATGAGCATCTTTTCATGTATCTGTCGGCCTTTTGAGTATCTTCTTTGATGAAGTGTCTGTTCATGTCCTTTGCCCCGTTTTTGTTTGGGTGGTTTGTCTTTTTATTGTTAGGTTATAGAAGTTTTCTATATATTTCAGATTTTAGACCCTTATCAGTTCAATGAGTATCTCTAACTTGAAGTTCCTCATTTCCTTTGATTCGGCTAGAATTTTCACAAACAAACTGCAGTGTGCAGACGACAGAGCTCAGCATCTCTAGTTCCCGCACTTTGCAGCCTTCCATCCCTGAATATAACAAATTCCTGTTAAATATTGTTGATAGGAGTCAAATATGCTGGGAGGGAAGAAAACTTGAGGAAGAGGAATAGAAAAAGCAGGTGAGTGACAGAAAGGCAATAATAAAAACAAGAAGGAGGAGGTGTATTGTTGGAGAACAGAGAATCAGCAGAGGCATTAGATGCCGATAGTGGGTCCACAGGCTGCCTTGCCCGAAACTAACCCCCAAACTCCCCTCCTCGTTCATTCATTCTTATTTTAATTCTCAGGGTAAATTTACAGGTTTATTTTTCTTACTTACTCTTCTGATTGTCTCCATTTTATTGGAAAGATTTGGCAGATATTAGCTAGATTATTTGCCTTTCCCTTTCTTGTTTTTTCAGCAAATTTGCTTTCCTAAGCTATAACCTTTAATGTCCTTAACTTGAAGGCAATAGGTTTTTTGGAATTTTCCAGTTGCTATTTTTATTGCCCAGCTAGATTTTTTATTAGCTGCTCTTTACCTTTTCATATCTAATCGTATGACCTCTTCCCAAAGATGAGGGGTTTTTATTAGACTCACTCAAAAGATTATTGCTACAGACAAACACACACACACAGTATAACAGGATACACATTAAAATAGTCTTCGTTATTTTTCCCAGCTGAAATAAGTGAAGTGTCTGTTCTTTTATAGCAGAATTGAAAAATTCCAGCTAGACTGAGTTGTCAAGCTTAGAAGCTCCACTACCACTCTATTCTGCATTCCAAAAAAGGCAAAACGTTTATATTAATGTCATAGGCCACTTAGTCAGATGCCTAAATCCTATCTGAGCAAAACTGGCCTGCTCAATTCACTATAGTGCATGTGATAAAATCAAAGGTAATTAGTGAAGTCAAGAAAAGGGGAAGCAAATTACTTACTAATTGTGGAGAAGAACATGATAACAAAGCCAGCAAACATGGGAATGTGATATCCAATCCTAAAAGGGAATTAAAAAAAAAAAAAAGACCCAATTCTAATAAGCATCCATATACTTGGACTTTAGTTTTTAATTAAAGTGGGAACAGAATGCAATTGAGTACATGGTCAAACATGTCTCTGAATGCAGGAGTCCAGATGGGACATGACATGTGAATGAATACAAGCCAGGCCAAAATCATCTTTTCCAGAAAGGATAGCCTAGTCAGACTATACATTCCTTCGGAACATCAGGACAATCCCAATGACAACTACAAGAAAGCCAGTGCTCTAGACTGAGATATGACTGTTCCACTCCTGTAATATAATATCAAGCTATAATATCAGCAGTCCATGGCTGTTGACTGATTCTCTTCTTGGTACCCAATATTCATTATATCTCTAAGAAAATCTGAAGCCCATGGCATTTCCTCAATATCATGTGAACTTTTCCAAGCACCCCTGGGGACCAGACAAATCACTTTTCCTTCTTTTTCCCTTCTAGCCATTTTTATGATATCTCAGCCCATCTTCTTATTACTGAGCCCCTGAGTACTATGTGGAACATTGCGCCCATTGAGATACCTGTTGGTGAGAGGCCCCACAAACGGGTTGATCAGAAGTTGCATCAGAGCCTTTGAAGCAAACAGAAACCCGACTCGTATGTTCTCATCCTTTAAGAACTCTGTGCCTTGCAAGCAGTTGTTTTTATGCACTGAGATGGCTTCAGTGACTGGAGGGGGGATGGTGCCAGAAGTGTCATTCATCTGCACTGTGCCACAGGGCGCACTTTCTTCAATAGCCATGGTGTTATTGTCAAAGAAGGAGAAGATGGTAGAAAAGGTAGACGAGGTGAGGCCATGCTGGGAAGCCACGGCAGGGCCCAGGTACTGAGAAGCGTTGACTTGTCTGAACTCTGTGGCGTATAGGAAGGTGGGCACAATGGGCACTGAAAGTCAAGGACAAGCGATGAGGGCTGAGGGTAGATTGTCTTTTTACCACTACTAGGTACAGGAACATTTCTATTGAGGTCCAGTTTTATGTTAAGGAAGGTGTTTAAGTGATGAGACTTGAAGCCTACCAGAGACTGTGCTAGCACAAATTACCCTATTAGCTAAAGTTCCTTAGGAGTCCCCAGGTGGTACAAATGGTTAACTTACTCAACTGATAACCAAAAGGTTGGAGTTTCAAGTCTACCCAGAGGCACTTCAGAACAAAGACCTGGTAATTCACTTCTGACAAATTAGCCATTGAAAACCCTATGGAGCTCAGTTCTGCTCTGACACACATGGGGTCACCATGAGTCAGAGTCCACTTGACAGCAACTGGTTTTAAAGTTCCTAAGTCCCAATCATATATCAGATTAACGACTTGTCTCAGGAAGATTCTTCCTTAAAAACATATATCTTGTCCAGGAAGAAGAACATGTTAGTTCCCATTTGTGTATTGACGTGTAAAGATCGATGGACTATCAACTAGCAAAATGTGGGGCTCTGGGGGAATGAAACTCTCAAAAAGGTGGGTTTTGATAAAAACAACAACAAAAAAAGTTGTCATTGAGTCAATTCTAACTTATAGCAATCTTATAGGACAGAGTAGAAATGCCCTATAGGGTTTCCAAGGAGTGGCTGGTGGATTTGAAATGCCAGCCTTTTGATTAGCAGCCAAGTGCTTAACCACTGTGTCACCAGGGCTTTGATAAGGAGTAGTATATCCAGTATAAAGTATGTTATTTTGCAAGAGGAGAGGCTGGAAAGCATCAGTGAGAAAAAGCTCGCTGGCTCACAGGAAGCTTGGAGTCATTCAGCACCTTGGGAAAATAGTATGGGGAAGAAGGAGAGGAAAGGCCAGCTCTGGATCCAGGCCATCCTCTTTTCTGGCTGATGCTCTCTGAACCTCCTTCTCTTTGAACCTCCAAGATCTTTTAGCAATTCTTGGAAAGCATCAGCCACCATTTCCTGCTGTCTACCTCAACCCCCAGCAACATCTATGTATACTTGAGCATAAAAAGATTTCTCAAGTCCATCCACTGCTGAAATCTAGCAGGGTATGGGTTGCCTACTGGGGCCCAAAGCAAATTAACCCTCAACACAAAGACCCTCAAACGTACCCACCACAGTCAGCAGCATGTTGTCCAGCAGCAGAGCAATGAACACCACCAGCAGCACCAGCTGCCGGGACCCTCTCCCCTCCTTCAGCAACCGCTGGGGAGCTTCTAGAACCACTCGGAGCATGGCGAGGACTGGGCTGGGGGTGTCTTCTCCTCCAGGCTCTAAGGAGGGTCCTGTTGCAGCTACAGGTCTTCTGCAGCCTTTACAGAAGAGGGGACAAAATCCACTATAGACAAGTGAAGCTCACTATTAAAGTGAAAGTGCGAAGAGTTGCAAGCAGTGGGATGCAAGTAGTAGCAGTAGTAGAGTGGTATTTGGAAGCATGGAAAACATGCTTGAGTCTCTGCTCACTTTTTACAAACCTGAAAGCCAAACCGTTGCCTTCAAGTTGATTCCAATTTATGGTGACCCCAGGCGTTACAGAGCAGAACTGCTGCATAGGGTTTTTAAAAGCTGTAATCTTATAGAAAGCTCCCTGGGTGGCACAAATAGTTTGCACTTGATTACTAATCTAAAGGTTGGCCGTTCAAACCCACCCTGGTTACCACAGATGAAAGGCCTGGCAATCTGCTTCCATAACTATTATAGCCAAGAAAACCCTATGGAACGGTTCTACTCGATGACATAGGACGTCACCAAAAATTGGAATGACTTGGTAGCAACAGACAATCTTAAGGAAGTAGATCTCCAAGCCTTTCTTCCATGGTGCCACTAGGTGGACTTGAACTGCCAACCTTTCTGTTAGTGGCCAAGTACAAATTGTTTGTATCACTTACCCAGAAACTTATAAAAAAAAAAAGAAACTTATAAATGTCAATAATTCTACTTAGTTCCCAGAATGCCTTCTTGGTAACAAATAACTCAATTTGGCCTTTTGTCTCTGATTTCTGAAAATATCCCTTGGAATTTCCAAGCAGTCAAGGTGCCTTTTGGTTCCTAAAATAGCCAGACAGTGCTTAAACATGTGTAAATGAGTAGGGACTACACAGGCCCCACCCTGCAGCAAACCTCAGAAGGGAGGGGGACACAATGCAGTCAATCATGTATATTCATTAACTGAATCAATCATAACTATGCATTAAGGCCCCAGTCATGCATATTCATTGAGGCCCCAGTGACTAAGGGGCACTGAACCTTATATTTGTCTTTTTAGGGGGCTTCCTGGAGTGGTGAGAACTTCCATGCACAGAAGAGCGTGGCAGGCCCCTGGGGACAATGGGGGTCTCACACAGTGACCACCCCCAGATCTTGCCTGAAGCGTCTCTTCACTTGTATCCTTTCTTGTTATAATAAATGGCTAACTGTTTTTTAAGTATAGGTAGTCTCTGAGTTCCGAGTCATTCTAGTGAATAATTGAACTTACCTGGGGCAGAAGGGCTGGCTTTGCCTATTTGGCAGGGGCTGGAAGGACAGAGTCCTAACTTGTGGAGACCCAACTCTGGGTGATTAGGGACAGAGAGAGAAAGTGCCACATGGGCGGCTGATAACAGGATGATGGAGAAGTGGGAAGTGGGGATATGAGCTATCCTCACATATTGGAAATGAGCCTTATGTTAGTTATCATGAACACAGTAACCATTGCTTACTGTTTATGTCTTGATTTTTACCCAGCACAGATTGAAAAGGGACTCCACAGATCACTATCTCTTTGTTTCTCAAGCTTCAGATATTTGCCCATCACCTTGATGGTTTATGCCATACCCAAGGAGCACCTATACTGTTATTTACTTAATCTTTTCCTTTAAATCCACTCAATTTTTAAAATTAAAATACTTTTTTTTTTAAAGTACTTTATGTACTGTGGTAAAAAATATTGGTCTATGTACCACCAAAAACATCTCATGTGCCACTTGGGCCACCCACTGAAGAACATTGACCTAAACCAGCCCTTTCATCTCACAGATGAGAAATCTGAGGCTCAGGATGTTGTATTTGCCTTAGCTCACACAATTAGCATCAAACTGGGATCAAAGCACAAGCTTTTTTTTAACTTGCTGACTTGTACTCCAGCATCTTCCCTTGCTCTGTGATATCGGAAGCACCGCCATTCTTTTGTTCAATCTCTGATCCCCTGCTCAAAACGATGTGTTACTTTGGATAAATCAAATGCTAACTTTCATAATTACCTTTCTTAGTTGGTATTTTACATCATTAGTCAGCATTAGGTCACAACAACTTGTTAAATTACAGGCAAGAACAGTTTTTGGGAAGAATTTTCTTTTTATGTGACTTCTGTTGCGGTATCAATACTACCAATGATTTAAAATTTAAAATACATCGCTGTCATGAGCCATATCAGGTCCCAGAAATTGTATATCCCTGATTTGGTAACTCTGCTTCTAGGAATCTATCTTAAGGAAATGATCAGGGATGCAGACGAAGATTGATGTTTAAAATTATTAACTGCTAAACTATAAACTATATTAGTGAAAAAATGCAGCCCACTTAAATATCTACCAATAAGCAATTGATTAAATACACTGTGGAGCATTTTAATGATGTAATATTAAGCAGCTCTTAAAAATCATGTTTTCTGATAATTTTCATGACTTGGAAAATAAAATACAATGTATGTAATAAAAGGGTATTAAGCTATTTACAGTTCATTCTTCTGACAGTCCATGTAAAAAAGAAATATCCATGTGCACATTTTTAAAACACTAGAAAGATACACACCAAAATGCCAGCCATTTATAATCAATGACTTAAACTATCTTCTTTTTCCTTTTCTGTAATTTCTAAATATTCCACAATTAACCACTTTTATAATTGAAGAAGTAAATATGTTTAAGTGATTTTTAAGAGCAAGGGAAGATGCTGTAAATATGTTTAAGAGCAAGGGAAGATGCTGGAGTACAAGTCAACGGTTGTGTGCCGTTGAGTTGATTCAGACTCATAGCAATCCTATATGACAGAGTAGAACTGCCCCATAGGGTTTCTTAAGCTGTAATGTTCCCAGGTCTTTTGTCCTACAGAGCTGAAGTTGCTGGTGGGTTTGAACCACTGACCTTTCAATTAGCAACAGAGCACTTAACCATTGTGCTTCCAGGGCTTCTCTGGGGTTCAATAGCCAGCCTCAAATGTTTGAAATATTCCAAGCACTGAGCCACTCTGTTATAAGCCCAGGGCTGCCCTTCATGCTATAGTTTTAAGGGAACCAAACGATCCCAAGTGAACCAAATTTCCTGTTAAGTTTTAACCAGCAAATGCATGCAATCATTTAAGACCCGTCATTTCTCTGTACAAACAAGATATTTCAAAACTTAATTTTACTTTGCATATAAAAAAGAAAATAGAAAGAGACTATGAGAAAAGCCATGGTAAGCCAAGAGCTATAAAATGGAGTAAAGTAAAGTACTAAGAGGAAAGAAAACAAACAGGGATTTGCCAACAAATCAGTAGTAAGCTGTGCTTTATGGTCAAAATCCTCTGGTGAAAGACACGGATTACAAGGAGGGATTAAACTTGCCCAGAGAAAGAAAAATCTTACCTTCAAACACATCTTGGTATGAGGCACTCAATGAGGTATTGCCAGCTGTTAGCAGGACAGCGGGGACCTGTTCTCTGAAACTGGATGTGTGGATGGATTTATTACCACCTGTTATTTGAGGATGCCATGTGTTCCCTTTGTCTACAAAGATTTAATTGGAACCTCCAACAGGTTCCATTCAGGCCCTTGGTTTCCTGCGTCAGAGGCAGGAAAGCAGAGCTGGAGAGGAGAAAGAGACGGGAGAAATTATCCTAAGCAAAGATGCACTAGGCTGAGCTGTTTTTCATCTGTGCTTATCTATCATCGAGCTCTTTAACTCTTGCCTGGACCGGAATACAAACTGAAAGACAAAATTGAACCAGAGTGCAGTTTCTCTTCCCTGTTACTTAATGAGAGAGGCTCCATGTACCCCAGTTGCTTCTGGTAAAGAACCAAATCTTAGGACACTTACAAGGCAAAAAAAAAAAAAAATCTATGCACGCTGTATTCAAGCTATAAAAACCCAGCATCAGTAGCCATCATAATGGCATCTTCACACGCCAGTACTAGCTCAATGCCTGGCACACAGTAAAAAAAAAAATTTTTTTTTTTTTTTTTTACTGTGTAGCCACCTACAAATAATTCTTGTTTGAATAACTAAATGCATGGCTATATGGAAGTTTATGGCTCATTGTGGGATCTTGGAGTGGCACTTTGGATCTATATTATTCTGACATAAGGAGTCATAAATGGGACAAAGAAAATAAACCATTTGCAGAAGAGCAAACACAGCCAATGAACAAGAGTCGCAGCAGTATTTTCCTGTTTGTGGAGCTGGTGGGTCAATGAGGTCCTCCTAATTGTATGAATTAATTCATACAATGAAAAAAAAATTGGGGTCTTTCAATGTAGGACTAAAAACAGAAGGAAAGAGCTGTAAAATAGGAATGGAGAAATAGGGGGAGGAGACAAGGATATTAGAGGAGTGTTAGCTTCTTTTTGCTACAGTGACAAATTACCACAAACTTAATGGCTGTGCAGTAAGTGTCAGCATGAATTCAGTCCTCAGGCTGTGGAGACTGATCCAGTCTTCACATTTCCACTTCTCCATCCTCATCACCAGCTATGCTTGTGGTGCTGTCTCTCTGACCCTAGTCACCTGGAGCAAGGTCCGAGCTCACAAGTTAAAAGGACACTGTCCTCCAGGCTGCCAGACAGGCAGACGCCAGGCACAAGTTTGGGGAGTCCATGCAACACCCCCATGTTATGACCTTCTGGTTACAAATTCAGGATTGGTTTCCCACTACCTCTTCAGGATGCCAGCCGCAAGCTTGGGAGTCCACATGACATCCTTACTTTCTGACCTGCTGGCTCCCACTGCCCCTTTGGGTTCAATAATTCACTGGAACAACTACAAATTCAAAGAGTATGCCATACTGAGGACTACAGATTCATAACAGCCAAAAAGGAATGAAGAGATGCATTGGGCCAGATCTGGGTGGGTTCCCAAAGTGGAGCTCCCATATCCCAAGGGATGGGCTACCCTCTCAAGAGCAGATATTCTCATTAACCAGGAAGCTCTCTGAATCTTAGGGTTCCAGGCTTTTAACGGCCAGTCCTTCATGATAGGATAAATTATGCCTCCTCAAGGGCAGGGGTTTGGGGACTATGGCTTAAGGGGACTTCTAAGTCAATTGACAAAATAATGCTATTATGAAAACATTCTGCACCCCACTTTGAAATGTTGCGTCTGGGGTCTTAAATGCTAACAAGCGGCCATCTAAGATGCATCAATTGGTCTCAACCCACCTGGATCAAAGGAAAATGAAGAACACCAAGGTCACACGATAACCATGAGCCCAAGAGACAGAAAGGGCCACATGAACTGGAGACTTACAACATCCTGAGACCAGAAGAACTAGATGGTGCCCAGACACAACCGATGACTGCCCTGAAAGGAAGCACAACAGAGAACCCCTGAGGGAGCAGGAGATCAGTGGGATGCAGACCCCAAATTCTCATAAAAAGACCAGACTTAATGGTCTGACTGAGACTAGAAGAATCACGGCGGTCATGGTCCCCAAACCTTCTGTTGGCCCAGGACAGGAACCATTCCCGAAGACAACTCATCAGACATGGAAGGGACTGGACAATGGGTTGGAGAGAGATGTTGATGAAGAGTGAGCTACTTGTATCAGGTGGACACTTGAGACTGTGTTGGCATCTCCTGTCTGGAGGGGAGATAGGAGGGTAGAGAGGGTTAGAAACTGGCAAAATTGTCATGAAAGGAGAGACTGGAAGGGCTGACTCATTAGGGAGAGAGTAAATGGGAGTATGGAGTAAGGTATATATAAGCTTATATGTGACAGACTGACTCGATTTGTAAACGTTCACTTAGAGCTCAATAAAAATTATTAAAAAAAAAAAAATTATGCCTCCTGAGGCTCGTTGATATCAGCCTCCCAAGTGAGTCTTTTCTGGTCTGGCCAGCCGCCACTCACCAGCATAAATTCTCAGGTGTGGCCTGAAAATCCCAGACCAAGGCACCATGTTACATTGTTAAGTGCCATCCTGTCTGTTCTGACACATAGCAGCCCTACAGACAACTGAACGAAACCCTGCCCAGTCCTGCACCATCCTCACAATTCTTGCTACGTTTGAGCCCATTGTTGCAGCCACTCTGTCAATCCATCTCGTTGAGGGTCTTTCTCTTTTTTGCTGACCCTCTACTTCTCCAGGAACTGGTCCCTCCTGATAACACGTCCAAAGTATGCGAGACAAAGTCCCTCCATCCTCACTTCTAAGAAACATTCTGGCTGTACTTCTTCCAGGACAAATTTGTTCGTTCTTTTTCTGACAGTCCATGGTATATTCAATATTCTTTGCCAATACCATAATTCAAAGGTATCAATTTTTCTTTGGTCTTCCTTATTCACTGCTCAGCTTTTGCATGCATATATGTAATTATGAGTCAGAATTGACTCGACGGCACTGGGTTTGGTTTTTTTTTTTTTTTGTATGTTAATTAAAAAATACTATGGCTTTGATCAGGTGTACCTTAGTCCTCAAAGTGACTTCTTTGCTTTTTAACAATTTAAAGAGGCCTTTTCAGCAGATTTGCCAATGCAGTACATGGTTTGATTTCTTGGCTGCTGCTTCCGTGGGCATTGATTATGGATCCAAGTAAAATGAAATCCTTGGCAACTTTAATCTTTTCTCCATGGATCATGATATTGTTTATTGGTCCAGTTGTGAGGATTTTTGTTTTATGTTCAGGAGTAATCCATACCGAAGCCTGCAGTCTTTGATCTTCATCAGGAATTACTTCAAGTCCTCTTCGCTTTCAGCGAGCAAGATTGTGTCATCTGCATAGCATACTATAACTATATAATATATATTATTATAATATACAATGTATTGTGTAATATATATTGCATATTATAATAATGGAACCCTGGTGGCACAGTGGTTAAAAGCTCAGGTGCTGACCAAAAGATCGGCAGTTCAAATCCACCAGCTGCTCTTTGGAAACCCTATGGGGCAGTTCTATTCTCTGCTATAGGGTAACTATGAGTCAGAATCGACTCAATGGCAATGGGTTCGGTTCTGGTTTTTATTGTAATAATATGTATTATATAAACAAAAACCACACTGCCATCGAGTTGATTCTGACTCATAGCAACCCCATAGGGTTTCCAAGGCTGTAAATCTCTACAAAAGCTGCCTGCTACATCTTTCTTCCATGGAGCTGATGGTGGTTTTAAGCCATCAATGTTTTGGGTAGCAGTTGATCGCTTTAACCGCTGCACCACCAGGGCTCCTTATATATTATATAGCTGTATAATATATGTTGTAACATATAATTCCAGCAACTCTAACTACTCTATGCTAGTATCCACAGGTCGGTTAACTGTGACCATGCTGGTATTCACAGGCCAACAAAGCCTGGAGTGTTCTGGTTATACAAATACCCATCCCTGTTAATAACCAAAGTGTTAGCTATTATACAAGAATGAGCTCTCATCTTCCTCCTGTTTAATGAAGCTGGTGTGAGAATAGTGACACAGACATCCATATACATTATTAGTAGCTATGCAAATAAAAAAAAATGCAAATAGATAACAATTTTTTGAGGAAAAAATTAGGCATGTATTTCAAATCATAAAAATCATCACACCTTCTAATTCAGTTATGTCACTTCTTGAGAATCTATTCTTTAAGAAAAAAAAAATCTAGTCTAAGAAAATAAGCTGAAATATGGGGAAAAAAGCAGAGGTGCAAAATTTTTACCATAGCATTTAGAGGGAAAAATGGAAACATCTTGAATACCCAACTGCAGAAAAATATTTCAGTAAATCATAGTATGTGAGTTCGAGGGACTATCACACGGCTGTAAAAACAGAGAAAAAAACTGGTTATTATGAAGACTATATGTCAACTTGAAAAAAATTACATATGCATATGCATAGCTATTATAATGGGAAGTAAAAAAGCAGGATTTAATACTTTATGCACATTGTGATTACATATCTATGAAACCACCGCATAAAAAAAAATTTTTTTTCCACCATATACATAGGAAAAATACACCCAAAATTCTATCAGCGTTTATGCTACATGGTGGACTTATGGGAACTTTTTTTTCTTTATAATTCAAATTATACTGGAAAAAAACTTTTAAAAATAGGAAGTCACTAATAAGAATTAATAGCACAGTCTTTCTGTAGATGTACCTGCTGGACTCTGAGCCCTGCTCTGTCCGGCGCAGCCTGTTGAGGGCTCTCCTGGGCTGAAGCTGAAGTTTGAGGCTCTTTGATGGTCGTCCTCTTATCTTGCTGGTTAAGGTGGCTAGCACACAGTATCCTCAGACAGACAGCTTTTTCTCTAGACCAGCTAACATGCACAACCCAACTACACTCACCTTTGGCTGTGGTGGACATGGTCTGCCAGAGTAAATGGTCCTGTGACTCATATCTGGAAGGTGCTTTTGTTTTTCATTGCTTCCTTGCTGTTCGAATATTTAAAAATCAGTTCAGACTTTCACTTATACCAAGCATATGTCAGTAATTTAGCCTTGGTTGGAGAGGTTTGATTTTCAGTCCAGGTTTCTGAAATGCAGACCAGGGGACTGGTTCTTTATGGCCATGCTCTACATGGCATTATGGACTCTGTAGGAGTGGGTTTGTGTCCAGAAAAGTAGGAAATTGCTGTACCTGGTGACACAAGAGAAGTGCTTGCTTCAGATTCGGGGGAACGGGGTGCTTTAAAAATCTGAGAGCAACGTAAATAGATGTTGTAGGGATTCTGGCACCAAACTCAGTGATAAATAGACCAAGGATTAGGGAAATGTAGCCCCATACAGCATCTTATCAACCTCAGTCCCCTTGAGGAGATAGCCCTGCCTATGGAGATAAACGACTCCAAAGGGTTTGAAGCCAAAAATGATAATCTGTCCCTGTAAAGCCAGCTTCTTTATCTGTGGGTACAAACAAACAAATGAAACACTAGTTGTCATTGAGTCAATTCCAACCCTTCCATGGAGCCACCTCTGGGTGAGTTTGAAACACCAACTTTTCAGTGAGTAGTTTCGAGCTTATCCATTTGTGCCACCTAGGGATTCCTCCCTAGGGCCAGATCCTTTCAAACCCAGTTGGATTTCCTGCTGTGCCCGGGGCTACCAGGAGAAGCCTGCAGTTGTCCCATTACAATGTAGAACCTGGCAGTAAGTTGCCCTGGTAGAACTTGCCCAGGGGATAAGGGGTGCTCTTCTGGCTCTTGCTTCTCATCTGCTATCTCAGCCATGTCCTTTGTTTCTTCAGTAAAAACCTAAATTTTGTGTCCACACTCCTGCCTATTTTGTGCTTTCTCCCTGTTCTCAATCTCTCTTCATCTTTTCTTCCATAAGGCCCCTCCCCCTCCCTTCTTTCCAATTCCTTTCTGCCTGACCAAGCCTCAGTCTACAACTGCATCCCTGTTCATATGTGTGATGGGTTAAGATTGTGTGTCAGCTTGGCTGGGCCATGATTCTCAACGTTTATATGTGATCACCCCCATGATGGAATCTGCTGCGAGTAGCTAATCAATTAAAAGGGAGTTGTCTTGGGCGTGTGGCCCACATCCAAATATAAGTGGACATTCTGGCTTTTGCCTGCTCTGGATCCTACAGCTGGCTCCTACTTACCTGACCTCCAGTTCTTGGGACTTGAGCTAGCAGCTTACCTGCTGATCTTGGGATTTGTCAATCTTCACAGTGTGTGAGCAAAAGCCCCACTCTCCGATCTGCCGATCTTGGGTTCACCAGCCCCTATGGCTATGCGAACCAGGAGAAGCCTCTATCCTGATCCATGGACTTGGAACATTCCAGCCTGTACAATTGCTTGAGCCATTTCCTTGATATAAATCTCTCTATATATATTTATATGCTTTACTGGTTTTGCTTCGCTAGAGAATCCAGCCTAAGACAGTATGTCATGACAGAAACCCTCCCTTACTGTCAAATTCCAGCATTGCTACCTTTCTCTGATCGGTAAACTATATCATCCCCTGCTTGGGAAATGCAGACCCAGCTAGACTTTACCAGTCAGTACTCTTACCTTCAAACCTTTAGTGCTAACCTTGGAGCTATGCAGGAGTTGGTTAAGAACAAGACTGGCCATAATGTTGTTTGTCAGTGCTTCTGTGCTACCTCCTAGTTTGTAGCATACTGTCTGGGGTCTTAAAAGCTATAAAGTGGCCATCCAAGGCACAAGAATTGGTCTCCACTCAACTGCAGCAGGAAAGGAAGAAGAGCCAGGAATAGAAGGGGAAAGTGGAATGTGTCTGGTTGCCTCCATGAACAACTACCTCCTTTAACATGAGACCAGAAAAACTGGATGGTGCCTGGCTACCATTACAAAACGTTTTGATCAAAGAATCTATAAAAGAATCCTGGTCAAAAGAGGGGAAAATGCAGAACAGAATTTCAAATTCTGATAGAATCCAGACTTTCTGGAGCCATTGAGATTGGGTGAACCCCTGCAACGACTGCCCTGCGATAATCTTTAAACTTTAAACCTTAAGCCAAAACTATCCGCAGAAGTCTCCTTTGAACCAAAAACAAAAAAAAAAACAATAGTTCAGCTTATTTAGTAAACTATGTCTGCCTTGAACATTGTGCTCTTTTAAAGAATTATGTAAGTAATACCCAGTTGACAACAGCAATCTAAGGTTTAGATGAGAAGCTTAGGAGGAAATGAATTAAAGTTAAAGGCGATGGAATAATTTGGAAAAGAATAGCAAGAATGGTTGTACACTGAATTTTACATTTAGAAATTGTTGAAATAGCGTTATCTTTTGCTGTGTATATTTTCAACAACAAAAAAAAAAAGAACAAAATTGGCCAAAAACCAGAAGCAGAGATATGACACCTTGTGATGCTTATGACAGTGTGCCTTGAATTACAGTTACCTGCTTTTGGACAGTAAGCTACTTACGGACAGGGATTTTATCTTATTCATCTTTTATTTCACAAAGCATCTGCCATCTTGCCCAGTAGAGGTGCGCAACAACAGGCTGTTGTTGATGATGGTATTGATGATCGTGATGGCACCTCTCTGAACGTTACACAAGACTGGCTGAGGCACTGCAGTACTTGCAAGAGGCTTGCATTTTCTCAGAGCTCACTGCTTAAGAATGGGAATGAGAAAATTCCACTTCCCATTTGGAATTAGAAATTTCAAATTATTCCAGTTCCATTTGGAATTCAGGTTCCAAACTCACCCATCCTTGGCTGTGTGGGCAGAATTCCACAAGCAGAGCTGAGGGTTTTGAAACCTACCACTTTTCCTTAACTCCTCATTAACTTTAATTCATAAACCAGAGAAGGAAAAAAAAAAAAATACCGTCTCACAAACCGTTGTACTTGATCAGAGAGCCTGTGGCAATATCCGTAATTTAAGTAGGCAAGGAAAGGCCAATGGGAATGTCTCTCAGGGATTAAGGCCTTATTTTCTACAAATATCCTACCCCTGAATACACAGGGTTTGGATCCTGGCTCTGTCTTTCATTAGCTGTGAGACTTCAGACAAACGACTTGATTTTTCTGTGCCTCAGTTTCCTAATTTACCTGGTTCTTGTAAAGAGCCAATGAGTTAATTACCATTAAGCACATAAAAGAGTGCCTGTCACACAGTATGCATATATTATGTCCTATGCACTTATTTTGGAGTCCTGGTTGCACAGCGGTTAAGAGCTCAGCTGCTAATCGAGCAGCTGAATCCTGCAGCTGCTCCCTGGAAACAAACACTATGGGGCAGTTCTACTCTGTCTTATAGGTTTACTATGAGTCAGAATAGACCCAAAGGCAATGGGCTCTTATTTTTTTTTTTTTCTTTTTCTTTAATTGTACTTTAGATGAAGGTTTACAGAACAAACTAGTTTCTCCCCAAACAGTTAGTACATACCTTGTTCTATGATGTTGGTTAACAACCCCACGACATGTCAACACACTCCCTTCTCTACCCTGGGTTCCCTATAACCAGCTTTCCAGTTCCCTCTTGCCTTCTAGTCCCTCCCCCCCAGCCCCCACCCCCCCCCCCCAGGGCTGGTGCGCCCCTCTAGTCTTGTTTTGTTCCATGGGCCTGTTCAGTCTTTGGCTGAAGGGTGAACCTCAGGAGTGAACTCATTACTGAGCTGAAAGGGTGTCTGGGGGCCATACTCTCAGGGTTTCTCCAGTCTCTGTCAGGCCAGCAAATCTGGTCTTTCTTTCTGACTTAAAATTTTGTTCTCCATTTTTTTCCAGCTCTGTCCAGGACCCTCTACTGTGATCGCTGTCAAAGCAGTCAGTGGTAGTAGCTGGGCACCATCTCGTTGTTCTGGACTCAGTCTGGTGGAGGCCATGGTAGACATGATCCATTAGTCCTTTGAGTTAATCTTTCATTTGTATCTTTAGTTTTCTTCATTATTCCTTGCTCCCAAAGGGGTGAGACCAGTGGAGTATCCTAGATGGCCACTCAGAGGCTTTTAAGACCCCAGGTGCTACTCACCAAAGTAGAAGGTAGAACATATTCTTTATAAACTGTTACACCAGTTGAGCCAGATATTCCCCAAGATCATGGTCCCCACAGGCCTCAGCCCAGCAATTCGGTTCCTCAGGAAGTTTGGATGTGTCTACGGGGGCTACCATGACCTGCCTTGTACAGCTTGTGCTGGCTTCCTCTGTATTGTGTACTGTCTTACCCTTCAACAAAGTTTCCACTTATCTATTAAGTATTTTTCCATCGCCACTCCTCTCCTCCCTTGTAACCACCAAAGATTGTTTCTTTTTTTACGTAAACCTTTTCAGGAGTATAGACAGTAGTGGTCTCATACAATATTTGTCCATTCATGATTGACTTATTTCACTCAGCATAATGCTGTCCAGATTCATCCATGTTATAAGATACTTGACAGATTTATCCTTGTTCTTTGTCCCTGCATAATACTCCATTGTGTGTATGTAAAACAGTTTGTTTATCCATTCTTCTGTTGAAAAGCATCTGGGTTGTTTACATCTTTTTGCTATTTTGAACAATGCTGCAATGAACATAGGTGTACATATGTCTGTCCAAGTGACGACTCTTATTTCTCTAGGATATATTCCTAGGATTGGGATTGCTGGATCATACGGTATTTCTATTTCTAGCTTTCTAAGGAAGCGCCATATCATTTTCCAAAATGGCTGGATCATTTTGCATTCCCACCAGCAGTGCATAAGAGTTCCGACCTCCTCACAGCCTCTCCAACACTTGTCATTTCCTGTTTTATTGATTCCTGCCAATAATGCCGGGGTGAGATGGTATCTCATTGTGGTTTTGATTTGCATTTCTCTAATGGCTAGAGATGGTGAGCATTTCCTCAAGCGTCTGTTGGCTGCTTGAATGTCTTCTTTGGTGAAGTGTTTGTTCGTTTCCTTTACCCATTTTTAATTGGATTATCTGTCTTTTTGTTGTAGAGGTGTTAGATTTCCTTGTAGATTTTAGAGATTAGAACTTTATTTGATTTGTAATAGCCAAAAATTTTTTCCCAGTCTGTCGTTCTCTTTTTACTCTTTTGGTGAAGGCTTTTGATGAGCTTAAGTATTTAATTTTTAGAAGATCCCAGTTATGTAGCTTATTCTCTGGAGCTCGTGTGTTGTTGGTTTGTACCCTGTTAATGCCATGTATTAGCACCTCTAGCGTTGATCTATTTTTTCTTCTATGAACGTCATGGTTTTTGGCTTTATATTTAGGTCTTTGATCCATTTTGAATTAGTTTTTGTATATGGTGTGATGTATGGGTCCGGTTTCATTTTTTTTGCAGACGGACATCCAGTTTTGCCAGCACGGTTTGTTAAAAAGACTATCGTTTCACCATTTGATGGGCTTTGGGCCCTTGTCAAAGATCAGGTGACCATAGATGGATGGATTTACATCTGGGTTCTCAATTCTGTTCCAATGATCAATTTATCTGTCATTGTACCAGGCTGTTTTAACTACCATAGCTGTACAGTAGGTTCTGAAGTCAGGTAGTGCAAGTCTTCCTACTTTATTCTTCTTCTTGAATAGTGCTTTACTTATCCAGGGCTTCCTCCCTTTCGATATAAAGTTAATGATAAGTTTTTCCATCTCTTTAAAGAATGTCGTTGGTATTTGGATGGGGATTGCATTGCACTTGTCAGTCGCTTTGGGTAGAATTATCATTTTCACAATGTTAAGTCTACCTATTCATGAGCCTGGTACATTCTTCCATTTATGTAGATCTCTTTTGGTTTCTTGCAGTAGTGTTTTGTAGTTTTGTTTGTATAGGGCTTTTACATCCCTAGTTAGATTTATTCCCAAGTACTTTATTTTTTAGGGGCTATTATAAATTTGGTATTGTTTTCCTGATTCCTTTTCAACATTCTCTTTATGGGCGTATAGGAATCCAACTGATTTTTGTATGTTTACCTTGTACCCTGCTCCTCTGCTGAATATTTCTGTTACTTCTAGTAGTTTTCTCATGAAGTCTTTTGGGTTTTCTATGTATAGTATAATATCATCTGCAAATAGGGAGAGTTTAACTTCTTCATTACCAATTTGTATGCCCTTTATTTCTGTTTCTTGCTTTATTGCTCTAGCTAGCACTTTCAACACAATGATAAATAGGAGTGATGATAAAGGACATCTTTGTCTTGTTCCTGTTCTCAAGGGGAGTGTTTTCAGCCTCTCTCCATTAAGAATGATGGCGGCCATTGGTTTTGTATATATCCCCTTTATTATGTTGAGAAATTTCCCTTCTATACCTATTTTATTGAGAGTTTTTATCAGAAGGGGTGTAGGACTTTGTCAAATATCTTTTCTGCATTGATTGAGATAATCATGTGATCCTTTTCTTTCTTTTTATTTACATGGTGTATTCTGTTAAATGATTTTCTAATGTTGAACCATCCTTGCGTAGCTGGTGTGAATCCTACTTAGTTGTGGTGTATTATTTTTTTGATATGCTGCTGAATTCTAGCGGCTAGAATTTTGTTGAGAATTTTGGCATCTATATTCATGAGAGATATTGGTCTGTAATTTTCTTTTTGTGTGGTGTCTTTGTCTGGTTTCAGTATCAGCGTTATGCTGGCTTCATAGAATGAATTCAAAGTATCGCTTCCTTTTCTATGTTCTGAAATAGTTTGAGTACTGCTGGTATAAGGTCTTCTCTGAATGTTTGGTAGAATTCTCCAGTAAATCCATCTGGGCCAGGGCTTTTTGTTGTTGTTGTTGTTGGGAGTTTTTTTTATTATTATTATTATTATTGCCTTTTCAATCTCTTATTATGGGTCTGTTCAGATTTTCAACATTATTTTGTGTTAGTTTGGGTAGGTGGTGTCTTTCTAGAAATTTGTCCATTTCCTCTAGGTTTTCAAATTTGTTGGAGTATAGTTTTTCATAACAATCTGTTATGATCCTTTTTATTTCAGTTGGGTCTGAGCAATGGGTTCTTATGCACTTATTTATCAGAAAAACGTTGACTCTGCTTTGACCAAATCCCTGTACTTGTTAGGGGATTTCCTAAACACTAGGTTCCCTAAGATAAGTTCCCCTTCTAAATGCAATATCCATCATGAACTGCTTCGGAGCTGTTTCTTTTTGTTAACCACAAAAGCTTACACATCTTGTGCAAGACTCATGTGGGACATCCAATATTGTTCGTCTATCCTTCAAATCCTATTTAACTGAAGAAGTCTAGCTCTCCCTGGAGGTCCACTTGACCTAAACCAGCCCTAACTGACTTTTTTCTTACGAGTTAGACTTTCCAGCATCTCATTGTATACTGCTTTGCAGGTTCTTTCTGTTGAATTAAGTGTGTTAATCTTGTCTGCACAATTTAGCCTTGAGCTCCTTAGAATTAACACATGTTGTAGTAACATCACCTTTGCTTTAAAAGCCCAGAGAAACTGTCTGCCTGGGGTCACAGAGTCAGTTAGGGACACAGCAGGGACTACTCTTCCTACTCCCAGTCCAGTGAACTTGCCAGTTGAGAGCCGGGGTACATCCCATAGTTCCGCTGAGGTCCTCCAGTGCCCAGCACCATGATGAGCTCACTATCAGTGCTCACTCAATATGTACTTATTGATAGAAAATGCCACTCAAGTGCTTTCACTACACTTCTCTAATGAGTACATCACAAGTAAGCCAGGACATAGGCCTTTTCTGGAGATTGTCATATTCAGACACCAAGACAATGCAGACACATTGCCATGACAACGGGTGGGAAAGTGGTGATGATCTAAGCTGGAATAAGTTCTGAGAATTTTTCCTGAGAATCCCAGATGCTGTAATTCCATCTCGCCCCCAAGTCATTATGATACCAGAGAAGGAGTTTCAAGCAGATGCTGGGCGAGAGTCTGGACCTTGGATTCTCATTTTGGAAGATCAGAAACTCCCATCTGTCTTAACACCAATTTGGTCTTCCAAAGAATAGAATAGAACAGACCATATATAATGACCTTGCATCGAAGGTAATCCCCCAGACTTACCTAAATTCGTACACAATGACAAACCAGAACTGGTGAGCTATGGAGACTATAGAATGGAAAAAGCATGGTCTAAGATCTAGGAAGCTTAGCTTGCCTTCCTATCCCTGCTATTATCTAGCTTCTGGAACTGGGGAAAATTGTATTACTTCCCTGAACTTCAGTTTCCTCACCTGTAAATTAAGACGTTATTGTAGTTGATTCCTAAGGTCCTTTCCAGGTCTAACAATCATAAACTAGTCTTAGAGGTAAAACAATGAGACCTCAGCTACTTTTGACTCTGGGTCATCTATCACTACTCCCTTTGACCCAGATTCCCTCCAGGTCTTAGTCTCTGTAAAACAGAACTTTTCGTTTGCCCGATTGTAAGCTTATTTACCACTAATTACAGAACCTGCTTCTGTTAAAATAAAAAGTGTATCATCTTAACACAAGCACCTTAATGTTCCTAACTTTCATTTTAAAAAATAATGAATATTCATGGGGAAAAATATTGACAAATATAAAGAAGTAAACAAAATATCCCATAACCTGGGTATAACCAATGTTAACATCTGTATATACTATGTACTGGGTTGAATTATGTCCCCCGAAAATCCATGTCCACCCAGAACCTCAGAGTGTGACCTTATTTTTTTTTTATTGTACTTTAGATGAAGGTTTACAGAGCAAATTAGTTTCTCATTAAACAATTAATAACAGATATTGTTTTGTGACATTGGTTGCCAACCCCACGACATGCCAACACTCTCCCCTTTTTGATCTTGGTTTCCCCATTACCAGCTCTCCTGTCCCTTCTTGCCTTCTCTTCCTTGTCCTAGGCTGGTGTGCCCATTTAGTCTTGTTTTGTTTTCTGGGCCTGTCTAATCTTTGGCTGAAGGGTAAACCTCAGGAGTGACTTCAGTACTGAGTTAAAAGGATGTCCGGGGGCCATACTCTCGGTATTTCTCCAGTATTGTCACTATACTTTTAAATAGAATCTTCGCAAATGTAGTAAGTTAAGATGAGGTCATACCAGCTCATAGTGAGCTCTAATTCAATGACTGGTACCCTTATAAGAAGAAAGCAGAGACACAGACACACAGAGAGAATGTAAGGACAGACACAGGGAATGGAGTGATGTATTTACAAGCCAAGAAACACCAACAATTGCTAGCAAATGCCAGAAGCTTCAAAAGGCATGAAACAGATTGTCTAGTAGAGTCACCAGAAGGAGCCAATCCTGCTGACACCTTGATTTCAGATATCTAACCCACAGAACTGTAAGACAATAAATTTCTGTTATTTTAAGCTACCCAGTTTGTACAAATTTATTGCAGCAGCCTTGGGAAACTAATACATAATCCTTTCAAATATTTTCTGAGTGTATGTGCATACACATAAATAGAGATTATACTGTATATTCCATTTTATATATGATTTTTTCAGTTAATTCTGTATGGTGAAAAATTTTCCATGCTATAAAATATTTTTCTGTAAGTTATCAAACAATGTCTTTAATATCACATGCAAGTAAAATTTTGCTGAAAATCACTCAAAAGTAGCGTCAGCCATATATCGACAGGGAACTGCCAGAAGTTCAAGCCGGATTCAGAAGAGGAAGTGAAACCAGGGACATCATTGCTGATGTCAGATGGAACTTGGCTGAAAGCAGAGAATACCAGGAAGATGTTTACCTATGTTTCATTGACTATGCAAAGGCATTCAACTGTGTGGATCATAACAAATTATGGATAACATTGTGAAAAATGGGAATTTCAGAACACTTAATTGTGCTCCTGAGGAACCTGTACATGGATCAAGAGGCAGTCATGTGAAGAGAACAAGGGGATTCTGAGTGGTTTAAAGTCAGGAAAGGTGTGTGTCAGGGTTGTATTCTTTCACCATACCTATTCAATCTGTGGAAACTCTGGTGGCATGGTGATTAAGAGCTACAGCTGCTAACCAAAAGGTCGGCAGCTCAAATCCACCAGGCACTCCTTGGGAACTCTATGGGGCAGTTCTACTCTGTCCTATTCAATCTGTATGCTGAGCAAATAATTCAAGAACTTGGACTACATGAAGAAAAATGTGGCATCGGGATTGGAGGAAGACTTATTAACAATCTGCGTTATGCGTATGACTCAACCTTGCTTTCTGAAAGTAAAGAGGACTTGAAGCACTTACTGATGAAATCGAAGACCATGGCCTTCAGTGTGGATTACACCTCAGCGTAAAGAAAACAAAAATCCTCACAACTGGACCAAGAAGCATCATTATGATCCATTGAGAAAAGATAGCAGTTATCAAGGATTTCATTTTACTGGGATCCACAATCAACACCCATGAAAGCAGCTGTCAAGAAATCAAAACATGCATTGCATTGGGTAAAACTGCTGCAAAAGACCTCTTTAAGGTGTTGAAAAGCAAAGATGTCAACTTGAAGACTAAGGTGTGTCTAATCCAAGCCATGATGTTTCCAATCGCCTCATACGCGTGGACAATGAATAAGCAAGGCTGAAGAAGAACTGGAAACCCTGGTGGTGTAGTGGTTAAGTGCTGCGGCTGCTAACCAAAGGGTCAGCAGTTCGTGTCCTCCAGGTGCTCCTTAGAAACTCTGTGGTGCAGTTCTACTCTGTCCTATAGAGTCGCTATGAGTCGGAATCGACTCGACTGCACTGGGTTTGTTTTTTTTGGTTTTTGGAAGAATTGATGCCTTTGAATTGTGGTGTTGGTGAAGAATATTGAATACACCCTGGACTTCCAAAAGAATGAATAAATCTGTCTTGGAAGAAGTGCAACCAGAATGCTCCTTAGATGCAAGAATCGTGAGGCTATGTCTCACATATTTTGGACACATTATCAGGAGGGATCAATCCCTGGAGAAAGACATCATGCTTGGTAAAGTAGAGGGTCAGAGAAAAAAAGGAGGACCCTCAACGAGATGGACTGACATTGTAGCTGCAACAATGCACTCAAGCATAACAGGGATTGTGAGGATGGTGCAGGGCCGGTGGTGCTTTGTTCTGTTGTACACAGGGTTGCTATGACTCGACATTGACTGGATGGCACATAACATCTTATTGTTGTTATCTGCTCTCCGGCTGCTCCAGCCCATGGTGACCCTGTGCACAAGGAAATAAAATGCCGCCCCTTTCTGTGCCATCCCCATAATCAGTTGCAGATCAGACCATTGTAATCCATCAGGTTTTCATTGGCTAACTTTGGAAGTAGATCAGCAGGGCTTTCTCCCTAGTCTGTAGTAATCAGGAAGCTGCAGTGAAACTGTTCAACATCATAGCAACACGAAAGCCTCCACTGACAGATGATTGGTGGCTTTGAATGAGGTTCATTGGCCGGGAATTAAAGCCAGGTTTTTTTTTTTTTCTTCTCCCATATGACAGGGGAGAATCCTACCACTGAATGACCAATGTCTCATCTATCCATCTTGTTGTTGTTGTTTTTAGGTGCTGTCGAGTTGGTATTCTACTCAAAGCAACCCATGTGACTGAGAAGAACTGCCCCTAGGGTTTTCTAGGCTATAATCTTTACAGACCAGGTTGCCAGGTCTTTCTTCCACAGAGCTGCGGGGTGGGTTTGAACCACCACCCTTTCCATTAGCAGTGAAATACTCACCCATTGTGCGACCAGGGCTCCCTATCCATCTTAGTGTCTGAATATTCCATCAAATAGGTATATCAGCATTTATCCAACTGATTCCCTTATGTTAGAATAGTTGGTATGTTAAGGTACAGTCTTGATATGGCCACAAAAGAAAGGCTTTTGAGAAAGGTCACTTGGAGTTCCAAGGACCCCTTTTTGCACTTCTCCTAAAAGGGAAGTGCACCTAGCGAGGGAGCTTCCAGCCATCTGCCTTTTTGGGGGCTTATGTTTTACATTTATACTGCTTGCTCTTACATAGCTATTGATCTGATCATAGGGGGCCCTCTGCTGTTCTCTCTCTTTCTCACAACATATCAGGAACTCTAGTGACAATGAAAGTAATACAGAATAGAAGACAGTTCTCAAATTTTCAAAAGGTCAAAGTATGGTTTCCAGACTGTAAACCTTATGCTGCATCTGTTGGTCATAATTAGAAAGTAGCCAACACAACAATAAAGAAAGAAAAAATATATATGTGTATACATAAGTTAACCATCTTCTTCTATCTCATGCTGAAAATTTTATACTGATTACGTTATATCGGCAGATACATAGAAATATATAGAGATCTATTTATTTTATCTGTTGTGGTTGGCCTTCATAATGTTTTCCTTGATCAGGATTTTCCCGTAAATGAAAAGAGACACATTGGGGAAAATTAGGTCACGGACATGAGCTTTTCTTTCCCTCCCCTTCCTTAATCTTCTTCCCCAATTACAGTTTTCTAATAAGCGAATAAGAGTTTGCATTCCTGTCTGAGGTGTTGATTTCTGGAAACTTTAATTTATATCCCTGAGAACTCTGATATGAAATCTTCTCAACTCACAGATAGTGACTCTGAGACAAAAGTGGAGGAATTCGCCCCAGGCCACACTGTGCATAAGGAGACGTGGCAATGTCAAAACTGAGGCTGCTGACTCTGAGTCTCATGTTCCGACCACATTCCCATCTGCGAGGGCCAGCCATTCTTGCATTTCTTGGGGTAAAGTCAGGATAGGGTTTCAACAAATAAGAGAGCACAACCTACTTATAATCTGAATAGAATGAGTGTTCCTTAGGAAAATACCTTTCACATGAAAGAATAAGTGTAGTAAAGAACTGCTCATCCTTAAGGAAAGATATGATATTTTTCACTCATCTAATAAATATTTATTCAAAAGTACTATGTGTTACTTTGCTATTATTGTTGTTGTTAGGTGCCATCGAGTTGGTTCTGACTCATAGCAACACTATCTACCACAGAACAAAACACTGCCCGGTCCTGTGCCATCCTCACAATTGTTGCTGTGCTTGAGCCCATCACCACAGCCACTGTGTCAATCTATCTCATTGAGGGTCTTCCTCTTTTTCATTGGCCCTCCACTTTACCAAGCATGATGTCCCTTCTCCAGGGACCAATGCCTCCTTATAACATGTCCCAAGTATGTGAGGCGTAGTCTTGCCATCCTTGCTTCTAAGGAGCATTCTGGTCATACTTCTTCCAAGACAGATCTGTTTGTTCTTTCAGCAGGCCACGATATATTCAATATTCTTCACCAACGCCACAATTCAAAGGCATCAATTCTTCTTCGGTCTTCCTTATTCACTGTCCAGCTTTCACATGCATATGATGTGATTGGGTCAGGCACATCTTAGTCTTCAAGGTGACATCTTTGCTTTTCAACGCTTTAAAGAGGTCCTTTGCAGCAGATTTGCCCAATGCAATGAATCTTTTGATTTCTTGACTACTGTTTCCATGGGTGTTGATTGTAGATCGAAATAAAGTGAAATCCTTGAAAACTTCAATCTTTTGAAGTTGTTACCTTGCTAGATACTACATGTAGAAAACACAAGAATAAGGTATAGTTTCCTCTTAATACAAAACAGCCCAAAAGATATCCCATTTATAAAACAGCTTAGAAAAGAGTCTGACACATGGTAATTAATACGTAAATGTTAACCAATCAATCAAAGTATGTAACAATAATGTCAGCTAAAACATGCTTAGTCATTGCTGTTTTCCAAATGCTCTGTAGTCCTTTCTATTAATGCTTACAACAATTTTATGAGAAAGGTACTATTATTATTCCCATCTTTTAGATGGTAAAAATGAGACTTAGAGAGAGAATAAATAGTTTGTTCAAGGTCACAGAGCTAATAAAAGCAGGATTTAAACTAAGTCTATCTGGCTTCAGAGCCCATACCTTTTAACCACAATTCTCTATGCTTCCCTGCCAGGTGATTCTCTTTGTATGAGTGTGTGTGACTTTTGAATATTTAATATATATTTTAGAAAAAAAAAATTCCTCAAAATTTTGTTACATCAATTATTTACATTACCATTCAATGTCCTCTGATTTTTTTATTAATGTACAAATGCATTTTATACTACAACAATTAATCTATATCTATTTATGTTTGGCTGTTTTCACTCAACGTTATTACACATACATGTAATTCCACATATTTAAATTCCACTAACTATATATCATGCTCGTCTGATATAGCACTGGGAGATGAGCCCCCCAGGTTAAAAGGCACTCAAAAGATGACTGGGGAAGAGCTTTCTCCTCAAAGTAGAGTTGACCTTAATGACATGGATGGAGTAAAGCTTTTGGGACCTTCATTTGCTGATGTAGCATGACTCAAAATAAGAAGAAACAGCTCCAAACATCCATTAATAATCGGAACCTGGAATGTACGAAATATGAATCTAGGAAACTTGGGAATCGTCAAAAATGAAATGGAACGCATAAACATCAATATCCTAGGCTTAGTGAGCTGAAATGCACTGGTGTAGGCCATTTTGAATCAGACAATCATATAGTCTACTATGCTGGAAATGACAACTTGAAGAGGAATGGTGTTGCATTCATCGTCAAAAAGAACGTTTCAAGATCTATCCTGAAGTACAACGCTGTCAGTCATAGGATAATATCCGTACGCCTACAAGGAAGACCAGTTAATACGACTATTATTCAAATTTATGCACCAACCACTAGGCCCAAAGATGAAGAAATGGAAGGTTTTTATCAGCTGCTGCAGTCTGAAATTGATCGAACATGCAATCAAGATGCATTGATAATTACTGTCGATTGGAATGCGAAAGTTGGAAACAAAGAAGAAGGATCAGTAGTTGGAAAATATGGCCTTGGTGATAGAAACAATGCCAGAGATCGAGTGATAGAATTTTGCAAGACCAACGGCTTCTTCATTGCAAATACCTTCTTTCACCAACATAAACAGCAACTACACACATGGACCTCGCCAGATGGAACACATAGAAATCAAATTGACTACATCTGTGGAACGAGACAATGGAAAAGCTCAATATCATCAGTCAGAGCAAGCCCAGGGGCCGACTGTGGAATAGACCATCAATTGCTCATACACTAGTTCAAGCTGAAACTGAAGAAAATCAGAGCAAGTCTATGAGAGCCAAAATATGACCTTAAGTATATCCCACCTGAATTAAGAGACCATCCGAAGAATAGATTTGATGCCTTGAACACTAGTGACCAAAGACCAGATGAGTTGTGGAATGACATCAAGGACATCATCCATGAAGAAAGCAAGAGGTCATTGAAAATATAGGAAAGAAAGAAAAGACCAAGATGGATGTCAGAGGAGACTCTGAAACTTGCTCTTCAGGGTCAAGCAGCTAAAGCAAAAGGAAGAATTGATGAAGTAAAGAACTGAACAGAAGATTTCAAAGGGCCTCTCGAGAAGACAAAGTAAAGTATTATTATGACACATGCAAAGAGCTGGAGATGGAAAACCAAAAGGAAAAAACATGATCAGCATTTCTTAAGCTGAAAGAATTGAAGAAAAAATTCAAACCTTGAGTTGCAATAGTGATGGATTCCATGGAGAAAATATTAAACGACACAGGGAGCATCAAAAGAAGGTGAAAGGAATACACAGAGTAATTATACCAAAAAGAATTAGTCGATGTTCAACCATTTCAAGAGGTGACATATGATCAGGAACCGACAATACTGAAGGAAGAAGTCCAAGCTGCTCTGAAGGCATTGGCGAAAAACAAAGCTCCTGGAATTGATGGAATATCAATTGAGATGTTTCAACAAACAGATGCAGCGCTGGAGGTGCTCACTCATCTATGCCAAGAAATATGGAAGACAGCTTCCTGGCCAAATGACTGGAAGAGATCCATATTTATGCCTATTCCCAAGAAAGGTGATCCAACTGAATGTGGAAATTATAGCACAATATCATTAATACCACGTTAGCAAAATTTTGCTGAAGATCATTCAAAAATAGCTGCAGCAGTATATCAACAGGGAACTGCCAGAAATTCAGGCCAGTTTCAGAAGAGGATGTGGAACCAGGGATATCATTGCTGATGTCGGATGGATCCTGGCTGAAAGCAGAGAATACCAGAAGGATGTTTACCTGTGTTTTATTGACTGTGTAAAGGCATTTGACTGTGCGGATCATAACAAACTATGGATAACGTTGCGAAGAATGGGAATTCCAGAACACTTAACTGTGCTTATGAAGAACCTGTACATAGATCAAGAGGCAGTTGTTCGAACAGAACAAGGGGATACTGATTGGTTTAAAGTCAGGAAAGGTGTGCGACAGGGTTGTATTCTTTCACCATACTTATTTAATCTGTGTGCTGAACAAATATACGAGAAGCTGGACTATATGAAGAAGAATGGGGCATCAGGATTGAAGGGAGGCTCATTAACAAGCTGCGTTATGCAGATGACACAACCTTTCTTGCTGAAAGTGAAGAGGACTTGAAGCACTTACTAATGAAGATCAAAGACCACAGCCTTCAGTATGGACTGCACCTCCACATAAAGAAAACAAAAATCCTCACAACTGGACCAATGAGCAGCATCATGATAAACGGAGAAAAGATTGAAGTTGTCAAGGATTTCATTTTACTTGGATCCACAATTAACACCCATGGAAGCAGCAGTCAAGAAATCAAAAGACGCATTGCATTGGGTAAATCTGCTGCAAAGGACTTCTTCAAAGTGTTGAAGAGCAAAGATGTCACCCTGAAGACTAAGGTGCGCCTGACCCAAGCCATGGTATTTTCAATTGCATCATATGTATGTGAAAGCTGGACAATGAATAAGGAAGACCGAAGAGTTGAAGCCTTTGAATCATGGTGTTGGCGAAGAATGTTGAATATACCAGGGACAGCCAAAAGAATGAACAAATCTGTCTTGGAAGAAGTGCAGCCAGAATGCTCCTTAGAGGCAAGGATGGGGAGACTGCATCTTATATACTTTGGACATGTTGTCAGGAGGGATCAGTCCCTTGAGAAGGACACCATGCTTGGCAGTACAGGACCAGCAGAAGAGCGAGACCCTCAAAGAGGTGGATTGACACAGTGTTTGCAACAATGAGCTCAAGCAATACAATGATTGTGGGGATGGCGCAGGACCAGGCAGTGTTTTGTTCTGTTGTGCATAGGGTTGCTATCAGTCGGAACCGACTCAACGGCACCTAACAATAACAACAACAACAACGTATATCATTCTCATGCTGGCATCCATCAAATATATAGTGCTTGTCCATTTCACTATTGTTAGATATTTAAGTTACTACTTCATTTTTGCTATGATGGATAGTATTACTATAGTAAAAAAAATAGCAAGCTAAAAAATATATTCTTTGGTGTAAAAATCTCATTATCATGATTACTGATTCAAATCATTGAACAGCTTGTGAACAGTTTTATTATTACTGGAGTCCCTGGGTGGCACAAACAGTTAAGCGCTCCAGTACTAGCTGAGAGGTTGATGTTTTGAGCTCTTCCAGAGATACCTCGGAAGACAGCTGTGGCAATCTGCTTGTGAAAGGTCACAGCCTTGAAAACCCTATGTAACAGTTCTGCTCTGCACATATGGGGTCTTTATGAGTAGAAAATCAACTCGATGACACCTAAAAACAAGACGGATAGATGAAGCATTGGTCATTCACTGGTAGAATTCTTGCCTGCCATGTGGGAGACCTAGGTTCGATTCCATGAGCCAAAATTGACTTGGCAGCGACTAACGACAAACCATACCAAGTTGCTCTCTCTTCAGAAGGCCTGGCCAATTTACAAAGCCACCAGAAAAGTATCAGTGCACCTCTTAGCCCCTAATCCTGCTAACATTTTTTTTTTTTAAATCGCTTGGTTAGTTTTGCTAATTTAACAGATATGGTGGAACCTCATAAAGAATAATTTCTTCATTATCAGAGAGATTAAAAGTTTTCTGAATTTTCCTACCATAAATATCTGTTATTATTCTTTGTTTTTCTTATACATTAAGGAAATTTTAAAAACTGAGGAAAATGTTTCAACGATCATGCTATAAATAACTCTCAAAAACACTTGTGTTCGATTTCAGTACACAAACATTTTTGGGTTACTTGCAGTTTACTTTGCACAGAACCGTCATAAGACCTAAAAAATTATAAAATAATTGTAATTGGAGAAGTGCTAAAAATTTGTAATTGGAGAAGTGCTAGCTCCCCAAAAAAAGTGGTTTGGTTTGCTGTCGAGTCAATTCCAACTCATAGCAACCCTATAGGACAGAGTAGAACTGCCCCATATAGTTTACAAGGAGTGCCTGGTGAATTTAAACTGTGGACCTCCTGGTTAGCAGCCGTAGTTCTTAACCACTACACCACCAGGGTTTCCAGAGAAGTGCTAAGTAGTACCAATTACCTGACACTGCCATGTAGAAGTCTGATTTAATACCTGAGGTTCTTTAAATGGTAATACCACTCTCAGTGATGCTCCACTGTTGTTTTCTTTAAGAGTTTCAGGCTTCTCTGAGCATCTGATAAAAATCTATGGATGATCTCCACAGAAAATACCCATGTGCATATATTTTGTAAAAGATTTCACAGACTTCTATGGGCCCCTCATTAATAAGTCCTGTTTTAGAGTCATCTTTGGCTGATCTGTGTCATTTTTTCCTTTAAAATGTCTTTCATAACTGTACTTTTCTGTATATTCCCATTGCTTATCCCCCTTCTGTGTCTGGTTTACAGAGAGGAACAGCAGAGGAGAAAAACATAAAGGGATGATTATCAATGATGTCATTGCAGAGATGAGTTCTGTGGTAGGGAAAGCCCAGAGAGCTGTGGAGGAGAGCCACCACCCTAGCCTGAGTCATCGTCTCTCACCCAGACAACTGTAAAAGCTTCCTGATAAGCCTCTCATATTTCTCTTTTGCCTTCTGCCCCAGTCCATTTTGTGCCCAATTATCTGAGATATCTTTTTAAAGTCCAATCATATCATGTTATCACTTCTTGAAACTCTCCAATTACACTAAGAATAGAATTCAAACTCCCATTCATAGCCTCCAAGTTTGTACATGAGCTGGCTCTACCCACTACCCTACTGCATTCTATTTAGTTTAGGCCATTCTAGCCTCACTTTCCTTCATCTGCCTCAGGACATTTGCACTAGCTATTCCCGCTGCCTGGATCACAAGTCTCCTGGAACTTCCCATGACTTACTTTTTCTCTCTTCATTTCGGTCTCAGGCAACTGAAAGGAGCTTTCCCTGACCCCACCATCTAAAGTCTTTGCCCCACCCCAATCACTCTTTTATTCTTTCCCTGTGCTATTGTTTCGTAGCACACTATTGCTTCCAGGCACTTTATATATTGTTTGTTTTCTGTCTGCCATGAAGGCAGGACTTTATTTTCTTGTCTAACCTCAGGGCTTAGAATAATACCCACTACACACAGTAAGTTGCTCAACCAGTATTTGTTAAATAAATGCTGAGGTTACCATGTTGCTTATGCACAATAGACCATATCTGATTCCTGCTCACAGGGCAAACAGTTAAAGGAAGTTTTGTAGAAGTAAAAATTCTTAACTACATCAGTCTCCAGGTTATGAACATACAACTTATGGACAATCATACTTAAGTACTAACTGCCATAAAGCCTATTATATTAAAAATTTGAGTTAAATACATACAATAGTTTGTAACAATGAACACGTGCACTACTTTGTGATGTTCATGAAAATATAGCATGATTTGGAAGTGTTTCTTAAGTGTTTTCTATGCATAGAAAGGTAAAGTACATACTATATACTAAAACAAACAAAACAAGGGTCCAGGAATCTATGCAGTACCAACTGAGATGTTTCAACAAATGGATGCAATGCTGGAAGCACTCATTTGTCTGTGCTAAAAAATTTGGAAGACAACTATCTGGCCAACTGACTAGAAGAGATCCATATTTGTGCCCATTCCAAAGAGGGGTGATCTGATGGAATGTGGAAATCATCAAAAAAAATCACTAACATCACATTCAAGTAAAATTTTGCTGAAGGTCATTCAAAAATAGTTGTGGCAGTACATCAACATGGAACTGACAGAAATTTAAGCTGGATTCAGAAGAGGGCATGGAACGAGAGATATCACTGCTGATGTCAGATGGATCTTGGCTGAAAGCAGAGAATACCAGAAAAGTGTTAACCTATGCTTTATCGACTATGCAAAGGCCTTCGACTGTGTGGATCATAACAAATTATGGACAACATTGCAAAGAATGGGCATTTCATCAAGGACACAAGGTAATTACAAGCCGAAGAGACAGAAAGGGCCACGTAAACCAGAGACTACATCAGCCTGAGACCAGAAGAACTAGATGGTGCCTGGCTATAACTGATGACTGCCCAGACAGGGAACACAACAGAGAACCTCTGAGGGAGCAGGAGAGCAGTGGGATACAGACTCCAAATTCTTGTAAAACGACCAGACTTAATGGTCTGAATGAGACTAGAAGGACCCTGGTAGTCATGGCCCCCAGACTTTCTGTTAGCCCAGGACAGGAACCATTCTCAAAGCCAACTCTTCAGACAGGGATTGGACTGGACAACGAGATAGAAAGGGATGCTGGTGAAGAGTAAGTTCTTGGATCAAGTAGACATTTAAGACTATGTTGCCATCTTCTATCTGGAGGGGATATGAGAGGGCAGAGGGGGTTAGAAGCTGCAGAATGGACACGAAAAGAGAGAGTGGAGGGAAGCAGTGGGCTGTCTCATTAGGGGGAGAGCAATTAGGAGTATATAGTAAGGTGTAAGGTGTATTAGTAAGGTGTATATAAATTTTTGTATGACAGACTGAATTGATTTGTAAACTATCACTTAAAGCACAATAAAAATTTAAAAGAAAAAAAAAGAATGGCCATTTCAGGACACTTAATTGTGTTCATGAAGAACCTGTACATAGATCAAGAGGCAGTTATTCAAACAGAACAAGGCGATACAGAGTGGTTTAAAATCAGGAAAGATGTGCTTCAGGGTTGTAGCCTTTCACCATACTTTTCAATCTGTGTGCTGAGCAAATAAAAAAAAAAATTTGAGAAGCTGGACTATATGGAGAAGAATGGGGCATCAGGATTGGAGGGAGACTCATTAACAACCTGCATTATGCAGATGACACAACCTTGCTTGCTGAAAGCCAAGAGGACTTGAAGCACTTACTGATGAAGAACAAAGCCTACAGCCTTCAATATAGATTACACCTCAACATAAAGAAAACAAAAATCCTCACAACTGGACCAATAAGCAACATCATGATAAACGGAGAAAAGCTTGCAGTTGTCAAGGATTTCATTTTACTTGAATCCACAATCAATGCCCATTGAAGCAGCAGTTGAGAAATCAGACAATGTATTTGCATTGGGCAAATCTGCTGCAAAAGACCTCTTTAAGGTGTTGAAAAGCAAAAATGTCCCTATGAGGACTAAGATGTGTTTGACCCAAGTCATGGTATTTTCAATCACCTCATATGCATTCAACAGCTGGACAATAAATACGGAAGACCAAAGAAGAATTGATGCATTTGAATTATGGTGTTGGCAAAACCCAGCCCAGTGCCATCAAGTCAATTCCGACTCATAATGACCCTATAGGACGATGGTTGGCAAAGAATATTGAATAAAGCATAGACCACCAAAAGAACAAACAAATCTGTATAGAAGAAGTGCAGCCAAAATGCTCCTCGGAAGCAAAGATGGTAAGATTTTATCTCACATGCTTTGGAAACGTTATCAGGAGGGACCAGTCCCTGGAGAAGGACATCATGCTTGGTAGAGGGTCAGTGAAAAAGCGGAAGACCCTCAACAAGATGGATTGACACAGTGGCTGCATCAATGGGTTCAAACATAGCAATGATTGTGAGGATGAAGCACGTGAGTCGTTTTGTTCTGTTGCACGTGAGTTGCTACAAGTCAGAACCAACTCAATGGCACCTAACAGCAACACATGCTAAGACAAACATTTGACTAACCATAGGCCTTTCAGTTAGTACCCAAGCATTTAAACTTTGCACCACATGGGCTCCTTATAACAATTCTTAGCAGGCTGATACTCATGTCTGAGGTTTTCCTATTCTTGTAAAAAATCGGCTTCTAAAGACCAGATTTGTAATTTTTATTTTAAAAAAGGAGGAAGCCGTCATACATTGTGTTTGACAAAAATGCAGTATATGTCTTGGGTATGTCAACCAATGTCACAAAACAATATGTGTATTAATTGTTTAATGAGAAGCTAGTTTGCTCTGTAAACCTTCACCTAAAGCATTATTAAAAAAGAAAAAAATTTCCTCCCCCCCACCAAGTTGTTTTAATTTTTTTAAAAAAAAGAAACACAATATAGTACATGGTAAAGGATTGAAACTACATAGAAATGTTAAATGAGAAGTAAAATTCTTCCTCTGGCAACCGGTTTAGAGGTATGAAAGACAAAGGCAGACAAATCTGGAAACTCTTCAAGGGGTGTTATTACACCCAGCCTGAGCGATTGGACTGATTATGGTTTTGTTTACAGAGTAGGGAACACATTGGAAGAGGGAAATTTTGTTGAGGTGGGGGAGAAAAAGAGATGAGTTATTCTGTTTGGGTATCTGCTTAGTTAAGTGTCCTGTGCAATGTTCAGATTGAGGTTTCTATTTGATTAAATAGATAAATAGCACAGGAGAGATTCAGGACTTATCACAGTATTGGTAATATGGAAATAAAAGAGACAAACCAGAGAGTGTGTACAGAGTGAGAAGAAGCTGAAAGGCAACATTTAAGGGATCACTAAAATTAGGGGGTGGGAAAAGGGAGAATACCCTGCAATGAACTAAGAAGGAATGGTAACTAGAGTTGAACAGAACCAGAGCCTTTGCCCTAGAAATCAAAAGAAGAGAAAGTTTCAAGGAGAGACTTTTGTATAATGCCAAAGAGATGGCAAGTCACAGGGAGACTGAAAGTATCCACTGTATTTGGCATTAGGAGACCACTGTGACATGATGGGGAGACAAATGCCTGATGGAGAAAATGGATGCTGAGTGAATTGCACTGTGCTTACTGGGGTTACCCAGAAGAGCACAAATATGGCAATGCCCATTTATCCCCTGTGTACAGACTCATAAAAACCTCATATGAGGTGAAGAACAAGGAAGCAGAGACAGCAAGTGGAAAGCATTATTTCAAGGAGATGTTTTCAAACAGTTTTGATAACAGGAGGTCATGCTTTAATTTACAGAAAAAGTAGGACACAGAATTATGTATACAGTATACAGTGTGGTGCCAATTGTGTTAAAAAATGGCAAAGAAAATCTGATGCAGTAAGTAGCACAGTAGTAGGAACACGGGTAATTTTTTGTTTGTACTTTCTAAATTTCTTTGGAAAAAAAATCAAACATTAAAAGAGAAGAATGGCTAATTGTTGCCTCAGAGAAAACAGAGAGAAAAAGATCAGAGGAGCTAAAGAAAGGACTATAGCCTGAGACAGGACAATAGACTCCAGGAGTAACAAGAGAGGATGGAAATGGTGATTTTCCTCATCATCAAGGGCCATACCCTATTCTTAGCTCCCCTCCCTCCTACCCACCATTCAAGCCTTTTCTTCCCAGATTTTGTCTGCTGACGTTCAATTACGTGAACAATGAATTTTTCTTACATAAATCCCACTGCTGTTGAGTCAATTCCAACTCATAGCAACCTTATAGGACAGAGTAGAGCTGCCACATAGGGTTTCCAAGGCTGTAATCTTTATGGAAGCGGACTGCCACATCTTTCTCCCTGATGCAGCTGGTGGGTTTGAACCATCGACCCTTTCAGTTAGCAGCCAAGTGTTTTAAGCACTGTGACACTAGGGCTCCTTTTTTTTTTTTTTTTTACATAAGAGGAACATTTTAGAGTTTGAACTATATACACCAGTTGCCATCTAGTTGGTTCTGACTCTTGACAACCCTATGTGTTTCAGAGTAGAATTGTGCTCCACGGGATTTTCAATGGCTATGATTTTTTAGAAGTAGATTGCCAGGTCTTTCTTCTGAGGTGCTTCTGAGTGGACTGAACCTCCAACCTTTCCTTTAGCAGCCAAGCACTGTTAACCACAAGCACACACAAAAACAGCTGCTGTTGCCTTGATTCCTACTCATGGCAATCCCAAGTGTATCAGAGTAGAACTATGCTCCGGAGAGTTTTGGATGGCTAATTTTTCAGAAGTACATCACTAGCCTTTCTTCCAAAGTGCCTCTGAGTGGACTCCAACCAACCACCTTCCAGTTAGCAGCTGAACGTTAACCATTTGTACAAAGCAGGAACAACTATCGCACTTAAAACAGGCCAATATATGTCCGCTGAATTGACATATGGATGAATGAATTGGGTAGGAAGATAGAAAAGTGAAACTGAGACCCACAAGAGATGACACAGAGTGCCCTGTGATAATAATCACTGGAATGAGCTTTATATTTCTGCTGTTTTTCAAACAAAGTGGTTTTTATAGCTTTAGTTTATTTCTTTGAACGGCATATAATGTATATCACAAACACTTGATTCAGTGATGTGGTGCAAAAAGGCTGTAAGCATTTGTATTAAAGCCATAGAAATAAGATGCACCTAAAACAGACATTAAATAACTTAGCAATGTTCACTTCATTTGACCACCCTGGTGGCACAGTGGTTAAGAGCTCAGCTGGTAACCAAAACGTGAGCAGTTGGAATCCACCAGCCGCTCCTTGGAAACCCTACGAAGCAGTTCTACTCTGTCCCGTAAGGTAGCTATGAGTTAGAATCGTGGCAACGGGTATGTATATAGTTCAAATCCTGAAATGTTCCCCCTATGTTATGTAAAAGTTTACTGTTCATCTAATTGAATGTCAACAGGTAAAACGGGGGGAGAGAGTCAGAGGTGCGGGAGAGAAGAGCCATGAAATGCCATTATAAATGGACATCATTTGACCTTTTCTTTTACTCGTTTGCCTTCTTCCTCCCTCCTTCCCTTCATTTACATTTCTTTTTCGTCGTTTCTTCACTTTCTCCCTTAAATCTTGCCTTTCTCTGAGTCCCTCTTTTCGCTTCCCCTTCCCTCCTCCTGGACCCGCGCCCTGCCTCCCAGCACGCTGGTCAGCTCCTCTTGCCGGCTCGCTGGCTCAGCCCCGCCCACTCGGAGCTCGAGTCACGAGTCCGGGGTCAGTGAGCAGCGACGGAGGCGGTGCGAGGTGGGGATTCCGCAGCGCGCATGGGCGGAGCCGGGTGCGCGGGCCGCCCCAGCTATATCTGCGCCTGCGCGGCGCTGCTGCGGGGCCAGTCGGGACGGAGGAGACAAGATGGCGCTGCGGACGATGCGGGGGATCGTGAATGGGGCCGCACCCGAGCTACCCAAGGCCACCAGTGGGCCCGTGGTGGGAGCTCGGGAACAGGCGCTGGCAGTTAGCCGGAACTACCTCTCCCAGCCTCGCCTCAGTGAGTATCAGAGAGCAAGACGAACGCTGTCTTTGCTACTTAGCCCTGCCCCTTGCACCCGCTCACCTGCTTGGCCCTCGGGGGGTGGGTGGTATTTATTTTTCTCTGCGGCGTTCCTCTGACCCTGACACATGTAGATCTGTCTGTAGAAGGAGGTTTGCGTGCACCCTACATTTTCGGAACGTAGGTGGGCCGAGGACAAGAGCACCAAGGGGACCCTTTTTCTGGGATGGTGGGCTCCTGGCTATTGCCCCACCGTCTCCAAGTTCCCCGAAAGTGGAGCATTCTCAGGCACAAGCGCTTGCTTCCTGTCTCGGAGGGCCGCTTCTTGTCACTTCAGTTTTTATCTTCCCTTGACCACGTTTGGATATTTTAGTGGTCGAGGGAACGCCCCTTCCATGGTCTCCCGCTGGTGAGGAACTCAGGTCCTGTCGTGAGGCTTCTGAGAGCGCGGACAGTGCAGTGCGGTCGCTGACGTGGTCAGGCCTTTGGTGGATGGAGCTCAGGCCCGCAGTCAGAGGAGATGTGGCAGCTTGTTCAGTGGAGGGGCTGCTCTGATACCTAGATATCAGAGAACACTAGAGCTGAAAAGGATCCTGCAGGTCACCTAGTCCAGCCCTCTCGTTTTACAAGTGAGAAACCTAAGGTTCTGGGAAGGGTAGGACTTGCCAGGTTTCAGACACCTAATTAGTGGCAGAGCAGGAACTAAAAATCCAGTTTCTTAATTCTTGGTGGACCTTTTTCTAGTATTGCCTCTTCATTTACTGATTAGTTAACCATCCTAGGTTGAGTGCAAGATTATCTTGGAGACGCCAAGCAGCTTTGTCCATACTACATAGCTGTGCATGTTAAGTGCTGTTGTGATTATAAAAAAATTTTAATATACCAGGTTTAAACGGACAAGTCAGCAGTTCAGGAAGAAATGGTTTTTGATTACACTTGTGAAGTATCAAACCTCTTCACAGCATCCTTGGAAGCTGGGCATGAGTCTCGGAAGTAGACTTTTTTTTTTTTTTTTAACTTGGGAAAGTGTAGGATATTTCTTTCCTCAGGTGGTGAGCCTGCATCTGCACTGGTTAATTGCCAGAGCGCCAGTCTGTGGGTGGCTCATTGGTTAATTTCAGATGAAGGGCTTTAGTCAGGGCGCTTTCCAGCCTGACTAATCCTACCGTGGTCTGTCACTGGGTCATGTGATAGCACTGCAGTGTGAGAAGGAAGGAAAGCACACTTGATTCTATAGATTGCTAAGACTTTGCTTTTTACACTGGGAATTACTTGGATTAGAGACTGCCTGTCGGGTATTTATATGAAACCTGAAGTAAGTGTTTTGGGAAATTGACAGATGTTGCATTATTTTATAGGCTGTGATAATAAGTTTACACTTAAAAATTACAAATTCTCTTTTATAAACTGTATTTGTATGCTTTTCTTTGGATAGGACAGATAGGCTAATGATGCTTGTAGAAAAAGGTTATAAGGGTGCATTAGTCAGTCTCCTTATAATTACTCATTCAGTGTCAATTCAGAGAGTATCAACTGAAATAATGATAACATTTAAACAGCACTGTATGATTAAGGTTGTAAGACTTTAGGGAATGAGTAATATTCTGTGTTTGTGTGTTTAACCAGTGGCCGAAGAACTTACCTTTTTTTAATCCCTAGTTTGCACTTGAGTACAACCAAAAGGTTGGCAGTTTGAATTCACCCAGTGGGGCCACGGAAGGAAGCCTTGGCAATCCATTTCTGTAAAGATTACAGCCAAGAAAACCGTATGGAGCAGTTCTACTCTGTCACATGGGGTCGACATGAGTCAGAATTGACCTGACAGCAATGGGTTTTGGTTTATAAGGGTCCAGGAAGGAACAGTCACCAGCAGCCTCTGACCTGCTGGGTCCCTACGGACCCGGTGTCTCTCTGTTTAATCTCACTGCAATGGAGGCCTTGACTGGGGATGTCGGAAGCAAAGAAATTCATGTGAGGTTGGGGGAACCTGGCCACTTGTGTGTGTAGACTTATTCTACATGCATTCCGGTTTCCCACTTACCAACTTGTGTCATCTTGGAAAAGTTACTTTACCTCCCTGAACCTCACAGCACTAAAAATAGCTCATACCGTATGGCTTTTCTATTAGGAGAGAATGAAATAGGCTATGGAAATTGCTTAGACCAGTGCCTGGCACACAGTAAGTGCTCAATGTGAACATGCCATACTAGTTGCCGCCAAGTCGATTCTGAATCATGGTGACCCCAAGTGTGTCAGAGTAGAACTAGCACAGTGCCTGCCACATAGAGAAACCAAAACCAAACTAAGCCCACTGCCATTGAGTCAGTTACAACTGATAACGACCCTATAGGACAGAAGAGAACTGCCCATAGGGTTTCCAAGGCTGTAAATCTTTATAGAAGCAGACTGCCACATCTTCCTCCCTCGGAACTGCTGGTGGGTTCAAACTGCCAACCTTTCAGTTAGCAGCCTGGTGCTGAACCACAGCACCACCACATAGAAGGTGTCCGAAATTGTTGTATAACTTGCATTTAAATTCCCTGTTCTGATAGTTTAGAGAATAGATTCTTAACATGGATTAAGTCAGTAGGGAGTTGTTACTTAATTGGGTTGATTTGAGTTCCCCTTCGGTACCTCTGTTGTTTTGAAAAACGTAAACAATATACTTAGGCCAATAACTAACTACATTCGAATATCTTTTTCCTGTTTTGCCACATTATTGATTCTAGTCAACAGCTTTAGTTGCTTCTGAATATATATTTATTAACCTCTTTATTTTTCTAGTTAAAGATTGATGATATCATCTTAGGTGATAGGTAATTATAGTTATTTAATATGTGCTTTTCGAGTGAAGGAATGGAATAATATTAGTAGTTCCACTGTACAAATTGGACCTGTTTAAAAACAGTTTGAAGATTATAGCGCTGTTAACAAGAAATGGAAAATGACATATGCAGTCTTAAGATTAGAAAATGACCCTCAGCACTTTAGTCAAATTTCCGAAGTCACGGGGAAGGAAAACTTGATTTTCTTTTAAACCTTGAGCAGGGTTCAGTAATATACTTAGAGCTCGTGGACACTAAACATTTTGAATTAGATTGTCTCCATTGTTCTTGAGATCCTAGATCAACTAACCTGAAGTTCCTTACATCATAAACCAGAGCTAGTCCCAGCAGAAAGTCAAATTAAGGAATCCGCCTTTTTCTAGAACTTCTCCTTCCTCAGGTTCTCACTGCTCAGGGTGTGGGTCTCTACTGTTCTTGCACAATGCAAGATGGGTTTTTGTTTCACTACTAAGGCGGAGGCTAGGACTAGGTCTCTTATTGTGCAAAGGCTATTGAATTTTCTCTGGAAAATTTCACAATCATTAAGTAATGTTAGTTGTACATTGGACAGTCTTATATCCTGCAGGAGGAAGAGGATGTCATCTGACAAAATGGGCTTCTTAAAACTTTTGTAGCTTTTGGTTTTTAAATGTTAATTTCATAAATATTTATTGCCTGCTTGGTAGTTCAAAATCAAAGATGTGACTTTTTAGTGTAAAATGTGTTAAGCAGGTAATGTAATGTAATGTAAACATGTATCTGCTGTATTGTCAGAAGTTCGGGTTGTCCCTCATATATCTACCTATGGACCAAGGTTCTTATTCATTTGGAAATTTTCAAGAGGACAGTGGTCATTATTTTGGCAAATAGAAATATTTATGGAATTTCTGAATGAGTTTCGAGTTTCTTGAGGAGACAGGTTCATGTCTTTGGCAGCCTTAATCTAAACTGATATCTCTACTTTAGGCTGTTATTGGTAATGGCTGAATAAATATTGTCGAGGGATAAAATGTAGTATTTGATATCATTTCGTTTGCAAATTCTTTTATTACATGGGAAAGAGCTATAGTTTATATATAAACTATCTTCTAGAACCTGTCTATACTCTGAGTACTAGAAACTGTAATTTCCATGTTTTTAAATGATACTGGAAATTAAATTCATAAATAGTATGGGGTCATAGAATACCCACTTTAGAGTAAAATACACATGTATAAAAGTTCTAATCTGTGCTCCCCCATTTAGTAACAAGGCAACTGTAGGCAGATCACTTAATTCTGAGACCCTTAGTTTCCTTAAGTTGTGATGGTGGTATCAGCCTTGCTTACCCAACAGTGTTTTATGAAGATAGGGGGATAGTGTTTGTTCAGTGGTAGAATTCTCACCTTCCATGTGTGACACCCAGGTTTGATTCAGGGCGCACCTCATGGTGCAGCCACCACTGGTCTGTCAGTGGAAGCTTGCATGTTGCTGTGATGCTAACAGGTTTCAGTGGAGCTTCCAGACTATGACAGACTAGGAAGAAATGCCTGGTGATCTGCTTCTGAAAATAAACCAGTGAAAACCATATGGATCACAACAATCTGATACACAACTGGTCATGGAAGTGGCACAGAACTAGGCAGTATTGCTTTCCATTGTGTGTGGGGCCACCATGTGTGGGGGTGACTCTGTGGCAGCTGACAGCAATGTGAAGATGCTCTTTAAAAGTGTTACTTTCTAAATATAAAGTTTGGTGGTGTTTTTATGTAGTGTGGGTTATGAAGTTTACAATATATCATTTATCGGTATATATCCATTGCTGTCAAGTCAGTTCCAAGTCATAGCTGTAGGATAGAGTAGAAGAAACTGCTACCCTATAGCTTCCAAGTCTATAACCTTTACAGAAGCAAGACTGCCACATCTTTCTCCCACGGAGGGCCTGGTGGGGTCCAACTGCTGACCTTTCGGTTAGCAGCCAAGCACTTAACCAGTGCACTACCAGGGCCCCTTATTTATTGGTTTAGTGTGTGTGTGTGTGTGTGTGTGTGTGTGTGTGTATATATCAGTCTAGCTTAAACCAAACGGATTTCTTAACCTTTGATTTAATTGCATTGGTCGTCTCCTGTTTTTTGTGCTTTTCAGCGAGGATGAACTGCTGAGGCATCGCCATCAGATACTCTGTTCTCTACTTAAACTCTCCCGGTGACTACACTCCATTGGAGAAGGATTGTTTTGCAGTATTGACAAAACGTAGACACTAGGGAAATATTGCCCAGTGCATTGAATAGTAAAAATGACTTATTTTTCATAACTAAAGTTGCAGACTTATAAAATTATTTTAGGTGTTGTAGCTAGATAAGTCTTGCAAATGACCAGACCATAAAAACAATCACTTCGGTTTTAGAGTTTGGGCTGTGATATAGCCATAGAGTTAAAGAACAAGTGACTCTGGGACCAGACTATATGGATTGAGATTCTTCAGCAAGTTACTTAATTTCTCTGAGAATCATTTTTCTCATCTAAAGCTTGGGATAAGAATAGTTATTACCTCATAATTTTGTTATGGAGATTAAATGAGAATTCTTGATAAGTACTCATTAAATGTGTGTTGGTATTAATCAGTTAACTTGTAGGATATTAGGCTTTTTCAAAAAAGGCTGTTCTTTAGATGAAGTAGAATCTTGTCTTCTGAGTAGAAGTCAGCTTGATTCACTGTTTCCAGGAAGAGCCATGACTGGTGTTTCTTTTTCTCAGTCATACTTTTGCTCGTGACTGGCAAAACTTAATAATTTTGAAGGAGGTTGAATTTTAAACGGGAGATTTTTTTTTTTTTTAATTGTACTTTAGATGAAGATTTACAGAAGAAACTGGTTTCTCATCAAACAGTACACACATTGTTCTATGACATTGGTTAACCACCCCACGATGTGTCAACACTCTCCCTTCTCAACCCTGGGCTCCCTATTACCAGCTTTCCTCTTCCCTCCTGCCTTCCACTCCCTGCCCCAGGGCTGGTGCTCCACTTTAGTCTTGTTTTGTTCCATGGGTCTGTTCAGTCTTTGGCCGAAGGGTGACCCTCAGGAATGACCTCATTACTGAGATGAAAGGGTGTCCGGGGGCCATACTCTCAGGGTTTCTCCAGGTTCTGTCAGGCCAGAAAGTCCGGTCTTTCTTTTTGAGTTAGAATTTTGTTCTACATTTTTCTCCAGCTGTGTTCGGGACCCTCTATTGTGATCCCAGTCAGGGCAGTCAGTGGTGGTAGCCGGGCACCATCTAGTTGTTCTGGTCTCAGTCTGGTGGAGGCCATGGTAGATGTGGTCCATTAGTCCTTTGGACTAATCTCTCCCTGTATCTTTGGTTTTCTTCCTTCTTCCTTGCTCCCAAAGGGGTGAGACCAATGCAGTTCCGTAGATGGCCGCTCATGGGGTTTTAAGACCCCAAACGCCACTCACTAAAGTAGAATATAGAACATATTCTTTATAAACTATCTTATGCCACTTCAGCTAGATGTTCCTGAGATCATGGTCCCTACAGTCCTCAGCCAAGCAATTCAGCCCCTCAGGGAGTTTAGATGTGTCAATGGAGCTACCGTGACCTTGCCTTGTACAGGTTGTACTGGCTTGCCTAGTATTATGTACTGTCTTACACTTCACCAAAGTTTCCACCCTTACCTCTTGTCTATTAAGTGTTTTATTGTGCTTTGGATGAAGGTTTACAGAGCAAACTAGCTTCTCATTAAACAGTTAGTACACATACTGTTTTATGGCATTGGTTAACAACCCCACGACATGTCAACACTCTCCCTTCTTGACCTTGGGTTCCCTATTACCAGCTTTTCTGTCCCCTCCTGCCTTCTAGTCCTTGCCCTTGGGCTGGTATTCCCCTTTAATCTCATTTTGTTTTACGGGCCTGTCTAATCTTTGGCTGAAGGGTGAACTTCAGGGAGCGACTTCATTACTGAACTAAAAGGGTGTCTAGGGGCCATACTCTCGGCGTATCTCCAGTCTCTGTCAGGCCAGTAAATCGTGTTTTTTTTGTGAGTTAGAATTTTGTTCTATATTTTTCTCCTGCTCTGTCCAGGACCCTCTATTGAGATCCCTGTCAGAGCAGTCGGTGGTGGTAGCCAGGCAGCATCCAGTTGTACTGGACTCGGTCTGAGTCTGGTGGAGGCCGTGGTAGTTGTGGTCCATTAGTCTTTTGGACTAGTCTTTCCCTTTAAACATGAGATTCCGAAGCATCCTTGTGGTACCAGGTAGAAGCTCAAAGGCGATGCAAATCTTGTTGATAAAGTAAAGAGAATTTTAAGCACCTGAAGGATTTTACTGATGTTACATTTTATTCAAAATAGTTGCCTATAAATCTCAACTAGATCTCCCCTGAAGCCCTGGTGGTATGTAGTGGTTAAGAGCTCAGCTGCTAACCAGAAAGTCAGCAATTTAAATCTACCACCTGCTCCTTGGAAACCCTGTGGGGCAGTTCTACTCTGTCCTGTAGGGTCGCTGCGAGTTGGGATCGACCTGACTGCAGCGGGTTTGGTTTTGGTAGATCTCCCCCACCACCACCACCCCCAACTCTTTCTACTCCCCGCCGCCCCCTACCTGTTTAGGGAAAGATTTTGAAAAGTCTTGTATTTCTGTATTTTTTTAAAACTGGCCTCTAAGAAAAAATGTTTCTACTCGGAAGTCACTAAAAAAGCATTGTTTTAAAATGAGAACAGTGAAGAAATTTTTTTAATAGGTTGGGATTATGTTTTAAAAAGTATTTGATTATTTTAAAACAACGGGAGGGATTTTAATAAAAGTGGCAGAAAACGTAGCAAGTGGGGGTTTTTCTAGTAATCTTAGAGGAATGATTAATCCCTTTAGATTATCACACATTGAAGCAGTTTAGCTTTCTTTTTAAGTTGTGACTTGTCTTTTATCTAAGGTAATTAAAAAAAAAAAAGCCAGTGTACAGGCTTCTCTTGAGACATTTACAGATATATTCAAGCAAATATTTAATGTGTGGACTTAAATGTCCAGTTGGTGTGAATGAAAGGGGCTCCTGATAGTGCTTGCCTACTCTACCTCAGCATTTGTACCAGGGCACATCCTTCTTGGCCTTAGGCTGAAGGAATTGTGTTTTTAATTCTGAAGCCCCTTGAGTGAACAGACTGATTATTCTTAGAACCATTCTTGAGAGTCTGTGTTTGTGCCAGGAATCTCTACCTAAGCTCATTATAAGACCTCAGAAGATATCAAACAAGTGTAGTGAAATAAGTCAGCCACAAAGGAACAAATAATGTATGATGCCACTTACATGAAATGCCTTGAGTAGGCAAGTGTATAGAGACCAAAGTTTATTAATGGTTACCAGGCCCAGGTAGGAGGGAGGAAAAATGGAGGAGTCACTGCTTATTTCATCTATTCTAATTTCAAATTTAGTTGATTCTGACGTCGTCTGTTAGAGTGTTCTTTTTTACATTTAATGAACATTACACTTGACATAGGTGTGATACGGTTGAAGATTGGCTACTTTTCTATAATGAAGGATTTTGGTAGTACCTTATAGAGTAGACTAAGAGATTACTTCTAGGGCATAATTTGCAGTGTCTGAACTGACAGTATTATTTGACTTTTTATAGAAGAGGCACTTATTTAACTTGACCTCTGGCTTCTCATTTCATTGTCCATTCTCTCCTTTTTAAAGTTCTTTTCCCGTAATTTTTATGACACCATTTTATCATGGCTTTTTTCCTTACAGATTATATTTTGTATTTCCAGTACATTTGCCTTGTTATTGTGTGTCATCAAGTCAGTGCTGACTCATAGCAGTCCTACAGGACAGAGCAGACTTGCCCCAGAGGGTTTCCAAGGCTGTAAACCATACGGAAGCAGACTGCCACATCTTCCTCTTGAGGAGCAGCTGGCGAGTTTGAATTGCCGATCTTTTGGTTAGCAGCCAAGCGCTTAACCAAAATGCCACCAGGGCTCCTTGCATTTGCCTTACAGACTATAGTTTGTCACATTTCCTCTGTAAGTTCTGTTACTTCTGCTTAAACTTAATGATTCCCTTCCCCTCCCTCATCTACTTTACTAACTCCTATCCCAAGGTTCAGAGCCCTGGTGGCACAGTGGTTGCATTTGGCAGCTTACCAAATAGTTTGCAGTTTAGATCCACCAGCCGCTCTTTGAAAACCCTATGGGGCAGTTCTCCTCTGCCCTGTAGGATCTCTAGGAGTCCTTAATACACTTGATGGCAACTGGTTTATCCCAAGATTCAGCCTTAAGTGCCACCTCCTATAAAACTTTGTCTTTTCTCCCTGGAAAGTAAGTACAACTGCTGTTTTTTCTGTGTGCACACAAAACCTTTGCACAGCTCATCTTATCACATTGTAACTACCTGGCATCACCCTTCCCCGCCGTAAGATTGTAACGCTTCGAAGAGGAGTCTTCAGGTCTCCTCCTTATTTGTTTCTGTATCTTGAGCGCCTAGAACAATGACAGGGCTGGCTGGAGTAGGGGCTGAAATTGTTTCTGGTTGGATGAGGGTAGACTACGAAAAGCTGTACAGCACAGGTATATTTCATAAATACATTGAAACATGTTTTAACTATTCGAGCGTTCCATATTATAAAAGTTGTAATAAAGTAGAGAGAGGTTTTTTGATAATACCAGGGAGGTAGTTTAGGATGTTTTGCCATTTGACTACAGCTGACTCTTCTGTGTTTCTTTCCAGCATACAAGACAGTATCAGGAGTCAATGGTCCACTAGTGATTTTAGATCATGTTAAGGTAATACCACTGTCTGTTATAATCTGACCATTTATGAAGTTAAATATCCTGTAACTCTTTTAAAATTTATGTTATGTTTTTAAGCCATTCCTTGACCTGAATGTCAGTGCTACACAGGAGCCAAGAATTTTACACCAGAAGTCAGAAGACCAGATTCCAGTACTGGATCTACTGTGAATTCTGTTTGTAGCATTGAGTCCCTCATCTGCAAAAAAAAAAAAAGAGAGAGAGAGACAAATAATGTTCATCCTTCATGTCTCACAAGGTTATTAGGAAGAAAAACAGAAATATTTGTGAGTGTGCATTATGAACTGTAGGATACCGTCCAGATATCTGCTATCATAGGACCCGTAACTCATAGACTGCCATGTGTTACAGCTATTTGCACACTTGTCTTCTCTACTAAATTTTAAGCTCTCTGAGTGTGTAAAGATTATTACCTTTTCTTTGTGGGCTTGGTGTTCAAGTATTGAATGAACAAGAATATATTATTTCAACAGTGGCAAAGACCCGAAAGCAAAGAATAGCGTTTACCTATTCAGTTTGTAAGTATCTTTAGTTATATATAATGTTTTCACCCACACCTATATATAAGAACTATGAACACTATCATTGTTATCCTGGAAAAAGAGGTATGGGGTATAGTCTTTAAATGACACATTGGGCTCAGCCTTCTGCCTGAGCTCTATGATCAGAATATCTTGAGAGAAGATAATTTATATAATACGCTTTCTAGAACAGTAATTCTATAATGATCGTTATTGGTGTGGGGTAAGGGATGAGGCACACAATTACTAGTTTGTTGAGAGAGGTTAATGATACGAGTATGTTGGCATGTGGCCCCTCTGGAAGCAGAAAAATATTGGGGAAACATTCCTTAAAGACCAGAGTGCGCTGACTTGTCAGCTTTATTACTAAGATGACATTTTTGTGTGTGACAAGGTACCTGTACAAATTAATCTCAAGATTAACCATAGCAAATTTACTTCCTGGCCACTGTTTCATTCTAATCTGCAGATTGACTCAAAGCCTCAATATATAGCACCCTTACACGGTACAGTATTCAGGCAAGCACTGATGAATGTTTTGTGAAAGAGAAGTGCCTACACTTTTGGGGGGGAGGGGGGAGGAAAATATTAGGAAGCTTTCTTTTTTTCTTTCTTCTTTTCTATTAGTTGAAATTTTAGGTTCATATTTTTTAAGTTTTCATATTTGAACTTCAACTGTTTTAAGTGCTGAGTTCAGCATAGAAAATATGACGGTGAACAATAGAAATGGCTCTGTTCCTGCTGGAGCCATAAGTAAATATATAATTAAAAAATTATGGTGTGTGCTGTGAAGGGTAAGTGTAGGAAACTATGAGAGACAATAACCAGGAAGAAGTTAGAAAATATCTTTGAGGAAGCAGTTTTAAGGGAGCTAAAAAAATTTTTGCTAATTATTATTTTATGGTATACCTCCAGGTAAGGAGAGACTATTAAACAAATTTACCACCAGATTTAGGTCTTTTTGTTTTGTTTTGTTTTTCTTTAACAAACTCCCTGGTATTCTTCACAATCTCCCCCATGTCACCCCAAGGTTTAGCTTTGCATTTTCTCATTTGCTTTCTCAGACCTGTGACAGGTTTTATTTTTGGGTTTTGGTGTTAACGTAAAGCATACATACAGAATGAAGGAACAGATAGGTAATCTCCCACACATTGTGTTAGAGGATAACGGAAGATGGAAAGCTGCTCCCCAGCGCATTTCAGAAGTTAGTGTTACTTTGATTCCAAAGCTAGACAAAAGGTAGCGCTGGAAAAGAGAAATACAGCCATTTTCACTTAAAAACACAGATGCCAGAATTCATAGTAAAATACATTCATGTGTTAGGTATTAGCAAAAATAACTATGTAAAAAAAACAAAAAATTATGACAAAGTAGAGTTTATCTCAGCAACACAAAGGTGATTTGACATTAGAAAATATATCAGTGTCATTCAGCACATTTATGGATTAAACTAGAAAAGTCTTATGCTCTTTTCAGTAAATACAGAAAAAGTATTTGATTAAATACTCATTTCTTAAAAGAAAAAGCCCTCCTAGAAAACGAGAGTAAAACAAACTTTTGTTTAACTTCTTAGAGGATGTTCACCACAACCTTTAGCAGGCAGCGTACTTAAGGAGAAACTCTAGAAACATTCTCATTTGAATCTGGAGCAAAACGAAGATGTCTGGTGTCATCATCACTATTCACCCTTGTTACTTGGAACCTAGCCAATACTGTGAGAAAAAGGCTATAAAAGGATTAGAAAGGAAACAGCATGAACTATCATCGTTTCTCGTGGGGCTTTAGTAATTCAGTAGTAGAATTCGTGCCTTCTATGTGGGAGACCTGGGTTTGGTTCCCAGCCAGTACACCTCACGCACAGCCACTACCTGTCTGTCAGTAGAGGCTTGCATGACACTGTGGGGCTGTGAAGGTCTCGGTGGAGCTTCCAGACTTAGGTGGACGTACGACAGCGTGGCCGGTGAAAACCCTGTGAGTCACAGTGATCCAGTATACAACCTATCATGTGGATGACCCAGGATCGGGCAGCATGTCCTTCCATTGTGCGTGGGGTTGCCATGTGTTAGGGGCCAACTTGATGGCAGCAAACAGTCATTTCTTGATATGATTAACTAAACAGAAAATCTAAGCCATTCAGTGGACTGACTGTTAGAAACAGTGAAACAGTGGTAGGGGACAGTTGCTGGATATAGGATCAGTCTGCAGAAACCAGTAGTGTTCTAGATGCTAGAAGTAACTGATTGAATTAAAAAAACATAAAACTTTGTACAAAGACGTGGAACCAAAACCAAACAGTTGCTGTCAAGCCGACTCCAACGCACAGTAACCCCAGGTGCGTCAGAGTAGGACTGGGCACCGGAGGGTCTTCAGTAGCTGAGATTCTGGCAGTACGTTGCCAGGCCTTTCTTCCCAAGCACCTCTGGGTGGACTTGAACCTCCAGCCTTTCAGTTAGCAGGCAGATGCATTAACTGTTTGTACCACTCAAGGACTTCAGTGACATCAAAGAAGATATAATAAATGGAGGTTCCATATTCATGAATGGAAAAATTGAAAATCCCTAAATTAATCTGTAAATTCATTTATTTCTAGCCATAGTCCCGAAAGTATGTATGTGTATGTGTCAGTGGCACTGACAAACTGATTTAAAAATTCATATGCAAGAGTAAAGTTCAGTGCTTGCAATGATAATGCTGCAAAAGAATGAGAAAAGAGACTTCCCCTGCCAGATAACAAAATAAGGTAGAAAGTTATTAAGAATAAGGATTTGGCACAGGAATCAGCAGATATCAGTGGAACAAAATTAAACGTCCTGAAACAGTGGTCTGACCTAGCACATGAGAACTTGGTACATGACAGGCACATTGTAAGTCAACAGGGAGCACTTGGGGCTTTTTAGTAAATATTGTTGTAGCAATTTAGTTTTCCATATTAAATAAAAATAAAATTAGATATCAAAAATGAATCCAGATGGATTAAAGACCCAAACATGAAAAATGAAATATAAAACTATTAGAAGAAACTATAGGAGACTGTCTTTATAACTTCAGGTTGGAAAATTTTCCTAAACAAGACAAAAAGGTGCAAGTCATACAGGAAATCATTTTATTACATAAAAATTATTAAAAACTTCCGTATGACAACATAAACTATTAAAAAACAAGAAACAGGGAAAACATTTTTGCAAAGGAATTACTATCCAGAATATATAAACTACTGCCAATAAATAAGAAAAACAAATCCTGTAGCAAAGTGAGGAAAGGATATTAGCAATACATTCATAGGAAATGAAGTCTGAATTGTCAGTAAACATGAAAAGATGCTCAGTATTATGAGAAATTAGGAAAATGCAAATTTAAAAGATGCCATTTTTTAATTTCTAAAAATGGCAAAAATTTAACAATATAAGGAAGGCAGTGGTGTAGGGGAAGGATATTTTTGTGCACTGCTAGGGAGATTGTCAGTTGATAACGGTTGCTCTCCAGAGTGATGTGGCTGAAGACAAGCATACCCTGTACCCCATCATCAGGGAATCCCTGGCACACTTGCATGAGGAGCTACATGCAAGATTGTTCATTTCAGCGTAATCACTGAGGCATCACAGTTTAATCGGCAGGCTTTTTTTTTTTTCCCTTCATGTCACACAAAATAGCGATGCATCTTTTGATAGATTATGTTGCTAAAATAAATATTTACATGACAGATCAAAGCAAAAAGTCAAAAACAAAAGTTGCAGAATGATTCATGCAGTATATTGCGATTTATATAAAACACTTTACAATATATTTTTGGGAATGTGTCATAAAATATTAAAAATGGATTAGAGGAATACGTATCTGATTAGGAGAATTGGAGGTGGAGTGGGTTAAGGGAGATGTTAGCATTATTTTATTATATTAATAATTTTATTAGTAACATTTTATCCCTCTACTGCCCCCCAAAAAGCACACATGTGATTATGCACACACAGTCCAGAGGCAAACACCGGTTCTGAGTGGTGGGAACACGGGTATTTGTATTTTTTGCACCTTTCTGTAGTCTCAGAATTTTAAAACATTTGCACACAGGAGAAAAGAAATGTAAATGCCATATTTTATGGATTTAAGACCTTTCTCCTTAGTATGTTTGCCAGTATGCATGTCAGTACTGTTTTATTAAGACTTCAGTACCCGAGGACATTATACCTCAGTATGTACTTGTGTGGAGGTTGGGGCGGGGGGAGCGTGTGCACGCACACAGGCTGTGTGGAGATACAGCATACGGAGTACTTAGGGGAGGAGTTTTTTGGGGGGAGGACTCTTAAAATGTTGGTTATTGATCCTTTATTTCTTCCTATTTAGTTTCCCAGATATGCTGAGATTGTCCACTTGACATTACCAGATGGTACGAAGAGAAGTGGACAAGTTCTAGAAGTTAGTGGTTCTAAAGCAGTGGTTCAGGTGAGCATCACTTTGAGAACTCAATTGAACTTTTTCCTAATCTGAAAACATAGGGAACACTGCTTGTTTTTTCTAGTATTTAATTGAATGAAATGATGTTTTTAGAGATTGTTTACTGGCCATGGAAAAAAAATACTATTTTTGCTTTTTTTTGGCGGAGGGTGGGGGGGGCCCTGATATCAGCTACCTGTCTATATTGTTCTAGCCCAATAGCTCCACCAGTAAAATTGCTTTTTTTCAGTGGATAAAATGAAGCAGAAAGTCACACAGGAGAGACATGAAAACCAGAATTCAGTGATTATAGGTTAAAACCAAAACGATATCTTGGGGAGGAGCCTGTTCCTTTAAATTGTTTCTTAAAATCCCTGATTTTTACTGGTAACTTGATTATGAGAAATGCCAGTTTTCTCAAATAATTTGCTCTCCTAAAAAAAAATTTAGAGCAAGCTTGGCAGACTTTCTATAAAAGGCCAGATAATAAGTACTTTAGGCTTTGTGAGGCCACGTAAGGTCTCTGTTGCATAATCTTACTTTTCTCTCTTTTATTTTGTTAACAACCATTTATAAATGTAAAAACATTTAGCTTGCCTGTCAGATTTAGCCTGCAGGCATAGCTTGCCAACCCTTAGTCTAAAGATTAATGTGAACATTTCTTTGTACTTGTATTAATATAGTGTCTGTTTATGTATTTCACTTTATATGGGCTGTTTAACAGATAAAATTTAAGTACCCATGTAAATTTCTGATAACATCTCTTCCTTGATAGGTATTTGAAGGTACTTCAGGGATAGATGCCAAGAAAACGTCCTGTGAGTTTACTGGAGATATTCTCCGAACACCGGTGTCTGAGGATATGCTTGGTGAGTGGATATAATTATTCTTCTGAGCAGAGATCTTGTTTCCTTCTAAACACATTGCCAGAAAGTCTAGAAAAGTAATGAACATTTAGAAATCATTGTCCACTCTGTTCTGTCTTACTGTTTTACAGGTCGGGTATTCAATGGGTCAGGAAAACCCATTGACAGAGGCCCTGTTGTGCTGGCTGAAGACTTCCTTGACATCATGGGTAGGGACAGTGATGGATTTCTGTGTTTGGGGGAAAATAACCTCTACCTATATTGTACCTTTACCAGATGGAGGGGGGGGTTGGGCGGGTGGGTGGCTGTGGCTGTGTGTGTGTGTGTGTGATTGTTCTAAGTAGGTAACATTTTACCAATAATTTCCTTGACTATTTCCATATTGAATAAAATTATTTTCCATAGAGACCATCTTTACAAATATAAAGATCTTCTGTATCTTTACATATAATATCTTAAAACACTATAAAATATCACTACAGGCTAGTGAAATGTAAATGGTAAAATCATGGCTTTGAAATAAGGATTCCTGTCTTACTTACTTTGCCCTTGTTTAACTTGAGGAACTTTTTCTGCTACCATATATTTTGTGAAGGTACAAAAGACTCACGGAAAATAATTATTTTAATAGTTTCAGGTTTCAAGAATAACTGATTTTTTTTTTTTTAAGAGTAGAAAGAAATGCTTTATACTATTCTGATCTTATGCTGCTTTTTGTTTTTCTTTTCATTTGATTTCTACTTCCATTCCCAAACAACGTGCAGACATATTAAAATTTTCTCTTTTGGAAATGTATTAGGCCAGCCAATCAATCCTCAGTGTCGAATCTACCCAGAGGAGATGATTCAAACTGGTATTTCAGCCATAGATGGCATGAACAGCATTGCCAGGGGGCAGAAAATTCCTATCTTTTCTGCTGCTGGCTTACCACACAATGAGGTGAGAACGAGGATGTGGTTGGTGGAAAATTTAACTAACGGAGAAGTATTTCTAAATTGACAAACCAAATAAAGGGTTTTCAGAAAAAATACCTAATGTTATATCATGATTTCTGTCTTCTTAGCTATGTATCTTTGAAAAAAGTACAAAATGTTTTTGTTGGTGATAGACCTATAAAACATCCCAATTTCATTCGTAATTACAATTCCAGAAAGTTAGATAAAACTTACTTCTTTGTAGACATGTAATCCTAGATTTTAACTCAGTTCTTTTATAATCCTCATCAGATTGCAGCTCAAATCTGTCGTCAGGCTGGTTTGGTAAAGAAATCCAAAGACGTAGCAGACTACAGTGAAGAGAATTTCGCAATCGTATTTGCTGCTATGGGCGTAAGTATAATTATTTTCGATTTTAGTGCAGTGTGTAAAACTAAATATTTGTGTTAATGGAACAGTGTGGTAAACTACACATAAATAGCTGACTCTCTCTAGGTGGACACAGGTGGAGAAATTGCCAACTTGACGTGTTGGCCAGACCACAGAGTGAAATTTAGCATTTGACTGTGAGACTGAAGATTGATGCTCCTCTGGCCTGCAGCAGGCTGTTCACTCGGTTGGCTTGTACGGGAACCTTTTGGGTGTTTGAAAGCTTAAGAATAGGAAAAATTCAGATTCATGGCCTGGCCTTGATTAGGAATAGATGTTAAGAATTTTCTTCTCCTAGCACTGATTAAATTATTGCTATTTAGGTAAACATGGAAACCGCCCGATTCTTCAAGTCCGACTTTGAAGAAAATGGCTCAATGGACAATGTCTGCCTCTTTTTGAATTTGGCTAATGACCCAACGTAAGTAAATAAAGCTAGCTATTTCTTCTTTTCACCAGGATCAAAAATGTTACCTTGTTTTCTGAGACTATTGTTGTTGAGTCGATTCTGACTCAGAGTTACCCCATAGGACATAGTAGAACTGTGTATAGGGCCTCCGAGGCTGAAATCCTTACAGGAGCAGATCACCAGGTCTTTTCTCCCACTGAGCATCTTGTGGGTCAGAACTGCCCACCTTTCGGTTAGCACTTAACCATTGCACCACCAGGGCTCCTCTTTTCTAAGACTAAACCAAAACCAAACCAGTTGAAATTGAGTAGGTTCCGACTCATAGCAACCCCATAGGACTCTGTAGAACTGCTGCCCCATAGGGTTTTGAGAGTGGTAAATTTTTATGGAAGCAGACTGCCACATCTTTCTCTCTCAGAGGGGCTCATAGGTTCAAACCATTGACCTTTCGGTTAGCAGGCGAGAGACAAAAAATACTTGTCTCACAGGATTGTTTTACATATTAAAATAAGATCACACCTACATTATAAATTGCCTAGCACATACACAGAGTGGATACTTAGGAAATCACTCTTTTCTCTTGACTGAGAAATCTGGCCTCTATTTCTTTTCCCACTTTCTCTCACCCTCTTAGTTTTGAGATACTTATATCGTTCTGAGAAATTATGAGGCATTTATAAAGTAATCAACTTACACTTTGTAGCAGTAAATAATTCTTATTATAAAATGTATGAAACATCTCTGCCTTGCTTGGGAGTTTTTAAAGTAACAATTTGTTTAAACTTTGAAAAGGAAGACTGTATACTATTTCTAGAATCTTTTGGATTTGTTTTTGGCCTTTTCATCTGAGTGACATAGGACTTAATGTCCCATTTCAGCATTGAGCGAATCATCACTCCCCGCCTGGCTCTAACCACAGCCGAATTTCTGGCCTACCAGTGTGAGAAGCACGTACTGGTTATCCTCACAGACATGAGTTCTTATGCTGAAGCACTCCGAGAGGTAACTTTTTGTTTTTTGCTTTTCATTTTTTATACCTGTTGTTATCAGAGAGGATCTGGTGCTTGACCATGGTAACTGTTCAATTAATTTTTTTTTCTCAATTAAAACAGGTCCATTTTTGGGGTTATCTTGACCTTAGCAAGTTTTCATTTTTCTTTTCTCATGTTTTTTAAACTTTATTATCTATTTATCAATAGAATACCCTAATCAGAAAGGAAAATAAGGCATCTTTTGTATCTCTCAACTTGGCAAAATGATTAGAAGGTGAGATTTAAGTTATCAATGAATTTATCATGCTGTTACTCTCTCTCTGGATTAAGAACTGATTGTGAAAGGGAGTAAATAATGCCAGCTATTTCTTCATTCCTTTCCCAAAAAGTTTGTCTCTACCCAGATTGTCAGTGTTTAACCATCTTCAGGATTCCACTTTTAATGATGTTAGCGTTTAAATAGATGAAGACCATTTTCTGGCAGTACCTTTCAGAACTTTTTCCTTCAGAAAACCCCGTGTTTTTTGAGGAACAGTGTTAAGAATCTACCAGTACGTCTCAGAAGTTTTAGGATATTTGTTCTACAAGTTACTGAAATTTTGAGTAAGCACGTAGAAAGGAAGAAGACCTCTGAAGGGGTATGCTATATAATTATCTAGATTCTTAAAATTCCCTAAAATCGTTCTCCATATTTCACTCTATTACAGTGCTTTTTCAGACTAGCTGGTGAAGGACTAGTTTTTTGTTTCCCTATCTATTGCAGACTAATACTTTTATAAAATACAGTAGAAATGAATTATTATAAAAGTGAAAAAAATTTTAAAGATTTGTAATGTACAAGCCCTGAATGTTTTTTATTATTAGATTTAACAGACATGAAATTATTCTGTCAAATTGCCATTAAAGTTTTTAGATGCTCATCTCAGTTTCTCTATTATTGAACACTGGTAACTCCAGACCACGTTCTGAGTAGAACTATTACAGTTCACTCTGTCGAAGGTTTCAAAATATCCTTAAAAGTTGCACCTTGTGATGCTTTAGGGTTCTTGGTGGTTGTAGATTAGTTAATATATATGCCTGTGTTCTACTGTGCATATCTCTTAAGAGAAAGACCATCATTACTATTCTTATTTTGTGCAGTGGAACAGACTGCTAGCTTTGTGGTCTTGGGAAATTATTTAACTTATCTGACTCTTGATTCCAACTGTAAATTGGGGATAACAACATTCTCTTCTCTCATAGTGCTGTCGTGAGAGTTAAACAATATGGGTAAATGTGGCACGTAAATCCAGGCCTACATTTCCTTCACTTTTGTCATAAATATGGCCAGGTCCATAGCATGAACTGTACCTCGTGAACAAAAAATGTTCTCTCAGTTTTAAAACTGTCTTCAATTTATAAAATTGCAAGTAGATTTTCTTCTAGCAAAACTGTTTAAAGATTTACATTATGGCAATATGGTTTTAACAAAAAACTTTTGATCCCCTATTGTCATCATTTTCGTTGCAGGATAATTTGAAGTTATGTTTCTCGAAGATATTTCTAAAACATGTTCAAACAAACATATTCTAACCAAACTTTACTTTTAATATTCTGGTGTGTGATATTCTTTTCCTTGATTTACTGTTAGGTTTCAGCAGCCAGAGAAGAAGTTCCAGGTCGTCGAGGTTTCCCAGGTTACATGTATACAGATTTAGCGACAATATATGAACGTGCTGGCCGAGTGGAAGGTAGAAATGGCTCTATTACTCAGATCCCAATTCTCACCATGCCTAATGATGGTAAGTTCTCAGTTTTTAGAATATAGTAGATCTAATCTTTTTTTTTTTTTAATCATTGTAAGAGGAGCCCTGGTGGTACAGCAGTTAAGCACTCGGCTGCTAATCAAAAGCTTGGTGGTTCAAACTCACCAGCCACTCCACAGGAGAAAGACGTGGCAGTTTGATTCCATAAAGATCATAGCCTTGGAAATCCTACAGAGCAATCCTACTGCATGCTATAGGGTTGCTGTGCGTTGGAATCAACTCAAGGCAATGGGGTTTTAATCGTTCTAAGGACTTTGAGTCTAAGAGAGAAGACTATATAACTTTTTTTTTTCTTTTCCCTTTGACCACATGACTTTTGGAGTTGAAATTCTTTTGAGAGCTTATCCTCCAAGAGTTCGCCTTAGGTAGAATAATTTTTTTTCTTTTAAAAATTACCTGTAATTATCATTTTGTAGAAGAAAAATCAATTTTCTTTGTAATTTGAATTTTTTTAATTTTCATTTATTTTGTTTATTAAGCAGAAGGCACTCACTAAATTTCACTTATTGAAATTTATATATCATTATATCTAAGGAATTGCAAAAAAAAAAAACAATTTGTGGCCTCTACTTAATTTACTAAATCTAGTTGAGGACATATTTTGTGTATGTGCGTCAATAATTTAAGGCAGCTTATGTGCAGTGCCGAACGAAGGCATAGAAAGTAAACACCACAGACTTCAGAGAACAGAATGATCACCAAAGGCAGGTTAGAATCTGCTTTCTTGTATTCCGTATGTGAAGGCGCCCAGTGCAGTGCCTCTGAGCGTGTGCTCAGAGTGGCTTCGGGGGTGAAGATCGTTTGGCATTTCTCTTACATTATTGCCTTTTTGTCCTTATCTCAGTTTTTAAAAATTACTTTTATGAGATGTTTTCAAAAACAGTACTAACTCACTGTGTTGAGCACTGTTCTGATTACTTTATAACTATTAACTCATTTGATCCTCATAGCAACTTTGAGGTTGGTGTTGTACTCTGAGGCACAGGGAGGTAAAATAATTTGCCAAGGTTAAGAAGTAATATAGTCTGAATTTGTAATTCACACTAACCATTGTACTCTGCTGCCTCCTGATATGAAAATGATTTTTTCCTGGGAAATAGTCACTTTCCTATGTTATTTAACAGATGTAGAAATGTATTGCTTTTTGGGACCTCTTTCCTGCGTGAGTACTGTTCCTTTACTTGTCTAATATCTTTATATTTTCCATGTTCAGATGTTACATTTCCATCTATTATGGCTTGTGAACTGAGAATATTCTCTCAGTAATGTTCTCAGTATATATGTCAGGTTGACAAATTTCTGCAAGGGAACTTCATGTTTAGAAATGGAATTTTATTTATATTTTGGGGGGAGGTCACATAACTAGAAGAAATAGTGCTTTTTTTTGAGGGTAGCTAATTTACCTCATAGTACCAACACATGTCTAACAGTGTGCTGGAAACAAACTGCCTAGTGTGGTAGCTGCTAGCCACATGTAGTTATTTTAGTTTAAATTAATTAATATTAAATAAAATTTGAAATCCAGTTTTTCAGTTGCATTAGCCACATTTCAGGGACTCAATAGCCACGTGTTGCTAGTAGCTGCCTAATGGGCCAGCATAGATGTCACTGCAGAAAAGTCTTTTGTGTAGCATTGTTCCAGGTAAATGCTGTAGGTAAAACAGATTAACTTCTTGTGGGTTTGGTTATATCAAATGGTCACTTTAACTAAAACGCCATGTTTAATGTAAAATGTCTTCCTCTGGTAGATATCACCCACCCCATCCCTGACTTGACTGGATATATTACAGAGGGTCAAATCTATGTGGACAGGCAGCTGCATAATAGACAGGTATTTGATTTTTGAACAATGCTGTGCAACTTATTTAAACCTCCTCTTAATTGGTACTGTTTTGTGACTTTGGCTTTTGCTCTTAGGAATTATTTTGTTTAGAAAAGATCAACTTGATTTCTATAATAGAATTGTTTCTGTATACTAAAATTCTGATGTGACTAAGTGCTAGAATTAAGAATTAAATTTTCACTTTTCTTTATTGTGCCTTAAAATGGAGTCAGTTATCCCAAAGAACTTTCGGGGGTATTTTATTCCATAATGGTATAATTTCCCAATCATGTTATTAACTTAAAAAAAAAAAAAAGATTTTTGATGGATCTCTAATAGATACTGGCTTCTAAAATCAGCTTTTAGGTGGAATTATTTTTAAGCTCTTAGTTTTCTATATGATGTTATGAATCAGTTCAGAATACCATTTAGATTTGAGACTATGGTACTGTAAGACAGATGGAGAAAATTTGTAGACTTTCAGTATAGTCTTGTACTGTTTTGTAGATTTCACTTTTAGGATTTGACAATGTAAATAATTTTTTTCTCCTGTTCCACCTAAGATTTACCCACCTATTAATGTGCTACCCTCATTATCACGGTTAATGAAGTCTGCTATCGGAGAAGGTATGACCAGAAAGGATCATGCTGACGTGTCCAACCAGCTGGTACGTATGTCCTCCTGAGAATGGTGTTTGAAAGAAATGAGTACCTTTGTCATTCTACTCTTTACTGTCTTACACCTCTTGTATTTCTCCCTTATCACTTTTCTTCTCCTCCATCCAAAAAGAAAAAAAAGTAAGCATGTGTGTGTGTGTGTACCTCCTGCATTAGTAGAATTTTAATGTAGGCTTGATGTAGACTATAACTCATTAGAACCCAATTAGTCTTTTTCTCATAAGGATAAATACTGGTAAGATTAAAATATATACGCTTGAAATCCATGTCCAATGATGTATAGTTTCTAAATAAAAAAATAATAATAAAGCCGTTTTACGTTTTTATTAGTAATTTTAATAATCATTCATAAAAGGATACTTTAACATATTTCTTGCTTAACATATTAAGCAGTCACCAGAACACTGAAGTATACAGTTTTCTATGCTCTGTGAAATCCTCTGTTTATATGTTAGGTTGTACACCAACCGCAAATAAAGAAAAATACTTTTGACCTTAAAGTAGAAATGCTAAACCTGATATCACAAATATTTTTACTAAGTGGAGCCACACAGCAAACTTGTCGGTGGTTTAAGTATGAATTCTTGTTTCAAAACACTCTGTAAAATGTAAACTCGTTTCGACATACTGACATATTGAGGAAATGTGTTTTTTGGTAGAGAATTGGTAATGTCTCTTCTACATGCCTCAACGCTCCCTTCTGAGTGACACTATAATAAATTTTTCCTATATTTGTATATGAACTTTATATGAATTATGTTTATAAATAACAGTGAAATTTCTTTTGTGGTCTCTTAGGATGACAGTTACAGCAATACACTGACATATCCTAGACTACTGTTCATGTGTAGTCATACCTGCGTTCATCTAAACCTTTTCTCTCTTCAGTATGCCTGCTATGCTATTGGCAAGGATGTCCAAGCCATGAAAGCTGTAGTTGGAGAAGAAGCACTTACCTCAGATGATCTTCTTTACTTGGAATTTCTACAAAAGTTTGAGAGGAACTTTATTGCTCAGGGTAAGATGGCTATCTTTTTAGGAACATAAACAGCCTCATGGGTGATTTTGAAGATTTCTTTCCCAGCCTGAGAGCATTTATTTTGGCCTCTATTCGGTTTTCCTTCTGGTTAGAGAAGAAGTTCTGTCAGTCTCCTCCTGGGCCATATTTTTGCTGGGTCTTCCCCTCTGCCTTTTAAACATCTTGGGAAAATCTTAACTTGATTATCCAGTTATTTGTCTACCACCTTACTGTTTTCCTTCCTTCATTGCCAAACTCCTTGAAAGATGATCTGTACTTCTGAAGCCTCCTTACCACCGGCCTTCTGTTGTACTAGCTCCAGTGACTTCTCATTGCCGGTTCTCCCTCATCATAAATAATCTTTCTGAAATGACCTTCTCTGGCTGTGGGAGTTGTGGACTTTTCTGATTGATCTTCTGTTTCCATCTCTTTTCTGCTTTCTTGTATTCCTGCCCCTTAATTAATTGTTAATGATCCAAGAGGCTTTGTGACCTTACTTTATGTGCTTTTTTTCCTAGCATTGACTTTTACCTTATGCTGTTAACTACCTTCTTTCTAATGCTCTAATCCCATGTCTCCACATGTCTTAAACCTATACACCAAACCCATTGCTGTTGAGTCGATTCCAACTCATAGTGACCCTGTAGGACAGAGTGGAACTGCCTCATAGGGTTTCCAAAGCTGTAAATCCTTACAGAAGCAGACTGCCACATCTTTCTCCCACAGAGCAGCTGGTGAGTTCACACTGGTTGGTAGCTGAGCATTTAACCACTGTGCCACCAGGGCTCACTCTCCTAATGCCTTAGGGAATACCTTTATGATTCATGCTCCCATTCCCCCTCAGGCTCAACATGGTCAGAACCAAAGTTTTTTCCCAACTGACTTCTATCTAGCAATTCCCTTTTCAATTTCTGTCTACCTTTGGCATGACCATTGCCCTAGGTAACCAAACTTAGTAGCTGGACGTTATTCTTAACCGTCATTTATTCCCCAGTGATCAATTACTGGCTAATTTGTATTGTCCTCTTTTAAAATACCCTGTTCTGTTTTCATTTGCATTCAGTGTCTAAGTCCAGTGTTCCTCAAACTTTAATATGCTTTTGAGTAACTGGAGGTCTTGTTAAAAATGCAGTTTCTGATTCAGTGGATTTGAATGAAGCCAGAGGTTCTGTAGTTCTCTAAGCTCCCAGGTGATGCCAGAGCTGCTGGTCTCTGACCACTCTTTGAGTCAGACTACACTCAGAATCTTCAGGCCCTAGTCCAAGCTTTTGTCTCGTGATCCTGGGCCTTTAGTACCACGTTTCTCACCAGTCCTCTGACTCCCTGTATGCCATTGCCAGATTAAATTTATTGCCAATTTTATCAATTATCCCTTTACTAAAAAGAGTATAGTGTTTTTTTGTTTCGTTTTTGATTACATATCATATGTAGAATTTATAAGTTGTTTAGCTTGGTCTCTACCCTGCCACCCTGTCACTGCCTTCTTCAACCAAGGAATCAGTATGGCTAAGGTTCTTGGTTCTTTTCTGACCGGAAGAACTTCATTTTTATTTTTTTAAGGTATTGAAGTTCTGCCTCAAAAAGGAACAGTCATATACTTTTTAGAGTTTAATGTTAATGTAAAATTTTATTTTATAAACAGACAATACACAGATCCTAAGTGTACAGCTTGATGCATTCTTCCAGTGTAAACAAAACTACTGTAACCACCGCTGAGGTCAGAATAGAATATTACTAGTGTAGGGCTAGCAAATCCCACTTCTGACACCAGCCGCATCATGTGAGAACTTCAAAATCCCATTCTGTCCTCAACTATGAGGATATAACAAATCCCCACTTGTTACTTCTCTGTTATTCTTATATCAGCCATCCATGTGGCACTTCTTTTCGCTGACCTTAGCCACCTAGAACTAAATTAAACATCATTCTTCAGACTGCTGAATAGGCAGGTGACAGCCACAGGTTTGGGAGTCCATACAACATTCTAACTTCTCATCTGCTGGCTACAAATTCAGGGTTTTTCCTCTGCCCCTTAAGGATGCCAGCCATAAGCTTAGGAATCCCCCCTGAGCGCCCTCAGTTCTGACCTGTTGGCTCCTACTGCTACTTTGGGATCAATAATTCGATGGAATGATTCACAGAACTCATGCAGAGTGCTATGTGTATGATTATAGTTTTATTATAGCAAAAAAATATACAAACAGATGCCTAGGATGAGGTCTGGGAGGGTTCCAGTGCAGTTTCCATGTCACAACAGGCACATTACCCTTCCACATGCATGGATGTCTTTTACTAACCAGGAAGCCCATAGAACTTCTATGTCCACCGCCTTTATTGGCTTCACTACGTAGTCATGATGGAGGCCTTATTGCATAGGCATGATTGATTGAATCATGCTCCCCTTCCTCCCTGAAGTCAGCTGGTATCAGGCTGCCAGGTGGTCTTTGTGGCATGGCTAGTCCCCCATTCATTTGCGTAAATCCTCCAGTGTTGTTTAGATATCATTCAATAGATTTCAAGGGTCTAGAGTTATCTCAAGGAGCCCTGGTGGAGCAAAGGTTGAGCACTTAGCAGCTAACCGAAAGGTTGGCAGTTGGAACCCACCCAGCAGCTCTGTGGGAGAAAGACCTGGTGATCTGCTTTCATAAAGATTACAGCCAAAAAAACCCTATGGGGCAGTTCTGCTCTGTCACATGGGGTCGCTATGAGTCAGAATCAACTTGAAAGCACCCAACAATGACAAAAGTTACTGCTCAGTAAACAAGGGCAAAGATCAGATTACTTTGGGTAATGTTAAATTCTTTTTCCTATAACCAGCAATTCAGGTGGCTCATGTATCTCTTACAAGATTTATTTGGGAGATAAGGATGAGTCTGCTATTAAAAAATAGTAACAACAACTTTGAAAACCATTGATGTGTACCTGCATTCAGATGCTCCATCAGCATTTACGCTTTCCGAGCACCTGCACTGGTCTCCCGCAAATTCAGCCTCTTCTCTCTTCTCTTAGTGAGGCTGCTTTTCTCACTAATCTCTGGACAAACACTGAGTCTAGGCCCAAGACGTTGCTCACGTGTGGTTTCCATTGCTCAGGGTCTTTAAATCCTAGCAAATTGCCAAAGCCCAGGTCAAGGCCCCCCGTCTGCAGACATCCCCCCCACTCTAGCCCAGGTGCCTCTCCCTTTTCTCAAATAGTTTGCCTTCATTAATTCAATCTCAAAAATTTTTTTAAGGTCCTTATGAAAACCGTACTGTCTACGAGACCTTGGACATTGGCTGGCAGCTGCTCCGAATCTTCCCCAAAGAAATGCTGAAGAGAATCCCGCAGAGCACCCTGAGCGAGTTTTACCCTCGAGACTCTGCAAAGCATTAGCTGCTACTTCATCCCTGGCTCGATACGCTTATGAAATACTGGTTCTATTTTCTTTATTCCTTTTGCACTCCTCCATCCCCATCTTTGTGTTGAAGTTTACCATGTTACCCTGTAATTAAAAACAAAGAATAGGTAACATAATGTGCCAGTGTTCCGATGTTTTAAACTGATAACAGACTTTAAAATATCTCCTATTCAGAAAGCCTGGATCTTCAATGCCTTGTTTAAAATAGCTGCAGGGATGGAAGTGACGTTTTCTTATCTGATGTGTGTATTTGTACATAGTGACGTAGGTAGTTGCCTAATAATGTCCTCATTATTTGGGTCTTCTCGACCTGGTCCCTAAACCCCCTAAGAGCATCACTATCTGAAGTTATAAAGCTTTGGCCTCCAAATTAGGGGCCAAGATCAGGTCTGAAAGGATCCTCCTTTAGGGAGAGGCATGAGGCTCTTTCTGAACTTTGGCTTTTGGATTACGTTGTTGTGCCCCTGCTATGCTGCTGCTCTAAGCAGGTGGCTCTTACCGCCCACTTGCTCTTTCCTTCCTGATGAACAGATTTACAAAGGAAGCTTTGTTTTCCTTTTAATTTTACTATGTGTCGAGTTGGGACTCTTGTGTCTTACAGTCGTCCCTCTCAGTAACACAGAATCATGCAACCTTTGCACGGCTGGTGTGTCTGGTAGGAGTGAGATGCCTCGTCTCGGCGACCCATCCTGGGTTTCCATGCAGAGGAATCACAGAATTAAAATAACTCACAGAATTGTCGCTTGGAAGAGTTGGGGTGGAATCAAAAGAAGAAAGCAAAACCTAGTCCCGTTCCATTCTGACTTGTTAACAGCGGGTTCAAGTTTCTACAGTGTTTATCAGATGCAGAAGGCAGGATGGGAAGGAGAAAGGTGACCACTCATGTGTTTTATGGATATTTTAAACTCTGTTAGAGAGCACCTTGGGAAATTTCCCCTATTTGTTCCTGCTTTCTGACCTGTCTTTGCCTTTTCAGGGTAATCTTGTGGCACAAGTGATAGCATTTAAAAGCTTTAGAAGTGTAATTCTTGCTCCTTCCTCATGTTAGCCCTGAAGCTATCTTCTATGCAGCTCTGCCGTGTCTACTCTTTGGTCACTTTGTGTTCTGTGTTACTTGGGTGCAATAGCAACTTCTCTACTCTGAGCATTCCATCTTTCAAGTTGTGTAAGTTCTTTCCTTTTTTTCTTCTGAGGGTGTAGGGGGTGGGGGGAGCCAGCATGATAATATTTTAATGTAGAAAATGTGACATCTGGATATAAAATGAAAATAAATGTTAAATTAAATGGAAGTTACCTGAAGTGATTGTTGTATCTTCTGATTAGAAAAGCAATAGCAACAAGCAAATACCTACTACATACTAATGCCATCTCATTGATTCACAGTTTGAACATCATAACCAGGACTGTGAACCAGATCCCTGTGTTGTAGGTCCATGTTTCATACCCTGTTCTCATCAGGCTTCCCTTTTCAGCTCGTTTTAGCACTATCTCTTACAACATGTAGCTCGATCCCAGGTTGAGAGTTAGTACAGGTGCTCCATAGCTATCTTTGTTTCACACATACTCAGGGACCTCTAGAATCTTCCTGCCATCAATGAAAAGAGGATGATAAATAGGAAATGAAATAGCTCTTTTAGAAAAGTGGCTTGAAGCAAGCCAAAGCTTGCTGCAAGCAAAATCTTAAATAGGTGAGTGGGGCCAGGGAGGCCTCCTGTCTCTCTCCCCTCTTCAATTCAAGGCAACTTTGTAGAGACATAGAGGGAAGGGCCCAATCACAGCAAGAACTAGGTGGACCAAGTTCTAGTTCTGGTTCTGCCACTAACTATGTGGCCTTGCTTAGTCTTTTAACAAAGTTGAGTCTGTTTACTTATGTGCAATTTAAAGTTATTATGAGGATAAGAGTTTATGATTGTAAAACACAAGAACAATAGGTACTCACAGTGAGTTACTTTATCGAGGCAAATTTGACTTTGATTACTCTTATAGAATATGGTCAGATAGTTGTTCAGCTAGCACTTATTAATTTGCATGTTAAGCATTCAGACTTGCAACTTATTTTTTAATGAAAACATTTTTTTAGTGAGCCTATTTGTACTAGTTTTAGACCTAATATTAGCACTTCAGTATGGACTCTCCCTATAATCAGATTTTTTTTTTTATTATTTTCATTTTGGTTGACAAAGTGTTTGAGAGATGAAAAAGTATCTTGAAAGGTCAGGCTAAGTGACTCATTAAACATTTATTGCTTGCAGTTGACTGTCATTTCAGTTTGAGTTTCATGTGAGTGAAGAAATATGTTCAGACTGAGGTAATAAATATCTCACTAAGATGTTTTATTTTCAGGAAGTGAGGGTGGTGCAAGATGTCTGAAGCCAACACAGCATTGTTTGAGTATCTGAAGTGTTTTGTTATACTAGGAAGTGGTAGGTTAATCCAGTATTAGGGGCCAAGAGAATATAGTCGCTGAGACTAAATTTTCAGCTATCATTTAGAAACCACAGCAAGAAGAGTGAAGTAAGGCAGTTCTTAAGAGAAAATATCTCATGTGAGAAAAGTTAGCTACAAGGAAATGGGTTTTAAAAAATGAAACGTTCATGTTTCTTACTGTGGTACCAACTGTACTTTTTTATCCCAAACCATTTTCTCTAACTTGGGGTAAACCTGCCTAGCAGTCAGACAAACTGGGTGGTGTCCTAAGTTGTCCACTTCATCCATATGAAGTCCCACAACTGCAACAGTGAACAGATGACTAATTTTTAGGGACAGTAAGAAATCCCTTCCAGTGACTATCTGTCACAAGAACCTTTTACCCTCAGCACGAGTGGCCAAACCTGCCCGGAAAACTTTGTAAATGTCTTCAGTCACCTGGGCCACCTAGGAATTGTCGATTCCTCCCTGCTTAGTCTACCGAACTTCTTAGTTCAAGGAAAAGAAATGCATCTAACTGTGGCCTGTCCCTGAGGCTGGAGGCCATGGATAAACAAGGTCTGGAGTTGGCCGGTCTGGTTTGTAGGAGCCTGAAGTACACTTCCTAGTCTAGGATAAAACACAGCCCTTTGCTGTGATTAGCAACTACAAGACAAGTAATGCACATGTGACAGACCACTTTTTCCCAAAGTATTTCACCTCCAAACTCCAGAGCATTTTATACATGTAATAAACTTGTGGCATTTCAGATTGCAATGCCCATATAGCTCCTTATAAACAGATTTTTTTTTATTGTACTTTAGATAAAGGTTTACAGAATGAACTAGCTTCTCATTAAACAGTACACATTGTTTTATGACATTGGTTAACAACCTCACGACATGTCAACACTCTCCCTTCTTGACCTTGGGTTCCCTATTATCAGCTTTCCTGTCCTCTCCTACCTTCAAGTCCTTGCCCCTGGGCTGTTGTACCCCTTTAGTTTTTTTTAATGGGCCTGTCTAATCTTTGGCTGAAGGGTGAACCACAGCAGTGATTTCATTGCTGAGTTAAACGGGTGTACAGGGGCCATACTCTCAGGGTTTCTCCAGCCTCTGTCAGGCCAGTAAGTTTGGTCTTTTTTTGTGAGTTAGAATTTTGTTCTACATTTTTCTCCAGCTCTGTCCAGGACAGTCTATTGTGATCCCTGTCAGAGCAGTCAGTAGTGGTAGCCAGGCACCATCTAGTTGTACTGGACTCAGTCCGGTAGAGGCTGTGGTAGTTGTGGTCCATTAGTCCTTTGGACTCATCTTTCCCTTGTATCTTTAGCTTTCTTCATTCTCCCTTGCTCCCAAAGGGGTGAAACCAGTAGAGTATCTTAGATAGCAGCTCACAGGCTTTTAGGACCCCAGATGCTACTCACCAAAGTAGAATGTAAAACATTTTCTTTATATAAACTATGTTATGCCAATTGAGCTAGATGTTGCCTAAAACTATGGTCCCCACAGCCTTCAGCCTAGCAATTCAGTCCCTCAGGGAGTTTGGATGTGTTTATGGAGCTTCCATGACCTTGCTTTGGACAAGTGCTGGCCTCCCCAGTAATATACATTTTTTTTTAATGAACAGAGGTAAAATGACTTGGTCACACAGGGAATGACAGAACATGAGCCTACTGGGTCTTTAAACCTGGTTCAGTGCTCTTTCCACAGCACCATGTTAATATGCAATGGTCACTCCATAAATTGAAATGGGGCCCACAAATTCTGACCACTCTTCTAGAAACCCCTCACCACATCTGTCTCGTTTGTCAGACTGTGGAGGCTTGCATGTTGCTGTGATGCTGGAAGCTATGTCACTATTATTCAAATACTATCAGGGCCACCTATGGTAGACAGGTTTCAGCTGAGCTTCCAGGCTAAGACAGACTAGGAACAAGGGCCTAGCAGTCTACTTTTGAAAAGAATTAGCCAGTGAAAGCCTTATGAATAGCAGCGGAACATTGTCTGATACAGTGCCGGAAGATGAGGCGCTCAGGTTGGAAGACACTCAAAATACAACTGGCGAAGAGCTGCCTCCTCACAGTAGAGTCGACCTTAAAGATGTGGATGGAGTCAAACTTGGAGGACCTTCATTTGCTAATGTGGCACGACTCAAAACGAGAAGAAAAAGCTGCAAACATCCATTAATAATCAGAACGTGGAGTATACGAAATATGAATCCAGGAAAATTTGAAATCATCAAAAATGAAATGGAACACATACACATTGATATCCTGGGCATTAGTGAGCTGAAATGGAGTGGTATTGGCCATTCTGAATCAGACAATCACATGGTCTACTATGCCAGGAATGACAGATTGAAGAGGAATGGCGTTGCATTCATCGTTAAAAAGAATATTTCAATATCTCTCCTGAAGAATAATGCCGTCAGGATAATATTTATATGCCTGTGAGAAAGATAATATGGCTATTATTATTCAAATTTACTCACCAAACACTAAGGCCAAAGATAAATTGAAGATTTTTGCCAACTTCTGCAGTCTGAAATTGAGTAAACCTGCAGTCAGGATGCATTGATAATTACTGGTGATTGGAATGTGAAAGTTGGAGACAGAAAGAAGCATCAAAAGTTGGAAAATACGGCCTTGGTGATAGAAACAATGCCAGAGATCTCACGATAGAATTTTGCAAGACCAACAACTTCATTCCAGATACTTTTTTTTACCAACATAAATAGTGATTATACACATGGACCTCGCCAGGTGGAATACACGGGAATCAGATTGACTACATCTGTGGAAAGAGAGAATGGAGAAGCTCAATATCATCAGTCAGGACAAGGCCAGGGGCCGACTGTGGAACAGACCATCAATTGCTCATATGCAAGTTCAAGTTGAAACTGAAGAAAATTAGAACAAATCCATGAGAGCCAAAGTACGACATTGAGCACATCCCACTTAAATTTAGAGACCATCTCAAGAATATATTTGATGCATTGAACGCTAATGACTGAAGACCACACGACTTGTGGAAGTACATCATACATGAAGAAAGCAAGAGGTCATTAAAAAGACAGTAAAGAAAGAAAATACCAAAACGGATGTCAGAAGAGACTCTGAAACTTGCTCTTGAATGTTGAGTAGCTAAATTGAAAGGAAGAAATGATGAAGTAAAAGAGCTAAACAAGATTTCAAAGGGCAGCTCGAGAAGACAAAGTAAAATATTATGACATGTCCAAAGGCCTGGAGGTAGAAAACCAAAAGGGAAGAACACACTTAACATTTCTCAAGCTGAAAGAACTGAAGAAAAAATTCGAGCCTCGAGTTGCAATAGTAAAGGATTCTATGGGGAAAATATTAAATGACACAGAAATCATTAAAAGAAGATGGAAGGAATATACAGAGTCCCTGTACCAAAAAGAATTGGTCAATGTTCAACCACTTCAGGAGGTAGCATATGATCAGGAACTGATGGTACTGAAGGACAAGTCCAAGCTGCACTGAAGGCATTGGCAAAAGACAAGGCTCCAGGAATTGATGGAATTGAGATGTTTCAACAAACAGATGCAGCACTGGAAGTACTCACTCATCTATGCTGAGAAATTTGGAACACAGCTACCTGGCCAGCCAACTGGGGGAGATCCGTATTTATGCCTAGTCCTAAGAAAGGTGATCCAATTGAATGCGGAAATTGTCGAACAATATTGTTAATATCACAGACAAGTAAAATTTTGCTGAAGATCATTCAAAAGCAGCTGTAGCAGTATATTGACAGGGAACTGCCAGAAATTCGAGCCAGATTCAGAAGAGGACTTGGAACCAGGGATATCATTGCTGATGTCAGATGGATCCTGGCTGAAAGCAGAGAATACCAGAAAGATGTGTTTTATTGACTATGCAAAGGCATTTGCCTGTGTGGATCATAACAAATTATGGATAACATTTTGAAGAATGGGAATTCCAGAACACTTAATTGTGCTCATGAGGACTCTGTACCTACATCAAAAGGCAGTCATTAAAACAGAACAAGCGTGCGTGGTTCAAAGCCAGGAAAGGTGTGCGTCAGGGTTGTATCCTTTCACCATACTTATTAGATCTGTAGGCTGAACAAATAATCCAAGAAGCTGAACTATATGAAGAAGAACAGGGCCTAAGGATTGGAGGAAGACTCATTAACGACCTGTGATATGTAGATGACACAACCCAAGTAAAGAGGACTTGAAGCACTTACTGATGAAGATCAGAGACTGCAGCCTTCACTATGGATTACACCTGAACATAAAGAAAACAAAAATCCTCACAACTGGACCAAAAAGCAACATTATGATAAACAGAGAAAAAACAAGTCAGGGATTCCATTTTACTTGGATCCACAATCAACACCCATGGAAGCAGCAGTCAAGAAATCAGATTTGCATTGGGCAAATCTGCTGCAAAAAACCTCTTTATCGAAAAACAAAAACGTCACCTGGAAGACTAAGGTGCGCCTGACCCAAGCCATGGTGTTTTCAGTTACCTCATATGCATGCGAAAACTGGATGATGAGTAAGGAAGACTAAAGAGGCCTTTGAATTGTGTTGGCAAAGAGTATTGAATATACCATGGACTGCCAAAAGGACGAACAAATCTGTCTTGGAAGAAGTACGACCAGAATGCTCCTTAGAAGCAAGGATGACGAGACTACATCTTGGCAAAAAAAGAGGAAGACCCTCAATGAGATGGATTGACACAGTGGCTGCCAATAGTGGGCTCGACCATAACAGTGATTGTGAGGATGGCCCAGGACCGGGCAGTGTTTCATTCTGTTGTACACAGGGTCGCTATGAGTCAGAAGTGACTCAGAGGCACCTAACAACAGCTAACTCTAGAAACCAGGATAACATAAAGTCTTGGTTTCTAAAATTCCAGTATCTTGTGGGACATAATGGTGCTGTGAATGTAAATGAGAGGCTCTGATGGGCTGGGGTGGGCCTGGGGTCCAGCACTTCAGGGCTCTCGCCAAAAAGGTAAGCTTTTGAAAGGAAGTGAGGGGTGCAGCCCAGACAGCAACCTCAAAATACATGTACTTCTCTAAGCAGTTATACTCTTCATTTCCACAAGAGGGCAGCAGCTCTTGAACAGTCTTGCACTGGCTGAGCGTTTAGAATCCGGAAATGTGAACCACCGCCAGCTGCTGTGGTGAGGAAATCAGCGGTTCGCTTAGTCAAAAGGTGTGTTTTTGGAGCTACACAGGAGCCTAGAGGCTAAAAGGGAGCATGCTCTAATAAACCAGAACAGACCAAAACCCGGTGCAAAGAGCCCTGACTGAGGAAATCAGGAGATCTGGGGGGAGGTAACCTGGTCTAGCTCTCCTGATGACTGATGAGCCTTTTAAGCCTCTGAGCCCCTGAGATCCAGCTTCTGGTAAGTGTGAGGCCGCCTCAGGAGGCAGTCCCCTCTGGGATGGACGCCTGATGTTTGGAGTGTTCTTCCTAAATCAGGGTAAAACTTAATTCCCTGTGACTTCACATAGGGTGTCCTCGGCCTAAGCTTTTCTATGCCATAACCCTCCATCACACTGAAGACAGTAACCATATCTTGTCTTTTTCAAGGTAGATATTTCTAGTTCCCTCAGCCATCCCTCCTTTTGTGAGTAACAGGGTTATCCACCTCTTCAATAACTGAACAGGATTCAGACTTGGAGCTCTCGCCTTGTAGTACAGGAAACTTTGTCCTTCTATTGTTTCGATTTCTCTTCTAATAATCTTAGCTTCATGCTGTCCATAGAAGGGCTTCTACTCCAGACCTCAGAGCCCTGTCAGCCCATGGGGGTCAAGGCCGCTCCCAGGCTGGTAGCTGGAACAGGGGCCACGGAAGCATTGAGCACGGCCCTTGAGGCCAACTCCCGGTGAGGCCAGGACTCTGTCCATGCTCAGATCACTGGAATCCTCCATCTGCTCTGTTCTCTTCTACTCTTCCCCAGGGTCTGCTGTTCTGTAATGCCCAGGTGGAGCCCTGCTACCAGGGAAGCTTTATTATCGGCTTCCTTATATGATCAATATCGATATCCATCTTAGAAGACTTGAAAAGTACAGATAAATACAAAGAAATCAGAATCCCATAATCCTGATACTCAGAGTAAACTGTTAACATTTTATCATATAGAATCTCCAAGCAATCACGGCTTTGCCAGCTGTGGCTTTGGCCACCTCCCTTTAAAGCAAAGCCCGCAGCTATTACGGCTCCTCCTCCACGGACCCTGTGAACGGTATGGAGGTCTTGTCAAGAGGAGATGTGTTTAAGCTATAAACGTTTAATACATACACTTATAAAACAGTGATCCATGTGGTTTAGTCTGAGCGGTGTCACCCAGATTTAAAAGAACTTAACTCCTGGAATCAAAACATCATTTCAAAATTACAAAGTTCTTTTGTTGGAATTTCTTAAAATACCATGAAAGGAGTTACAGTCCCCTAAACATATTTCTTAAAAGTCCCCTTTCTTCTCATCAGTCCACTGCTTGTATCTCCTCAGCTGCTCTGCTTGATCAAAGCCTCAGAGGTTTTGGGGAAACCATCCTCCCTCATGCTTCTTCCTGCTTCCCTCCCCTTTTCCCCCCTTTCTCTGTCATGAGACCTCGGGAACTGGAGCAGTGAGGCTGCCCCGGGGAGGGTGAGGAAGGGGGAAGGCTGAAATGTGAGGCAAACTAGAAGCTTCCCAGACCCCCACTTGAAGCTCCAAAGCAAAAAAAAAAAAAAGCAAAAACCAGACCCACTGCTGTTGAGTCAACTCTGACTCATAGTGACCTTATAGGGTTTCCAAGGCCATAAATGTCTACTAAAGCAGACTGCCACATCTTTCTTCTGTGGAGCCGCTGGGGGTTTCAAATTGCCAACCTTTTGGTTAGCAGTTTGAGGGCAGGTTTCAAACCACTTACCTTTTGGTTAGCAGTTTGAAGGCAGGGGCCAAGACAAAGGCTAGGAAGGTTTACGTGCTCCTTTCTGGACCATTTAAACAGAGAGATGGTACAGGAAACTTAAATGCTTCAACAACCTGTGAAAGCAGGAAATTATCCATACGTTTTGCCAAGGATCCTACAAGAGACATACAAAAACGTGAGTGTGAAAGACTTCCGTATTAAGCCACCAAGGGCTGACTTGAAGAAACATAATAAGAGGGTCAGCCTGCATACCATGACTTGTCAGAGAACCTGCTTTAACATCGTGACGAGAAGCGCTGAATGGGTCCTGAATCATCGATGGTGTTGCAGAAGGCTCTACTATTGTTTGTTTTTTAATTTTAACATCTTTATTGAGATAGACATATTATACAGTTTCATCCATTTCAAGTGTACGATTCAGTGGCTTTCAGTACCGTCACAGATATGTACAACCATCACCGCAATTTAAGAATGTTTCATCACCTAAAAAAAGAGAACTCATACCCGTAGCAGTCGCTTCCCATTTCCCTCCAGCTCCCCCAGCCCTGGGCAACCACTGGTCTACTTTCTGTCTATGGATTTGCCTATTTTGGACATTTCATATAATTGGAATCATGGACCTTTGTGTCTGTTCCTTTCACTTAGCGTAATGTTTTCAAGGTTCACCCATGTTGCAGCCTGTATCAGAATGTCATTTCTTTTCATTGCCAAATAATATTCCATCGTATGGATGTACCACATTTCATTTATCCATTCATCAGGTGATAGACGTTTGGATTGTTTCCATCTTTTGATTATTATGAATAATGCTGCTGTGAACATTTGGGTACACTTTTTGCGTAGACATGTTCTTACTTCTCTTGGATATTTACCTAGGAGTGGAATTGCTGGGTTTATGGTAACTCTTTGTTTAGCCTTTTGAGGAACTGCCAAACTGTTTTCCAAGGTGGCTGCACCATTTTGCATTCCACCAACAGTGTATAAAGGGGATTTTTTTGAATGCTAAAGAGTATGGTTTGTTTGGCAAGGAATGACTTTTAGAAATCATATTTATTGGCTTCTAAAGATATATATTTAATGCTATTTTTTTATCAGATCTTTACTATGAAACTCCAAGTGTTCTAATACCATTGAAACCAAAGATAGTAAATTTTGCCTTCTGCCTTCTTACTTAATTTTATGGGAAGCTGCAATTATTAAGCATTCAAACATTTTAATGACTATATAATACTCCGTTGTAAATATACTGTTGTTTTCTCTAGTGTTTACCATTTCGGATATTTCCAGCTGTTCACTGATGCTGTGATGAATCTTTGGGTACATAAATATTTGTCTGTATTCTGGGATATTAAGAGATTTCCAAAAGTAGAGGACAAAGAATACGAACACAACTAAAGCTGTTGGGTTACACTGGTAGACTGCTTTTAAGAAATATTTATAACACCCTCTAGTCCCACCATCACTGATTGTATGAGCCTCATTTTACTGTGCTCTCACCTGTACTGGGTGTTGTTTCCTGTTATAAAACAAAAACCTTAATTTTCAGAAACATTTGCAATTAACATACATACATACATAACTCCACAAAGTGAAGACTCCTGTATAACCACACCCAGATCAATAGATGGGACATTCCTGGCACTTCAGAAGGCCCCTCACCCCCCTGCCAGTGCCTCACATCCCCCTCCTTATCCAGGGGAACCACTCTTCTGACTTCTAATGCCATAGGGAAAAAAAGTCCTTGCTAATTTAAGGTAAAAAAATATACACTGTGTCAAAGTTAACTAAGTTACCACAGAATTCCCAACCCTTTTAAGCCATTTGTAGGGCCTGTATTTGCAAAGACAGCTTTCTTTATTTCAAGGTCCCCAACTGAAGAATTTTCAGATCACGGCTGGGAGTTGGGAGAACAGGGAACCTAGGCCGAGTGTCCGGTGCTATGCCCAGTATCCCCCTTGGGAATCCAGTGGGACTTCTTTCTTACCACTTGCCTAGGTAGTGATGAGCTTTTTCCTGTCCCTCATAAGTCATCCCACCAAGTTCCAGAGGATGCCACTCTAGGACTCTAAGCCAGCAACAGAGCTTTCCCACCGTGAATGAACCATGTTATGTAAAACAAGACCACTGCTAATCTCACAGCTGTATCACGTTTTCTATAGGTAGTAAGCTGCCTTTCTAGAACAGGATAGAATAAGTACCTTAGCAAGCCATTGCTCTTTCCCCACAGACCTGGGCAGAAGCCTGGAATGGGGGAAACTTTGTTGTCCCAGCCCTGGGAACATAGAATACTTTTCTCAGATGGTCAAACCTGGTGTTCTCCCCCAGCCCTTCCTGGTCTACTCTGCTTCTCTGGGTCTCCCCTTACACTGAACCCCAGAGTACCTGCTGTTGTTGTGAGGTGCTGTCAAATCAGTTCCAACTCATAAAAAAAAACTCATAGCAACCCTATATACAACAGAGTGAAACACAGAAATGACATCACCCCAAATTCGATCATTAGAGCTCCTTGGGAGCTCCGGTGGTGCAGTGGTTAAGAGCTCAGGTGCTAACCAAAAGGTCAGAAGTTTGGATCCACCACCGGCTGCTTGGAAACCTTATGGGGCAGTTCTCCTCTGTCCTAGGGGGTCGCTATGAGTCAGAGTCAGAATCAGCAATGGGTTTGTTTTAGTTTAGAGCTCCTTGGGGAGGCACCTAGTTGTCTACTGCTGCCACTTAAAGACCCAAAAAAAAAAAAAAATCCACTGCCTTCGAGTCGAATCCAACTCATAGCGACCCTATAGGACAGGGTAGAACTGCCCAATAGGGTTTCCAAGGAGCACCTGGTGGATTTGAACTGCCGACCTCTTGATTAGCAGTGGTAGCATTTAACCACTATGCCACCAGGGCTTCCACTTAAAGACAAGGAATAAGGAATAGGGTTTTCCTCAAGGTCTGTATCCCCAGGGTATTGCTGGTCCTAGCACCATCTCCCCACTCTCCCAAACTCCACCATAGCACATGCATTGCTGTTCTTTACAACCAGGCTAAGACAGGCCAAGGTGAACACTGCTGCCCTTTACCCGAAAATAGATTTGGCAGTAGAACGGTGATTGGAACACAGGGATCCTGGAATCTAGCTGAGTGTCCTTCTACTGTTCTGGATCCCTGCTATGAGCAAAAGCTGCCAGACTTCCACAGCCTAGTGTGGTGGCAAATTACTGCTTTGGAGAACAGATCCAAGATGAAACCTGTGTTCCACCACTAAGTTGTGAGAATTGGGGCAAGTTATTTAACCATCTCTGATCCTATTTGTTAGTTGCTCTCCTACTGCCCCTACCTACTCTCAACTGTTGAAGATTAAGTGATGGCACTACAAAATTCCTAGCGGAGTATCTAGGTTCAAGTCTTGGCTTTGCCTCTTTGTGACTGATGATGTTGTTAGGTGCCGTCGAGTTGGTTCCAACTCATAGCAACCCTATGCACAACAGAAAGAAACACTGCCCGGTTCTGCGCCATCCTTACAATTGTTGTTAGGCTTGAGCTCATTGTTGCAGCCACTGTGTCAAACCACTGATAGTATTACAAATTATTTCGTCCCTGGGCCTCAACATCTGTTTGTAATATACCCCTTACTTTAAAAAAAATTTTTTTTTTTCTTATTGATGATGAGACTGAGGAGGTTTTGAGCAATTCATGCCTGTACCCTTGTAGACATTCAACCTCAGTGTACTCATCTGTAAAACAATCTGGGCAGCGATCATCCCTGTCTCACTGAGTGGTTAGGAAAACCAAAGGTAGATGGAAATCATTTTATAAAGCATGATCTCAAAATGAGGTGGGAATAATAAGACTCCATGTTTCTTAGCAGAATTTGTCATCTTAAATTGCCTGGGAAAACTATCATTTTATTGTGTCTCTTCTGTGACTGATAAGGAACTTTATGTATATCAGTACTTTCATAAAGCCCGACGTACGACAGGGTTCTGTTCTGTCGACTCCATTTAAGTGGGTTCTGACATTAAGTCAAATACCTCGTTTTTGTTTTTTAGTTTTTATTATTATTGCCTTTCATTATCAGTATCTATGTAAATCCAATCTTTGTCCTTGGGGGTTGGAAACATATATAAACTTACAGATATGATGACATCAGCAAATTACTTGCTGCAACATTGTATGTAGTATATATTACTAAAGGACGGTGGTAAGTGTAGTTTGTCGTAACTCAAATACATTGTAAGTCCGAGACTACCTATGATAAGTATTAAGTACCTTGCCCGAGGTCATACAGGTAATATGTGATCAACCGTGCTTTAACTCACAGCTTGCTAAGGTAAGAAGGTCCATGACCAGGACCCTTAAGTCTTGTCAAAGAAATGAGACCAATGTCCATTTTTCTTAGTGGAGTGGTTAACTTTAGGCTATCAGAATTGTATTCCTAAATGAAATTGCTTGAGGGAGAGGGACTCGGGACTAAGAACAAAACAGTAAACCCTAGTGACCCTGAACTCTCTTCTCTGCACACGCACTACCACTGCTCCCAAACAGATCAGAAGAGAGACCTCAAGAGCTTCCACAGTGGTGGTCAGCATGGCAGCTTTAAGGTCCAGTCCACCTTGGCCACCAAGAAGACCTCTCACTTCTGCTACATGACACCCACTGAGGCGAAGGACACAGAGCAGAGGGACGGCAGTGACTATGGAACCCTCGCAGTCTCAGGACAAGACAGGAATCCTACACTTTCTGAAAGGCTAGGAAGGCGTCACGGAGCAGATATCAGCTCCAGGAAGCCTTTACCCCCACAGGCTCCAGAATCTGGGTGACACAGCCCTGTCCCCTCCAAGAGAGGCTGTCTTGCCTGAGGAGAAGCTCTTGGGAGGCACAGCCCTCCACATGACACCCAGACTGTGGCTGAGCATGCGGGAGAGAGGGAACCCACGTTCCCCAGCTCCGACTGGGTCCTTAGACCCCTAATGCCAAGCCACCACTGCTTTTGGTTTGGTCATTGATGACATCTAGTGAATGTGTGCCTCACCAGCTCTTTAGGAGCTAGAAGCACTCCTGAACTCAGTGCCCTAAAAGAGAAGATGAGGGCTCAAATCTTAACCCTAAGAAGTTGACTGACACCTTCATGGCACCCAAAAACCAAACCAAACCTGTTGCCATCGAGTCAACTCCAACTCATAGCGACCTTATAGGACAGAGTAGAACTGCCCCATAGGGTTTCCAAGGAGTGGCTGGTGGATATGAACACCGATCTTTTGGTGAGCAGCCATAGCTCTTAACCATTGCACCACCAGGACTCCTCTAATAGGGAATACTAATTTGTTCATATAGTCCTAGGAAGGGCCAGATATGTCCTTATCAAGCTGCTCTCTTGTCTTACCCTTTCTTCCCCTCCTGTCCCCCTCCCCCAAATCCACAGACTCACATTCTCAAACTGACAGTTATAACCCACACTGTAGCCCTTGGGGCTGTTCAGCCAGAGTTCCTTCTGCTAATTTGAGGGCCTGGGGTGAGGGAAGCTCGTTTCAGGTAGGCAGCTGCAACTTCTATCCTGGAGATCTTTTAAGGGCACAGAAAGGACTAGGGTTGGACTGGCCGTGAATGTGGAGAAGAGGCCTCGCAGTTACAAAAACCATCGCTAGCCAAGACTTAGACCCCTCGTCAGTTTGAAGTCCACGTCAGTCACTCAGGGAGCTATTTGGAGAAACTTAGACTAGCAGGAAAAACGCCTGGTGATCTACTTCCAAAAATCTGCCAGTGAAAAGCCTATGGCTCACAATGATTCTAACTGCAACCGACCCCGGGCATGGTGAAGGATTGGGCAGCGTTTCGTTGCATTGTTTCATTCTCGTGGGATCACCCTGAGTTGGGGACTACTCAACAGCAGCTAACAGTGACAATGAGACTAGCCATATGCAATTAGCAGGGATGTCTGTGTGTCTGAACAGGGTGCCAGTACTTTTAATCCTGTTTTAATAATAAAACCCACTTAAAGTTTGGTTTTATTATCTTAATAAAAAAACCAAACTTTAAAACAAATCGCCTTGTGATTCTAGATGCATTTCCACTATTTACCACAGGGGGTCAGTGGAGTGTACAGGAAAAGCAAACGTTTTTAGGAGCAAACTTCAGGCCTCTGGTGGTCCAGTGGTTAAGAGCTATGGCTGCTAACCAAAAGGCTGGCACTTCGAATCTACCAGTCGTTCCTTGGAAGCCCCATGGAGCAGTTCTACTGTGTTCTATAGGGTCACTATGAGTCGGAATCAACTTGACAGCAACAGGTGTGGTATGGTATGTGTGTGTTGGGGGATCCCTCCTTCTATATTCCTATCTGACTTCCATAGTGGGAATCATCCTAGGCTCCTTCCTACCCTGTTCCTTGCCTTCTTTGTAGTCCCAACAGATCTACATCTAGAGATACTTCCTGTGTTCTCTTCAGGGCATCCCTTCCACCTAGGACTGAATTCACTCATTTACTGTGTGTCAGACATTGGCCTAAACATTTACACGAATCATTTAACTATCAAAATAACCCTGTGATGTAGGCACAACTAGTTACCCTGTTTTGACAGATGACAAAATGGAAACAGAAGATTAAGAATGTTATCTGAAGTCCCACAGACAGAAAACGATGGAACCAGGGCTTTACCTGAGATGGTCCCCCTCTCCCCCTACCCCACCCAAGCCTGAGCCCCTAACTGCCATGTTAAGCCACCCATCGTGTTGTGTTAAATTACTAGGCTTTAAGTCAGCACAAGACTCTTAAGGAAAACTCTTAGCAGTTCCTGTTACCGAATATGTCCGCAGCTCTCCTCATGCAAGAGCACACCTCCTTCCTGCCTCTAGGCCCTGAGTCCCAAGCACACCCATTTCTTTGCCCAGATTAGTTATACTTCAAAACTATCTTGCCTTGGCTTTTCGTACCTCATCAGGAGGCTGCTCCTTTTATGGTCAAAATTTCACTCCATCCTCAAGACCCAATCCCAACACCCCCTCTTCAGAGCCCTCAGGGGCTTCTCCTGCTCCAGCCAGGACTAGTCCCCCTTCCCAGCAGTGCCCAGCGTGCTCACCTGGCGATGCCTCTCTCCCCCGGAGGCTGAGCTGCTGAAGGACTCAAGGACTGGGCCTTGTTTTACCTCAGCCAAGGCAGATAGACATTCGGTCCCTGAAGGAGGCTTCAGTGGCAGGGTAAGTGGTACAGGAATAGGAAATGGGAATGGAGGGAGGAAGGAATGCAGAAAGGAATTGTTTCTTGAGCACCTTGTCAGCATCCAGGATCGCCAGTTAGAGCATCCTGTCTGAGGCTTTCCTCTCACCCTTATATTAGCCCACTTTCTGGTGATTGTGCAGGGACTTAAACCTTTCTGGATACCCCCTTGGGTCCTCGTGGGGAAAGACAGAGCGTTAAACAGTATTGATAGGTGCTTTACATTTTTTTTTTTTTTTACATACACTTTTTTATGCCAGCTCCAAATAATCAGCTGAAAAAAAGCAAACCAAACCCGTTGCCACTGAGTCGACTCCAACTCATAGTAACCCTATAGGACAGAGTAGAACTGCCCCATTGAGTTTCCAAGCGGCACCTGGTGGATTCGAACTGCCAACCTTTTGATTATTAGCCATAGCACTTAACCACTACACCAATTAAAAAAAAAAAAAAATTATTTATTTATTTATTTATTTTAGGCAGTCATAATTATTCCTATTTTACCAATGAGAAAACTGAGATCCGGGTTAGATCATGTGACCAAAGCCCCACAGAGCACTGAGTACCAGCAAGTCACCATACTTGCCTTGTCTCAGGTGTTGGCTCTGGCCTCCGGTGTGGTGAAGCCCTGAAGCTGGACGCGGAACCTAATGGGTGTCACTTGAGCAGCCAGCAGGGACCCCTCTGGTGCAAGTGAGCCTGAATCTGTACCTCCTTATGGCCAAGTTCACTCACTGATTTTAATTAAAACCACCAAATGTCCTGTCCCCCTTTCATGGCCCCGCCCAGATGCCCCCAGGAGCTGTGGAGAAATAAGCAGCTTGTTAAACAAAGAGCCACGCGTGCCCTCCCCCACCCCAGCCCATCACAGAGGCCGGGCAGCAGGTATCTAAGCAAATGGGGAAACGGACCACAGCTGCTGCCGCCTAGTATGTTAAACACTGTTTTCTTAATTTCCCTTCCCCGCTTAAGTGGTGATTAACAAGGTCTGCCAGTGGGCCTGATCCCTTCCAGCCACCTGATTTCAGGCCCTGGGTACCCCAGAGAGAGGAGAGCAGCTGTCAGGCCGCCCTTCCGTCAGGGCCAGGCCGGCGGGGCGGCAGATGCAGGCCGCGATTATTCAGGGACCCCTGGGCTGAGGGGCAGGAGGCGACCATTTGCACTTCAAAGGGGACGGGCCCCAGTTCCTCACTCTGGGGACCTGAGTCTATTCCGGGGAAAATCATGTTGCTTTGAGTGAGTTACCCACCCGGGCCCCACCCCCTTCTTAACATGACAGGGTTTTAAACAACCCCTAAGAGTTAAAGTCCACTTGCTAGACACTCCCAGGGACACGCCTCTGTCTAGCAGCTCTTCTGTTTTGATCTGGACCTTGCCATGTTAGACTCTGACCTTTATGTAGCCCCACTATGTACTTTACCCGGCCCTGGTGCCTCAGTGGCTTAGAGCTCAGCTGCTAACCAAAAGATCGGCAGTTCAAATCCACCAGCAATTCCTTGGAAATTGTATGGGGCAGTTCTACTCCGTCATTTGGTTTTTGGTTTTTTATGTACTTTACAGGAGCCCTGGGGGTGCAGTGGTTAAGAGATCGGGGGTTCAAACGCATCATGTGGCTCTGGAGGAGAAAAAACCTGAAAATCACTCCCTTAAGATTATAGCCTAGGAGACCTTATGGGGCAGTTCTATTCCGTCACATGGTGGCACTGTGAATCGAAATCAACTTCGAGGCACCTAAGGACAATAACAGGCACTTAAGAGTTTCCCTGGGTGGTGCAAACGGTTAGGTGCGCGGCTGCTAACTGAAAGGTTGGCAGTTCAATCCACCCAGAAATCCTTCCGAAGAAAGGCCTGGCCTGGCACTCTAGTTCCAAAAAATCCGCCAAGGAGCACAGTTTTTACTCGGACACACAGAGGGTCTTCATGAGTCAGAGTAGACTCAACGGCAAGGGGTTTGGTCTTTTGGTATATGCGCTTTTACACATTTAATTTCAATCCGTACAACACCTTGAAAGGTAGGTAGTATTATCCCTATTTTACTAAATTGGAAACTGAGGCTCAGAGAGGTTATGTGACTTCCCAGGGTCAGATAGCTAAAAAGTCACAGAGCCTCTGCTGCCTCCACCTACCACACACACTTCTTGGCAAAGTTTCACCAGGACCCCACTATAGCATGATAACACCACCGCCCCCAAAGCAGCCTATCTTTTGTGGTTGAGGAGACAAGCTGAGCTGAACTCTCCCCTCAGCTCCCGGGGCTCTCATTCCCATCCCACCCCTTCCTCTATCCCCCCACATTCTCTTCTTCCTCCCCTTCCCCAGCCCATCTCTGTCTGACAAGCCCCACAGTAATTAAGGTGTGACTGCAGCCCTGAAACCACAAAATGAAAGGAAAAGATTGGCCTAGAAGCGAAGAGCGTACCTCCTCTGCTCAAATCAATCTCCTCCGCCCTCTCCCAGGCTCCCCACACTCTGTTTGTACAGCCTCCAACAGTCTGCCTCAAAGTGCTGTAATTTCTCTCATTTGTGTCTTCTCAACCAGACTGGGAACCCCTGAGGCCAAGAACCGGGGTGTTTGGCTCCCTTCCCCCCACTCCTCCCACTGTGGTCAATAAATGCTTGATTTAATTTGTGTGCCTCTTGTGCTGGTTAGTATTTGGGGATTCAAAGGAAATTAGCACCCTCAAGAAGCTTACAGTCTAGAGGCAACCATGAAGGTGAAGACTGGCTTCAACTACTTCAGAGGCCTGAGTCAGCGCTGAAAGCCAGCGGGGCGCCAGGGCCTGGACCGGCCCAGAGCAGGGGCCCTGTGTCAGTTTTGTCTCCACTGCTTAAAAGCTGCTGGTCTTGTTAACCTCTGTGAAATAGGGTAATTGCAGTCCTGTATACCTCACCAGGCAGGTGTGAGGAATTCAGGGCAGAATGGTGTTTACCTTGCTTACCAGACCCTCTGTAGTGAACAATTTCACATTTTCACAACATCAAAGATTCTGCTTCTAAGTTTGGCTGGCATTTGTCTCTTTTCCAACCCCACAGCACCCTTCTAGAAAATCAAAGCCTCTTTCCAAATTCACAATCCCTGACAAGAGAGGGTGATCCAGCAAGCAAGGTAAGCATGGGCTTACTTGTGCTTACTTATGAATCTGTAGTGCAAATTTCACATCTTTGATGTGGGTGAAACCCATGTGGAATTGTTCGCTACAGATTCGTAAGTAAGCACAAGTAAGCCCGTGCTTACCTTGCTTATTGGGTCATCTGCTCCTGATGAGGAAGTGACGATGCTGTGCAGACTGGAAGATTCTGTCCCCTGTAAGACACCTTCCACCACTCATACTCACACTGGCAGGAGGTGACCTAGTTGGTCAGGATGAATGCTGCTGGCATCCCCACACACAACCTCAGTCCCCTAATCACAACTGAACAGCGCACTTCAAAACATCCTGGGTCCTCCCTTTCCCAAGTCCCTGGCATTCTGGGAAGTGGATGTGGGTCTGTGGATTATCCAGGAAGATTTACCCTTCAATTGGGCTGTTAGGATCTTGGTGGGAGCAGGAGGTTGAAACCGTTGGAAACAATTCTCAGAGGTGTTGGTATCTTTCTCCCTCCCTCCTCTCCTGTCCTGACTACCTCAGGAGGTACAGATTGGAGCAAGGTGAGGTGGAAAAATGACCAAGTGGGAATCAAGACAAACTGTTGTTCCAACAGTCACTAACCACATGAGTGACCCTCGGCAAGTCTCCCATTCAGGCCATCTGCGAAGTGGGGATAACACTTCTCACAGCACAGCATTGTCACAAGGCCACTTGGAAGAGTACAAAGTGTCATCAACAGAACGAATATGCTGCCTTTCAGCTTCCAGAGTCACCCCTTCCCATTGGTGTCCCTGAGAGAAAGAGGAGCGCCAGTTACGGTGCCTGCCCCTCAGTGTCAAACGGACACAAAGCAAGGGGATCTCTCCTGATGCTGGTTCCTCCCCAACCTCCTTCCCAGGCTGCTGAAGTGGCCTTAATGATCTCCACTTACCTCATTAGGCTGTTTAATGAAGAGCCCTCTGCCCTCCCCTAGGACGGCCTTCCCCATTGTTGCAGCCGTTTGTCCCCCTGCCTCTCCCCATTATGTCCCTGCAGCAGCCTCTCCTCTGTGAGAGCACAATGTAGCTGGAAATGGCCACTTCCTCCATCATTTACTGCCAGGATGGCCCTACCAGGCAGTCTGAGGGGTGAAAGCCTTTGAAAAGCACCTTCTTGCCTTCACACACCATGACCCCGTAGGCAGGAGGAGCTGGGCCCACAGTGGCTAAGGGGGTTGCTCAAAGTCACTTGGTAGAATTGATAATGGAGCCTCAGTGGGAAGTCTGCCTCTTCATCCAGAACTCATTCTGCCCTAGTTCTGAGCACCTACCGTGGCTGAGCAGTACTAGGCTGGCTTCTGGGGCTGATGTTTCAAAGCATAAAGATGGGGCCCTGCTCATAATATACTCACAGCTGAACTGGCTCTCAAGAAGAATGCTTGCTTTGGGGAAACCCAAAGAACAACCACGATTCCGAGTTCCCCTTCCCTACCCAGCCCAAATCCCACCCTTACCCTCCTCCAGAGAAGGGCTAGACTAGATGTCCTTCAAATGCCTCAAGTTCCACTGCTGGAGGTTTGGTGGGGATATCCATGAAGTCCTTACAGCTGCCTGTCACCAGCACAGTGTAGGCCTTCAACACATGTTCCTTCTCTATAGTTTCCCTGAGCCCATAAATGGATTTGGTCCTTGGCAGTGGGCATCACTGAGCAGCTACACATTATTCTGGATGTAGGAAGAGGAGGAGTTGGGAATGTAGCCCCACACTTCAAGGCTTTGCCCAGGACTCGCAGCTTGGTCTTAGTGCCGTCCTCAGAGGGCTTGGAGGCTGGGAGGTAAGAAGTAGGATGAAGCTTCCTCCCACATCCCTAAGGCTTTGGTTTGTGGTGCAGAGCTCAGAGTTGGGGGGGAGGGAGTAATGATGGTGGCACAGAGAGGAGAAAAAGTGAGGGAGGGTGGTAAAGGCCACAGTGGGTCCCGCAGGTCCCCTGCCAGATCTGAAACACTCCTCCCACCTGTTGGGAGTATAGTGGCTGCACCTCTCAGCCGAGGCCCTCCCTGAGGCTTACCCTCGGCTGAAGAGAACCTCCTTGCCCACGGCCACCCTTCTCTCCCAGGGCAGCCACAGGCAATGGCTGGCCCATGTTGACATGGGGTGAGGGTGGGGGGTGTAATGACCCGGCCCTCTCACCCCAACTTTGGTAAGGGTCCACTAAGCTCTTTGTTGTGACTGCCGCATGTTTCCATTTCTCCCTCTACTCAATCCTGCTAGCTTCGGCTCCCCCAGGTGTCCACAGGAGACAACTCCTGGTCTCTTTCTCAGTTGGCTTCCTGGGGAACTTCACTGTGTCACACAGGCACTTCTGGAGGTTAGCCTGTTGCCTGGTGAGGGGTAGGTATGAACCGAAAGCAAAGGAAGGAATGTAGTACCCCCACGCAACATAGAACCCCCTATTGTGGATTGAATTGTGTTCCCCCCCCAAAAAAACGTGTCAATTTGGCTAGGCTATGATTCCCAGTATTGTGTGGCTGTTCTCCACCTTGTGATCTGGTGTAATATTCCTGTGTGTTGTAAATCCTAGTATCTGTCTGTGGTTAATTAGGGTGGGATGCAACACCCTTACTCAGGTCATAGGCCTGATCTAATATAAGGGGAATTTCCCTGGGGCATGGCCTGCGTCACCTTTTTTCTTACAAGAGATAAAAGTAAAGGGAAGCAAGCAGAGAAAGGGACTTCACACCACCAAGAAAGAAGAGCCGGGAGCAGAGCGCATCCATTGGACCTGGGGTCCTGGCACTGAGAAACTCCTAGACCAAGGAAAGACTGATGACAAGGACATTTCCCCAGAACCAACAGAGAGAGAAAGCCTTTCCCAGGAGCTTGTGCCCTGAATTCAGACTTCTAGCTTCCTACCCTTGGAGAGAATAAATTTCTGTTAAAACCACCCACTTGTGATATTTCTGTTATAGCAGTACTAGATAACTAGGGCACCCCCCAAGCTCCTACACATGTATGCATACACACACATACTCACACAAATACATGCACGTGCACATGCACACACACCTCAAGGTCTAATTTTAATATCAACTTTGAAGACGTCCAAAGACTATAGCAAAGGAACACCCTTTTTTACTGGTTTATCCAGCTGTGTGTGTGTGTGTGTGTGTGTGATATAGTTCTGCCCTTTGGTAGGGTAAGAAAATGTTCTACCAAAGATATTTTAAAGATAGCAGTATGAAATCAAGCCTGAGAATGTTTTACTTTTCTTGTGCCCAAGAAGCAGGAGGAGGGGAGAAGAGAGGTGGTAACCAAATTGGGAAAAAAGCAGGGCTTAGGTTTGGGGGAGACTTTACTGCGGTTTCTCTGAGTTGTCTTTCTGGGATGCCAGCTCTTGCTTGGATGGAGCCCCTCCCGCTTTCTAAGTATAGTCTTTGAGGCCCAGCCAGATGGGAGCTGGAGCCAGAATTTCCCTGGAAAGCATTTGCTTTCACAGGGAAAGGACCGGGAAGCTGGTAAAGGAGGCTGGTGGGATGGGAGATGGGAGAGGGGCTTAGAGCCGCCCGGGGCCTCTCCGCATTTGTTTCCATGGGATGTGCCTGGTTCCCCTTGGCTCTTTGTCTGTAAAATGAAGGGCTTGGCTAGATCATCCCCAATCATTTTTTCCAGTGCTGACCCTGTGTGCTGGGTCCAGTATGGCGGTGGTCAAAACTGGGAGCAGCTGGCCAAACACAGAAATGGAGACAAACATTTTTCAGGGGTCAGAAGATGGGTGCCTGGAGAGCTCTGAGCCACTCTTGATGGACACACACACACACACACACTCACACACACACACACAAAGACCCATTCCCTCGGGTCAATTCCAACTCATAGTGACCCTATGCAACAGGGCAGAACTGCCCCACAGGGTTTCCAAGGAGCAACTGGTAGATTCAAACTGCCATAGCTCTTAACCGCTGCACCACCAGGACTCTTGATGGATAGTGGGAGAGAAAAGCAAGGGGATCTTGAACAAAATTGTGACATTTGTCTTCTCATCCCTGCCTCCTCTTATGTGTCCACACCCAGCTTCATCCAGCGAACTCCTGATGCACAGCGATCATGCAACCCTGTTTTTCTCCAGTTGGGGAAATGTTTCAGAAACACATTCATTTACTCAGGTATCTCCTCTCCCCAGTATAGCCATACTTTTGAAAGCTAAAGACAAAGGTACGCATTTCTAATAGTGGAATTTCAGGACCTGTGACTGAAAGGGAATATGTTGAGGTGAGGGCGGGACCTCTCCTGTCTTCTCCCAGGTAGTCTATGGGATGCTGGGGAAGAGGTGCTCTGTGCCAGAACACAACCTCGTATGGATGGTCAGTGAAGGCTGGATCTGGGTGTGGTGTGGTAATAAGGGTGGAAAGAAGAGGCAGCCCAGCGTGGGAGTGAGAGCTTGCGCTTCGGATGCACACAGGTCTGGAGCTGTGACTCATGCAACGTACGCACTGAGGGATGAAATCCAAGTCACCTCACCTCTCTGAGCAGTTTCTTCATATGTAGAACGCAAGGTTGCTGTGAGGACTAAATGCAAGTGACAGGTTTGGGAAGTCATCCAGCCCCAGGTTTCCTGGTAGGAGAGCCGCCTCCTCTCCCAGCCTTTTTTGCTGTGCCCCATGAGTTTCTGCTTGGACAAAGCAATCAAGCAAAGGCAATCTGGACCTTACAACGCTACCCTCAGGCTATGTGTGTGCCACCTTGCTCTTGGCCCCCACAGCCCAAGAGGGTGCCACCTGAGTGATGGATTACAGCAGGCAAATTGTCCTGTTATTTTTGGTGTGGATTTCATTTGCTTCACCTGTCACTGATTACAAACGCTCTGGTGAGCCTACTTACCGCTCAATTAGCCATAATTGAGGCAGTGGGGGGCAGGGAGCAGAAGGGAGAAGGCAGTGGGGCTGTGTATAACTGTGCGTGTGTGTGCGCGCGAGCATGTACGCGTGCACGTGTGTGCCTGCCTATGTTCCGCCAGCACTGTGCCAAGGCTGAAAGAGGGGAGGAGAAAAGGGAGGAGGAAGAAGAAGGACTGGGAGGGAAGGAGGAGGCTGCACTAGGAGGAGGTGAATAAGGATTTGTAACTGGCTCCCTTTGGGCAGAGGGGGTTTTGGACAGTGTCACAGGCTGGCTCAGTCCCAGCTCTGCTCAACCACACCCCCTAGTAATCCCTTTTTGTTCATTTCTTCCCCTAGCTGTGCTCTCTCTCCCCAGGGCTTTCCCTCCACTGGCTCGCCTTCTGGAGAAAGGGATGGAGGGTGGTGGGGAGACAGCTGATCAGAACAAAATAAGCTGTTCCCCAAGGGTGGAGCTTTGCTGGGGCTCCTGGAGTCTGAGGCACAACTGTCACTCAGCACGGCTTTAAGCAGTGGCATTGTATTAACAAAGGATAATTATTGTAATAATCATTATGGTAGTCGTAATGAAAAATAATAGCAATATTTTAGCAAACTTTTTCAGGCATTATCTCATTTAATTGTCAAAACCACCCTCTGAAGCACAGAGAGGTTAAGTAAAGTCTCCAGGATCACACAGCTCAGCAGTGGTGGAATCTGGAAGTGAGCTCAGCTAGCTCTGCTTTTGCAGTTCAGGCATGTGCTCGCTCTGCCCTACTCTCTCCCATCGAAGCCCCTGCAACTGGGTCTCAGGATAGAGCACAGGACTCGGCAGCAGAGTGGGGTCCTTTCATAAAGACTGTGACTGACAAGATGAATGTCTCAGTGCTTATCAAGCGTATTATTGATGGCAGTTGTAATACATTAGAAAACGTACTTGGACCTATCTCCAGATTTAGATTTGGTGTGTTAGGTGTTGGAGCCATGAAGTGGAGAGACCTAAAAATCAGGCTAAGGGATTTGGACTTGAATCTGAGGTCAGTGGGGAGCCATTGAAGGTTCTAAGCATGGGAGGAACATGGCCAGAACTACATTGGAGGTGTAAATTTGACTGTTGTGTGTCAGATGGATTTAATGGACCAGAGTAGGGACAAAGAAACCAGCGGAGCTATTACAACCAGTGAGGCAACAAGCTCTAGGTCCATCATTAACTAGTTGCGTGACCTTGAGAATGTCTAGTGACCTTGAGAGACTCTGCTCGAAACTCTGGACCTCTTTCATGCATCTATAAAAGTGAGGTGGTTGGACTAGAAGATGCCCAAGATTACTGACTGCTTGGACATTCCGTGATACCTCTGATGGCCTCCAATGAACCGGTCATAGGAAGAAAAGGAGATGGTGGGAAGGCTTTAAAAGGTAGCTTCTACAGAATTTAGGGTCTGACTGGGTACAGAGATTGATGGACAGGCGGGGGTCAGTGATGGCTCCAAGCTGCAAGGAGGGAGTGGTAGAATAGGGATTTCTGGGGAAACCATCAGTATTACACAGTAGGCTGACTAAACATCTGTTCAGGGCCCCAGAAAAGCAACCCTTCCACCAAACATAACAAAAAAAGAAAAAAAAAAAAGAATAAGAAGAAAGAAAAATATGAAGGGAGAAAGGGAAGGAGGGAGAAGGGAGAGAGACGGAGAGACAAGTCCGGGTTAGTTCATTAAAGCTGAACATTTTTCAATGAACTTACCTAGAAAGAAGCTGTTTTAATTTCATCATCCATATAGGGATTGTGACATTTTGCAAAATTTTGCTTTTAATTTCCATGTGAGGAAGAAGGATGTCTAAGGTTTAAGGCTTTTTAAAGGTCTTCATTGGGAAGTGATGGAAGGAGTTGTTTTTTGGAGAGGGGTCTGCTGGTATTGTACATGTTGCTCAGGGGAAATGTCATGGATTGAATTATGTCCCCCCAAAATATGTGTCAACTTGGCTAGGCCATGATTTCCAGTATTGTGTGGTTGTCCTCCATCTTGTGATCTAATTCTCCTATGTGTTGTAAATCCTAATCTCTGCCTGTGGTTAATGAGGCAAGATTAGGTTATGTTAAAGAGGATTAGAGTGGGATGCAACACCCTTTCTTAGGTCACAGCTTTGATCTGATGTAAGGGGAGTGTCTTAGTCATCTAGTGCTGCTATAACAGAAATACCACAAGTGGATGGCTTTAACAAAGAGAAATTTATTCTCTCACTGTCTAGGAGGCCACAAGTCCAAATTCAGGGTGTCAGGGGAAGGCTTTCTCTCTCTGTTGGCTCTTGGAGAAGGTCCTTGTCAGGCAGTTTCCCTGGGGTGTAGTCTACATCACCTTTTATCTCATGAGAGATAAAAGGAGAGAGAAGTGAATACAGAGAGGGGAACCTCATACCACCAAGAAAGAAGTGCTGAAAGTTTGACTCGTCCTTTGGCCCTGGGGTCTGTGTGCTGAGAAGCTCCTAGACCAGGGGAAGATTGATGACAAAAGCCTTCCCCCAGAGCTGACGGAGAGAAAAAGGCTTCCCCTGGACTGGCATCCTGAATTCAGACTTCTAGCCTTCTGAGCTGTGAGAGAACAAATTTCTGTTCGTTAAAGCCACCTACTTGTGGTATTTCAGTTATAGTAGCACTAGATAACTAATACAGGAAGTAACAATAGAAGCTGAGGTTAGAGATGGGAAGATTCAAGTCACCTGTTAAAAAAGATGTCTGCTGAGGCCCTTAGATGAGAATTCCAGGAGAAGGAACCGGAACAGGGGGCTCCAAGTTAGGGATGGACAATGGCTGGTAAAGTCTCCCAGGATCTTGAAATAAGGGGACATGTGTGGTTCTCCAACGGTCCTTTCCCTGTACCAATTTTCCCCACCCCACTCCCTCACTCTATGCGCAGCTGCTTATATATCACCTTTATTGCCTTTGTGGCCCTTACTATAGGAATCCCTGGGTGGCGCAAATCGTTAAGGCTCTTGGCAGCTAACCCAAAGGTTTCCACTTCACCCAGAGGTACCTCGGAAGAAAGACCTGGAGATCTACTTCTGAAAAATCAGCCGTTGAAAACCCTATGGTGCACAGTACTACTCATGACACACACAGGGTCTCCATGAGTCAGCATCAACTCAACCCAATTGTTTTGTTTTTTAGCACTTATGATAATGGGAATCATCTTGTTTACTTCTAGAACCTAAGCTCCCTAAGGGGAAAGAACCTAGCCTGTTTGTTCTGTATTCCTGCTGTCTAGAACAGGGTTTGGTATAAAGTCGGGGCTCAATGCGTATTTGCTGAATGAATACACACATGCATGTTTGAGTGGATGAGTGGTTGGATGGGTGGATGGGTGGATGGGTGGATGGATGGATAGGTGGATGGATGAATGGATGAAATGTGATATTTCAGGCCTTGTGATGCCTGGGGTAGAGAGAAATTTGGGGGCAGCACAACCTTCCTCAAATAACTCAGAAAGCACCTGCTGCTGAGGACTTGGGGCTGATCGTCAATCTGCCTCCCTCCTCACACGCACAGTATGCAGAAGCCTGTCGAAGCTGGATAAAAATACCCTGAGAGGCTGCACTCTGCTGCTGGCGGAGGCTGGGATTGAGCCGTGGGTTGTCAGGGGAAGCAGGAGTCTCTCTCTCTCATTTCCACTTTGTTCTTTCTCTCTTAATTTTTTTTTCTAATAATCAGGTTTGGGGGACTCCCTGAAGACTGTCCTCGACAGCACACATAGGAGAAGAGGGTATCCTCTGAAGGAGAGGAGTGGGGAAAAGCTTTCACTCCGCAGCTTCCTAGACCTCTTCCAACTGGGTCAATCTTTTCCATGGCCCAGCCCTGCTTTTATATTAGGATCCCTGGTGGTGCAGGAGCCCTGGTGGTGCAGTGGTTAACAGGTCAGCAGTTTGAATCCAACAACCGCTTCTTGGAAACCCTATGGAACAGTTCTACTCTGTCCTATAGTTGCTATGAGTTGGAATTGACTCAATAGCAATGGGTTTGGTTTTTTGGTTTGGTGGTGCAGTGGTTAAGCCTCAGTTGCTAACCAAAGGGTCGGTGGTTCAAACCACCAGGCATTCCTCAGGCGAAAGATGTGGCAGTCTGCCATGGTAAAGATTTACAGCCTTGGAAACCCTGTGGGGCAGCTCTACTCTGTCCTATAGGATCCCTATGAGTCGGGGTCAATGGCAACAGGTTTCTTTGCTTTTATATTATCCCTGGCCCTTTGGATGGAGAGAACCCTGTCAGATGGCAAAAAAAAAAAAAAACAGGCTGCTAGAGGGGGTTTTGATTTTTTCTATGCCACATAACATGTTATTCTTGTTGTGTGCCACCAAGTCCATTCTGACTCAGTGACCCTATCTATAGGACAGAGTAGAACTGCCCAGTAGAATTTCCAAAACATATGACACAGAATTTAGTGACTTCAAATGGCCATGTTACATGGTCCTGGTTCTGTGGGAGGAGTTCCTGCTGGGCGGGGTGGGGAGAGCTCTGCTCCATGTGGTGTCTGTGTCATTCACGCAGCTGCCTGGCAGGGGTGCTGGATGGATGGGCCCCTCCCGCTCCACCTGGTCTCTCCAGCAGGGTAGCTGGGCATCTTACGTGGCAGCTCACGTTCCCCAAGAGTACAAAAGGGGAAGCTGCCAGGGCTTCTAAGCTGAGCTGGGAACTGGCAGAGTCTCCCTTCGGCTGAATCCGATTGGTTAAAGTGAGTCACAGCCCTGCGTGAATTTCAGGGGTGGGTGGGGCTGCACTAGGTGTGATTAGTGGGAGACAAGTTTCATTGGCGATCCCCAGCAGAATAGCCTAGCTGCTGTGGGCCAGGTCTAGGCAGAAGGGTAGGCAGGTGACATGACCCCTTTGCCCCCACTCCTTTGTGGTGAATTGGAAAGAGCCGGGGTTTGGGAATAGAACAGAGGTGGACTTCTATCCCGGCCCCACTTGTCAGCTGCCTGTGCTTCTTTGGGCATTGGAGGCTCACAGTGACCGGCCTTCCCGCCTCTCTGACCTCAGTCCTGACTGGTTGCTGTGAGGGCAGGTAGGGAGCCCTCCACCGGTGGGACAGCTCAGTTCCCTCCACCGCGTGAATGTCTGTCAGGCAGAGCTGTTTCTGGATGCAGTATCTTTCCCTCCTTTGCATTCCTCTTACATCCCAGCCATTATGGATTGTCCCCCTCCCCCCCCCAAAAAAATGTGTATAGGGTGGATCCTAAACCTAATCACTTCTGAGTTATAAAAAGACACCATGTGAAGATCGTTTATAAGCTCAAGGTTGTCAAGGAAACAAGGAAGGAAGTGACAAGGAAAGAACACAGGAAGGAATTGACACATGATGGAACTGACATAGCCAAGACCCTGATTTCAGCATTTAGCCTCCAGAACTGTAAAAATAAATTAGTTTTTTAAAGCCAACCACTTGTGGTATTTGTGTTACAGCGGTACTAGGCAACTAAGACACCACCCTTGTCCCCAAGGCCCGCTCCTGCCTGCCACCTTCCCTTCCCACACCACAGTCCATACTGGTCTTTCCCACCTTGGAGGCCTGGACATCTACCCCTCATGTGCCCCATGGCTGCCTTGCGTTGCTAATCTTCTATTTGTCCTTCTGTATCCTGCCACCTGAGTAGGGACCCTCGAGGTCTCGAATCTGAGCCAGAGGCAGAAAGGAATACTTGTCATGGTGAACTAGGCAGGCTGGTGCTGAGAAGACTGGACAGATGGTTGGGGTGGTGACTGCTCCTTCCCAGCTAGGAGGCCCTGGGGTAGTGGCAACAATAGCCTTTCTGGTCTCCTGCCAAAGAGGCCATATGCAACAGACCAAGGAAGTGGCTGGTGAGGTGGGCTGCTGATGGAGTGATGCAGGAGAGGCAGTGGGGGTAGTTTTTTTTGGAGAAGACCCTTCTGCCTTGGTCTCCTTTCCCCTTCCTCCAGGTCAGCCCAGGGCCCACTTTACAGATAAAGTCAGCGGGGGGTGAGTGGCAAGGACAAGCTTGAAGTCAGGTTTACGTCTGTGTAACCCCAAGGCCCATGCTTTTCCCACTTCCCTATCCCAAGTTCACCCAGGCCTGCCTCACCCCCTTTGCTGGCGGAAACCGCATAACCTTTCTTGATCAAGATGTAGAGGGCCCAAGGTGCTGCCAGCCTGTAGTGAGGGGACAGATGGGTCAGGGTCAGACAAAGATGGCTACAGACAGCATGAGAAACGGCATTCTTTACTCATAAATAAAAACATAAAATTACCAGAAATAGTTTACATGGCCAGAAAAATGGCATTGAAAATAAAATGAAGCTGGCAAAAGCAAAGCAAACCACCACCAAAACAATAAAGAGAATACTATCTATGTACACACTCTTCCAAATGCCAGTCCATCCAAAGCCAGCCTCTGCTGGGCCTTCCAGCTTTGCCTGAGGGTGCCGCACAAAGACCAATGCAGAAGAGGCAAGGAGAGCAGGCTCCTCTTGTCCAAGGGCACAGCCTCTAAGCTGACAGCACTGGCTTAGGAGAGCTCAGGGCCCAGGAAGTCTCCCTTCTGCACACTGCTCCTCCAGCAGCTCACCCTGGCTTACCTTTGGACAACTCTCTCCAAGAGATGACTGATAATGGAGGCCCAGGCTGGGGCCCAGGACAAGGCAGGGCAGGGCCCGGAGGCTCAGCAAGCGCCTGGGAGGCAGGCGGAGCAGCCCCACCAGAGCCCAGAGGAGAGACAGCTCCCAGTCCCTGCACAAGCTCTGTGCCCACGGGTGCCAGGCAGGAGTTCGCTTACAGGACACAGTCCCCGGAGGAGAGAGCCACAGCCGGGACCCCTGAGAGTCTGATCATCCCATTTCCAAGGCCTGAGCAGAGTCCTCGTGGTGAGGCGGTGCTTTTTCTTTGCAGAGAAAGGGATCGTTTTCAGGCCAGGGATTCTTTAGGGAGCAGGGCAGCCAGTCAGACAGAGTAGAGTGGCAAGCGTGCCAGCAGAGGCAGGTGAGCTCAAAGGGAGGGCAGAGAGCCCTCGCCGGCCTGAGGCTGAGCCCACTCTGAGGCCTATGGTGGCCTGACAGTCCCAGTCCCCGCTCAGCTCTGCTGTCCAAGGTCCCCTTTGGGGGAGGCTGAGTTTGGCAGCGTCCAAGAGCAGTGAAGATGTTTTTCCACAGAGAAGGGAAGAAAAACCACATGGAAACGAGGTCACTACGTCAACAGGACACCTTACACTCTGGGGTCTCGGGCTGATGCAGCCCAAGGAGGGCATTTGCCACGTCGGACTGTGTGCCAGGCCTGGGCCAGAATGTGCGGGGTGGCCTGGGGAAGGCAGCGCTCCCCTGGGTGGAGGGTGAGGGCACACCACGCAGAGGCAGGCTCTGTGCAGACGCAGCCCTTCCCAGGCTGAGCGTCGCCTCTCCTGAGGCCAGGCCTTGGGGGCAGAGCACTGGGCCTCTGGCTACTCCTCCCTGGGGGGTGTGCACCTGGGGAGGGGACAGCCAGCCACTTTTTCCCTGTGGGGCAATGTCACTGGGAAGGACAAGAACAAGGCACAGGCTGGTGTGACATGGAGGAGACTAGGGGCTGGGAATGACTTGGTGAGCAGAATGGAGGATGTTGAGAGGGCTTTTGTCCTGTCAATTCCAGGTTTAAACTGAGCCTGTGACTAAGAGCAATGGTTTGAAATTCCAGAAAACCTCCTCTGTCATGTGAGGGCAGAGAACAGGCACAGCTTAACCCCAGGGACTGGAAGGCAGACAGCCAGCCCCAAGGAAGGTGGCCCTGCCCACAGCCACACTCAGGGAAGGAGCTGTGGTGGGACTGTGGGCAAGAAGAGAAGCAGCCCCCACCTCCCCCTGGGGCCTCTGAGAACGGGGCAGGGCCAGAGGAGCGGAAGTGGAGAGTGGCCTGGGACTGTGAAGGCCCCCTGACTTTCCCATCCCCAACTCTTCCACCTCAGCCAACCCTCTCAGCAGGCAGGCAGGAGGCTCAGGAATCCAGCAAGGGCTGGTGTCTTAAGAACAGCAGCTGTGGTTAGAGTCAAAAATAGAACATCGAACAGCCTGGCTGCCTGCTAGCTAGATCTGCTTGCTTCTGAAAAGACGAGAAAGAAAAAGAAAAGAAAATTCCCTGCACCAAGCAACTGAGAAACTCTACCTTCTCTCTCCCCCACCACCTTTGTACCTTTCAGAAGAGAAACCTCAACGCCCCCAGGCACTGACCCACCCCCTAGGAAAGCTCTCTAGATTCTTTATAGTTCTGGGGCTCAGGAGGGGCTCCCGGGGAAGGGAGGACAGCTGGTGGCCTTGAGCTCTTCATAAGGCTGTTTATGCCCCTCTTGTTCTCCCAGCCTGGGGCTCCAGCCCATCGGCACCTCAGGGGCCCCTCCTAACCTATAAGACTCTGGTTTGAACGTAGCACTGAAGATGATATACAGAAACCAGGCTCAGAGGACCACAGGCAAAGGTGGAAAATGCCCAGATCATACACATACCATCTTAGTGGGTATGGGTTACTCTGGGTGGTAAGCAAGGTCCCTGGGTAGCACAAACAGCTGGGCTTGGCTGCTAATTAAAGGCTGGTGGTTCAAACCCACCCAGCAGCACTGCAGAAGAAAGACCTGGCGATCTGCTTCTGTAAAGATCACAGCCAAGCAAACCCTATGGAGCGGTTCTACTCCACAACATATGGAGTTGCTATGAATCGGAATAGACTCGACAGCAGCGTGTTTGGCTTTTGTTGATTCTGGGTGGCAGGCAAAAGGCTGACCGTTGGGAGGGAGGATTTAGAGTAGCCACTGGCCAACTCTGAACCAGGCAGGGAAGTCCCTACCTGAAGCCCTACTGGGAAAGATCAGGAGGCTTCTGCTGGAACAACTGGAGAGCCTGGCCCTCCCTGTGTCAGGCTGCCTTTAACTTTCCTTCCCAACACCCACTCCAGGGCCTCATGTCTATGGCTTTAAGAAGAGTGGTCTGTGAGGTCAAAGATCACCAGCTGTCCAAGGCTGCTCATCTCCAGTCAGGCCCAGGAGGGAGAAGCTGGAGCCCAGGGTCCGGCCAGTACCTGCTATGATCGTCACTACTTAGCCTCTCCCTTTGACTTCCTCTCGGTCTTGCCAAGTCTCAACACTCCTGGATTGCCCCAGCTCTACCCTCCTCTTTGTGGCTTGCTAGGGTGCGGGCAGCTCTGATGTTGCCAAGCAAGCTCTGCACACCTCACTCCAACCTCTCCACCTTGCCGCAGCCAGAGGAAAAGAGCTCAGGTTATGGTGGGGTCAGACTCCAAGGCTTCTGGTCAGGAATGGCTTCCTTCCATTCCCAAGGCATCCCAAGGTGTCCAGGGAAAAGAAAGTTGTGAAAGACAGACAGAAGGGAGCTTCTCTCCTTGGGGTCACACAGCATCTGTGGCAGTCACCACCTTCCCTGGGAAAGGCTGTCCCTGTTTCCAATGGCTCATGTCAGCTCCCCAAGGCCTCTGTTGGGGGAGCCCTTAACCAAAGCATGGACACCCCTGTACCCCATCTCTTGGGAAGGCTAGGGGAGTCAGAGCCGTTTTCTGGTATGTTCTACTGGGTTTTCAAGCACTAGGACATTGCAAAGGAGAGAAAGACTGTCTCACAAGCCCTCCCTCCCACTCCAGGCTCTTCATCTGTGTTCCAAGGTTGGCTTCGCAGGGAACTGAGCTGCTGAGCAGGGAGACTGGGAGGGAGCTCAGCACCCCTGTTGCCAGTGCCAGGTCCCGGCCCTCCCTCTCCTAGGCACCCCTCAGATTTCGGTGGCTATGATGTCCTCATAGGGGATGTCAGCCCCTTCAAGGTCAATCTCGAAAGACCCTCCTGCACCCTCCCCGTGGGCCAGCTGCTGCAGGGCCTTCTCCAGGCGCTGGTTGCGCTGGTACATGGCCAAGTAGCTCTGCTGTAGCTGCTTCTGGTACTGGATCACCTTCTCCTTCTCCTCCTTCCACACCAGCCGCTCGTGCTGGAAGCCCGAGGACAGCTGGTCATGGCCTTGACGCTCCTCCTTCAGCTCGGCCCGCAGCCGCTCCAATTCCCGCTGCAGGGCAGGGATGTCCTCGGAGAAGGTGGCCCCGGCCCCCAGCCCAGCACCCAGGACCCCCAGAGGAGCCCCCTCTCGCTGCAGGGCGGCCTGGGCCCGCAGCTCCAGCAGCTCCTGCTCTAGCAGGTTCACCTTCTCGCGCAGCAGCTCAGATTCATTCTTCTTGCGCTGTAGCTCGTTCTCGCAGACCTCCAGCTCCAGGCCCTTGGTGCGCAGAGCACTCTCCAGGTCCTGTGTCTTCAGCTCCATACCCTCCAGCTTGCCACGAGCATCCTTCAGCTGTGCCTTCAGATTGAGGATCTCGCTGGCCTTGGCATTGACCTCTGTCTGGGACTCCTTCAACTGCTGCTTCAGGAGCGAGATTTCGCCTGACTTCTGGCACACCTGCCAAGGGTGGGAGTTGGGAGAAGAGAGAAGATGCCAAGAGGTGAGCGTCCTCAACACAGGGGAAGTAGTATCTTAACTGCCTAAGAAAATGAAGCTCGTCCTGAAATGGTGCCTTAGTTAAGAGTCCCCAAACCTAGTGGTCTGGATGACACGTGACAGTCAAACCAAAAAACCAAACCCACTGTCGTGAAGTCAATTCCAACTCATAGCGACCCCACAGAACAGAGTAGAAGGGCCCACAGAGTTTCCAAGGCTGTAAATCTTTACAGAAGCAGACTGCCACATCTTTCTCTTGCCGAAAGTCTGGTGGGTTTGAACTACTGACCTTTCGGTTAACAATGAATGCTTAACCTCTGTGCCACTAGGGCTCCAGATGTTCATGAAGGCCAAGTCCCTCTAAAGATGTCTTTCATTCTCCCAGCTTGGTCCATCACAGGCCTGCCTCATCCCCAGGTCAGGGTTTAAATCTCAATCGGCAGTCAAACCCAAGACTGCGTGTAAATCAAAGAGTCCTGGCTCAATTTACCCACTGCTGCAGCTCCATCGTCCACATTAACACCAATGGTCTCGATTTCAGCGTCGGTCTGATTTCTATCATCCACGTTTATGGCCAAACCCTCTGAGCTCACTCCTACTCCCTACACATACCCAGCTCTCCTCTTCTGGGGTAAAGGCTATATTCACATATTTACCACCGTATCCCCAGGGACTAAAGCACCATGCCTAGCTCAGGGACAGCGCCCAATAAAGAACTGCTCGATTATGGATTATTGTATTCTTCACCTGCCTTAAGCTTCCACCATTTCTAGTCCTATACCTCAGCAAACTTTGGCAAAAAGCATTGATGCAAACCAAAGCACTCCGTCAGAACCACTTGTCTCTGGGGTCTTGGCCATTTAGGGTCATGGCTGACTCAAAAGCCAGTCTGGTGGGCTGCCTCAACAGTGCTTACTGCTGTCCTATGGCGAGTGGCCATGATGAAGGTGAGGACCTGGGCCACTCCAGAATGGGTTCTCAGAACAAGACTGGAAGCCACCTTCACTTGTCCGCTCATGTGAGAACCTCTCCCTTTCTCTCAGGAACTGCCGCTGGAACACTGCACAGGTCAGCCCCACCCACAATACTTACATGGGACACTGGGATGCTTTCCCATGTCCAAGCTGTACTCACTCCATGGCGGAGGCAGTAGAGAGGCATGGCTGAGGCATGGGCTCTGAAACAGACTGCCTGTGTCTAAATCCTGGCTCTACCACTTAGGAGCCCAGGGATCTGGGATCACCACTATGGTGGCAATACAGAGTAGTGATTAAAAATGTGAACTCAGGGGCCGAACTGTTAGAATCAAATTGTAGCTCTGATACTTAATATGCAGTGACCTTGGGCAGGTCACTATTTGCTATCATAACCACTTTGAGCCTCAGTTTCCTAAATTATACATTAAGGATCACTAAAAGTAATCCTCATAAGGTTGTTGGGATTAGATGAGAGGACCTAGGACATGGCACTTAATAAACACTCCATAAGTTATTATTATTATTACAAACATGTTAACAATAATATGCTTATGCATCGTAAGTTATTTTATATATATATATATTTTTTTTTTATGACATTGCCTGACTAGACAACCTGGGAACAAGATCACAGCAATGTCCACCTTGGCTTCAGAAAGGGCAACGAGGATGGATGGCTAACACGACACTAGGTAGATCTCTGAGAGGCCTGAAAGTGCCCCTGAGCCTTGTCTGGGAAAGCACTGCTGTGTCAACACCAGTGGGACAGAGGAAAGACACTGACATGGTTGATACTTGTCTCTCTGAGAAACCCAGCAAAACAGAAAAGGGCTCTCCCTTCCTCACTTGCCCAGTCCCCCATCCATCTCTTCCATACAAAGAGTCATTTTATTCTCTGCTCCTGAAAACACTGGTCACCCTAACTGCCAGGACAAGCACAGGAAGCTCCAGTGCAAACAAAACTGCTGTGCTTTTGAGAATGGACCACCTCGTCCAGGTGTGGTGTTGCTCTACCCGGGCCTGAGGTAGAGGGCTAGACACAATAGCCCCCACCCCCTTCCCAGGGTAGGAGTCTTTGATGGGGGTGCATGACAGAGCTGCCATGCACAGGCCCCTACCTTTCCCACCACACCACCCCCAGGGTCCTCCAGGCAAGAAAAGCTCTCCCACTAGCAGGGTGTGGGGCTTACGAGGTTCTTCCCCAAGGCCTGGTCAAGGTGCCTCATTCCTAGGTGTGTCTGAGTGGTATGCGTGTGTGTGCACCCCTTTCTTCCTCTTGCATGTTCCCACCCTGGCCCATCAAATAGAAGCTTCCACTAATACTTCCATGAAGAGTGGCCAATTCTGTCACTGAGACCTGCCATTAATGGGGCCATTCTTACTAGTAACGGGGTCACTTCCCTTAAAAACAATATATAAATTCTATCCTCTCTCTTGGGCTCTTGGCCCTGCATGAATTTAGGCACGCCTTGTGCTTCTTCTGAGCCATTTAGAAGCTGACGAAGCAAGCCTGGTCCTTGGCCAGCCTGGTCAGGCCTTGGTTCTCTCCGCTCCAGCTTCCCAGCCAATGACTCAGTATGTTCAATTCTGCAGTCACAAGGATGATGTTGGGGAGACAGTGGAAGGCTCCATTCTGATCTCAGGACTAAATGCATTCCCCAACATGGTTTACCAGGGAGTCCCTTCATTTCATAAAGCTGGCCCTTGAGCCCAGTCTACCTAAATAGTTTGTGTTCACACATTTCTGGCCAGAACCTGAAGGCCTGGCCCCAAACACCTGACTCCCCCAGGCCCACCACCATGGCACCAGCCTCACCTCCCACTGGGTCTCCTCCAGTGCTGGGGCGAAGTTGGTCTTCTCCTTCTCGTAGGACCTCAGCTTGCTCTCCAGCAGGTCCTGCTCCTTCATGAGGCTCTCAAGCTCCTGCCGGAGCTGCCGTTTCTCCTGCTGAAGCTGGAGCACCTGGAGGTGCAGCACCTGCTGTGTGCGCTGGCTCTTCTGCGAGGCCTGCTTCATCTTGCTGTTGCACTTGGGCTCCAGGCCCTCCAGCTCCTCCTTGCAGCGCCGCTGCCGCTCCTCATAGGCCTGGCTGGAAGCCAGCTCCTTCTCCTCAAAGCTACGCTGTAGCTTCTGGAGCTCACCCTCCCTCTCCAGCAGCTTCTGCTCCAGCTCCTGGATGGTGCACTCATCCGTGGAGATGGGGGCACGGACGCATGAGGGGCCCTTATCCGCCTTGCCCGGGTGGGCTAGCTTGCTACCACCATCGGAGAAAGACAGCGCCTTCAGGCTCATAATGTTGCTGTCCTGGAGGATGACGCTCTGTGTGATGTTGTGGGCTGAGCCTCCAAAACGGCTGGTGGGCCCCACAGGGGTGACCAGCGGGTCCAGCTGGTAGCTGCTGCTGGTGCTATGTGTGGGCAGACTGGACATGGAGTTCCGGCCAGAGTCGGAGAGTGCCCCGGAACACAGGCTGGGTTTCAGCTCCTGTTCCTTGGGCTTGTCTGCAAGGGCAGGGTGCAGCTGGTGGCTGGCACTTTCAGGGGAGGAGTGAAGGAGGGCTCCTGACCGGGGCAGCATGGGCTTGAATGCCGTGGGACGCACAGCACCCTTCTCTGAGCCCTGGGAGGAAACAGACCACATTGACCTTGAAGTCTCCTTTCAGCACTTATCCCATCTCTGTCCCGCCACATGGTTTGTGTGCTGGTTCTGTGACCCACCTGAGCATATTCCAGCCCATGTGGCCCCCCTTCTTGGTCAGCAGCCATAAATCGCACCTGTTGCTCTAGTACAGCCTAATGTGTTAAATATCTCTAAGAAGGAAGAAACCCTTGGTACCTAGGGGAATGGCCTAATGATCACCTAGACACTTTGTCTCACGAAAATACCAACCTATCACCAGCTTGACCCAGGCTTCCTGAGATAAACACCATTTTTGGGTTCACAGGCTGAGATATTCAGGCCAGGACTCTGGCTCTGGGTCTCTGTGTGGTGTAGAATAGGCATCAGGCTGGAATCTGGAAGCCCAAGTTCTAGTCTGGACAAGCTTGATGTCCTTGTACAAATGGATCCCCTTTCTTCACCTTCACTGCCTCTTCCATTAAAGCTTGGAGCAAGAATACTGGCCCTGGCTTCTCACAGGGCTGGAAAGATCACTTGAATTAATGACCCTATTTTTTAAAACTTATAATTTTCATTGGCAGAGTACTTTGCAGTTTACAGAGCACTTTATTTTGCAAAGCTTAATGCTCTTTTCAAACAAAGGGTGCATTTTCCTAGTATATCAAAGCCATGAATTCATTCCCCCCAGGTGGGAAGGTGAACAAGAATTAAAGAGGAAAATTGTCTTTGGTGCCACCGGTGGGACCTATGAATGCTTTGGCTGGTATGAAGACTGAATGTCTGAGTATGTAGGACACTTTTGCCCTCATCCCTGCTAAATTAATGATAACAGTAAACTCATAGCCCTTATCCAACCAAAGACACTTCCGGGCCCGGCTGGAGCGAGGAGCTTACTACACCACCAGAGCAGCAAAGGAGAAAAAGGCCCCACCTCCATGGGGGGTGAGGCAGTGGTGGTTCAGTGGTAGAACTCTCGCCTTCCATGTGGGAGACCCAGGTTCGATTCCCAGCCAAGGCACTTCATGCGTAGCCACCACCCATTTGTCAGTAGAGGCTTGCTTGCTGCTGTGATGCTGAACAGGTTCCAGCTTTTAGACAGACAGACTAGGAGGAAGGCAACTAGTGATCTATTTCCAAAAACTAGCCAGTGAAAACCCTATGGATCACAATGGTCCAAGCCCCAGCCGGTAATGGGGATGGCACAGGACCAGGCAGCATTTCGTTACATTGTGCATAGGGTTACCATGAATCAACTGGGGACCAACTCGATGGCAGGTAACAACCACCACAACCATGGGGTGTGCATAGTCCATTCCCGAGAGAAGCTGCCAACTCTCCAAGCACACTCTCCATCTGCTCTTACAGACACTATTTCCTCTTCTCATGTGCTTGAAAATGATGCTGTTTGTCCTACTTTAACAATCCACAGTTACATCCAACAGAGCTCAGGAAGGCTTTAGCTTCTCCATTTGCTCTTTGCTTGCTGGCTGGCTAACACTACTGGTTTAGGGAACGGACCAGTGCTCCAGTCCCTTGTCCAGCCTTTGTTGTCTGTGATACACCGTCACCATCAATCCCTCTGCTTCTTCGGAGATTTAAATGTTTCAAGGATCATCTCATCCCCAGGCCCTCTACCTCCGTTTTGCTCTCCCGCCTCTCCAACTCTTCCCACCTTCGCCACAGACCCCCGCTTACCATTTCTAGCTGATTGGAGAAGGGCATGAGCTTGGGTGGCGTAGACGAGCCAAAATCCATCCCAGCCTGGCCCATGTCCCCACTGGACAGGGCAGTGTAATCTGGGCGGTGTGGGCCCCGGGCCTTCTGGCTGACCTTGATATAGAAGAAGTCTTCGCTCTTGCCCATTTTGGAGCTGGACTTGCCATGACTCGATTCCTGGGAAAAGCCGAATCTCAGCAGCCCATCTGAATACCGATTGAGTTTCTTGAGGTGGGAGGACTTGCGCAGCTTGTACTGGGAAGCCCGACAGTGCTTGCTGTGGAAGCCGTGGCCGGAGATGAGGCTACTCACGCTGCCCATGGTGACTGAGAGCCAAGGGCAGGCAGGACAGGGAGTGGGCCTGGCGTGGCTGTGGCAGCAAGGGGCAGTCCTGACTCTGCGAGGGGACTGCAGTCATAGCAAAATCTTCACAGAGCCTGGGCGACTGTAGACCTGGAAGGAGACACAGGGCAGAAGTCAGTCTGGGAAGGGGCCAGTCCCTGGGCAGTCCTCAATGGTAACCAATTCTGACTGCTAGATCAGTGCAGTAGAGCAAGACATGTCACAAACCTAGCCCTGTTTCTGTTATTGAGTCCTCCATTCATTCCTCCTTTCTCAGCAAGTCAGCAAATACGCCCTGAGAGCCTACTTCAATAAGGCTCTGGTCTAAGTACTGGGGATGCAATAGTCAACAAAACAGTTACAGTCCTTGCACTACGGGGATCCCATTTAGTGTACTCTGGGTAGGCCATAAACAAATAAATGTATATTATATCAAGTGACAGGTCCCTAGGTGGCGCAAACGGTTTTCACTCAGCTACTAACCAGCCGACTGGCGATCTGAATCCACTCAGTGGCACCAAGGAAGACAGCCCTGGCAGCCTGCTTCCATAACATCACAGCCATTGAAAACCTATGGGCCATAGTTCTACTCTCATACACGTAGGGTCGCCATGAGTCAGATATCAACTTGATGGCAATGATCTCTCAAGTGATATATGTGCTATGGGGAAAAATAAAGCAGAGTTAGAAGGACAGAGTTCTGGGAGGTAGCTATTTTATATAGGGTGGTTAAGGGAGGTGTCTCTGTTAACGTATCATCTGAGGAGACTAAAAATGAGAGAGCAAGCCACACAAAATCTAGGGAGAGAGAGCTTACCATAAGGAGCCCTAAGTGCAAAGGCCCTGAATTTCTGAGTAGAGTGGGCTTGACATACGTGAGGCCAGCAAAGAGACTAGTCTGGCTGGAGGACTGTTAGCAGAGGGTGTGTAGGAGGAGAAATAAATTAGTGAGCTAACAGAGTCTAGACAACACAGAGCCTGGTGGGTCATAAGGGCTTTGGCTTTTGCTCTGATTGAGATGCAGAGCACTGGATGGCTTTAAGCAGATGACTTAGGTTGTAGAAGGTCACTCTGACTGCTGGGTGGAGAGGAGACTGTTGAGGGTCTGGGGTGGAAGTGGTAGGCCAGTTACATTAGGTGAGTGACAGATATGGTTGCTCCAGGGTGGCAGCTGCCAACACAGTTAAAGTGATTAAATTTGAGATATATTTTTAAGATAGAGCTGATAGAATTGGCTAATGGATTGGATGTAGGGAGTGAGGAAAACAGAGGAGTCCAGGTGACTCCAGTGGTTTTGATCAGGCAATTAGAAGAAGAAAGCTGCCATTTATTTAGATGCAAAAAGCCACAAGGGGAGCCAGTCTGGGGCGGGATGGGGTAGAAAATAGGAGTTTGGTTTAAGCCACGTTAAGTTTGCAAAACCTATTCGATCGACATGAAAGAAGGGTTGTACAGTGTATGGGGAAAGGTTGGCTAGAAATTTATGAGTAAGAGTAGTTAGTGTATAGACACCACCACAAGACTAGATAAGGTCACTCAAAGAATGAATGCAAGAAGACAAGAGATGAAGTTTGAGAGCTAGTTCACGGGGCCCTTCAACATCAGGTCAGGAATATGAGGAGCAATGAGCAAAGGAAATCCAGAAAGCTTGGACAGTGATGTAGGAGACCTTTAAGCCAAGTAAAGAAACTGACTCATAAGGATGGTGTCGAATACTGCTAAGAGGTCAAGATGGCCACTGAGAATTGGTCAATGGATAGCCATGTGAAGATCATTGGTGACCTTGACAAGAACAGATTTGGTTGAGTGGTGAGAATAAAGGTCTGATTGGAAAGGGTTCAAGAGAGAAAAAAGGAGGTGATAGCTGTACCTTCACAAGCTGAGAAGTATGTGATAGACTTGGTTTGGATTCCCAGCTATAACACCTACCGGCTGTGACATCCTGAGGCAAATTATTTAACTGTTTAATCTTCAGTTTTACAAACTAATTCTATGACACACATTGAAATTTAAAAAAAAAAAATTTTTTTTTTAAATAGAATTGTATCTTATAATCAATGCTTAAGACAAGATCAACAAGAGGGTGAGGCCAAGATGGCAGAGTAGTCAGACGCTTCCAGTGAACCTCTTACAACAAAGACCCAAAAAAACATGTGAACCAATTATATTTATGACAAGCTAGGAGCCCTGAACATCAAAAGCAAAGTTAGAAAACAGACTGTGCGGCAGCGGGAGGGAGAGACTGTTCAGAAGTGGAGAGGAGTTGCCAGACCTGAATCACTGGAAACCCTCAGGTACCATTCCCAGGAGCGGCTGTAGCGGGCTGGTGGTACCGTTTGGCCGCAGTTTCCTCAGGGAGAAACAGCCAGCCGCACAGCCTACTCACACCTCTGGAACCAGAGGAGAACAGCACTCTTGGCAAAAGCTAAGTACTTGAGTAATTTTATCACACCCCCAGTCCCCAAGCTGGCTTCAGTGGCTGTCGACTTCCCTGGGCCTGAGATAGGTCCTGTCGTACGTCCTGAGACATTCTTCCAGCCTAAGAGAAGGAATAAATTCACAATTGGGGGAAAAGATAATCTGCCAGCTCCACTAACCTGGGGGGGCTCAGGACAGGAGCAGCTCCTCTCCAGGCATAAATGGTCCACAGACTTTGAAAACCTTTCCCCGCTGTGTGGACCTGTGTGGGCCTGTTTCAGGAGAATAGGCCCTTGTTGGCAAACTGCAACTGCTGTGTGGTGGACAGGTGGGTGTTTGAGGTTTGACACTGCTTTGCCTATTAAACAGGGACCTTACCTACCCATATCAGAGGCCTAAGGACTGGTGGCTCCACTCACATTACCCAGCCACCCATGACAGAGGTCCAAGGATAATTGGTACCTCCCAGTCCTTACAACCAAAAGCATTGGGTACCCAGGGTCTGTCTGCAGAACCCACCCACCTGTGTGCTCTAGGGAACAAGGACAGCTTTCATCACACACACTTGGGGGCCGGCTGTCAGCCCACTGCCTTGTTCAGAGCATGACCCCTGCTGCAACCAGATACCGGTACCTACACCAATCACCCCTGCCCCTCTAAGACTGTAGGACAGAGCCTGTACCACACACTCGATGACCAGCTACCTGGACACCTAAGCTGAATCCACACAAGAAAAGTGAATGGACTCCTAGGCTGACATACCTGATAACAGCTCTAGCCATCTGGTGACAGGAGTTAGAGCTCCAAAGGCAAAAATAATCAAGCTAGCTCACTCAAGCAACCTATTTGGGCATATCAAAACAAAAAGCAAGAACCTAGGATACAGTAAGCAAACATAAAATAAACTAATACAATAACTTACAGATGGCTTGAAGACAACAGTCAATATTAAATCACATAAAGAAGCAGACCATGATTGCTTCAACTAGCTCTCAAACAAAGAATCAAGGGATGTTCTGGATGAAAGTGCATTCCTGGAATTACCAGATGCAGAGTGCAAAAGATTAATACACAGAACTCTTTAAGACATCAGGAATGAGATCTGGAAGGAGATCAGGCAACACGCAGAGCAAGCCAAGGAACACACAGATAAAGCAGCTGAAGAAATTAAAAAGGTTATTCAAAAACATAATGAAAAATTTAATAAGCTGCAAGAATCCACAGAGAGGCAGCAATCAGAAATTCAGAAGATTAACAATAAAACTACAGAATTAGACAACTCAATAGAAAGTCAGAGGGGCAGAATTGAGCAAGTGGAAGGCAGAACTGGTGAGACTGAAGATAAAACACTTGGCACCAATATATTTGAAGAAAAATCAGACAAAAGAATTAAAAAAAAATGAAGAAACCCTAAGAATCATGTGGGACTCTATCAAGAGAAATAACCTACAAGTGATTGGAGTACCAGAACAGGGAGGGATAACAGAAAACACAGAGAGAATTGTTGAAGATTTGTTAGCAGAAAACTTCTCTGATAACATGATAAGAAGATATCTATTCACGAAGCTCACTGAACTCCACATAAGGTAGATCTTAAAAGAAAGTCACCAAAACATACTATAATCAAACTTGCCAAAACCAAAGATAAAGAGAGAATTTTAAGAGCAGCTAGGGATAAACAAAAAGTCACCTACAAAGGAGAGTAAGTAAGAGTAAGCTTGGACTACTCGGCAGAAACCATGCAGGCAAGGGGGCAATGGGATGAATTATATAAAGCATTGAAGAAAAAAAATTCCCAGCCAAGAATCATATACCCAGCAAAACTGTCTCTGAAATACGAAGGCAAAACTAGGACATTTCCAGATAAACAGAAGTTTACGGAATTTGTAAAAACCAAACCATAACTACAAGAAATACTAAAGGGAGTTCTCTGGTTAGAAAATCAGTAATATCAGATATCAACCCAAGACTAGAAAACAAGAACAACAACCTTGCCAGTAACCAGACAGAGGAATAAGCTGGGATGTCACTGCCTGCATGTATGTAGATTTAATAAATCACACTTTTTCTAGGAAAGGCTATATGATTGTTATGCATTGTGAATTATGGTGGAAAACTAAAATTTCAGTAAAATAGGAAATACAGAAGGAGCCCTGCATTCTTTGCTCTGCTGTGAATTATATTACTGATCCTAAAGGGGCGAAAACAGTCCTGGGTAGGTTATGGAAAGCCACATGTGCATAGCCTATGGGGAGCCACAAGGCTCTTGGGACTCTGCATATGAAGGCTTGGATTCAAACTTGCATTGCTAACCTGAAGAACAAAGTGGAAACGTTATGGATAAATATGTTCTCTAGTCCATTAGTGAAAATACAACAAAGCAAACATCATTATGTAACTTTAATGCATATTTTTAAGTGAAAAGCTTTTATTAAATTAATGACCTGTCAGAATCAAGGAAATGCAGCAAAGCCTATCTCATGGGACTTTTATGCGAAGTATATGAGATGCCACCATAAGACAGCAGCTCTGGTGTATTTATCAAATTCCTGGTATTACACAGTAGGCACTCAATAAATGGTAGGTATTTTTATCATCATTGTCTTCGTCAGCTTGTATCATCCCCAAGCTATCCTCATGATTTTCTAGAACTAGTCCTCTCCCTTCCAAACGCAACTTTACTACACCCTATTCCCCCAGGGCTCTACTGAGGAAAACCAAGTTCCTCTGTAACCTAACAGCTGACAATAAAAAAATGTGTTTTGTTCTCTCCCCAGGTCATCTATGTCTTGGTTAGCCCCAACCTCCGGGTCCCATGAGGTAGGATTTCCACTGTTGACCGCATGCAGGGAAGCTATTTTTGATCAAAAGACTCTCCAGCGCTCTACCCATGACACTACTTGGGCAACTAGCTCCTAATTTTTTCCACCCACCCGATACACATTTATGAGAACCTCCATATGCAGAAATAAAACCATTGTAGAAATAAAACCATTGGACATGGTATCAGACAGATTTGGACTTGAATATCGACTCGACGGCACTGGGTATTAGCCTCTCTGCAGTTTCTTCATTCATAAAATGGAAATATTAACTATTTCACAAGACCACTATGAGGATGAAGCAAACTACTAAAAGTAAAGTGCTTGGCGCATGGTAAGTGCTCTACAGATGTGTGTGTGATAAACAGAAGGCTAAGACATGGGTGTTGCCTTCAAGAAGTTGATAATATAGTTGGAGTACAACTATAATATTAGGCCAACTGACTGGTTTGGGTCTGGGTACAATGGGAAGTTATTCCCCTCTCTACTGTTCCACTGCCATCTCTTTTCATCTGGACTTTGCAACAGCCTCCAAACTTATTTTTCCCCGATCTGTTCACCATAAGCATCTGAAGTGTCCAGGCCAGTGCACTGATCCCATGAAAACCTTTCCACGCTTCCCACCATTCTCAGAGTCAAACAGGGACTCCTTACCCACTGCCCCAATCTTATCTCACACCGTTCTTCCCTTGCTCACCTCCGCAATTACAGCCACACTCACCTCTTTTCTGTTCATTGAACACACCAGGCCTTTTCCCACTTAAGAGCTTTTGTACCTGCAGTTGCCGCTACCTGGAATTCTTTCCCCTTGCTCTTCACACAGATCATTCTTTCTCATCCTTTGGTTCTCAACTCAAATACCACCTCTACAAGGTGGCTTTCCCCTGTGACTCTCCCTCACTACTCTCTATTATATCAACTTGTTTATTTCCTTCACAAGACTTGCTTCAACCTGTAATAATCTTATGTTTAAAAGTAATTGTTTACTGTGTGTTTCTCCACCCAAATATAAGCTCCATGAGAACAAAGACTGTATCGGTGGCTCCTAAAACAAAAATAAGCAAAATGAATCTATATTCAGAGAAGATAAGGGACTTGGCTCTTGTCATTCAGCTGGCAACTGACCAAGGTAGGATTTGAACCTAGGCCCAAATTCTACGATCTCCAGGCTCAGGGTTCCTGTCCTGGGTAGTAAAGTGAGTTTGCAGGGCTAAGGAGAGAAAACCTAGAGAAGAAATTAAGGCCCATGGCCTCTAGTCACAGCTTCATTTCCCTATAGGGCAGATGACAACATGGTTTTAGGTAGGTGTAAGCTCTTTCATTAAGCTGACCCTCAGCCTCAATGACTTGCTGTGCACCAGCACTGTGCTATAGAGCCCTAGGAGATTGAGAGAGGAAGAAGATAAACGATGCCTGCAGCAAAAGAGAGAGGTGGTTGAAGAATGGTTACTGCTGGTCTTCCTAGAGGGCAGATCTATCCCTTAGCCCCAGACAACCTGCCCCTACACCCCTGTCTTGATACACAGAGGAGTTCTGAAGCTTGATGTTATCCTGGAATCCACTTGAAGCTCAGCTTACCACCTCAAGTGTCTAGAGAAGAGAGAAGCTAAGAGAACAGGAGTCAAAAGCAGCTAGTGAAAAAGGACCCCCTAACCTACTCCTGGTGGCACAGTAGCTAAGAGCTTGGTTGCTAACCAACAGGTTGGCAGTGTGAATCCACCAGCTGCTCCTTGGAAACCCTATGGGGAAGTTCTACTCTCTCCTATAGGGTCGCTATATGGCAACTAGTTTTGAACCTACTCCAGCTGCTTCTCAGAATCTGGCCCCAGAGAATTCAGGAGACTAGCCTCCCCGACCCCCCCCTCCCCGCCCCTCGCTAGGACCAGTCAACATTTTTAACTTGGAGAGATCATCACAGAAAATTTGGCTGTGACCCAGCCTAGGCCCCAAACTCAAGGTTTTCCCAACCCACCCCCATCAGACTTGCTGTCTCTGCCCTCAGTAAGGGCAAGGTGAAGGGGCACATTTTTATTCCTGGGAAACAAATTCCATTTGGCCAAAAAAAAACCATTGCCTTGAGTCGAGTCCAACTCACAGAGACCCTATAGGACAGAGCAGAACTGCCCCATAGGGTTCCCAAGGAGCAGCTGGTGGATTTGAGCTGCTGACCTTTTAGTTAGCAGCTGTAGCTCTTAAACACTGCGCCACCAAGGCCCCAGTACCTATTTGAGGTAGAAATAAGCAATCGCATAGATCTTAGAGACCCAAGAAGGGGAAAAGAAGAGGGGAGGACTAGAGAGGACAAAATAAAGGAACCACAGAACCTCAGAGCTGAGTATCACATAACCTCTTCCTGTATGACCTCTTACTGATTTTACAGACAAGGAAGCCATGTGGAAGTAGTCTTCCTGTCATAAGAAAAGAGAAGAAAAAAAGACTAAGAAAAGAAGAAGCACAAGTAGTTGATGGAAGGAGGCCTAGCGGCACAACAATTAAGTGCTTGGCTGCTAACTGAAATGTTGGCAGTTTGAACCCACCAGCTACTCGCTCCTTGGGACAAAGACCTGGCGATCTGCTTCCAGAAAAACTGCAGCCAAGAAAACCGTGTGGGGCAGTTCTACTCTGCCACATGGGGTCACTCCGTCACACAACAACAACCTACTCCATGAGTCCCTGGGTGGTGCAAACAGTTAACACGACTTGACTGCGTGCTACCCGAAAGGTTGCAGGTTCAAGTCCTCCCAGAGGCACACTGGAAGAAGGGCCTGGTGATCTACTTCCAAAAATCAGCCATTGAAAACCCAATGGAACACAGTTCTACTCTGGTGAGTTGGAATCAACTGGATGGCAACTGGTTAGTTAGTTGGAACCTGCTCCAGCTGCTTTTCAGAATCTGGCCCCATGGAATTCAGAAGACTTCCCTCTAGTACCAGTCACAAGCCCTTATACCCCATTACCTTTAGTTCGTTCCCTACCATGTTCCCCACCACGGTCCTTACACTCCCACTCTTCTCGCCACACCCCTACTCCACATTGAGTGTGGTGGTACAGCCAGGACGGGAAATGACTTGTGGACTCATGGGAAGCCCTCACTTCTGAGCTGCTGCTTCTCCCAACCCATGTAGGTCAACACAGATCCAAACTCCTTAGCTGCCCCCTTCCCACCACACATTCTCCATTCTGCACTCTTTCCTGCCCAGAGGAAACCTGAGCTGCAGCCCAAGCAACGGGCTTCTTCTAGTTTTCCCTTTCTGGAATACAGAGACAGAAGTACCGCATTGAAAAGAGATCCTCTGGGCTCCTTTCGTGAGAGGTTAACATAACTCACCCTCCCATCCCAAACTAATTGTCTCTCTTTCCATGGGGAGAACCTACTATGCCTTTGCCCACACCAAATGCTGACTTCTGGCCTGAGAAGGGGGGTGGGGGTCCATCTCCTCCCTCCTCCTCTCCCCTCCCCGACCCCTGCCCCCCCCCCCCCCCGCACAGTCTGCAGTCTGCTGTGGAGAGGTCACCCCGCAGGCTCAGGATGCTTAGCCTCCTGCTCCCCCACCTCACACTTCCCTCCTCTCCCTCCTTCTCAGCCTGTTATTTTCGGGCCTGCTCCCCTTCTTTCACCCCCCTCCACATCTCCCAGTCCCTTCCCCCTCGCGCCAAGGGAGCGGTCCTGCTGAGCCTGATGGCCCGCCGCCGGGCGCCAAGCTGGGGCACTCACAGGCTGCGCAGCCACGGCTTCTCTGCACTCCCGCCGGGCACGCCCCTGCCAGTCCCGGCTGGTGCCGCTGCAGCCGCCGCCAAGTGCGCGCCCACGGAGATGCGGGTCGTGACGCTGCCAATCAGAGTCCCCGCGGGGGAGGGCGCCTGCCCGCTCCCTCACCTGCACGTTCCACCAGCAGCTGGGGCTGGCTGTGCGGCCCACTCCCCAAACCCACAGGTCCACGGGCATCAGAGCCCAGGAGGGGTGTCCTCAGTAACTGCCACACAAATTAGCCTGAAGGCAGAGCTGAGCAGACTGCGGTGTTGGGATTTGTTCATTTATTCAGCAAATATTTGTGTAGCATATGACATAGGCCAAGTATTATGCAAAGGACAGACGCTACAGTGGGGAGCAGATGAAGGTAGAGAAGTTGGGGAAGGAAGGAGAATATTAACTGCACAGGGGGAAAAAAAAAGCCAGAGATAGGACAGGATCTCTCTCTGCCCCCCACCCATTTTTTCTTTTACTACTTTAGATGTGGTTGCCAAGGATAGCCTCTTTGAGAAGATGACATGAGTGAGGAAACCGCCTGATGAAGTTTTTGGTAAAATGGTCCCATCTTTGGGAACAGCAAGTGCAAAGGCCCGGAGGTAGGAAGGAGCTTGATGTTTTAAAACGGTGGTTCTCAACTGGGGGCAACTGTGCCCCTCAGGGGACATTTGAAAATGTCTGGGGACATTTTTTTATGACTAGACAGCTACTGGCGTCTAGTGGCCAGGGATACTGCTAAACACCCTACAACACACAGGACAGTCCCCCATTACAAAGAATTATCTGACCCAAACTATCAATTGTACTGAGGTTGCAAAACCTGGTTTTCGAGGAACAGACAGAAAACATGAGTTTATAACCTCAGTTCCACCACTAACTCAGGGTGACTTTGAGCAAGTGACTGAGACACTCTGCACCTCAGTTTCCCCACTTGTAATATGAAGATAACCATGCCTGTGCTGCCACATGACTACATCATGAAGATGAAAGGACATGAGAGCTTTCAAAGTATTTTGAAAAATAACCCGAGCTGGTTACTATTAGTATTCTCATTATTCTCCAGGACAGTTCTCCAAGATGTTCAGTTATGCAATAGATGGTTAATTTGAGAGGCATGCCAGGCTGTGCTGCCACAGCAGAGCCTGGCCTGACCACAGAGGTCTCAGTGCACTGACTGCCCCACGATTCTTCTGAACTCAGGGCCCCGCACAGACTGCAGGACCAGATGCAATCTCCCCCTCATTGGTCCAGGACCTGGAGCCCTCTCTGGGCTCAACTTCCAACCACAACAGGAGGAGCTAGATTCCTTTCAGCTCTTCTTTGAGGCCTCTTGAGAATTTAATGAGAGTTATCAATTCTCCCTCCCCTGAAACACATACCCACTCCAACCTTTGGCTATGATTCCATAGGGTTCCCTGACCCCTAAAGCCCACCTATGGACCCAGTTTAAAAACATTAACATATCCTGTTCTGAGGATCAAACGTGAACTTTGGGGCTCTGGGAAAGAACATATAATGTGGTCTGAGGTTACTGACTTAACTTTAATGACTCTCTCTGCTTCCCTTCAAGGACTGGGAAAGTGGGAGCAGAGGGAGGAAGTGAAACCAAAGAAAATACATTGTATCTCCTCAACAAAGCCCCTGCCCCTCCCACACACAGACTCCAGGGACCAGCTCAATCCTATTGCCCAGCCTTAAACAGATTTCAGACCTACTTCAAAGGGGGTCACATAAGGTAAACGAAGGGGCCCAGGCAATCCAAAATGGGGGGGTACCTAGACTGTAATATGCAAGTTCCAGACAGTGTAGGTGTCACCAACCCTTGTCCCAGTTCCTGACACTCCACTAAAGAAAACCAAGCCTGTTACCATCAAGTCAATTCCAACTCATGGAGACCCATGTGTTACAGAGTAGATCTGCTCCATAGGGTTTTCTCAACTGTAATCTTTATGGAAGCAGATTGCCAGGCCTTTCTTCCACCAACCTTTCGGTTAGTAGTCAAGCGCCACCTGAACTACTATCATGAAATTTAGTGGGTACGTTTTTGCATCATTAAACATATTTGTAACACATATAAATGCTATATGTATCTGTTTTGTGATTTTTTACTATATATAAATTGTATCATGTTGCATGCATCATTCTGCAACCTTGATTGTTTACTCAAGATTTTACATTTGGGATCATTCACGTCCACACACCTAGAGCTAGGTGATTCCTTTTACCTGTTGTGTGGTTGTGCCCACTACGCTTCATGCACCATTCCTACTCAAATGTTTCCGTTTTGTTACTAGAACCTTTTGTATATTCTTTTCCCACATGTGTGCAAATTTTCCCAAGATTTATTTTCTCTGGGTCTTGGAAGCTGTCTAGTTTTTTAAAACTCCCTGCCCTTATATGGAATCCTGCCTCCAAGGAAGGTGGCACCTGAGATGCTGATTAGCCAACGTCTCCAATGAAGAAGGCAGCAAAAGTGGGACAGAAGGCCCCAAACACACTTGACCATATTAGTCTGAGGGAAACCAAAAACCAAACCCATTGCTGTCGAATCGATTCCAATTCATAGCGACCCTACAGGACAAAACAGAACTGCCCCATAGAGTTTCCAAGGTGCGCCAGGTGGATTCAAACTGCTGACCTTTTGGTTAGCAGCCATAGCTCTTAACCACTACGCCACCAGGGTTTCCAGTCTGAGGGAGGGGAAGGGGAAACTGCTGTCGATATTCAGACGGTGCCATTGGCAGAGCTGAGGCGGGAGGGAGGAACCACGCACCAGGATGGTGTGAAGAGGCTTTGGCAAAGCAGAGAGGTCGTTCTGCCACAGGTAACAGAGGCCTTCCCTGCTATAAGGCAGCCTGGACACTGAGGATAGCATCTTCCATGGTATTCCATAACTCAGAGCTAGGCAGGTCTTGGAGAGCCTTTACCTAAGCTCCTTCACTACACAAATTACACAGATGACTCCGCTGAGGCCCAGGTGACATCACAATTCTGAACTGGAAACCAATATTCTTTCTGTTTCCCAACAGGACAGGGTCAGCTGGGTTCCATTTCCCAGATCTGGGGGTGAAGGGAGGGAGGCAGCCCCTTTGCTCTACCTGGGCCACATGTGTGTGTGTGTCTCAGGTGCCTGGTACAAATGAGATTCCACTGAGTCATTCTGTGGGTTCATAGTACTGCTCCACTCAAAGATGATTGCCATGTGGGTTCAAGTACTAAAGAAGGCAGAGGAAGCGGCCGCAGGCTCTGTGTGGGCCCCAGCCACTGGTGGAAAAGCTGACCTGCCTCGAGAAATGGCTGGTGGTTGCTGGGCTGGGGTCAGAACTCTGCCTGCAGCTCCCTCCTTCCCTCAGGGCAGGCACGCCACTCCAGGATAGCTTCTAATCTTAGCAGTGGACCACGCCTTTGCATTCTCCTGTTCAATTTCCAGCTGAGGTACTTGGAGAGCAGCACACTCACTATTCGTTCACACTCAGCCTGAGGGAAGACCACGTGCCAAGCCATCATGTTGGGGGCCAAGAAGAAGAGGGACATGGCTTCTCATAAAGAACTGGAATCCACGCAGTGAAACATCAGCTTCCTTTCCTAAGGAAGGATAAAGCCTCCTTCCAGGCCTGGGTCACATCTCCCTGCTCTGGGAAGCCCTGCAGACCCCAGGAAGCCCCCGCTCTGGCCCCCAGTTCCTGCTTGTGCACAGCTCACTTGGCATCTAGCCTGCACAGCCTAGGGACAGCTCTTGCATAATCTAACTTCCTAGGGGTGTAGGTTTTATCGCCCCAAAGACCTCTGAACTTCCCTGAAGGCAGCGGTGAGGTCTAAAGCACTTCTGTATGACACACAGTATGGAGCACCATGCTAACCCAATAGGTGTTTAATAACTACTTTTGATACAATCAGCTCACAGGGAGGCACAGGATTGGCTGATCTAGTTTGCAGAAGGGAAGGGCGAGGCACAGACAGGCCATGTAACTTTCCTGTAGTCTCACAACATGTAGATACCGAAGCCAAGTCTACAAAACTAGCATCCAAACCTGGCTTCGACCCAAACTGTAGTCTCTTGACTTTATTTGAATCAACTGATCACCTTAGGGAGAAGAAAGTTTACCCTCTCCCTCACCTCCCAGGCCTGTTCAAAGCTTTTGGCCAATGCAAACAAATGTAAGACAGGGTCTCTGTTTTCAAGGAGCTGACTGGGAGAAAAGACAGTAAAAAGAATTTAAAAAGCAACACGAATTTAACTGAAGATTCAGAGCTGACTAGCAGGGGTTTTTTGAATTAGATACAGCCCACTCCACCTTCGCAACATGGTTTTTTTGGTTATTTTTTCCTTTCGTACAGGAGTGGAACGAAGGTTCACACTTCTTCATCTGCCCTGCCTTGCCACTTCTCCAACACCCTGGCAGAAGACGCTATCTGGGCTGTCAGGTCACCCACTTCTGGCACGTACCCGTATATTCTTCCCTCCTGCTTCTCTGCCCTCGTGTGCTACACCCCAAGGACATGCTGGTATGTGTGGGGAACCGTGTCATAGAAAGACACTAGGCGGAAGCCAGGGAGCCTGGGCTCTAATTCTTCCTCTGCCTTTTACTGCTCTGGGACACTCTGCAAGCCATTTCACTTTGTGGACTCTGCCTACTGCTGTCACTCTGACAAGAAGGGACCCCAGCTGTAACACTGGATATCCCTTCAGGTGTGCCCCAGAGGGCAGGGGCTGTGCCCACACAGTTCTGGGTATCCATGAGGGAACCTTACCTGCCATTCACCAGGCATTTGACCTGCATTATCTCATTAGGCCCTCAACAAAGGGTCACAGATTGACAGGTCTGCATTGTCATCTGGCAAGAGCGTTAACCTTCTAGCTTCTCTACTGCCTTCTGTGTCAGAGAAGCCCAGCTGATGCCTACCTCACAGGGCAATCATCACTATTAAATGGGATCACATACACAAAGACGCTCAACCACAAAGAACAACAACACACACTGGAAGAATTTAAACCAAACAATGTGCTTGTGAAGTTTTAAAGCAGTGTGGAAAGACGTTAGAACTCAATCCTCACGTGTCTTGGAAGTCGAGGGAGGAAGCCTTTGGGGAAGGTTAGACCATTACCCACTCCCCCACCCTCTACCTTCCTGCTGCAGGGAGGGCTCCCATGTTCTATTCCCATGGGCTCCTGGCCACTTGCAGTGGTAGACCTGTCTCCTGTCTCCGGGAGGGCAGCTGGGCTTTGCAGAGATGTGACAGCAGACTCAAGGCGTCTGCCAGCTGGGACTGCAGGGCCCTGGCCGCACCAGACTGGTGGGTGGGCACCAAGCCAGCTCCCCAGCAGCGGTCTCTCTGGGCCTCAACGGGGCGCGTGCCCAGGGTTAATTGACTCCCCTTTAAAGATGATTCTCCCCATGACCCTCGCCCCTTTCCCTCTCCCCAGCAGAGACTTTGCCTGATTCAGCTTTCCTTATCTGCAATTCCTTCCACTGTTTGTATTCCTTGTCCTTGAGCCCTCCTCCCATTTGCTGCTCTAGATGAGGGCCGGGTCTGGGTCAGGGGCTGGGGCTGGGGCAGGACTGAGTCTCAGAGCTAGTTAATCATCTCAGCCCAGGCTGCAAACCTCCCAGAGAACGGTCTGCGGACACCTGGGGGCTCCCCCGTGCAAACCTCAATACATATTTTCTGAGTGAATGGATGAATGAAAAAGAGGCGAGGATGGAGGAGGAAGAGGGTGGGGAGTGTGGGGAGCGTGGGCTGAGTGAGGAGAGGTTGAGGGTGCTGAGGTGCCAAGGGGGAGCAGGCTGCTGGTAGGTTGGGAGCAGGGGCCCACGCAGCTCTCAATTAAGTGCCCTTGGATTCTGTGCCAAGGCAGAAAGTGAAAAAGGGAAATCACAGGCAGGCTGAGTCATTCCATAGGGGTGAACAATCGGAAGTAATTTTGCTTCCCACTGCTCGGGAGGCATCAAAAGCCACTGTGCCTGGCAGCCTTTTGTGTGCAGGTTGTCGGTGTTCAGCTGCCTTCCTCCGTCCCGGTGGGCAGATTGTGTCTTGGCAGTGCAGATTGACATTTCTCCCCGGGAACGTGATTGCCGACCAATTCCAACCAGCCCTTCCTTCCCCCCTCCAAAAATAAAGCCACAGTTATAGGCAAAGCTCATGCAAATTTAACCGGGCTGCTGGGAGTGCGGCGCTGCTGTGTGTGGGAGAGCAGAAGGTGAGGCTCATCCACATTCATGGGTACCGGGGCCCATGAGCGGGGCAGCTCTCCGTAAAGAAGCTGCTTCTCCCCTTGGCAAAAGGAGCAGCTAGCTGTCTAAAGAGCCATGATTCAGATCTGAAATGGAGAAGTGGGTGAGATTTCCAGAGGAGAGCTAGCAATCTAGCCAGGCTACTTCTCATCTTGCGGGGTCAGACATCAGGAACCCAAGACTAGTTAGGCATTCGGAGGTCACAATGTTGGGGTAGATGGCCCCTCTGCCTGCCAAACCCTTACCTCCCTAGACTGAAGCATTAAGTCAGGTACCTCTTGGATTGGGGAATTTGAAGATCCCAGGTCTGTGGCTGACTAATTAAAGGTCAGAACTAATGGGTCTAGGACAGGGATTGAAACATAAGTTTTACCTACTGACCAACTTTGTGACTGCTTCAAATAGCCTGAGGCCAAGTTCAGGTTCGGTAAGGAACAATGCTGTGATAAATTAGCAATGTTGGTCACAGGCTTGGGAAAGGAGAATGGTGAGACATTCTTAGGTATTGGTTTGTCCGAGGCAAAGTTGGTACCTGGTTAAAAGAAACAAACAACCAAACCAAACAAAAAAACAGTTACTATTAAGTCAATTCCAACTCACAGCAATTCCACGTGTGCCAGAGTAGAGCTCCTCCACAGAGTTTTCAAGGCTGTGACCGTTCAGAAGCAGATCACCAGGCCTTTCTTCCACGATGCCTTTGGGTGGGTTTGAACCACCAACCTTTCTATTAGAAGTCGAGTGCTTAACTGATAACAACCAAGAGTCCCTGGTTATTAGCCTTTTGCAAAACAGAAAATCAAGTGTGTGAACTGGATGGGAGATGTCTAAGGTTCCCTGCATGCCCCAGGATCTCTATCTTTGTGGATGCTTTCCTGGCTCCAGCTCTCCAAAATCCTGACCCTTTCTTCATCTGTCCCCAGCTCCACACTTCAGTCCTCTTCACTCTCCAGACAAGGGTCCTTGGTCAGGAGAAAATACCATTAGTTCACTAGCTTACTACATTCTATCTTATCCCAGGACCCAGGGAAAAGGAAATGACAAAGGAGCCTCTTGCTACCGTGTGTCGCTTGAACAGAGAAACGGCTTCTGGGGCCCCTTCAATCACATCACAGGCATGGCCACCTCCTCATTCCAGCTATGCACAGGGCCCATCCTGAGAGGGTAGTGTCAGGAGCCCCAAGGCAATCGGTAAGATCAGAAACAAGTTGGCACAGATCACCAGTGGAATGACAGAATAGAAACTAGCTTCTAAGCCCAGGGGTGCTGCTTCCAAGCTCCATAGTAAGAGGTAACTGAGGCCCAAAGGGGCTTTGTGACTTGTCCAAGGCCACACAACAAGGCAGGAGTAGAGCTAGGACTAGAAGCCTGGCCTCCTGGCTCCCTGTCCAATGTTCTTTCCACTTACAGCTTTCTTTAACAACAGAACAAGGAGGTGGAAGGGGTGGAGGTGGGAATATCATTCTGGGCGAAGAGGCACTGCTTTAAAATACTCAGATCACAGGAGCCAGACCAGGGATGAAACCAAGACCCACACAGGCTGAGCTGAGTGCAATCCTGCCCCCCCACCCCCTCCCCAAAACCTGTGACTCCCCATGGTCATCACCAGCTACCAACAAGGGCTGAGGCTTGCAGCTGGTAAGTGGTGTTTTGCCCAAAAAAATCAGTGAGAAATGGGGGCTCAGAAGTTTATGTATTGGTTGGTGCAAGGGTGTAACAAGGGACAGAGGTGGCAAGGCAGAATATAAAGAAGCAGGCAGAGTAGAAAGCCCTCTACCACATACAACATCTCTGGGAAAGCTCTGGGATGGAAGAGGAGACATTACAACAAAGATGCAGACCCCCTCAGGAGGTGGGCAGGCCTGGAAGATGGATTAGGGGGAGCACAAAGGGAAGAGGGAGCTCATAGTCCTTGTCTTAAAGAAATGGAAAGGGTGACATCTTGGAGAAGCCTTCTCCACTCTCCCAGTTACCTCTCTCCCCTCATCTCCATCCCAACCTGGCTTGACTTGTATATCCACTGAATGTATCCAGTGTGCGTGTATTGGAGCAGGGTAGTACCTGGGAAGTTTTAGAAGTCAGAATGGGATTGGAATTAGGGCCAAGCTCAAAATCTTGTCTCTAGATGCTGCAAATGACCCAAAGTGGCTTGAAGAGATTAACCTGGTTCCTTAGGGAATGTGGCTTTTGGTACTTGGGAGTTGTCAGTGTGTTTCTGCATGCTGAACACGCAGCCCCTTGGAAGCCTGTGTACATAACACAGGAACTGTGACCATCCCTGAGGAGCCCTACATGTCAGGCTTTAATCCTCTCTTGGTACCATGTGATGTGTCTGGTTGGGGAATTCTGACTTCTGTGTCACCTCTGCCCTGATTTCTCAACTTCCCTGCTTCCTCCTCCAGGGCTCTTTCCTGTCTGTGAACTAGAAGTCTCTAAGCCCTTGGTGAGCATTCAGCAACCCGTCTGCCCTCCTGGAGCCTGCTGTCCCATTGACCCTGCCAGTGAGATAATTAAACCTGTATTCAGAATCCCAGGGGTCCACCAAGGTTGGCCCACAGCCAACTTCTAAGACCTGCTTACTGTCCCCTCCACCTCTGCAACTGTCACACCACACCCCTCTCCTGGAAAGGATTACCAGCTGACAGGGGCAGAGGCACACAGAGGCACTACAGCCACAAGGAAATGTTGAGGCCCAAGGACCCACTCTGGGATCACTCCTGCTTCACCTCCTGTCACTCCTGGTACTTCACTCCAGCAAAGCTGAGCAGCTCATGGTCCCCTAACATGCCATCCTTGCCTCTCAGTCCTTGTCCACTTGCTCTTCCCTGGGTTGGAATGACCTCGCCAGACCCCGTTGGTTTCGCCGGTGCAGAGGAAGGCGGAAGAGCAACTCTGTCCTTCCGCAGCCTTCCTTACTACGTATGAAGGAAGCAATGCCAGTCCTTTGCTAGGTACCTGAACAGTAACGAATTTATATGAGGATTAAATGAAATGGTGCAAGTAAAACACACGCAGTGCCTGACACATCATAAACCAAGAAACCAAACCTATTGCTGTCCAGTCGATTCCGACTTAGCAACCCTGCAGGACAGAGTAGAACTGCCCCACAGGGTTTCCAAGGAGCCGATGGTACATTCAAACTGACAGCCTTTTGGTTAGCAGTTGAGCTCTTAACCACCGCACTACCAGGGCTCCGACACATCATAAGCACACAATAATCATTAGTTACCATTCAGTTGAGCTGTCCTCCCCAAATGTAAAACCAGGGCAAGGAGGTCTGGCCCTAATCCCTTTGCACACAGACTCCTTTAAGGCTACCCCCAGTAGCCTGGTCATTGAAACCCATTACATTATAGCCAGGTGGTAGAGAGCATCTAACCCTTCCCCATCTCCACTGTACTGGCTGTGGTGCTCCTTCCAGGCCCCAGGCTCCCTCAGGCAGGCACGGTATAGCTGAAAGGTGGTGGCGGCGATGGCTAAGGAGACATGCAGGCAGCACAGACCTGTTACTCAGCTAACCTGCCAGACCTGGTTCTCACTGTACCCAGCTAGTCATTAATTTGTATGTAAGCTTTCCCAGGAACACCGAAGCTTTGGACACAGCACGGGTATCAGTAGGGTAGCCACTTTTAAGGGCAAAAGAAAGCACCAGTACCAATGGGGCGGTGCAAATGGTTAACACATTAGACTGTTAACGGAAAGGTCAGAGGTTAGAGTCCACCCAGAGGTGCCTCAGAAAAAGGCCTGGAGATCTACTTCTGGAAAATCAGCCACTGGAAATCCTATGGAGCACAGTTTTACTCTTGACACATACATGAGCCATAACCAACTCAACACCAATTAGTTCTTTTTAGTATTAATTATACCAAGACGATATAAACTGGGATGTAAGAAGCAGTTCTACTCTGCACATGTGGGGTTCCCATGAGTCAGAATGGACTTGATGGCAACTAACAACAGCAATATGGTCACCATCTGTATCAGCCATGTTTCTTCCCCTGAGGGCCAGGCCAGGAGTGAGGACCTGGGGGAGGAAGGTTCCCTGGCCCCTCCTCTCAGATACTGAGTGTTCGGTTGACTGCAAGGAAGAGAAAGCAACTAGGAAGTGCCTCCAACTAAATGGACCACTTACAAGGTGCTTCACCTACCAGGCTGCTGTAGGACCTTATACTTCAAGCACCTTTATACTGGGCACTCATCTCATCTGGGCCTCACAACAACCCACGACAGGTATCGTAAGCATCATTTGAGAGTCCAGAGGTCACAGCTAGAAGAACTGATTCTAAAACTCAGGATTTTTAATTCACAGGCCAGAGCTTATGCCATCCCCTTGCACAGCCTCATCACAGGCAAGCAAAGTAAAAGCCGGGGGTCAATGGCTGGATTGATGTGTCTGGTGGGGCAGGTACAGCTGAGTGTCACCACCCAGCACGTGTCAGCAGGAGCTTTGACAGGTAGAGAGATCTGTCACTGTAGGGGTGAGCTTCTGGGAGCACCGTGTATTTATTCAACATTCACAAGTATTTGTTGAGCATTTACCACGCACAGTCACCACCCTAGGCCCTGTAGAGACATCAGCGAGCAGAAAAGAGTCTGTCCTTATGTAAAATAATGTCAGAAAATTACAGATTTAGCTTGGCATTCAAGGCCCTGAACAATCTGAACCCAACCTCTCTTTCTACCTCTTCTCACACTATTCTAAACTATACTAACTAACCAGCTTCTCAGCTAACCCACAGTACACAGAGTCACTGACACTCAGGTTCAACCTGACTTCTATAGAGTTACCTCCTTACCAGCATCCCTGACAACCCTCAAGGTTCTGTCCTATCCTTTCTCTTCTCTCTGCCTTTGCTCATGCCGTTTTCTTCCACCTGGGGCACCTGCCCTTTTCCCTCTCACAGATTCAACCCTCACGGTCTTCTTCTGCTCAGTAGACTTTGTGTTGTTAGGTAGTACTGTCATCAACCAGATAGTAAACTGTTTTTAAACCCAGGTTCTGATGGGCACACCACACCAAAGAATCATGATCTTCTAGCTCGCCCAGGTTTTTAGTGCTCCAGTCATATCTACTAAACCTACTCCATTCTCTTTATTGACTATGCTAAGGTGTTCGACTATGTGGATCAAAACAAATTATGGATAACATTGCAGAGGATGGGAATTCTCGAACACTCAATTGTGCTCATGAGGAATCTGTATATGGATCAAGAGGCACTCATTTGAACAGAACAAGGGGATGCTGCATGGTTTAAAGTCAAGAAAGGTGTGTGTCAGGGTTGTATTCTTTTACCATACCTATTCAGTCTGTCCAGTGAGCAAATAATCTGAAAGGCTGGACTATATGAAGAACGGGGCATCAGGATTGGAGGAAGACTCATTAACAACCTGTGTTATGCAGATGACACAACCTTGCTTGCTGAAAGAGGACTTGAAGTACTTACTGATGAAGATCAAAGACCACAGCCTTTGGTATGGATTACACCTCAACATAAAGAAAACAAAAATCCTCACAACTGGACCAAGAAGCCACATCATGATAAATGGAGAAAAGATTGAGGTTGCCAAGGATTTCATTTTACTTGGATCCGCAATCAACACCCATGGAAGCAGTAGTCAAGAAATCAAATGATGCATTGCATTGGGCAAATCTGCTGCAAAAGACCTCTTTAAAGTATTGAAAAGCAAAGAAGTCACCTTGAAGACTGAAGTGCATCTGCCCCAAGCCATGGTGTTTTCATTCGCCTCATGTGCACTCAAAAGCTGGACAACGAGTAAAGAAGATGCAAGAACTGACGCCTTCGAATTGTGGTGGTGGCGAAGAATATTGAATACACCACGGACCGCCAAAAGAATGAACAAATCTGTCTTGGAAGAAGTACAACCAGAATGCTCCTTAGAAGCAAGGATGGTGAGACTATGTCACATACTTTGGACCTGTTATTAGGAGGGATCCATCCCTGGAGAAGGACATCATGCTTGGTGTCATGGATTAAACTGTGTCCCTCTAAAACATATATCAACTTGGTTAGGCCATGATTCCCAGTATTGTGTGATTGTCCTCCATTTTGTGATTGTAATTTTATGTTAAAGAGGATTAGGGTGGAATTGTGACACCCTTACTGAGGTCATATCCCTGATTCAATGTACAGGGAGTTTCCCTGGACTGTGGCCTGCACCACCTTTTATCCTACAAGAGATAAAAGGAAAGGGAAGCAAGCAGAGAGTGGGGACCTCATACCACCAAGACAGCAGCACTAGGAGCGGAGCGTGTCCTTTGGACCCAGGGTTCCTGTGAGGAGAAGCTCCTAGTCCAGGGGAAGATTGATGACAAGTCCCTTCCTCCAGAGCCCACAGAGAAAGCCTTCCCCTGGAGACGACACCCTGAATTTGGACTTCTAGCCTACTTTACTGTGAGGAAACAAATTTCTCTTTGTTAAAGCCATCCACTTCTGGTATTTCTGTTATAGCAGCACTAGATGACTAAGACACTTTATAAAGTAGTGGGTCAGCAAAAAAGAGGAAGACTCTTTGAGGAATCAAAGATGGACTGACACAGTGGCTGCAATAATGGGCTCAAGCACAGCAATTGCGAGGATGGCACAGGACCAGGTAGTGTTTTTCTGTGGTGCATAGGGTTACTATGAGTCAGAACCAACCTGATAAAATAACAATAACAACAACAACATTCTCTTTAAGCCCTGTTCCCACCTCTACCTCCATGCTCCCTGCAGACACCTTCATCTCTATAATGCAGTGGTGTGAGCAGAAATCCCTGGCAGGAAACTCCCTCAGTGCCCCCAAACATACCTGCAGTCTAAGTGACCCTTGCCTCTTTGTTCCTGTCATAATAGAAGTCTGTCCTCATATCAGGCTAACTCTTTCAGCAATGATATGATCCCCATCATCTCCAGCATTCTCAGGGGTCTTGTTTTAAGAATTATGTTCTCTTCCTTCCATTTCTTCACATCCTTGCTTTCTACTCTCTCTCATAGCATTTAAATGTGCAAGTTACCCAACTCAAAAAACAACTTACTAGTTCCTGAACTCCAATTTCTCCTCCAGGTACCATCACCTTTCCTCATGTTCACAGCCATGTTTTTTGATAGAAAAGACTACACTCACTATTGCCACTTCCTCATTTTCCAATCACTCCTTAGTCCACAGATGCCTGGTTCTATCCTCACCAATCTACTAGAACTGCTCTCCAGAGATGTTGCTAAATCCAGTGAGAATTTTTCAGTAGTTATCAAACTAGGTCTCTCAGTCGCTTCGTCTTCTTTTTTCACTGCATTCTTTTTGAAACATTTTTTTCTTGTGTTACATGATACTATGATCTCTTGGCTTTCCTCTTCTCCCCCTAGCCTCTCCTTCTCTGTCACTTTTACCTCTGTCATCCCTTAAATGTTGGTGTTCTTGAGGGTTCCATCTTAGACCCTGCCTTCTCCGCATGCTTCTGGTTGGCCCATTCTTTCCCATGGCTTCAGCTGCATCCACATGTGTCTGCAGCCCAAACACCCCACTGCCTGCTGGTCATCTTCACTTGGATGGGCCACCATATCTCAGTCTCAACACGTCCAAAATGGAATTCACCATCCTCTCTTCCCTATTATCCATCTTCCCTGAAAATACCCCTCCTTTTGGGCTCCCATTAGTCAGTGGTACCACATGACCAAGCCAAAAACTTCAGTGTCCGTGATTTCTTTTCTCCTGTACCCCTACATCTCACCAATCACTAAATTCTGTCTCATTATTGATAATTTTCAAAATAACCATTTCCTTCAAACTCCATTGCTACTGTCTTAGTCTACATTTCTATCATACCTCCTGTGAGATATTAATTGGCCTGTTACTTTCTCTTTTCCAAGCTCTCCCAGGGCCCAAAGAATGAAGTCCAAATTTCCTAACTTGGCATAGAAGGCCTTCATGATTAGGACTTTATGTTTAGCTTTATATCATATGGTACCAATTTCCTTGCTCCCCCTATCTTGCCCTCCCCATCCATTCCAACTGACTTGAGTTCTATAAACCCATCATATTCTTCTGCTGACCTTCCCCTAGGTTATCACATGCTGCTCCCTCTGGCTAAAGCCCCTAGGACTTAGCTCAGTCAACACTTCCACTATGATGCTTTCCTATGTGTCTTCAATGTGCCCTCTGCTTGCTCTTAACAGCATTAATCACACACAGTGTAGGTCCTCTTTATTCATATTGTTCTCAACAGACTGTAAGACTGTCTTATTCAACACGGTATTCTCAACTTCCAGCACAGTGCCTGGCCCAGTGCTCAAACGTTTGTTGAACGAATGGGTAAGTGTCCATTTAAAAATCATATTCTATTTCACGGTGCATGTGTTCAATGAGCTACCCTTCCTAAGCTGAAATATCATAAAACACTCTACACAGCCAGTGTTTACCCATTTTTTCAGGTCTAACCCACCCCTATCCCAGGCAGCTCTTTGGAATACACTAGCCAGCCTGTAGCAAAAGTGTGACAGTCATGGCCCCACCAGGTTATAGACAAGGCCTCTCTGTGTGGGCACTTGTACCTCAGTGAGGTACTTGGTTTGGTCCAGGGCCTTGTTGTGTTGGAGTTTGCAGGCCTGTGTGTTAGACCTTCATAATAAAACCTTCTTCATGGGGTGATAAAATTACAGCTGGAGGGCTTACTTAATCTGCTGGAGTGTAGGTATGTGCGCCAGAGTCAACACCTTTCTTGATGTTGAGGCTCTCTGAGTCATCTGCACTCTGATTTCCGTTTTCTGACAAGAATCTGGGACTCCTGGAGTGACCAACTGTCCTGTTTGCCTGGGACTGAGGGAGTTCCCATGATGAGAGACTTCAGTGCTAAAAGTGAAGAAGGCTGAGGCAATTTGGACAAGCTGGTCACCATATCTAGGAGGGAAAAGAAGACTGAATTAATACGCTCTGACTGTGACCTGTTCCTTGGCCACTCACTGACTGGCTCCCTGGAATAATATGATAGAAAACAAAGACACAGCGGCAGCCATATGTCCCTCAAAGGTGATCCCGCATGATTCTTTCATCTCCCTATGGCCACTTATGGGGTTACTGCTCCAGGATGTGATCTTATGGAAGGAAGTGTATGTAGGGCAGGGGGTGGGGGCACATAGAAATGTGTGTGGAGGAGATGGGCGAATCATTAAGTTGGGGGTAGGAGGAAAATAACTGTGCAAATCAGTTACCTTCCATCCCCACTCTTCCATGTCCCAGAAGATTTCTTGCTGACCCCAGAGAAATAGGTGAACAGGGAGTGAGAGAAGAGGCTAAGCAGAAGGAAGAGGTCTGAGAGGACAAGGGAGAGGGAGTCCGAAAGGGTGGAGGGAAAGGGGAAATCTGGGAGGAGGGGAGGAGACGGAAATGAAAAAAGGGGGTGGGAGAAAGATGGAAGTGTGGGATGCAGGTGGGGAAGGACCCAGCCTGGGACCCGGGGGAGAGAGACGGAGACAGAGTGAGAGAGAGAAGGAGAGGCAGTGTGTGTGTATGTGTGTCTGTGTGTGTGTGCCTTCGCTGTGATGTAAATGGCAACTGGGAAGGGGGAGGGGCTGAGTGAGGAGGGTGAGGGTGCCCTGCAAAAAACAGCAGTGTGAGCTGAATGCAGAGATATATCATAGCTGCTGGTTATGGAGATCTGATTTCTTTTGTGTGGATGTCACATGCCGGGTAAGCTGTTATTAACTAGAAGTCAGGGCTTAGTAGCAAGGAGGTGTGTGGCTGAGTGCGTCTTAGCATGGGGATAAGAAATCAAGCAGCTGCAGAAATGGAGGCAGCTTTAGGGGGCTGTAGGAAATTTTAAATGGAAAGATAAGTGTGGAAAACTAGTAGCCACTTGCCCCTTAACCCTTCCTACACTACCACCACCAAAAAAAAAAAAGTATTGGAGGCCTTCATGTCATCAATAATGTAATTCTGACATAGATTTGTTTTGTTTTATTCATTTTATAATAGAATGGTTTAAAGAGTGGATAACTATTACAGGTGCTCCCAATAGACAGCATCAGGATTGAAGGCAAGCATCTTAGGCTGGTGTTCATTTTAAAAGGACAGAGCCAAGAAGAAAATGGTTTAAGAGCTGGGCCTTTATGCTTTTTCACTTTGGAGGTTACTCCATGAGTTCTGGAGGAAAGAGGGCAGAGCGCCAGAAAATTCCAACAAACCCAGATGGGCAAACTATCCTAACAGCACCTTCTTCTCTGCTGCTATCTACCACAGAGCCCAAGAATTTCACGCAAGATTGAAAACGACAGGATTTGTCCGCATTCCAGCAATTCCCCAGTGTGGCCGCCCGCCCGTGTCTGGCTTTGGTGCAGTTTGGGAGTTTTGGGACTGTAAGTAAGAGAATGCATGAAACAGCTCCGGCTCCTTCATGCAACAAGGAGTGTCGTGGTATGCCTTAAAGAAGTGCCTATCAACTGCCAGGAGCTTGGGATGTTCGTTCACTACTGTATCATTTGCCCAGTGCCTGGCACATCATCGGATGAATGGATAAATGAATGAATGGACTTCCTGCCTGAGGTCTCTCCTAGCTCAACCAGATCTTCCACAGTGCAGCAGCTAGAAGTTACCTTTCGAAAACACAGACCCCACTGCTTCAGACTGAGGCCCTTTTCAACCTCTCCTCTCCTGAATAACGGATTTTGCATTCATAACTCTCCATGACCTTGGTCCTAACCTGTCATTCCAGGCTGTTTCCACCTTCACCCTCCACTGGTTCCTCACCATTTCCTCCAAGTATCACTCAGCATACAATACCCTCATAGCCTTGCTCAGGCTGTTGACTCAACCTACAATCTCTTTCACTACTGGCCCCCATGACTTCAGTTTTCAACCTGTGAAAACTTACTCTTCAAGGCCCAGCTCAAATACCACTTCCTCTATGAAGGCTTCCTATTATTTCCCTTGGTTCTTTTTCTGTCATTTCACAACAACGTGCCTGAAACTATTTGATTCTTCCTTGTAAGTAGCTTGGAATCCCTGGGTGATGGAGAGTTATAGCCCTCAGCTGCTAACCCAGAAGCACCTCAGAAGACAGGCCTGGCAATCTACTCCTGAAACATTGACCATTGAAAACCCTACGGAGCACAGTTCTACCCTGACACACACAGGGTCACCATGAGTTGAAGTAAGCTCGATGGCAACCGATTACTGGTTTTTTAACAGTTTGTTCTTTATATGTTCACTGCCCTCCACTAGTCTTTGGGCTTCTTGAAGACTAACACTGCTTTATTTTTCTGTACATATCCAGCTAAATGACTGTTAAAGGACGAAGGCAGGGAAGCCAGAGAGGCTCACAGAGATTGGAAGAAGAAATGTTAGTGGTTCGATGTTAGGAAAATAGAAAATGACAAACACCTAGCTATTTGCCTGAGAAATTACTGTAATTAGCACCAAATTCCCTTTTCCTGATTTAGCTTCCATCCCAAGAAATAGAATTGCTACTGACCAAGCTGAGAAAGGGCGCCATTTAACCATCGTTCTTATAAAGACAGTGGTGGGGGAATGCCTTCATTCCTTTAGCGCCTCCTGCTCCTACCCCAAGTTTCATCAGAGAAAAGATGAGCTGGGCTTCCCTTATTTCAGTTCTTTCCTTCAAAGAATTGGCCTTGATCTTTTTGACAATAAGGGTGCACCCTCCCCCTGCTTTAATCTGCACAGTAATAGCGCTAATTGGCGGGGCCTCGGCTCCTTCTGCAGCCTTGTTTTGTCAGGCGTAAAAGTCCTATCTAATTTTCTGGATGTGGATACTGTTCCCACTGGCGCCCTTCCTTGGGCGTTCCATTGTCATCCAGGCCTCATGAAAGGCCCCATTACAACTTGCTCATTCACTGTATCCCATTGTCCCTGGCCATTCATCGACATTCACTGGGATAATTCCTCCTGCTGCCACGTGCACAGAGGCGCGTGCACATGTGTTCAGACCCCGTGTCCCATTAGCAGTGAGGACACTTGAAATAAAGGCCAGCACCGCCTGAATGAATAGCTGGGGAGTCTATCGCCCTAATGTTATTTCAAGAAGTACGAGGAGAACTGGTGGCCGCTGCCAAGCAGGGAGGGAGGAAGGGGCGGGGTGCTCCTGGCAGCTCCCTTCTTTAACACTCCATCAGCTACATCACTCTGGATAGATACTGGTCCCCTACCTCGTTCCTCCTAGAACAAGCTAGTTCTGGAGATCTAACACCCACCTTTCTTTTAGCCACTAGTATGACATTCAAGGCTTTCCAGAGGATGGCTCTAAGTATCTTCTAGATTTATCCTCTATCTCCTCCCTACAATGAATTCTGCTCCAACCAGACAGGTCTGCTCCTGGTGATTTTAGCCCACCCTTTGCTTATATGAAAACCCTGATGGCGTAGTGGTTAAGAGTTAGGCTGCTAACCAAAAGGTCAGCAGTTCAAATCCACCAGGTGCTCCTTGGAAACCCTATGGGCAGTTCTACTCTGTTCTATGGGGTTACTATGAGTCGGAATCAACTCGACAGCAACAGGTTTGGTTTTTTGCGGGGGGTTTTGCTTATATAGGGAAACCTGTGAGAGACGGAACTCAATAGGGCTGCCTTGTTTTTCTGGGACTCGAAAGTTTTCTGCCTTTGACAGGGTGGAGTTTTACCACTTTTTTCTCACTTGTTTTAGTGGAAAATATGTGAGTTTTCCTTCTCTGAGAGGTTTCCACCTTACACAGGTTATGGCTTTCACAGGTTTTACTGTACACTCTCTCGACACCACTGATGCAGGGCAGGCTGTTGCATTTGTCAGGAAGTACAGTTGTTCTCCGTCAGCAACTCAGCAAAAACAGTGTGTTTTCAACCTCTGTTATGGTAATGGCTAACAAGATGGCTGTTGGGACTACGATGAAAGTTATTAGAGGAGGCAGAGCAGAGGTCAGACACTGAAACAGAAGATATGGAGAGAAAAGAGCCAGGGGAAAGTGGTGCTTTCATTATGGTCTGTTCTGCTGCCCGCCCATCAAAGTACTGCCCCCACACCCTGGCCTGGCCCCCAAAGCAGGCTCATTCCTCCCTGATGTTGTTGTCGTGTTTGGTTCCTACTCATAGCAACCCTAGGTACAACAGAACAAAACACTGCCCAATTGGTCCTATGCCATCATCACAATCATTGTGATGCTTAGCCCATTGTTGCAGTCACTGTGTCAATCCATCTCCTGAGGGTCTTCCTCTTTTTCGCTGACACTCTACCAAGCATGATGTCCTCTTCCAGGGACAGATCCCTCCTGGTAACATGTCCAAAGTATGTAAGATGCAGGCTCGCCATTCTTGCTTCTAAGGAGCATTCTGGTGGTACTTCTTCCAAGACAGATTTGTTCATTCCCTGATGTTAGGACCTGAAATTCCTCCTCTGGGTGCTGAAGTTCCACAACCACTGCTTCCAAGATCCAGCTCTAGTCCTACCCTTCCAAGAGGGAGGCCTTCCTTGATCATCACCCTAGCATCCAGCCCTTTGGACGCCCATGGGCGTCTTGGCAATACAACCAGCACTCACAAGGCCCCTTCATGTGCATACACTGTAACTACTCAGACGAGATGTCAGATCCCCAGAAGGAAGAGGCATGGGCTCGGGCCTCTGCACCCCTCCAGGCACCCTGTGGGAAAAGTCTGCACCCAAGCAGCTGCTCACTGAGCTTGTTGGACTCTGGTCAGGGACTGATGTTTGCTTGCCTAGTAGGAAACAATGGAATTTGTTTTCTCCCAGGACAGATAAGAGCTGGTGGGCAGTTGCTGCTGAACAGAAGCATTTTGTAATGAAAAGAACATTGGATTTGGAATTGGATAGATTTGGATTAGAATGTAGCTTTACCACATTCTAGCTGTAAGACCTTGAGAATGCTGCTTAGGTGCTTTGGACCCCGGTTGTTCTTTGCATTTGTAAATTGCTGTTGGGTTTCTCAGCTTTGGCATTATTGACAAATTGGACCATGTAATTGTTGGGGGTCAGGGGAGGGGTGTCCTATCCACTGTAATAAGTTTAGCAGCATCCCTGCCTCTACATGCTAGATGCCAGTAACAGCCCCTCCCCAGTGTGACAATCAAAAATATCTCTAGACATTGTCAGTTGAGAACCACTGAAATATACACCTTGAGGCTCTTGTAAAGATTAGTAAAGTGCCTGAAACAGTATGTAGCACATCAAAACCAAAAAAAAAAAAAAAAAAAAAACCCAAACCCATTGCCTTTGAGTGAATTCCAACTCCTGGCAACCCCATGTGTTATACAGAAGAACTGAGCTCCACAGGGTTTTCTTGGCTATAATCTTTACAGAAGCAGACAACTAGGCCTTCCTTCTGCAGTGTCACTGGGTGGGTTCGAATTGCCAACCTTTAGGTTAGCAGTCGAATGCAAACCCTTTGGACCACCTAGAGACCTTATCTAACATATTGCTGTTGTTGGGTGTCATTGAGTCGATTCCAACTCATACAGACCCCACGTGACAGAGTAAAGCTGCCCCATAGGGTCTTCTTGGCTATAATCTTTATGGGGGCAGATCAACAGGTCTTTCTCCCATGGAGTCACTGGGTGGATTTGAACGGCCAACCTTTCAGTTAGCAGCCAAGTGCTTAACCACTGCTGCACCAGCATCCCTTATCTAGCATATACCAAAGCAAAACCAAACCCACTGCCATCGAGTTGATTCCAACTCACAGCAACCCTATAGGACAGAGTAGAATTGCCTGATAGGGTTTCCAATGTGTAAATATTTACCAAAGCAGAATGCCACATCTTTCTCCCAAAGAGCAGCTGGTGGGTTTGAACAGCTGATCCTCCAGTTAGTAGCTGAGCTCTTTAACCACTGTGCCACCAGGACGCCATCTAGCACATACCAAACAAAATCAAACCTGTTGCCACCGAGTTGATTCCAACTCAGATATAAAAACACCAAAAAGAAAACCTGTTGCTGTGGAGTCGATTCTGACTCATAGCAACCCTACAGGACAGAGTAGAACTACCCCATAGGGTTTCCAAGGATCAACTGGTGGATTCAAACTGCTGACCTTTTGGTTAGCAGCTATAGCTCCCCATAGCTCTTAACCACTGTGCCACCAGGGCTCCAACCCTCGTATATATATACATATATATATATAATTTAAAAAAACCTAACCCATTGCCACCAAGTCCAACACATAGCAACCCTATAAGGAAGAGTAGAACGCCCCATAGGGTTTCCAAGGAGGGGGCGGTGGATTCAAACTGCTGACCTTTTGGTTAGCACCCATAGCTCTCAGCCACTTTGTAGGTGCTAAAAAAATGTTGGTCCTATCTGATATTTTAAACATGATATGGCAGTTTCCTTTCCATCCTCATCTGCCATGGAGCATTCCACCAGCAGGGTGAAGTGGGGATAGCTCTGCAAAGCCCAGCAATGTCTCCAGTGGCTTCTCTGATTTTAGATGTGAAAAGAGGAGACATTTCACGGATTTCAGAGGTGTCTGGGGAATGTTTGATGGGAAAGATATGTTGTAGCTGAAGGCCCAGAGAGGCACGCAGGCTCAGCAGTGGGCACAAAGGCCATTTCTAAGCAGACAGCTGGATTCTGCTTCAATTTTTCTTCCTCCATGGCTGGTTGTTCTGGGAAGGCATATGACCCATTCTAAATGCGGGAATCTGACTTATGTGGAGCAGAAATTTGTACCGGCAAGGGGAGAATATGGAAGATACTGCTGAGATGTCAGCTGGATGGGAGCACAAGAAGGACTCAGCGTATGCCGGCTGTAACTGCAGGTCACAGAGCAGAGGATAGACTGCCTACCCAGCCTCTGCCCACAACACACCTGGCCTTAGCAGCGGCAACTTCCTGCCTACCCAGCTCCAGGCCTCTCCACCTGGGGAAGGAAGAAGAGATGGAGGAGAGAACTGTCTGGAAGTTATGTTTCTTTCATACCCAGGATCAATAGAAATCTCCCAAGTAAATAAACTGGGCTTTCACTAGAAGCAAAATCAACGAAACATAAGCAATACCAGAGTTTCCCAAGCCACACACACTCCAACCCCTCTGGTTTTATATGGTGGAGTAGAAATAACAATGGACTTGAGATCCAGCATTCTGGGCTTAAACATGCCCTGCTGGGCCTCAATTAGTTGCTTGCTGTTGGGCAAAGCTGTCTCTCCAGGGCTCCCTATTATCATCTACTGATGGCCATTGTCGTAAATGCTCTCTCTGACATAGTACTTTGTGAGGCTCTGGTGAGATCAGTGACTAAAACGAGCTTTGAGGAGAGAAAGGACTGTTGGTAAACTCCCACTGCCAAGTTCAGCCTCATGCTGAGGGAGCACAGGTCATGCCAGACCCATTTAAAAGGGAGTCACCAGATGAAAGGACTGACCTCTGCAGGACGAGCACAGAGCAGGGCAGGCCATCATTGAGGGGTTGGAGTGGGGCTGTCCCATGAAGATTAATAAGGTCAACGCATAGCAGGCACTGGAGGCCTGCAGCCCTGGGCCTTTAGCCACCAACCCCAGCAGGCTGGGAGAAAGGGTCTACAGTAGAAGATGAGGGTAGAGAGAGCTTTTTGATTGTTTTGTCTATGTGGTTAGCCGAGCAAGGAAAAAGACATACAAGTTTTGCTTTCAGTTTTTTTAATTTTTAATGGCGAGTTGAGAACCAAAAGCCCCAAAGGAGAGTTCTGCATCTGTATTTGTGTGTTGCATACAGGGATCTGTGGATCTGACCCAGTGGGTATCTGAGCATGTTCTACGGCTCTTTTCTCTGCATTTGCTCATATTCATTCTCTCTTGGCTCTACCTAAGGGCCTGCACCATCTCATGAGTGGCTTATGACAACAACCTCCAAAATGGCCTGCCTGCCTGCCTGCCTCCCATCTCTCCAGCCCATCCTGCACAAAGATCTTTCTAAGCATTAATTTTAACACTTGCACCTCTTATCTGCCTGATAACCTTTGCCTGCTCTCCATGGCCTATTTCGTCAAGATCAAATGCCACTATCTGATAGTCTTAAAAAGACTTTCCATTAAAGTGGTGAAATCCAAAGGCTTGGGCTTGAAGCCTATCTTACCACTTCCTGATGGGGAGATCTCAGCCAGTTAACTTATCTGTGAAATGGCATAATGACCTCCCATGTGGTGGCCTTATGCGCATGTGGTGAGGATCAGTGACATAGTGGATGTGAAAGGACTTTACAAATGATAAAGTACAATAGGAGACACTATGATCCACTCAGGCCTTGAACTTGCCTCAAGGTCCATTCGTGATGCTATTTATGGTTCTTATGCTATTTCCCCCCAAAGGGATTCTTCCTCCTTTTATTGGCCAGACAAATCTTGCCCTCCTGAACTCACCATCCTTCCCACCCCAATGCCCTCTTTCACCACGGCACCTCTTATTATTGATTTTGCCTCCAAGACCTGCTTTGTTTTTTCTGAGTACAGATAAGACTAAGTCCCCACTGTACGCCAGGGATTTACCTGTTATCTCATTTAATTCTCAAAATAAGCTTAGCAAGGTCACTGGATTCAAGATCAGTATACAAAAATCAACTGTATTTTTATATACTAAAGAAAAAAATATATATATATACTATCAACAAATAAATAGAAAAAGAAATTTTAAAAATATACCATTTAAAAATTTAATATCTTTTGGAATGAATATAATTGAAGTTACACATGACCTCTGATAAAAACTGTAAAGGTTAGTGTGATTAAGGAAAATCTAAATAAACGCAGAGATAGGTCAAATTCACAAGTCAGAAGATTGATATTATAATTTCTTTAATTCTGTCAAAATTCTATAGGTTTACTATTATAAGGACTCAAGAAAAGGTTTAAACACAGAAGAAAACATTCTTTGATGGTTACAAGGGTGGGGAGGAAAGGAGAGGGGAATTCACTAACTAGATAGAACACAAGAATTATCTTAGGTGAAGGGAAAGACAGCACACAATACAGGGGAAGTCAGCGCAAATAGACTAAATCAAACACCAAGAAGTTACTGAACACAGCCAAACATTTTGAGGGGCGGGGGTCTGGGGACCATGGTTTCGGGGAACATTTAGGTCAAGTGCCACAACAAAGTTTACTAAGAAAATGCTCAGCATCGCACTTTGGTGAGTCTTAAAAGCTAGCAAACGGCCATCTAAAATGCATCAGTTGGTCCCAATCCACCTGTGGCAGGGGTGGATGAAGAACACCAAAGACACAAAGAAAATATTTGCCCAAGAGACAAAAAGGACCACATAAACCAGAGACTCCATCAGCCTGAGACCAGATGAACTAGATGGTGCCCAGCTACCAACAATGACCACCCTGACAGGGAACACAACAGAGAGTCCCTGATGGAGCAAGGAAAAAGTAGGGTGCAGAACTCAAACTCTAGTAAAAACGCCAGACTTAATGGTCTGACTAAGACTGGAGGGATCCTGGAAGACATGGTCCTTGGACTCTTTCTCAGCCCAAAATTAAACCCATTCCTGAAGCCAACTCTTCAGACAAAGATTAGACTGGACTATAAGACATAAAATGATACTCGTGAAGAGTGTGCTTCTTAGCTCTAGTAGATAAAACCCAAAACCAAACCCACTGCCGTCGAGTTGATTCCAACTCATAGCGACCCTATAGGACAGAGTAGAATTGCCCCATAGAGTTGCTCTGGAGGCGAGATGAGAAGGCAGGAAGGGACAGGAGCTGGTTGAATGAACACAAGAAATCCAGGGTGGAAAGGAAATGGGTGCTGCCACATTATAGAGAGAGCAACTAGGATCATATAGCAACGTGTGTAGAAATCTTTGATGAGACGGTAACTTGAACTATAAGCTTTCACTTAAAGTACAATTAAAAAAAAAAAAAAGCTATTGAGTGGCCATGTAAAATGCATTGAATGGTCCCAACCCACCTGGAGCAGGGGATAATGAAGAATATCAAAGACACAAAGAAAATATTAGCCCAAGAGACAAAAAGGGCCACATAAACCACATATTTCATCAGCCTGAGACCAGAAGAACTAGATGGTGTCCTGCTACACCAATGACTGTCCTGACAGGGAACACAAGAGAGAGTCCCTGACCGAGCAAGAGAAGAGCGGGGTGCAGAATTTGAATTCTAGTAAAAAGACCAGACTTAATGGTTTGACCGAGACTGGAGGAACCCAAGAAGACATGGCCCCCGGACCCTCTGTTAACCCAGAACTAAAATCATTCCTGAAGCCAACTCTTCAAAGATTAGACTAGACATAGGATGATACTTGTAAAGAGCGTGCTTCTTAGCTCAAGTAGATACACGAGACTAAATGAGCAGCTCCTGCCCAGAGGCGAGATGAGAGGGCAGAAATGGATGGGAGCTGGGTGAATGGATGCGGGAAGTCCAGGGTGAAAGGGGGGAGTGTGCTGCCACATTGTAGGGATGGCAACTTGGGTCACATAACAGTGTGTGTATAAATTTTTCTGTGAGAAACTGACTTGAGCTATAAACTTTCACCTAAAGCACAATTAAAATAAAAATTCTATAGGTTTAATACAATCCCAACCAAAATCCCAGCAGCTTACATATGGAAATGCAAAGGGCCCAGAACAACCAAGACCATCTTGAAAAAGAATAAAGCTGGAAGGTATACATTACCAGATCTCAAGACTTGTTATGAAACAGCAGTAATGAAGACAATGCAGCATTGGTGTAAAGGTAGAGAAGTTGACCAACCAGTTGCCATCAAGTCAATTCCAACTCATAGCAACCTATAGGACAGAGAAGAACTGCCCCAAAGGGTTTCCAAGGAGTGGCTGGTGGATTCAAACTGCTGACCTTTTGGTTAGCAGCTGAGCTCTTAACCACTGCGTCAGCAGGGCTCACAGGGAAGTTGGCCAAAGGAACAGAACAGGGTATAGAAACAGACATACGCATACATGGTCACTTGATTTATGAGAAAGGTGGCACTGCAGAGCAGTGAGAAATCAAGCTCTTTTTATTAATTGGAGCTGGATTAACTGGTGTCCCTCTAGGGAAAAAAAAAAAAAATCTTGCCTCCTACTTCACACTATGTATGCATAACAATTCTAGATGGACTGCAGACATAAATGTAAAACATAAAACAATTAAGCTGCTAGGAAAAAAACACAGAACATCTTTGTGACTTCTGACAGGCAAATGTTTCTTAATCAGGAATAAAATGTGCTAATCATAAAAGAAAAATACTGATAAATTAAGAAGTTATCTTTATCAAAGGTCTCCATTAAGAGAGTGGAAAGGCAAGCCATGGAATGAAAGTAGATTTCTGTAATATATGTATCTGACAAAGAGCTTGTATCCAGAATAGAAAAAGAACTCCTGTAAATCAATAATAAGACAGAAACTCAATGGAAAAATGAGAAAACAATTTGAACAGGTGCTTCATAAAAGATGATATGCAAATGGCCCATAAACTTATAAAAGGATGCTCACCATGTTTAGACATCAGGAAATGAAAATGAAATCTATGATTAAATACCACTGTTGTTGTTTGTTGTTATACACCCTCTGGAAACCCTGGTCACGTAGTGGTTAATGCTATGGCTGCTAACCAAAGGGTCGGCGGTTCAAATCCGCCAGGTGCTCCTTGGAAACGCTATGGGGCAGTTCTACTCTGTCCTATAGGGTCGCTATGAGTCGGAATCAACTTGACAGCAACGGGTTTGGTTTTTTTTTGTTTGTTTGTTTGTTTTTTACACACCCACTGAAGGAGTCCTGGTGGTGCAATGGTTAAGCGCTCAGCTTGAACAAAAAGGTTGGCATTTAAACCCACTGGCCACTCTGCAGGAGAAAGATGTAGCAGTCCGCATCCATCAAGAGTACAGGCTTAGAAACCCTATGGGGCTAGTCTGCTCTGTTCCATATGGTAGCTATGAGTCAGAATCAACTCGACTGCACTTAACAACAACATACATCCACTAATACAGTTAAAATGAAAAAGCCTAACAGTACACTGACAAGGATGTAGAACAAGTGAAACTTTCACACACTGCTGGTGGGAATGAAAGAATGCTCAGCCACCCTGGGAAAATGTTTGGTAGTATCTATTAAAAGGACACCATGTTTGGTAAAGTAAAGGGTCAGCAAAAATGAGCAAAACCCTCAATGGAATGGACTGACGCAAAAGCCACAGCAATGGACTCAAACAAACCAACAATCATGAAGATGGCACCAAAAGAAGAAACAATAATACTTGGGAAGAGTGTGCTTCTTAGTCCAAGAAGATATTGGAGACTAAATGGACAGGTCCTGTCTGGAGGTGGGAGGAGAAGGCAATGAGGGATAGGAGCTAGTTGAATGGACATGGGAAACCGGGGTGGATACAGGGAGCGTGCTGTCACATTATAGGGACTGCAACTAGGGTCACATAACAATATGTGTATAAAATTTTTGTATGGGAAATTAACTTGAGCTGTAAACTTTCACCTATAGCACAATAAATAATTAAAAAAAACACCAAACCAAACCCGTTGTACTTGAGTCGGTTCCGACTTGTGGCAACCCTATAGGACAGAGCAGGACTGCCTGGTAGGGTTTCCAACGAGTGGCTGGTGGATTTGAACTGCCAACCTTTTGGTCTTAACCATCACAGAGGCTTGATAAATGTTAGTTGTTGGCAAGAAAAAAAAGCTGTCATTATCTAGTGGTAATTAATTAAATAAATATCAGCAGCCTCTTCCCATGAGGTTAAAAACAAAAACAAAAACACTCCTGGCAAGTCAATTCTGACTCATGGCAAGCTCATGTTACAGAGGAGAACTGTCCCATATAGTTTTCTTAGCTATAACTTTACAGAAGCAGATCGCCAGGCCTTTCTTCCATGGTGCTGCCGCGTGGCTTTGAACCACCAACCTTTTGGTTTGTAGCCAAGCACAAACCGTTTGCACCACCCAGGGATGGCATATGACCCAGTAATGTTTCGTGCTTTTTACACAAGGTTACCATGAGATGGAACCCACTTGATGCAACTATCAATAACGAAGTTAAAGCTTGACATACGCACAACTTGTGACCCAGCAGAAAACCCTGGTAGTGCAGTGGTGAAGTGCTATGGCTGCTAACCAAAAGGTCAGCAGTTCAAATCCACCAGGCACTCCTTGGAAATTCTATGGGGCAGTTCTACTCTGTCCTATAGGGTTTCTATGAGTTGGAGTCTACTCAGCAGCAAAAGGTTTAGTTTTTTTTTTGGGGGGGAGGTTTATGACCCGGCAGTTCCATTCCTAGATATTCACCCTAGATATTCACCTAGGAGCAATGTTCATACGTGTTTACTGAAAGACCTAACACTACCATGTGTAATAGCCCCAAACTGGACATGTCTGGAACCCTAAGAGCCCGTCAAGAGTAGAACGAACAAGTGAAACATTATGGAGCAATGCGAACCACAGACCTACTGGTACACACAACACCACCAATGAAGCTCTCACAAAAGAGTACTATTGTGTGATTCCACTGAACAGAAGGTCAAAAAAGAGGTAAAAAAATAAATAAATACATACAGTTTCAGGAAAGGCTGGGGGGGGTGCTACTGATTGGTAGGGGAATCGGATGGGTTTCTGGGGTACTTGTAATGCTCTATCACTTGACTTGGGTTCTGATTATATGAAAATTTTGAAAACTCATCCATGATCTGTGCACCTTTCCGCAGGCATGTTATACTTGAATAAAAGCATAACTTAAAAAAAATTTCTCGGCAAAAATGTCACAAAAGGAGAGACTGGAAGGGCTGACTCATTAGGGGGAGAGCAAGTGGGTGTACGGAGTAAGATGTATATAAACTTATATGTGACAGTCTGACTTGATTTGTAAACGTTCACTTGAAGCTCAATAAAAGTTAATAAAAAAATAAAAAATAAAAAAAATTCTCACGATATCCCTGAAGGGTGGTTCTTCCTTCCCAAGTTACCAATGGGGCAAAAAGGCTGAGAGAAGAACCTGTCAGACAGCACAGGGCGATGAAGGGCAGGCAGAGTCAGGACTGAAACCCACTAACGTCATTTTGAGAAGTCCTGGGAGTTCCTAAGCAGGCACTGACGACCCTGACTTTCCACGTAGTGCTATGCACACTCTTTCGGCCAAGCAGATTGGCGTCTCGCTGGGGCTCGAGCCCTCCAAGGCTCAGGCTCTGACTCCTAGCTGCTTGCGATCCTTTGCTGTTAGCACAGGCTGACACACCTGCAGCTCTGCAGAGTTGGGTCAGTAAGGAGTGCAAGGCCAGAAGCTAAATCTTGCCTACTCACCTCCTTCTCGCCCTTCCTCCCTCCTTTCCTTCCTGGCTCTTAAGAATATTCATGAGCTCATCCTGGTTCTTGACTCCACCCCTATATGGCAGAACCTGTGCCATCTCTGGGACAGGGGTGGTAGGGTGGCTTTGGCAGTGCTCCTAGGATGAGGCCCAGAGGTGGAGCAGGGAAGTGAATGAAGGAGGAGAAAGAATGCTGCACGGCCTCCTTCCCCTCCCCTAGGCCACCTGCAGCTGTGCCACCACTGAGATGGGACATCCTCCACTCAGGGTGCTCCTGGCTGAGGTCCTCATGGCAGGGGGCGGGGGCGGGAAGCAGTACTGTGATGTCTGTCCAGCTCCTGCCTTCCCCTGCCCTCATGGGCTTAGTCCTAGCTCCTCCAAATCGGTCTCAGAAAGGCCTAGCAAGCCTTTTCCCCTCCCCAAAAAGAGGGCAAGAGAGAGAAGAGGGAGAGAAGCTGTAACGGTGTTGGCAGGTTGGCTAAGCAGGGCTTGCCTCCCTGCTGGCTGCCTCCCCTACCACAGCTGGGGGATTCTTAAATCACCGCCCCGCTAAGGAATCAGGACCTGGATGTTGTCAAGAGTCTGCTCTGAAACCTCCCACGGCTCAGGAAGGGGGTCGCCAATACCCAGGAAAGGCTGTGAGGAGACAGCTTACCGCCCCTCACCCATCACCTCTGGCCAGAGGCAGACTCCCAAGCTAAAGCAGCAGAGCCACCTGCCTGTGGGTGTCCAGCAAGGAGAGAGTGTTTCTCCTATGTTCCCACTGATGGAGTGTTTCCTGTGCACTGGGTATGGGACTATAAACTCCATACACATGTGATCCGGTGCAAGCCTCACATCAATCCACAGGGTAAGTATTATTACTATTTCATCTGATAGATGCAGAAATGAGGTCTCAGGTTTTACATCTGGCAAGTGGTAGTATCCAGTTTCAAACCCAGGTTCCCAGTCACCAGCGCTCTGGCCACACCACACTATTCGCTCTTCCCTCAGAGGGCTCTCCGCCCAGGACAGTCCTCACCACAGGCCAGTGACCCCTGCCCTTCTCTTCACAAGCTTCCCTGCTCTTTCAGACCTCACCCTAACCCTACCCCACCGCCCCTGTTCCGCCTCCTACCATGCCCTGTCCCCCTGGGTTCAGCCTGTCATCCCTTTCACCCTCTAGTCTTGGTTGGACCAAGGCTGCAGCCTCTCCAGGCTCCCGTCTCCTTATCTGTAAACTGGAGCTAACAGTACCTACCTCATAGAGTTCTTGTAAGTAACCAGTGACATTTTATTTGTAAAGAGCCTGGGATATAATTAAGGGCTTAATAAATGGTCACTTTTTTTTTTTTTTTTAACATAAAGACCTTGGTGACTCAAGACGCGGCTAGATTGCTGGCCTCTAACTCTACGCTCAAACTCTCATATATTTTTCTCTTAACTTTGTAGGGTCCTGGGTTCTATTTCTTTTCTTTCATTGCCTAAAGAACTGGGGGCACTTCCATTTGGGGCCTTTAGATATTAGCTTTCAAAAGATTAGTAATCATCCATCCATCATTTGTGGGAATTGCTCTTAAGGTACTTAGCAATTATCGCCCCACCAAAGAGACTACTAAGTCCTTGAGGACAGGGCACTGTCTGTTCTGTTCACCACTCTATCCCTAGTGCCTAAGCACAGAGCCTGCCACATAGGAAGAACTCAACACACTGCACAAAGGGAAGTCACAAGGCAGCCAGAAGAGGGTGAGCGTGCGTATGTGTGTGTATATGTGTGTGTGTGGCCTTGGTGCTACAGAGGGTCTGAGGGGCCAGGGTGGTTTTTTTTTTTTTTTGTACTTTAGATGAAGGTTTACAGAGCAAATTAGTTTCTCATTAAGCAATTAATACACCTATTGTTTTGTGACATTGGTTGCCAACCTCACGACATGTCAACACTCTCCCCATCTAGACCTTGGGTTTCCCATTACCAGCTTTCCTGTCCCCTCCTGCCTTCTCGTCCTTGCCCCTGGGATGGTGTGCCCATTTAGTCTTGTTTTGTTTTATGGGCCTGTCTAATCTTTGGCTGAAGGGTGAACCTCAGGAGTGACTTCATTACTGAGCTAAAAGCGTGTCCGGGGGCCATACTCTTGGGGTTTCTCCAGTATCTATTAGACCAGTAAGTCTCGTCTTTTGTTTTGTTTTGTGGGTCAGAATTTTGTTCTACGTTTTTCTCCAGTTCTGCCCGGTGCCCTCTATTGTGATCCCTGTCAGAGCAGTGAGTGGTGGTAGCCAGATACCATCTAATTGCGCTGGACTCAGTCTGGTGGGGGCTGTGGTAGTTGTGGTCTGCCAGTCCTTTGGACTAATCTTTCCCTTGTGTCTTTGGTTTTCTTCATTCTCCCTTGCTAACACGGTGAGACCAGTAGAGTATCTTAGATGGCCACTCACAAGCTTTTAAGACCCCAGATGCTACTCACCAAAGTAGGATGTAGAACATTTTCTTTGTAAACTATGTTATGCCAATTGAGCTAGATATTCCCCCGAGACCATGGTTCCTCCTAGCCCTCGGCCCAGTAATTTGGTCCCTTATGGAGTTTAGATGTGTCTATGGAGCTTCCATGACCTTGCCTTGGTCAAGTTGTGCTGGCTTCCCCAGTATTGTGTACTGTCTTCCCCTTCACCAAAGTTAGGGGCCAGGGAGTTTTGGTTGGGAGCCATCTCTTCTTTCCCCTCTGCATCTTTGCTGAGTCACAACCACTAATAGCAGCTAACACCAGCCAGCTAGCTCCTCGGGTAGATGAGATCAGACAAGTCTCATCTTTCCCCAGGGGTATTTCTTTTTTTCCAAAGAACTTTATTTTGTTGTTGTTGAGAATATATACAGCAAAACATAAACCAACTCAATAATTTTTACACGTACAATTTAGTCATTCATTATACTCCTCAAGCTGTGTGGGAGACCGTTCTCACCTTCCTTTTCCGAATTATTTCTCCCCCATTAGCATAAACTCCCTGACCACTAAGATTCCTATCTAACCTCTCCAGTTGCTGCTGTTAATGTGATCCAGGGGTATTTCTGATGGGTCTCTGACCTAACTTCCTCTTGGGCTGCAGTATGAGTGGCATCTGCCTTCTCTGTCTCTTGTCACCACTATTCAGCCCATTGTATCCCACTTCCTTGAAAAAACTGTGTCCAGGGAGTGGAGGGAGGAGGACAGGGTGGAGGAATCCAGCGTATGTCTCGGCTTAGTAGCTTGGGGCAGGAAGAGTGAGCTTGAAATAGCGCAGTCTGCTTTGCACCAAGCAATGTTTGTACTGCATGGGTCTGGTACGCACTGAACATTCCGTGACTGCAAGGCCCTCTGGCAAGAGAAACCTTCAGAGTCACCACCCTTAGAAAACAAACTTAACCTTCTGAAGCCACCCCATTATCACTCGCTGCGGAAACATATTTGCCTGCAAAGGTTGAGATCCTAAAAGCCCTTTATGACTGCCTTAGGCTGGCTTCTCTAGAGAAGCAAAACCAGCGAAGCATCTTTATATATACATACATATAGACAGAAAGAGGTACAGAAAGCAAAAGAGAGAGATTTACATCAAGGAAATGGCTCCTGCGGTTGCAGAGGCTGGAAAGTTCCAAGCCCGTGGGTCAGGCTGGAGGCCTCTCTTGACTCACGTAGCTGCAGGGTCTGGAGAACCTAAGATCGGCAGGTCAGACAATGGTCCTCTGGCTCACAGGCTGCAGAGGGTGATGAATCCTGAGATCAGCAGGTAAGCTGCTAACTCAAGTCCCAAGAACCAGAGGTCAAATGAACAGGAGCCAGCTGCAGGATCCAGAGCAAGCAAAAGCCCACGAGCCTTGCCAGGAAGTCCACCTATATCGGATGGCGGCCACAACTCCAAGGAAACTCCCTTTCAACTAACTGGCTACTAACAGCAGATCCTACCATGGAAGTGATCACATCATTATATGACTGCCAAACTACATCATAACTGCCAAACCACTGAGAATCATGGCCCAGCCAGGTTGACACACAACCTTAATGACCACACTGACCCTCAGGAAAAGTAGGTCAAGCAGACAGGTAGCTGATCATTTGAGTCTCCATGATACTCTGTGCCTGCAGATGCCTATCCTGGCTGCCCCAGAAGCCTGTGCAGCTAGCACAGGTCTAGGCAAGGCAGGAGACCAACACTGCAACTAGACCTGCCCCATAATTCTTCTCACCTGCCGCCATTCCTCAGCTGTTCTGGGCTCAGGCAATGAGCACAGCTCTCAGTTGGCTGGCAGAAAAGAAGAGGTGAGGGGCTCTGTGTTTATGCTGCCACCTCTTTATTCTATTTCCCTGCCTGAGATGCATCTCTCTAGGACCCTACTGGATGGAGACATCTATCTTAAGCAGTAGCATCAAGGTAGCACCGTTATTTTTGACTGTTGGCAGGTTTCCCAAAAATCGCTTTATGCCAATGAGTGTGGTCTAATCCCTGCCTTGTATTTCTTTAAGTTCCACATCTCTCATCAGCTTCTGAATCCACAAAGCAAGGTCAAGTGGGAGTTTAATAGCTGTCCCTGGAACTGCGCAAAGGGCAGGCCTTTGAACTCTGTGTCTCAATCCCACAGGTGGGAGGCTCCTGCCACCACATAATTTAGAGGGGGAGGGCTGAGACCGCCTGGAGGGCAGTCCCATGGCCTCCTTTGTTTCTGGGCAGCTCTCTGAGATCTCTTCAAGCACTCTTAGTCCTGGAATCAGATGGCCCTGCAACTGAGTTGCACAAATAATACAGCATCCACTCCCCTAGGCATTCCGAAAGCAACGTGAATGCCATGTTGGTACAGGCATCGCCTTCTCCCCAAAAGACAACAACACACTGGAATGGAGAAACCACTAGACTCTGAAGATGCCGGTTCTCAAGTCAGATCAGAGGCACCTAACAGTTGTGTGCATCGGAGGATGTCATGTCAACTCTCTGGGCCACACCATTAAAGTGAAAATTTCCTTAAAGTTAAAAAAAAAAAAAAAGAGGAGGAGAAGGAAAGCGATACTGAGCTCTCTGGAAGGTGCATTAAACTGCAGCCTGTCATCTCACATGGTAGGATGGATCCGTGTATGCGTCCCTGGTAGGAACAGCATGTCTCAAACAGGAGCAGCTTCTCCTTGGTTCACTCAGGCTGCCCGCATCTCCTTTAATGCTATTTAGGCAGAAGAGATGTTTCTTCAATTTCCAAGCAGAATGAGACCCGGACATGTCTTTTGCATTCTCCTTTGTGAGACTCAGCCAGACCTGGCCTCTCTCCCATCTGTGCAACCTCCATAAACTGAATGGAGAGCAAAGAAGTTTCGCCTTATTTGTTTTTCTTTCTCCCTCTTTCCTGACCTTATGTGCTACATAATCCAGAAAATGATCCAGATGGGAAAGACACTGGCTTTGAAGCAAGAGACAGGAAGAAAGAAGAGAGTAGAGTACAAACCCCCTTCTATCCAGGCACTCACCCTGGGGGAAAAAATCTTCCTTCCCTAAGCTCCATTCAACACCCACCTGCTCGAGATGACTTTGTGTGGTCCTTCATGAGGCTGGAGGGAAAGCCCAGCTGACTTGGAGGGTCTCCCAGCCCACCCTCTCCCCTCACCTCCACCTCCCCTTCACACATAGTTGGTATCAGCCAATCAGAGCAAGAGACTTTAACAACCAGAGTCTGGACCTCAGGACACTCAAGGGGTCACACTCATTTGTTCTCCATAACTTCATAAGCCTCTAAAAAAAAGCCTCTAGTCTATGTTAATTTAGTCAAATCGACAACGTAAATGGAGATCCAGAGTGACAAAGGTGGAAATTATTTCTTCCCATGTTGTTTTCCCTTCCCCACAGTATGTGGATAAGAGGGCAACGGCCACTGTTGCCCCTCCCTGACCCCTCAACATGTTCCCATGACAAGGGCTCACAATCCTCCTGCAATGTCCTTCCCATCTGTCTCATCCCCCAATACCAATCAGTGACTCCTTGTGGCAGGGTCTTGTGTCTTGCTCACCGTTGCACTTTCCGGTATCTGGCAGACTCATGCCCCACTTCCTTCACTCGGAGCTGATGGGGTGGGGTGGGGCTGACATAAATTGGGCTCTTATTATGTTTCACGAAGCCCTGGTGGCAAAGTGGTTAAGAGCTACAGTGAGCAACGGCTGCTAACCAAAAGGTCAGCAGTTTGAATCTACCAACCACTCCTTGGAAACTCTATAGAGCAGTTCTACTCTGTCCTACAGGGTCACTATGAGTCAGAATTGACTCAGTGGCAATGGGTTTGGTTTTGGCTATTATGTTTCACATGCTTTTCCTTTTCTTGGCTCTTGTACTTTCCACAAAAATTCTGTATGAGACACAATACAGTTTACAGAAGAGAAAACCGAGAGGCTCAGAGAGGCTAAGTGACTAGCCTAAAGCTGCACAGCTAAAATAGGTAGCAGAGCTGGGATCTGAACACTGGTCTCTCTGATTCCAAAAGCCATGTTTTTTTCCAGTGTCTACTCCTCACCTAGCCTGCAGGGTTGAGAAGCTTAAAAAAGCGCACGTCCTTTCAGACTCACAGCTCTCTCTACCAGGGCTGCAGGCTGCTGTCAAGGTGAGGATTAACCCCTCTGAGAGACTAAGGGAGAATGGCTGGTCAGAGGTGTTTCCTAAGGAAGGTCGTAGCTCCAAGTGTCACCTCACTGTAAAACAGGCAAGCCCACGCCTCACAGTGACAGTGCCACAATCTCACTCCTCCCTTGACCAGCTGGGTTTTTAGCTGGCAAGAAGGAGGCTCTTTGGGTAGGTACCAGGTTGAGGAACCTGCCCAAAGAAAATGGGAAATGTTTTGAGAGCTTCAGAGCTGTAGACAGGGAGACCTCAGGCACCTTGCTCTTCTGAGGCTGAGGGATGCCACTGCTTGGCGAGTCCGCTGCTCCCGCCCTGTCAGTGACACCCCACCTGGCGTCTGGGCGTGCATCTGCCTCCTGTCTGGGAATCTCTCCCTATGTGGTGTCAACACTCTGGGTGGTTAGTGCAGCTGACTGGCACCCAGCAACTCTCCCATTTTGTTTGGGTTTGGTTTATGCTGTGTGCACATATGAGAAAGGCAAAGAACTTGTTTTTGAAAGGTACCAACTGGTGGCAACTACGGAGTGCCATAGGAAGCCTTCGCTGTCACATTATCTGGGAAGCCTCTCAGAATCCTTAGAATAAGGAAAAGGAGGAATAGAAGGAAATAACATGCCTCACACACTCAGGGGAAAAGAAAGAAGAGAGGACAGAAAAAAATGGAGATTGTGGGTATCAGCTGTCCAGGGACTCCCTTGACTTGGGTGGGGAGAAAATTCCACACAGACTGAAAACATCTCACTATTGCTGCATTCTTGTATGTCCCTTGGGGCAAGCTTGCCTAACACTCAGGTATGAGGATCCAATTGAGTTCTACTGGCCCTTCGGTCCTCAACCACAATTAGCAGTGGATACAGTGGAAAAAAAGGGGGGTCCCTGGGTGGTACAAATTGTTAACATGCTTGGCTGTTAACCAATAGGTTTGAGTCCACCCAGAGGTGCCTTCAAAGAAAGCCTGGTGATTTATTCCTAAAAAATTAGCCACTGAAAACCCTATGGAGCATAGTTCTACTCTGACACACACAGGGTTGCCATGAGTTGGAAAAGACTCGACGGCAACTGGTTTTTTGCAGTGAGTGTAGCGACAAGAGCCATGAACTGGGAGCACTAGTCCTGGCTCTGCCACCAACCAGCTGAGGGACCTTATCAAGTCCCTTTCCTTCTCAGTGTCTCTATCCATTAAAAAAAGAAAAAAAAAAACCCTCTGTGATCCTTCCAGGCCCTAAGTAGGGGAGTTGTTACCCATGTACGCTGTTATAAATAAGTCCTAGATCCGGTACCTTGACCACGGACCTACTGTTTGATCTTGGACTAAGAACTTCCCTCTCCTTGAAGCCTCAGCTGTCCCAAATATTTCCAAGCTGCCTAAGATCTCTGAGAACACGTACTATCAACTAGCAGATAAAGGATGAGGATGGAAAGGCAGTCTGATAAATACAGTTATTTCTAGAAAGAAGTCTTTCCACCCTCAAATCCATTCTACACTCCATTGCTAGATTAACTTCCTAAAACCAGTGTCTGCTATGGCACTTCTCTGACCCAAAACTGTCAATGGCTCCCTATTGCCTACCAAATAACATCCAAGCTCCTGAGCTAGGTATGCAAGGCCCTCCTCATTCTGCCTCTTCAGGTTTATTTCCCCACTACCTGCCCTCCTCTATCTTTGCCACCCCCTCCACCCGGTCTAATATCGCATCGAGCCTTCAAGGCCCTTCTCAAGTTTCACATCTTCTATGAAGACTTTTTATACTGATGCTGCTTTGTACATTGATTTTTTTATATTATCTGTCTCATCCCTCAAATCCAGACCAGTAATATAACTGGTGTCACAGAACAATTTGTGTAGAAATTATTGAATGGGAATCTAAACCGCTGTGTTGACCTTCACCAAACACACAATAAAATATTATTTAAAAAACAACCAACCAGATCTGTGACTCCTTGTGGCAGGGTCTGTGCCCAGCTCACCTTCACGCATTCCAGTATCTGGCAGAGTGCTCTGTGTGAACCTAGCATTCAATGACTTTAAAAGAATGGAACTAAAGTAGAAAGAACTGGGCTTCTGGAGCCCAGAGCAGGAGTTCTTGAAGGTGAGTAGAAAAGAGCATTTTTTAGAGAATGAATTTTTTGCGGGGGCGGGGGGGGGGAGGAGAGCAGGGGCAGAGGGACTGGATAGAATGATATTTACAGATCCTTCCAGCCCTGAAATTTTCCGTTTCTATATAGAGTATTTGACATTTCTTCAAAGCAGGCTCTTTAGTTTCCTAATCAATCTTGGAACCCTAGACTTGGGGGTCCCGTCTGTGGTTCTCCTATAAAGATAACTCCATTATCAAGAGAAAGAGTCTAAATCAACAGATGCCTGAGGTATTGTTAGAAGGCTCAGGGGAGCTGAGAGCCTGGTGCTCCCAGTTGGCTAGATGAGGACATTTAGTCTCAAGAAAAGCCTGCCCATCTACCCGCCCAGTCAGCCGGCTGCAGATCCTTTGAACTGGGGCAGCTGCAGGCCACAGAGGGAGGGGTCAAGACAGCTGGGATCCTTCGCGGGCCTCCTTCAGTGGGGAGCTCGCTTTACACTGCAGGTGGAGGCTGGGGGCTGAGCCTTGCCTCTCTTGTTTTCCCACCTGCCTGCAGTGCGGTTTGTCTGCTGGCGCCACAGTGGCGTTAGGGCTGGGGGAATGTGATCTCGGGGGGGGGGGGGGGGGGGGCGGGGGTTGCCTCCTCTAGATGCGAGCACCGTCCAGTCCTTCCCTGCCTCCTCCACCTGCACTGCTCAGATGCCTTTCCAGGGGGAGGAGCAAGGGGGTCCAAGCTGGCAGTGTCTGAAGGTTGCAATAAATAAAGGACACTGCTCTGAGTGCTCGCACTGGCCTTCTGAGGCCTGCTACCCCTGACATTCATGCTCAAGGGCAAGGCCGGCTTCAGAACAGGCCTCCTGGAGACACCCGGGGCTGGGGCTTTCTCTTAGAGAGGGGCAGGGCAGAAGGTCAACAGCAGCCTAAGGGCTCACTCCCCCAGACATCTGCCCCTCCTGTTCTCAGCATGGTTCCAAAAGTGTCCTCTCTCCCTGGCTGTGGGGAGGCTTCTGTTCCCAGGGTTTTCCCAAGAACACCCTCAAGCAGAGGGTGGGAGGGAAGGATCCTGAGTCACGGGTTCACCAGGTCCCAAGCCAGCTCGGGGAGGTACTCATTCCCCTTCTAACCTCACCCTGGGAGACTGAGAAAATGTTATCGTGACTCTAAGAACCTCTTGTCAAGGTCACCCTGCTCTCTGATGCTGTACCCACTGCTTGACACGAGAAACAACTCTGTTCTTCGCCTCCTGCCAGCCACAGCGAAGTGCCAGGTCGCTAGATGAGCCAAGAGAGCCCCATCCAGTGGGAGATGGTCATCAGGACAGAAGGTCCTCTAAGTTTCTGCTTTCCTAGCTGGTCTGTTCTCCTGTGGTGTAACCCCTTCCCTCCCTGAGGCTTTCTCACTGAGACGGAAGACCAAGCCCTAGAAGTTTCCTTCTTATTCTTTCTCCTCTTACCTACCTGGGTCTCCTTACTCTGTGGCCCTGGTGGGGGGAGGGGGGCAGAAACAGTGGCTGTTGAGTCAATTGTGACTCTCGTGTCAGAACAGAATTGCGTTCCATAGGGTTTTCAATGGCTGATTTTTCAGAAGCAGATCGCCAGGGTGGATTTGGACCACGAACCTTTCAGTTAGTAGCCAAGCAGAAACCATTTGTGCACCCGGGACCTTGTGGGATAGCAGTTAGATGAGTTGCTATTGAGTTGACCGACTCATGGCCACCCCATGTACGTCGGGGTAGGACTATCCTCCATAGGATTTTCAATGGCTGAGTACGTTAACCACATGTTCCACCCAAGGACTCCCTCAGGCAGCACTGGGAGATCTGAAATGGCTGGGTAGGCAGGGCCAACGTAAGCCTCACCAGCATCAGTCTCAGACATTTGGGGCTGAGCCCTGACTCTGCCAAGGGCCCAGTGCCATACACCAGAGGCATAAGGCACACTTCACCTTCAAGTTTATAACCAAGGCAGGGAGGAAGAGTAGACATAAAAAGCTAAACACTAACACATGGGAACAGACACTTCAATGGGAGTGACAGTATGTCCTGCAGAATTCAGAGAACAGAATGTTCACGGAGATTGGAGTTCTCTCCCGCCATGGCTGAGAGTCAGCCTTCAGTCAGCCCTCAGTCATGAGGGTGCCCCCTCACCCCAGAATGCCTGCCTTTCCTCCTCCTGAACCAGATCCACTCACCTATAACCGGCCCCTGTCATCCTGTGTCATTGGGGTCACCAGGGAAGGTGCTGGCATACCCCAAAGCTTTGTTGCCCTGCCTCCTTAGCTCTCTCACCTCCTTCTCTCTTCTCCCTCTACCCTCTCCTTGCATGTCTATACTCAGTTCTCTCTTTTTTCTGCAGGAATATAATGTTCGGCTGCTTTACACCCACTCTCTGAATGCTGCCAGCGAATAATGACTAAGGTGGTGGGTGGAAGTACAGCAAGTTGAGACTAATTTAGCAGTCCAGGGTGCCAAGAGGAGGGTGATTTAGCAGCAAATGGCTTTGCAACAGCAAAGAGAGTGGAGATGCCCTCAAAGCTAACAGACCAGCCAGGGCCAAGTGCACAACTGTGCCCATGTTTGCCTCTGGGCAGGGACTGCCTCCGTTCTCTGCAAGTTTATGTACTGAATCTGAGAATCACTCACTGGAGAAAGGTCTGTCTTTAGACGCCAAGGTGTAGTAGTCTGTGGGGTAGGGAGAGTAGGGGGAGGGGAGTGAAAAAGACTACTAAGGTCAAAGGTAGGCTGTAGAACCCCACCAACCAGGCAAAGTTGTAGTACTGGTGGGATCCATTTTTAGAGTGAAGTCTCTGGTTTAGCAAACAGTTAATGTGCTTTGCTGTCAACTGAAAGGTTGGAGGTTTGAGTCTACCCAGAGGTACCGAGAAAGCCCTGGCTACCTACTTCCAAAAAATCAGCCACTGATAGCTCTATGAAGCACAGTTCTACTCTGACACGCACGGGGTCATGAGTTAGAGTTGACTCAATGGGCAACTGTTTTTTTTTTTTTCAGAACAATTCCTGCCCCTACCTCTGCTCTCCGACCAGTTCCCCATCCTCCAGAAGCCTCTGTCCTCCTACACCCCCAGGTTGGGAGGTTTACCTAGACCAGTCCCTCCTTAAGTGGCTGTTGCTCTGCCTGGGAGGATCTGTAGTTCTCAATGGCTGATGGCAACCCTCTCTGGCAATGGTAGAACTTGAGGTTCTGTGGTATCGGGAGGGGACTTCCTGAGCACACCTCCAATCATGCCACAGAGAGGCCAGCCCAGGTAGACAGAGATGTGGACCTTCCAGGCCCTGACATGGTGGTGTCCCTGAGGATTCATGTTATGTGATGGACTTGGGATTATGAGTGTCAGTGTCACAGGAGAGCATGTCTCAGAGGGAAAGACGCCAAGAATAGATGAATGAATGTGTGTGTGTGCGCATGTATGTCCTATGTGTGTGTGTTCTGGCAGCCACCCTGAAGGCAGTGATCTTCTCCCTCAGCGATTAACTTACATGGAAGCAAATTTATCAGTGATCTGGGTACAGCAGCTCTTTACTGCCTTTGTTCCTGGATGCTACTCACATCACATCTGTTCCGACACCAATTTGGCCTTTCACTTAGTAAGAAAAATCACCTCTCTGCGGGATTGATTAGAGCAATTAGCTTTAGCTGTTAGCTAACACACATAATTACATTCTATCTCTGTCCTCCTCTCTCCCCCATCCACCTTCACTACCTACTGCACCCTCTTTCCCACCCACGCTCCATCCAGTTCTTTTCTTATCAAAGTCTAGCTTCCACACACTGCTTAAGTTGTGAGTAAGGAGACATTTTTGTCTTGAACTTAACTGCTTTTGGGCAAGGTAGAAACACTGAAATAGAATACGGAATACATTTTGGTATCCCAATGAAATGTCCTCAATTCAGATTCTGTGAAAGTAAACTATGCTATAATTTCAACGTGGAGTGGACTAAACTTGCGAACTAACAAACTATAAAGAGATAAGTGACAATAATAAATTTAATTAACAAAATTACAAGAAGGTTTTCGAACTTACTTGACCCAAGACTGTTTTTAAAATATTTCACCTATTTTAAAAACACAGCTGGGAAACTACTGATGAGATCATTACAAAACTTGACTCATTAAACCAAGTTCCAAGGTAGACATTCCATTATCCTAGATACTTTATTGGCCTCAACATACACACATAACAAGTGGTTAGGGGTGGAGGATGGGGAAAAAAACCCTAAGGCTCTCATCATACTTGAATTACCTATAAAAAAAAAAAGCTGCTGCCATTGAGTTGATTCCAACTCATAGTGACCCTATATGACTGCCCCGTAGGGTTTCCAAGGAGAAGCTGATGGATTCAAACTGCCGACCTCTTGGTTAGCAGCCTCAGCTCTTAACCACGGCTGCATCAGGGCTCCACTTGAACTATAGTAGTTATGAAAATAACCAAGTTCTTATCATTTTAAAAATACTAAACACTTGTCAACAAAAAACCAAACCGGTTGCCATCGAGTCAATTCTGGCTCATAGCGACCCTATAGGACTGAGTAGAACTACGCCACGGAGTTTCCAAGAAGCACCTGGTGGATATGAACTGCCAACCTTTTGGTTAGCAGCTGCAGCTCTTAACCACTGTATCACCAGGGTTTCCTGTCAGCAACTTAGGGAAAGTAAATCTGTTTAATTAATGAAACTGGATTGTTTGGTGGTTATAGCTCCAAATTGGGAATCAGGACACCTGGGTTCAAATCCCAGGGTTCCATTTATAATCGTGGGTAAATTCCTTCACCTATAGGTTCACTCCATTCTCTCACTTGTCAAATAGTGGAAGAAATCTTGTCATAGAGTTGCTGCAATGTTTAAATAATAGTAATAATATTATATCCCTCTTAAAGTGCCAAGTCCTATACAAATAAAAAGGACCATGAAAATCATTATTACAGGAAGCCTAGGATTGTGTAGGAGTCCCTGGATGGTACAAACAGTTAAGTGCTTGACTACTAGTCGGAAGGGTGGTGGTTCAAACCCACCTGGAGGCACCTCAGAAGACAGGCCTGGAGACCTGCTTCCGAAAGGTCACAGCCTTGAAAACCCTATGGAGCACTCTGTACACATGAGGTCGCTACGAGGTGAACTACACTGGACGGCAGCTAACAACCTCAGGGATGGTGTTGGCCTTCTGATGGAAGTCAGGGTCTGGCAGAAGCAAGAATGTGAGAGAAGTAGGATGGAAACTGCAGCAATTCAGAGCTGGCTTTGCCAAACTGGGCATGGTAGGCAGCTAACCTGAAGTCCATCTCAGCCAAGTTTGACTTTAGCTGGCACCATCCCATTTTTCATTTGCCAGCTCTGCCTGGTCTGGATGGCTGCTGATCTGGGCAGAAGGAACTAATAGGTCCCAGCTAGGGTTCCTCTGGATGAGAAAGCCTCATCTCCTCAGCCCCCACTGGCATCTTGGAGCTATGACCTGTTGCTTGGTCTATTTATATCTTCCCCAGGTTCAACTTCAAGGCTCAGTTCACTACCACCTCTTCTCTGGTGTCTTCTAGCTCACCTCCCTCCTGCTGAGCCGCTGCCTTCCTCCAAGTTAGCACAATCCAATTTTTAATTTACTGGTGATGATTCAGGTGTGCTGGTTTCTCTTCCCAATTCTTATCACAAATTTTAGACTCAACCCACTCTTTAGTCATTATTTTCTGTATCCCCCAACTCCTGGCACCTTGCATGGTAGGGTTTTCCAAGCTTGAGAAATGATCTTTGAAAGGAAAACGAAAATCATCCTGGACCCCTGGGAAGGTACGGACAGGGTGACCTCAATTTGAGAATTAAGGGGGCAACGGCTCTGTGCAGTCGGGTAACCGTGTGGCCTTGGGCAAATCACTGCCACATTACCCCAACATGGTAGCAATTCATACTCCCCACAGCAGAGTGAGAGTGTCCACTTCAGATCAGTGGTTTTCAAACTATAGCAGCACAATGAATTATTTAGAAGCAAACTCAAAGACCTAGTATGCAAATCAGCCTAAAGACTCCCCAGGCAGTTAGAATCTTCAGGGTTGGCAAAGCCCCAGAAACACTTCATTGTTGCCCACCCTGGAACCATCTGCCCCCTGGGATTCCGGGTACACAATTTAAAATCCCAAGTCCAGATCATGCCTAGTGCCTTCTACTTCTGCAACTGTGCTTTGTAGGGACGGACCTGGAGAGAGGGCTGGTGGGGGTTTGGGTTTTCCCTAGGCTCCCTAACTTTTGGAGGCAGGGCCCGAGACCCAGCAGCCCTCTGCAGGCAGAGGCCCTAAAGGAGCTGACCCAATAAGAGAGGAAGGAAAGTTCGAGGCCATGCCAGCAACATCTGCCCACGCAGAAATCCTCCACAGTGTTGGGAAAAGCACTCCCTGCCAAGGGCCTCTGACAGTTCCTCTCTCTTCCATTAATTTATTAAACAAGCATTTACTAAAGGCCTACTCATAGTAGCCAAACGCTGTTCTTTGAGCTGGGAATTCACCGCACAATCTCTGCCTCCAGGAACTTTGCAGGCTCTTCAAGGATCACGTGGCTAAATGCCAAGATAGCACGGAATGAAGGCAGGAATTCAGAGGAAGGCACCTAGTAACCCCGACTTGGGAAAGGATAGAAGGTTTCCTGGGGGAAGCGATCCTCAGAGTTAAAACCTGAAGTGCGAGTGGGAGCCAGTTAGGTGGAGAAGGAGATGCAAGAATCTTCTATGCAGATGAAATGGTGTGTTTCTATGTCCAAAGGTAGCACGAGGTACGTGGAAATGACCAGAGTATGGAATCTTACGGTGCTGAGTTCGAGTCCCTGCTCCACCATGTTCTAGCCTATTTAACCCTCTAATCATACATATACTACAGAGTTGCAGTGAGAACCAATAAGATAATGAATAAAAAGTACTGGGCACACAGCGTGCTTAGAGAATAGTATTAGCTGTTGTTACAATGGGTGGCAGAGTGGTTAAGAGCTACGTCTACTAACCAAAAGATCAGCAGCTCAAATCCACCAGGCACTCCTTGGAAACTCTACGGGGCAGTTCTACTCTGTCCTATAGGGTCGCTATGAATCAACTCGATGGCAACGGGTTTGGTTTTTTTTTTTTTTGGTTGTTACAATATTATCCACTGCACTAGTCTATAAGCTGCTTAACCATAGGTTCTTCGTCATTACCTAATTTACCTTCGCAGCCCCAGTGTCTAGCCCAGTGCCTTGCATTTTATAGATGCCAAAAACTTATTTATTAAATGAATGTTGAATAAGTACAAAAGCATGTAAATATCTTTTGAGGACTAGAAAATTACCTTTATATGACTGCAATCTATCTACCTCTTTGCCCACTCAGGCTGACCTACTTCTCACAGCTGCGTGGCACATCTGTCCCCCATACACTCCCCAAACACTGGCTCTCCCTGGCATACACTAGAGGGCTGCACACCTTCTATGGCAGCCACTCCTACACACACCTACTGAGGCACACGCAAACTGACAGGGGGCACCCCCTCCAGACACACAAATGCAGAAGCTAAATTGTTAAAAACAGGTATAGGAGTTGAACTCCGTGAAGCACACAGTGGCAACCATAAATGCTAAGTAACAACCATTTCTAGCGACCATCAAATATCTCCACCTCCCTCTGAGTGGCACACAGACACCTTGGAGAGACACCCTTCTTTCTCCATCTGGTTTTCTTCTCACCTCCAGGAGAGAGAGTGCACCACACTCTCCTTTGGCCGGCTGAGAAGCCTTATGTGAACTCCCAGTTTCAAAGCCTAACTTTGCTCCCATTCACTGTGTGCCCTCAGGCAAATCCCTTCCCCTCTGGTGTCTCAGTCTCTGCACTGGTAGAATGCAGAGAGTGAACTGTGTCTCACACCAACCTGGTAGTTATGTTGTGACGATAAAGGAGATAACAAATGAGATAACGTCTATTATGTGCAGAAGGCCCCTCAGAAGAAAGGTGCTGGATAAATACAAGGTGTAACCCCACACCTGATTAGTATGTACTTCTGCCCACTGCCTCCCACCCACAGACTCTGTTCTTCTCCATCCTTGAACACCAACACCTTTCCCGTCTGAAAACGCTGTCTCTAATACCTCTTTTCAGGTGTGTACATATACAGACACACTTCAAACACCTCCATTTCCCCCCTGCAAGCCTGCAGAAAATTGTTTTTGAGCTTAGAGGAAGCTCAGGTTACAAACGCTCTCTTGTCCCTACTAGCAAACCCTTGTCAAGGGTCTCGGGTACAGGAAAAAATGCCAAGCAGGCAGCTCATCTCTGTGGCTAGGCTCCTCGGCTCCCATAACTGGGCTGCACTTCCCACACAGGAGGAGATCCTTACCTGGCGCAGCCCCTGCCAAGCGCTCTCCAGAACCCAGGGCTCCCTCATTTGTTTTCCAGCTGAGGGGCTGATGGCAGCAGGCAGGTGTGGATGGAATGGAAGAGGAAGAGCCCAGGAATGCTTAGACCCGCAGGTCCCTAAGCACTCCTTGTTCTTGAGCAATTGAGGACTCAAGCTAATGAGTCTCCAGCACTTTCCCAGACCTGTCACACTCGTGGGCGAGCAGAACACTCACTTGCTCCACTTGCAGCCAGAAAGAGAAACATCAACTGGCCCTTGGTGTTTCAGTGCCTGCTGTTGCTGCTGGAGTTAAGTGTGTGGCAGGGTGAACGTGGCTGGGTGGGAGACTCGGGGGCTAGCTGTCTGGGGGGGTGCGGGAAAGAAGTGAGTGTGGTGTGTGAGACAGAGTGAGTGAGTGTGCGTCGCTTTGCCTGGATTGCACGTCCAGGACTGACCCTGGGACCTGCAACTCTGGGGTGCCGCTCAGACACCGGGGTCCTCACCACCTTCTCTCTCCACCTCAGTCCGTATGACATACCCCTTCAGTGAAACATTCAAACCTCTAACTGCACCCACAGGTCCCCACCATGTGCGGACACAGCACATCTTCCAAGTTGCAAACAGCAAAGTTCAGTGGCCCGGCCCCAGCTGTCTGACCCTCTGTCTGGGGTTAGGGCCCTTCTGGTCTCAGGCACGCCTCCCGCTTCCTCACCTCTGACACCAGTGTCACCTAACCATTTATGTCCATCAAGATCAGATTTGGGGCTGGGAGTAGCTAACCCAGTCTGCAGGAGACAAAGACAGAAGGACGGACGCACAATAATTTTCTCCGGGCTGGGATCCGATGAGCAGCCGCCCACCCTGGCAGAGAAGACCCTGACAATTACATCCAGAGACAAAGACACCTAGACAGATATTGGCACAGAAAGACAAAGACCGACGGACAGGGTGGCGGACGGACAGACGGACGGACGCACTGTCAAACCGCGAGAGTGCAGTTTTCCCTGGAATCTGGGGCGCCCTTGCCACAACAGCAAACACTTCACGGAGGGGAGCCAGACCCTCGACCAGCGCACCTTACCTGCCCCCTGCGCCTCGGGGCTGACTTGAGAATAATTTTTTCAGTGTATTTTGCGGCGTGCTTCTGTCTTGCCTTTTCCAGAGTTGCGGCCGGGTCGCCCCGCGGCGCGGTCCGCGGCTCGCTCTCGCTGGAGAGCCGGGCAGAGAAACTTTCGGCCCCGGCGCGCGCGGCCTCCCCGCCCGCTGGCTCCCTCTCTCGCCCGCCCGCCCGCCTGCTCGCGGCGCGCCGGCCTCTGCGCCGGGTCCCCAGCCGCCCGCGGCCGGGCTGGCGGGCAGGGGGCGGGGAGGCGCGGGGTGCGGCGGGCGGGGCCCGGGGCGGGGCCAGCGCCGGCGCCGCTCATTGGCCGGGCGCGGCCCGCAGCCCCGTCCCCACCGCCCCGCCGGCCTTTGTTCCCGGCTGACCGCTGGGGATGCTCGCGTCCTCCGGGCTGCGACCCGGCTCCTGCGTCTCCCGACTCGCGCAGTCAGCGCACCCCGCGGGCGGCCCACCCTGCTCAGCCTTTCTCTCCCTTTCTTCGCCTGCTCCTGCCTAGCTCTTATCGTCCTCGTTTTTCCTATTATTGCCTGCCCTCTGTTCTTACTCCTTCGGTTTTCCTTTCCTTTATTCATCCCTTCTCTTTCTCCTCTTCTCCCTATTGTCCCCCTTCTTTATTCCCCCTCTCTCTTACTCACCAGTCCCCTCTCCCCAGTACTGTCTTCTCCCGCTGGCTAAAAGGCTGGATTCCTGGGTTCAGGGCCCCAACTGGCAGCCTAGAAAGAGGCATTGCTTCACCACGCCCAGTATACAGACGGGAGGCGAAGCGCTGACACTCCCGCTCCCAAGACACTGCAAAAGCCAACTTTTCCAACTCCTTCCCAGGGGCTGAGTTTCAGGTGAAAGCAGAGGTCTGTTTCAAGTTTATAGCTATTAATTTCACCCAGTCCTTTCTAACACTATGATTTTCTCTACTTCTCTCATTTTCAATATACAGCATTTGAGCTAGGCGGGAGACCAAGCTTACAAGCTCTGGTGGGACAAAGGGCCAGTTAAGTAGGGTGCCAATGTGCCAGCCGCTGCCAGGAGCTACATGAGGCTCAGAGCCTGAGGGTGCACTGAGGATAATCTGCTAAAACCAGGCAGGGCCAGGAAGGCAGCAGCTCTGCCCAGGGAGTGTCAGCCCCAGCCCAAAAGGGGTATGTGGGGTGGAGGCGGGGGGGAGGGGGGGGTGCTAACCTCTGATTGTAAATAAAATGAGTGAAGAAGCCCAGCACCATTTTACGTCTGCCCCTCCCCTGCTCAGAACCTTGCAGGGGATACTTCCAGATACTTCCAGATCCTGTCGAAACCCATGTGCTTGACCCTGAAGATGCCAACAATTCCAGGCTTCCTGGAAGGCAGAGCAGCGTGAGGTTTAAGTGCACAGCCAGACTCAGGGCTCCTCTGACAAACTGCACTCAACACCCAGTTCTGCCACTTACCACCTTTGTGACCCTGAGCCAGTGCGTTACCTCCCTCTATCTCATTTTTTTTGTTTGAAAAGTGGGAGCACCAATTGCCAGAATGCAAACTCCCTGAGGGCGGGGACTTCTTCCCTTTCGTTTAGTGGATGAAGGATTTGGTCTGTTTCTTTCACAGATACATTCCAAAACTTGCCTGGCACATAGCAGGCACTCCATACTTACTTGACAAATGAATGAATTCTTAGTTTGTTGGGTTGTTGTGAGGATTAAATGAGAATACCCGGCAGGTGGTAAGTACCTACCAGTATACTGAGTTGATTGCAACTCATGGCAGCCCTATCTATGCGTGCCAGAATAGAGCCAAGCACCATAGGGTTTTCAGTGGCTGGTATTGCAGAAGTGGATCACCAGATCTTTCTTTCAGGGTGCCTCTGGAAAGTCTCAACCCTCCAACCTTTTGGTTAGCAGCCTAGCAAGTTAACAAGTTAACCATTTGCACCACCCAGGGACTCCAAGGACCTACATGGTAGCTATTACAATTAATCCTACAACTTCTGTGTGTCAACCCCAAAGGCTACTTACCTTTTCTCCAAGCATCACCTCTTCTTTCCCACCTTTGTGTATACCCATCCATCAGTTTGAAAAGCCTTTCTCCCACTCCCCTCAACTCTACCTCTCAAAATTGGAGAAGTGAAATGCAATCCTTATCCACACCTTCTCTGATCATCCCAGGCAGAATGATACCTCCCTTCTCTGAAACCTCAAGTGTTTTTGCGTTCCTTTCATCTGACAAAGCATAAATGTGCTTCCTCGCACTGTGCTTGTGAGTGTAGGTCTGTTTTTCCCTACAGCATCATGACTCTGGAGTCAGGAAGTGGACTCTATATCTACCTGCCTCCAGAAACAGATGTGGTACCTCATAGGTGGTAGTTTCTCAGGAATAGCTGGTGAATAGGTAAATATAAATCAAACGTTCTAGCATCTGAAGGAAAGGGTAGACTCTTGGAAGGTGGAGTAAGGGATCAGGTGGGCTCTAGACTTCAAATTCATTTCATGTTTTCAGATATGGAATTACATGGAAGGGTCTGGATTCTGGAGGTCTGCTCCTGGTTCTGACCCTACCACTGGCTATTTACACGCTCTTGAATAAGCCCTGTCCTTTTGCTAGCCTCAGTTTCCTCATCTGCAAAGTGGGTGGTCTAGATGAGATGCTCTTTAAAGGCCCTTTTCTAGCACTGACAGACTGTGGCTCTCTGCCAGACACTCAAGGCAGGTGACTGGGTGTGGCATGCAGCCCTCCTATACTGACTGAGTTAGAGAAAGCTGTGGGTAGTGTGTTTGTGTGTGTGTGAAGAGTGGAACTGGGATACAGTATGAAACAATAGATATACCTTATGGAAGGGATCATCAGAGATAGATAAAGTGGGGAGTGTTAAGAGTGAGGGTGGGAGTGAAGAAGGAGAATTGAGGAGAGTGGTGATGGTGCATGGGGTGTGTGTGTGTGTGTGTGTGTAGAAAAGCCTCAGGAATGTGTTCTCCAGCAGTACAAAGCCATAATTAGCTCCCTGATTCAGCCGTTGGGTATGGCAATGCAGTGACTGGGTGTGTCTGCCTCCAATGCCCCTGGTGGGATTCTCAGGGTGGCTCATCTTCTCCTGTCTCTGAGGAAGGAGTGCTGCCCTTCCTGGGCCTCTGGGTTTCTGAGAAGATGGCCTCTCTGGGCCTCTGCATCCCCTCTGCTCTCCCTTGCCTGAGCTGGATCTAGAAAACTGGACAGTCACAAAGCGTGTTCTTGTAAGGATCCTCTGCCATCCGCATCTACTCATCACCTGAGATACAGGCAGCTATTATTCCGGTTTATCATCCTGTATTCTTTGTCTAAGATTGTCCCTAGGACCAGAGTCATGGACCAGTTAGCCCAGCAGCTTCTCGGAGTAGAAACACCAAGAAGGTTCCCCTGTGCTGCCTTCCTTAATGCACTTTCACCTATCACAATTCAAATAATTGCCTGGCTTCTTGTTTGCCTCTTCAGCTCTTTTCGAAGTTTCTAGATCAAAGACCACATCTTTCTTTTCCACCATTGAATCCCCAGAACCCAGCGCATTGTTGATACACAGGAAGCACTCAAAAATTACTTGAACGAATGCCATGGAGGAGCAGGCTGATGATTCAGAGAGAGGAATGGACTCAAGTACAGAAGAGCCACATCTGTTCCCATTTCCTCTTCCAACTTGTGGCCTTGTCACAACCTCCTTGAGATTCGGCTTGTTCTTCAGTTGTGGGAAGGCAGTCCTCCAGACAAGCCAGGCGACCGTGGTTTTCTCCATTCCTCTCCCTGCTGACATCAGAACAACCCACCAGCTTCCCCACCTCCACCATCACTGAGATTATCCACCACTGTCACTGAGACCTGGTATTTGCCAGCAGGATTAAAAAGATACAATTCTGGGCTAACCGTCCCCTTTCATCAGGAAGTCAGGGGGGCATGATACAGTAGGATATTTGTTAGTAGGGTTAAAAAGATACAACTGGTCACATAGGCCGGGGGTATAAAATAGCTGGAAAAGAACATTTTCTTTGTCTCCTCAGCTATGGTGCTAGTAGGGCATGGTGTAGCATTAAGCTTATAGCCCACCTAAGTGGACCTACCTGTCCAGGGGGAGACCGGCAGAAGGTAGACTCCCATTGTGTCTTCAGCCACAATACTAGGTGGAGAGCAGGTGTGGAAGAATCTATACGTACCGGGATCATTTCCAGAAGCCGGGGCGGGGGCGGGGGGATTGGTGAGTCCTGTGAGTGTCCCATCTGAGTCCCTCATCCACGACACAAAGTGGGGTGGCCATGGAAGTGTTCCATTTTGCCCAAACAGATTTGAGCCAGAGGGGACTGCTTGTTATAGAACTTTTCCCACTGTATGCTGTCCACTTCTTGTTGTAACTAACAAAAGCTGCTTTCAGGGAAATGAAGAACACCAAAGACACAAGGTATATATGAGCACGAGAGACAGAAAGGGCCACATAAACTAGAGACTCCATCAGCCTGAGACCAGAAGAACCAGATGGTGCCCGGCTACCACTGATGACTGCCCTGACAGGGAACACAACAGAGAATCCCTGATGGAGTAGGAGAACAGTGGGATGCAGACCCCAAATTCTCATAAAAAGACCAGACTTAATGGTCTGACCGAGACTAGAAGGACCCTGGAGGTCATGGTCCTTGGACCCTCTGTTCGCCCAAGACTGGAACCATTCCCAAAGCCAGCTCTTCAAACAGGGATTGGACTGGACTATAAGACAGAAAATGATACTGGTAAGGAATGAGCTTCTTGGCTCAAGTAGATACAAGAGAACTATGTGGGCAACTCCCGTCTGGAGGCAAGATGAGAAGGCAGAGGGGGTCAGGGGCTGGTTGAATGGATATGGGGATACAGGGTGGAGAGGAGGAGTGTGCTGTCTCATTGTCTCATTAGGGGGAGAGATGCTAGGGATACATAGCAAGGTGTGTAAGTTTTTGTATGAGAGACTGACTTGATTTGTAAACTTTCACTTAAAGCACAGTAAATAAATGGGAGATGGCAAAAAAAAAATTTTTTTTAACTCTTCCAAAAAAAAAAGCTTTTCCATGTGCTAACACGTGTTCAGGCACTGATGGAAATGACATGATGTTGATAGAACAATCCATACCAGTTATTGGTGCCCTTTTTCTGATGGCCTCCTGGCTGTATAGGAATCAGATACAACCTGGGAGTGAGTATATTGCAGACTTGCCGTGTTGCACCTCTGTATTTGGTGCAACAGAGCAGGGTCTGATCGTGTTGTCACTCATCAATGAATTGGGTCTTATAACATTAGCCCTATTTCTCTCGCGCAGTGGTACAAAGATGAAAAGAAATAATAACGTTAAGTTGCTATGTCAAATGTCAAATAATTATTTAATATTATTATTTCAAACCCAACAACCCAGGGCCCTGTGTTGGGAAACAAGAAAGGTTGCCTACGTTTTACTGATAATCTTCAAAAGTGGATGAGAAAATATTATAATACTAGACCACTGAGCAAAGCTTTAAGGGAACAACAAGTTGTCACTTCTACATCTTCCAGCCACCCCAGAAAAAGGACAAGGAAGGCTGACTTTCCTTCCGGCCCTGAGCCAATGCTTCACAACCTGATAAGATGGATCCTACTGTGGATAAAGCCCTGTTAGTGTTGCCCTCAATGTATAGGTTTTATAAGCAGAATTTACATTCCTTCCCTGCAAGACTCTTGGCACCTTGTACCTCCCATCTCTGGATTTCAGTAAACTCTCCTTTAAGATGTTTTCTCTGAGTGTTACAAAGGCAAATGAGATAAGTAGGTAGTGTTTCTACTTTCCTATCAAATACTACAAACTTCAAGGAGTCGTTTATCATCATCATCATCACTAGCATTATTATCATTCTGAGGACCTGACTGACCTGTATTCTGATTAGGGAGACCAGAGAAGTTATAGAGGGAACAAACATGCTTCAGTGCCCCGGAGAGAACCTGAAAGGAAAACTGAGTCAAAAAGCGAGCTAAGACACTGGCCCAGCTTCATTGGAGTTAGGACCCCAGGGTTTTAAGGCACCTGTCCCATATCTGCATCAGGAAACTTGTAACTGAGCAGAGAGGAGTGAATCAGCCACTTTGGCTCGTGCAAAACCAAGGCTCACATGGTGGTAACTGGCTTCTAGCGTGAACAGGCTTTGTTAAGCCACCAGCTGACAAGGCTCATGTGATAATCGTGTAGCAAGCCTTTGGATGTAAATGTAGGGTTGAATGAGATTACAGAGACAAGAGAAGGAAGTATACTGATTTGACTCCTCTTCCTCTCTTTCTCCATTTTCCTTTTTTAATAGGATGCAACAGACCATTTCTAACTCAACATCCTATCTCTGAAAGGCCCTGACCTGTCACCTGCTCAGCAATTTATCTCTTCGATGGTTTTGACAGGTTTGTCTAAAACTGTGAATTAAGAGAATGTTTCCACTCACAAGTAACAGAAAATCCTGACTCAAGCTGGTTTAAACAATAGAAAAAAAAAAAATCTTATCAATCCATAAACTCAGAGATCAGCTCCTAGGATGGGTCATACCATAGCTTGACAAGGTCACCAAGAATCCAGTCTTCCCATCTCTCTGTTAGAGTTTTGCCCTCGGGGAGGTTGCTTAGTGGTTACAGATTGGATCTAGCCGTCAAAGTTGTTACATCTACAAGCAATGGGCTGAGAAACAAAAGACCTTTGTTCTTGCATCTCTTTCATAGGATCAAGGAAACCTTTCCCAGAAAGAGCTGACATTGACCAGGCTTATGCCACATCATCTAGCAGTCATTGGCAAACTTGATGAGATTACCATAATTGGTTTTGACCAATCAGTTGGGGGTGGAATAGACAGGTATCTGTATATCTGAACTTTGTCTTCAAGAAAGAGAAAGCCATGGAGGGAACTAACACTCATTGCTTGCCTATGTACCACGTCTCTGCTGAACATTTTACGTGGTTATCTTACTTAGTAATCTTAAAAGTCATAGTCTCTATTTTCCACATGAAGAAATTGCAGCTTAAAGGTTAATTAATTTGCTCCAAATGCCACAACTGGTAAATGGAGGGAAAGGATTAGCATTCAGGTCCATCTAAACCCTTTGCTCTCTCTATTCTTCCAGGCTGCCTCCCTAGAGTTGAATCTTCTCAGCACCATCCAAGGCTGCAGACACCAAAAATGAATTAATTGGAGCCTTCCAGGACCACGGTAAACATAAGATATGAAATACCTCCCCCCCACCATTGAATTTAGACTTCTCTGCTTAGCTCTTAAACCCTCTGTAGTATACCCGGCTCTTGTCTAGGCGTCTGTTTTCCTCTCTCTTCCCCAACATGTGTATTCCTTTAGTTATATGCAAAGCGGAGCTCCTTGCTGCCCCCCCCCCGCCCGCACATTCAAGGCCCCTTCAAATTCTGTGCCCAACAGAAATATAAGTGTCTTTCAAGGCCGCCTAAAGCCGTGATCACCCCAGCTCTCCCCAGGTCCCCTCACAATTCCACCTTCTGCTATTCATTCCTTCATTGTACACCTTGTAGCTTGTGTATTATTGTTTCAGATGAAGGAGTCTCATTTTCCTACTAGGTTTTAAGTGCTTAGCTCAGTGCTTGGCACGACAGGCCCTCAATAAACATATAAAGCATAAATGAGGGCAAGGACCACATCTCATTTTTCTGACTCCCTAATAACACTCAGCCTGCTGCTGAGCACATGGTTGGTTAGTGATCGGCTAATTGACTTTGGGCTAATTTCTCCCCAGGGCTGAGGAATGGCATGCAGACAAAGAAGCTGGCATGACCTTTGTCAGTTCCGGAGGAGGCCTTTTGCAAATGGGCCCTGTCAAGCTTATATTTGCTTGGAGCCCTAAACTCATTTAAACAAATAGAGCATATGAGACCATGACTTCTGGGAAATCATTTAGTCCCCCTCTGGGGAATGTTGGCATGCTCATTTCCTCTCTCCAGGGGGCAGAAAAAAAAATAACGGAGGCTTCGGAGACCCTGTGTGATGAAATTTAATTTACACGTTTACTCAGTGGTTTCTCAGGAAGCTGCTCCAGGAGTCCTAGACCAGGAGGCTGACGCTGTCCTCTAAGGATTGATGGGATTAGAGGCTGGTCGCCTGGGACCTTGGGCTCCTGCTGGCCTGCCTGGCTTCCTAATAGAATCCACCAGATTGTCCACCACTTCACTAGCATCTCCATTCTTGCCACGTGTCTTTCAGGATTCACTTCATTCCCTTCATTTTATGCGTCAGGGTCTCTAGGTGTTTACTGTACATTTTGATTTTATTCCCAGACCGGACTGTAGTCTGTATGAAAAGGACTCAATTTGATCACTTGCAAATATTGGGGAGGAGGTGGAATGGGGCAGAGAAGTAGAAGCTCGTGGGAGTTACACAAGGTAATCTCCAAGGTTTCTTCCAGCATTTTCTGACTCTTTTCTCCTAAGGTTGCTGGAATTGGCAAATAAGAATTTTCTTTTTATTTTTTGTGAGGCGAGGCAGCCGGGTGAGTTTTCCATCCAAAACATGATTAACTTCGACTAGTTTTGCCTTCAGGGTGCAATCGAGGCAAAATTTTGAAGTAGGATCAGCTTGCCCGAGGTTTCCTAGGTACCTAACTCATTGTTTTGCTGTGGAGGTTAAAAGAATTAATATATATATAATGTTTAGAAAAGTACCTGGTGAATTGTACCCTCTTTAAGGTGTTAGTTATTGTCACTGTTGTCATTATCTTTCCCACTCACCCTCCCCCCAACTCAGGAACCTAGGGCCTTTTCTACTCTATTTCTTCCAAGAGAAATTGCCTCATAATTTGGCCTGCAGTCTCTTCAGCATGATGTAGTGGAAAAAGAACGACATTTTAAGTCAGTAGACCCGGAGTTGGAAACCTGGGTTTGAATTCTACTCTGCCACTTAGTAGCTGTGTGACCTTGGCGAAGTCTCTTGCCCCCAGATCCTCAATTTCCTACATGATTGAGTGGCATTAACAATGTAGCTCCCACAGGGTTGGACACAGGAAAAAATGTCCAGTAGATGAGAATAGCATCAACTACAAGAGCAATACTCAGGGATACCATGATTGCCATAAAAACACGGTGCTTTATACTATAAACACTAACAGCTTAATTTTGCTTCCCTCCCAGGCCCGCCCCCCAACTCTTTGCTAAGGTCTTTGAATTTTATCAAAGAAGATAATCAATTAATCTAAATGAATGAGGCTAGGGTGACATTTCTATCACCACCAGTGGGCTAGGGAGGTACTTAGGAGGACAATGGGGCTTCCTTTTGTCCTTGAAACCCCAAGGTCAGGTTCAGAGCAGAGCTGGAATGCTGAGTGAAAAGGAGCCAGCTTGGAGTAGGGTGAGGCAGCCAGGGGAACCAGTCCAAAATGGCAGCTTGAGAGGAAGTAGTCGGCTGCCTGTTCTGGAACCTCTCAGAGCAGTGTTTAGAATGTTCTCTCTCATTAATCCTATTTAAAGCCGGCTGCCGAGAGGGGAGGCGGGAAGTCCTGTTTCAACTCGCAGCAATGAGGTTCTCTGCCGTCTGGCTAAGCCCAGGGCTGAGGGGGAAGAGTCCATTCAGGGGGCCGCCTCAGCTGGACTTCACAGCCTCTTGGGAGAGATTCTCAGGCTTCCCCTCCCCTTGGACCTGTATTTTACCTGTCTGCCCCTGGCCCTAATCCTTGCTGAGAGAAAGGCTGCAGGGAGGGCAGCAGGTGGGAGCTGGCAGGCTGGCTGTTCTGGTAATCAAGGGTGTTGGAGAACAGTGAGGGACTCCCCACTTGCAGTGTAGGGGGGCAAGAAATAGGGAGCTCTTGCGCAAGAATGTTTTCTGGGAAAGTCCCTCTCCCTCTGGGCATAAAGAGGTCTCTACCTGGTTTTAAAAGCTCAGAACAAACACTTACAGTTTCTCTCTTTGGGGTTCTCATAGTAGAACCAGATCTAGGGAAAAGCCACCTCCCTCACCTTGAAGGGGAAATGTGTGAGTGAACCTGTGACTAATAATGGAGGGTCAGCCTTTTGTAGAGAAAGAATAAGGGAGAGGTTTTACCTCTATGATATCATTTCTGGGATACTAAAAAAGAAACTCCTTTTCCAACCTCCTGTAATTAGGAGTCAATACTTGAGATTTGTCTATGAGCAGGACAAATTCTTCTAGTGTTGTCTAAGACCAGAGTTCATAGGTCGCTTTGACATTTACTAGCTACAGGATCATGGATACGTCATGTAAAACTCAGCTGACTTTATCCTTAAAATGGAGAGAGCACCTCACCCCATCTGTCTTACATACCTCACTGGGTTATCACCAGGAACAAATGAGGTAACAGGTAGGAAAGTTCTTTTAAACCCTTATGTCACTGTATACATGTGGCCCACCACCCAACTGTCAGTTCGTTGTACTCTGGTGGCTTGGGTGTTGCTATGATGCTGGAAGTTATGCCTCCAGTATTTCAAATACCAACATGGTCACCCCATGGTGGACAGGTTTCAGTGGAGTTTTCAGGCTAAGATGGCCTAGGAAGAAAGGCCTGGCAATCTGCTTTGGAAAATCAGCCAATGAAAACCTTATGGATCACAACAGAACACTGTCCAGCTCACTTGCTTTGGACATATCATCAGGAAGGATCAATGGCTGAAGGAAGACAACATGTTTGAGTGCCGGTGAAAGTTAGGGAGCCTCTCGGTGAGATGGATTGGCACAGTAGCTGCAACAATGGACTTGAACATACTGACAATAATGAGGATGATACAGGACCAGGCAAAATTTTGTTCTGTTGTACACAAGGTCACCGTGAATTGGTGTCAACTTAATGGCATCTATCTATCTATGTATCTACCTATCTATCTGTCTGTCTCTATGTGGTAGCTGCATCCCTTTCACTCGGGGTCTCCTCCCTTATGCAGACTTTTAAACCCCTAGTTTGTACTTGTTCCCCAATATTCTAATGAGCTTTAAGGGTCAAACTCTTGTTCTGAGGACCCTTTGCCTGAGTCTTTTTCTGACTGAGAAGTTGCAGTGATAAAAGTCATAAAAGTCCTTTGCTAGTAAGGACACTATGACCACAAGAGTGAATTGGCGGTGGAATGGACCTATAGGAAAGACAGAATCTTCTAGTCGTGTCTGAAGATTTAGTGGCAAGAGTAATGTACCAATGGAAAAAAAAAAAAAAAACCATTGCCGTTGAGTTGATCCCGACTCATAGCGGCCCTATCGGACAGAGTAGAACTACCCTATAGAGTTTCCAAGGAGCGCCTGGTGGAATCAAACTGCCAAACTTTTGGTTAGCAGTTGTAGCACTTAACCACTATGTCACCAGGGTTTCCAACAGGAGCTCAAATTTATAAGCTCAGATTCAGCACTGATTGGACCAAGTGACCTTTCGAAAGGCACCTAATTTTTTTGTATTTCAGTTTTCCCACTCAGTAAAATGGGGAAAATAAAACCCACCATTAGGCTTACATGAGGGTGACAGGACATTGTGAATGACATCCTTCATATGTAGACAGCCCCTGGGACTGTCAGGCAGTCCTTGATAAACACCCATTTGGCTGTGTTCTTGTTATCTTGAAGCACAGCCAACTTTACCATGATTTGCATTAAGCTCCTACAATGCCAGGCACCATTCTTGTTGCCTTGAAAGCAGTGAAGCAGTTGGGTAGAATATGCTATTTTAGGACTTGAAGCTGAAAAGCAAAAATAAAATAAATCAATGTGAGCATAAAGGGATAATTTAACAGGATTGCACTCACGAGGAAAGGGAAGAGACATTATATATTAACTTCTAGTCAAGTGGAACTTGACATTTATGCAGTAAGTGAAATCACCACAACCAAAAAAAAACAAGTTAACAGTCCCATTATCACCAGGCAGGGAAAGAGAGAGAGGCGCAAACTATCTCTAAGGTGTCTCAGGGGATTTGAGGAAAAATATTCTCATTTTAAGCTGACAGAATCTTGGCCTAGGCATCAGGAGAGGTGGTCCTTGTGGCTTTCCTTTTCCCCCTCTGGAGCAAAAACTTAATAGATTTGTAGAACACTTTATTTTTTTTAAAGTGCAGACATAATCTCATTTGATCGCTGCCAATGTTTTAATGTAGCAAAGGCAGGTATCATTAGCCCCACTTAGTAGGTGAGAAGACTGAGTTTCAGTAAGATCAAGTCACATACCTAACAAACCAAAGAATAAAGCAGAAGGCACTTCTTTCTTTGGCTCACATTCTTGCCACCCAAACTAAAGCACCCAGCCTGCATTTAGAGCTTCATAGGATTTGGCAGGGTTAGAGGTGCTCCTGTCCAACATCTCACCCAATTCGTGAAGCCTCACTACAACATACACAGCAGGTGATTTATCCAACTCAGCTTGAAGATTTATACGGACAGAAACTCACTCCTTTAAGAAATGAAATATTCCATTTTGACATCTGTAATATTGGTGAGTTTTGCTGAGATTAAAATAAAAATTTCTTTCCCAGTAATGTCTACTCATCAGTCAATGGATCATCAAACCTTAAAGCTGGAACAGAGAGTAGAAATGATGGCTCAGATTTAAGTGACTGGTCTACCATGACTTGAGGGCCAAGCTCAGGGTCTGACTCCCAGGCCAGTGTGCTCTTAATCCTACCTACCATGCTGATTCTGCCCAGTTGACCCACCCTAATAAGTCTCCTCCTTCTTCCACCTGAAACTCTTTCAGATATTTGAAAACTATAGTCCAGTTGGTTTCCTCCTTTCCAAATTCAGTGTTCCTACTTACTTCACCATTACTCATATGATATGATTTTCTCATAAATTCAACAAATATATCAAAAGAACCAACTCTGTCTTAAAACGGTGCTAGGGGCTAGGAACAGAGTCATGAACAAGTCAGATATGGCCTTTGTCTTTATGAGGCTTGCAGTCTGGTAGAGAATATAGTCAATGAACATATAAGAGGTGGTGAATATAATGATATAGGGGATGAGGTGAGGCAAGTGTTATGGTGTAGGAGGTACAGGGAAGTTTAGGAACTATATTGGGAGGGCCCCAATATGATCTGTGCTGCCACTAATCACCCTTGTTGCTCACGTGTCCTCATGCTGTCTTATTAAGGTCTCTGTGAAGTATGTCACTATGAGGAGGTCACTATAAACCAAATATTTGTTCAAGGCCAAGAGCAGCCATTCTTTTTTCTCTCTCTCTTCACGTACTAAACTTTTGCCATTCAGTGGTAGAATTTTCACCTTCCATGAGAAAGACCCAGGTTCAGTTCCCGACCAATGTACCTCAAGCACGGCACTACCCATCTTTCAGTGGAGGCTTACATGTTGCTATAATGCTAAACAGGGTTCAGTGGCGCTTCCAGGTTAAGATAGACTAGGAAGAAAGACCCAATGAGCTACTTCTGAAAATCAACCAATGGAAACTGTATGGATCACACTGGTTCGCTCTGCAACCAAACAAGGGGATGGTGCAGGACGGGGCAGCATTTTGTTCCACTGTGCATGAAGTCGCCCTGAGGAGGGGACTGATTCAATGGCAGCTAACAACACAACAACAAATTTTTGTTAAATCAGGCTAAGGCTGAATTTGCCTTCTCCCCAGGTGCACTGCATTGCTGGCTTCTAGTAGCATGAAGTCACCTAAAACCTATATGAACTATTGTCCAGTCACACTCTATTAATTCTTTTTAATTGAAATAAAGCAATTCAATTTACTCATATTACATTTCAGTTTTGGATTTGGAGCCAAAATTCTAGTCTGTGACAATCTCTTCTTGACTCTGTTTCTATTAACAATGGCATGTTTGCAAGAACTAGAAACATATTCAGGTTATCTCAGTTCATGGGAGTTGGATGTAAGGAGGACAAGAAAAACTTCTGCAGATTCCCAGGAAGAGCTCCCAGAGAATGGGACTATTATTCATAACTGAAGGGGTGGCCATGCAGCTGCAAAAGGAGAGCAGCCTTGGAGACCCACCAGCCACTTAGGGATTCCCTCCCCACCTCTTCTCCTCCTTTATTTTCTACTCTCTTCCTCCCTATGCTGCCTGTGGTTTCTTTCTACTGCCTCATGGTTTCTGCCCTCTGCCTTTTCTCTGTGTCTTCCCATTTCTACACTCTTCTGTCAGCTGCATTTTTTGCTTTCAAACATCCAGAAGATCTGATTAAGTCAGCCATCCCTATCAAGAATCAAGTGACCATATGACCCTGGCTATTTGAATCAGGCAACTGTCTGATCTAATCAGCTGTAGACAAGCCTGTGGCATTGTGTGGGAACAAGCACACTCACCTATGCATAAGCAATCTCTCAGCACAGGGTTGAGGACATGCAGGCCCCACAGCAGACTCTTAACACACCAGAAGGGTCTGGGTGTTTTATAACTATTTCCTTACCTCTGTAGGGATTTAATTCCCTTAAATATTTGTTTTATGTTTTTTGGTTTTCCTCCCTTTGTGTCTCAGTTTCAGACCTGGTACCCTCTTACAAAAGAAGCAGTTTCGCTTTTCCTCTGGATGTGTGTGCTGAAAGAAAGAACAATGATCCCAAACACTTGTCGCTTGAACCAGAAAAGATTTATTACTTTCAATCTAAATGATGCCTGTTATAACAGGTACATTTTATGCATCAACAAGGACATTGTCCTAACTTGTGATGGACTTGGCAGTCGCCCAGTTCCTCGCCATATATCCCTCTCATCACTACACTGAGCCTTTGAAGTCCAACCAAGAAAGGAGGCCCGAAGGCTGGCTCTCTGAAGGGAGATGGCATGTGCACTTGTGGTCCCTGGAGTCAGCCATTCCAACACCTTTTTTGCTTGGGAAAGCATTATAGTTTCTGCAGGACTGGAAGGCTGCCACTCAGAATGGTACCTGATTGTCTTAGTCAGGGTTCTCTAGAGAAACAGAGCAGACATATGTATATATAGAAAGAGAGAGAGATTGAGAGAGTAAGTCAGGGGCCCAATAAAGAGCATTATTTTATTATTATTTTTAACTTCCATCCAGAACCAATTGCTCAATAAGACAAAGTGAATATGGATGAAAGATCAAGCTACCACCTTTATTTCTGACAAAGATTAGGTTGGAAATGTGGCTTGAGTCTGTGGGTGTCTTAATTATCTAGTGCTGCTATAAAAGAAATACCACAAGTAGTTGCTTTAACGAGCAGACATTTATTTTCTTACAGTTTAGGAGGCTAGAAGTCCGAATTCAGGGTGCCGGCCTATGGGAAGGGTTTCTCTCTCTGTCAGCTCTGAAGGAAGGTCTCTTCTGAGCTTCTGCTCCTGGGCAATCCTCTTGGTATCTCTCTTCCCCCATCTCTACTTCTCTTGCTTGTTTGTTTAATCTCTTTTACATCTCAAAAGAGATTGACTTAAGACACACCCTACACTAATCCTATCTCATTAACATAACAAAGACAATCCATTCCCAAATAACCACAGATAGAGAAGTTAGGATTTACAACATGTATTTTTGGGGGGACACAATTTAACCATAGCAGTGGACAAATGTGCTAGAGAAAATCAGGAGAAGCATCAGGAATGGGGAAGAAACATTTATCCCTAGTAACTCCTAGGTGTTTAACATGCAGGGCTAAACCAACACGCTCTGAAATGGGTCAGAACAGTACACTAGTTAGATAAACCCAAGGCCATTCTGTACCCAAAGTTGAAAATCAACTCTTTCCCATCCCAAATTATGTTCAACCTCATTTGCCAGCATAGACCATTAGAGATTCTTCAGTAAGATGAAACGATCCACTAAGATCTTCCAATTACATGAAGACAATTCAATAGTAAAATGCCAACAACTCAGGAATGCCCCAAATGTGGACATAAATGCCCCCTGTTATCGAATTTCCAGAGAGAAATTAAAGTTCAAAGACCAAATTCCCTTGCTGAGTTAAAGTTCAAAGAAGTTAATCTTCACATTCAAATCCCCTTGTTGTTGTGAGTTAAAGTTCAAAGAAATTAAAGTCCAGGATGGATCCTCTTCAATTTCTTACTCTGCTCAGACTTGGCCAGGGGCGTTCCTGGTTGCTGTGTTGAGCTGGGATTTCTTCAGCGGCTGCAAACTGGACTGTTGCTGGATGGTATCATTCCTTTGGGGCCTCAGGAGTTGTATTAATTCAATGCCAAGCCTTAAAAGCCTCACTTTTCAAGAGCTCCATCAGTTAACAGGATACATAAGATTATCAGAGCACAGACATCACACACCACCACATCCCTAATTAAGAAAACAGTCAACCTGCAGCAGTTATCTCAGACAAAATTACGTTCTTGGACTCAAGTGGTCAGTGCTGCCCAAAGGGCATTCCAGCTGAGGGGAAGAGGGAAGACAAAGGTCCTTGGTATCCACTTTACCATCATTCCTCTGCAACGATGTCAGTTGTCTGGAATCCACGACTGATGAATTTAACCTCAATTGGAGGAAATCTCCTAGCAAGATGTTAATTTTGGCGCTATGCATTAATGTGGGTGCTGTGCATTAAGCACTCAGCTGCTAATCAAAAGGTTGCTGGTTTGGAACCACCATTCACTCCATGGGGGAAAGATGTGGCAGTCCGCTTCTGTAAAGATTTACAGCCTTGGAGACTGTATGGGGCAGTTCTACTCTGTCCTGTAGGCTTGCTATGAGTCAGAAGTGACTTGACAGCAACAGGCACTATGCATCTATCTAAACTGGGGAGGGAATCCACCTGTGTATATGGACTGCACTCTGGGAGAAAGGCATTGAGACACTGCTACCTTCTTACAAAGCTTGCAGCTTTACAGCAGCAGCAGCTCTAGTCACCAGGTTATATTCCACACCTCTTTAGGTCCCCATTCCCTCTAGCTTTGAGTCCCAGAATTTCAATGCTTCATTGGCGACAAGCCCTGTCTGGTAGCACAGATTCTCTTTCGTATTATCTTCTGGGCAGACAGGTCCAGTTCTGGTCACAAAGGGGGCTTCCACTGCCTCCTGGTTTTGAACTATTGAGGACCAATAGCCTTCTAAAGAACCTTCTAGAGAAGGTCCTCACCTTGTTTCCACATTTCTTGCAACTGGAAAATCACCCTCTTCAGATACTGACCTGGAGCTGCTGCAGGCTTCTAAACTTTGTATCCCTGTAGTCTACCCTGCCCCTGCTGGCCCCATTGCCATCGAGTTGATTCCAACTCATAGTGACCCTATAGGTCAGGGTAGAACTGCCGCATAGAGTTTCCACGGAGTGGCTGGTGAATTCGAACTGCTGACCTTTTGGTTAGCAGCTGGAGCTCTTAACTACTGGGGCACCAGGGCTTCACCCCTATAGCCTAGTAAGGTCTAATTCCTTTGCCTTTACCCCTCAAGACACTGTCTTTTCTTGGCATCTGAATTCCATAAATTTCTTGGGCACATTTCCTCAGGGCCCAGAGAGTACATGATGTCCACCTACAATAACTGAATTACTTTGAAACTTACCCGGTAGTATTCTATTGTCTACTCTCGCACCTGAGGACAAACCTCATGTATGCCAACTTAGTTCTTCCAGAGATCCTTCCTTGACCCTGAATGCAGAATAGAATTTGGGGCAGCGAACCTCTACCTACCTAAAAAAAAAAAGTCAGAACCTCACTAGTGCTCTGTAGAACACAGGGAACTCAGCTGCCTCGAAGTTTAAAAGGAACAGATATTGTTGTGCCCACCAAGGCTTGAAAAGATCTGGTACCATCTCAACCCAGCCTGCAATGCAAATCCAAGCTGCTTCTGCATCAGAAATTACGCTGCCTGCACGGAAGCTGCTGCTGCTTTGCTGAAGCCAGTGTGGCCAGAATTGGCTTGCTCGCTAGACTGGCGTCTTCCCAGTGCAAGCATATGGCCCAAACACCTTTGCTGAAGGCAGGTATGGCCTGAGCAACACTTGCTTAAAGTTGTCCCATAGTTCAGTCTTGACTCCATAGAAACAATCACTCTCCTGTGGACAAAGACATTATAAATAAGCTCTTTCTCAGGCTGCAGCAGTTAAAAGCCAACTACACAATAGCAAAAGCCTACCTGGCCTAATATAAACCTCTGCTGCTGTTTGCTGCCATTGAGTCAGACCCCTGACTCATGGCAACCCCATGCACAATGGAATGAAACGCTGTCTGGTCCTGAAACATCCCCAAGATATGCTGTGGATCAGACTATTGTGATCCACAGGGTTTTCACTGGCTGATTTTCAGAAATAGATCCTTTAATCCTGGTGCATCTTAGTCTGGAAGCTCCATTGAAATCTGTTCAGCATCACAGCAAAATGCAGGCCCTCCAATGACAGATGGGTGTTGGCTGCACATGAGGTACATTGGCTGGAAATTGAACCTGGGTCTCCAGCATGGGAGGTGAGAATTCTACCACTGAACCACCAATGCCCCTAACATAAATCCCTGAAGTCACAGCGCCCTGCCCAGCCCAAGACCATGCACCCTGGCCCCACGAAAAGTCTCTTCATATGTTATTTTGGTCTCAATATATAATTCTCTGTTTTATTTCTGAATATTCCTGGCTCACACACCCAAGAAGTACAGCCAGAATGCTCCCTGGAAGCAAGGATGGCAAGACTTGTTCTCATATACTCAGGAGGGATCAGTCCCTAGCGGAGGACATCATGTTTGGTAAAGTACAGGGTCAGTGAAAAAGAGGAAGACCCTCGATGAGGTGGACTGACACAGTGGCTGCAACAATTGGCTCAAGCATAACAATGATCATGAGGATGGTGTAGGACCAGACAGTCTTTCGGTCTGTTGTACATAGGGTTGCTATGAGTCGGAACTGCCTCAACAGCACCTAACAACAACAACAACATCCACCAAATGATGTGGTCTCTGAATACACTCAATCAATGACATCTCTTTCCTCACCTTAGTTCTGACACAGATAAAGGCTATGTTATAAGACATAGCTTATATCTACGGACAAGTGAGCTTCCTAATATTAAACCTTGAATTAGACACACATCCCTATCCAGTCACAGAGCATACCAGTCTGGGTCAAGTCTCCCACTCACCTCCCTCTCTACTTCCATGATGTAAGACTCAACACAGAGAAGAGAACTGCTGTTCTCTGTAGACAGCTCACTCCCAAGAGGAAAAAGGAAGATATTGAGCTAAACTGAGCATACCCAGTTTATTCTTCCCAAATTCACTAATGAGATTAAGTTATACCTTTTCCCTTTGGAAGTGAGAAGTAGAGAGAGACCAGGACCATCACATCTCCCCAGGGAAAAAGCATCTAGATGGGGCAGGAGGTCCCCTAACATCCATGTCGAAAAGAATATATTACATTGGTGTTTAATAAATCTACTATGCAACTGACAAAAACAACTATGCAATATAGCTCCTACACAGGGAATCCATCCATTCTTTTCCTTAGTTTTTGCTCTAGAGATATATTGAAAACAAACAAAACCCTTTACATTGTTATGCTTGCATTTTGTAAGCTTTAGTTCACTATGTCTCTAAACCTTTTGCCATTCTTATAGGTCCACAGCACTGTTCAGTTTGTCTCCAAAATATTTAATCTTCTGAATATTTTCACTTTAAATCTAACATCAGCAATACCTAGCTACCTCAAATCTCATATCTCGTCCTTTTCAGTTATGTAACCTAGTTGTCAAACAAGATTGTGAACTGCTTAATTGATTTTCGACAAGAGTGCCAAGATATTTAATTGGGGAAAGACAGAGTTTTCAACAAATGGTGCTAGGACAGTTGGATTCATTCACATGCAAAAGAATGAATTTGGAACTCTACCTTATACCATACAAAACAAACAAATGGAAACCTCAAAATCGATGATAGGCTTAAATGTTAGAGCTAAATCTATAAAACTCTTAGAAGAAAAAAAAAAAGAAGAAAACACAGGCATAAATCTTTGTGATCTTGGGTTAGGTAATGGCTTCTTATATAAGAAATTAAAAACAAAAATGATAAAAATAAAATAGATACAGAAATAAATAAGTTTGTGTTGCAAATGATACCATTAAGAAAGTGAAAAGACAAATCACAGAATGAGAGAAAATATTTGCAAATCATAAATCTGAGAACAGATATCAGAATATCCAGAATATATAAAGAACCCTTAAACACAATAATAAAAAGACAAATAATTCAATTAAAAATGCACAAAGGAGGTCAGCACAACTGGACTAAACCAAAAGCAAAGAAGTTTTCTGAATAAACTGAATGCTTCAAAGGCCAGCGTAGCAGGGGCAGGGGTTTGGGGACCATGGTTTCAGGGGACATCTAAGTCAACTGGCATAATAAAATCTATTAAGAAAACATTCTGCATCCCATTTTGGAGAGTGGCATCTGGGGTCTTAAACGCTACTAAGTGGCCATCTAAGATGCATCAATTGGTCTCAACCCACCTGCACCAAAGGAGAATGAAGACCACCTAGGCCACAAGGTAATTATGAGCCCAAGATACAGAAAGGGCCACATAAACCAAAGACTACATCAGCTGGAGACCAGAAGAACTAGATGGTGCCCGGCTACACGAAAAGAGAAAGTGGAAGGAGGGAGCGGGCTGTCTCATTAGGGGGAGAGCAATTGGGAGTATATAGCAAGGTGTATATAAGTTTTTGTGTGAGAGACTGACTTGCTTTGTAAACTTTCACTTAAAGCACAATAAAAATTAAAAAAAAATGAGCAAAGGATGTGAATACACATTTCTTCAAAGAATATTGGAATGGCCAATAAACACCTAAAAATATTCTCAACATCATTAGGAAAATGTAAATCAAAATAAAATGAGATACTACTGCATACCTATTAGGAAGGCTGGAATAAAAAAGATGGATAATAACAAGTATTGGTGAGGATGTAAAGAAATTTCACTTCATACATTGCTGCTTGAATGTAAAATGGTGTAGTCACTTTAGAAAAGAGTCCAGCAGTTCCTCAAAAAGTGAAACACAGTTATGATGTAATCTAACAATTTCACTTCACGGTATACATCCACAAGAAATAAAAACTTATGTGCATGCAAAAACTGACATACAAATGTTCATGGCAGTATTATTCATAATAACTAAAAAGCAGAAACAACTCAAATGCTCAAGTGATAAGTGGATAAATACAATGTACCATGCAACTCTGTTCTTTTTGACAATGAATCCAACACCATTCCTCTGCCATTCCCAACATAGTAGACCATATGATTGTGTGATTTGAAATGGCCAATACCAGTCCATTTCAGCTTGCTAATGCCTAGGATATCGATGTTTATGTGTTCCATTTCATTTTTGATGATTTCCAATTTTCCTAGATTCATACTTCGTACGTTCCAGGTTCCAATTATTAATGGATCTTGGATTCATCATCAAGAAGAACATTTCAAGGCCGATCCTGCTGAACAATACTGTCAGTGATAGGATAATATCCATACGCCTACAAGGAAGACCAGTTAATACGAATATTATCCAAATTTATGCACCAACCACTAGGGCCAAAGATGAAGAAACAGAAGATTTTTATCAGCTGCTGCAGTCTGAAATTGATCGAACATGCAATCAAGATGCATTGATAATTACTGGTGATTGGAATGCAAAAGTTGGAAACAAAGAAGAAGGATCAGTAGTTGGAAAATATGGCCTTGGTGATAGAAAAAATGCCGGAGATCGAATGATAGAATTTTGCAAGACCAACAACTTCTTCATTGCAAATACCTTCTTTCACCAACATAAACGGCGGCTATACACATGGACCTCGCCAGATGGAACACAAAGAAATCAAATTGACTACATCTGTGGAAAGAGATGATGGAAAAGCTCAATAACATCAGTCAGAACAAGGCCAGGGGCCGACTGTGGAACAGACCATCAATTGCTTATGTGCAAGTTCAAGCTGAAACTGAAGAAAAGCAGAGCAAGTCTATGAGAGCCAAAATATGACCTTGAGTATATCCCACCTGAATTTAGAGACCATCTGAAGAATAGATTTGACGCCTTGAACACTAGTGACCGAAGACCAGACGAGTTGTAGAATGACATCAAGGACATCATCCATGAAGAAAGCAAAAGGTCATTAAAAAGACCGGAAACAAAGAAAAGACCAAGATGGATGTCAGAGGAGACTATGAAACTTGCTCTTGAACGTCGAGCAGCTAAAGCAAAAGGAAGAATTGATGAAGTAAAAGAACTGAACAGAAGATTTCAAAGGGCGGCTCGAGAAGACAAAGTAAAGTATTATAATGACATGTGCAAAGAGCTGGAGATGGAAAACCAGAAGGGAAGAACATGCTCAGCACTTCTCAAGCTGAAAGAATTGAAGAAAAAATTCAAGCCTCAAGTTGCAATAGTGAAGGATTCTATGGGGAAAATATTAAATGATGCAGGAAGCATCAAAAGAAGATGGAAGGAATACACAGAGTCATTATACTAAAAAGAATTAGTTGATGTTCAACCATTTCAAGAGGTAGCATATGATCAGGAACCGACGGTACTGAAGGAAGAAGTCCAAGCTGCTCTGAAGGCATTGGTGAAAAACAAGGCTCCAGGAATTGATGGAATATCATTTGAGATGTTTCAACAAACAGATGCAGCGCTGGAGGTGCTCACTCATCTGTGCCAAGAAATATGGAAGACAGCTTCCTGGCCAACTGACTGGAAGAGGTCCATATTTATGCCTATACCTAGAAAGGTGATCCAACTAAATGTGGAAGTTATAGAACAATATCATTAATATCACATGCAAGCAAAATTCTGCTGAAGATCATTCAAAAACAGCTGCAGCAGTATATCGCCAGGGAACTGCGAGAAATTCAGGCCAGTTTCAGAAGAGAACGTGGAACCAGGGATGTCATTGCTGATGTCAGATGGATCCTGGCTGAAAGCAGAGAATACCAAAAGGATGTTTACCTGTGTTTTATGGACTATGCAAAGACATTCGACTGTGTGGATCGTAACAAATTATGGATAACATTGCAAAGAATGGGAATTTCAGAACACTTAATTGTGTTCATGAGGAACCTTTACATAGATCAAAAGGCAGTTGTTCGGCCAGAACAAGGGGATACTGATTGGTTTAAAGTCAGGAAAGGTGTGCATTTTTTTCGCCATACCTATTCAATCTGTATGCCGAGCAAACAGTATGAGAAGTTGGACTATATGAAGAAGAACGGGGCATCAGGATTGGAGGAAGACTCATTAACAACCCACGTTATGCAGATGACACAGCCTTGCCTGCTGAAAGTGAAAAGTACTTGAAGCACTTACTAATGAAGATTAAAGGCCACAGCCTTCAGTATGGGTTGCATCTTAACATAAAGAAAACAAAAATCCTCACAACTGGACCAATGAGCAACAACATGACAAACGGAGAAAAGATTGAAGTTGTCAAGGATCTCATTTTACTTGGATCCACAATCAACAGCCACGGAAGCAGCAGTCAAGAAATCAAAAGACCCGTTGCATTGGGTAAATCTGCTGCAAAGGACCTCTTTAAAATGTTGAAAAGCAAAGATGTCACCTTGAAAACTAAGGCGTGCCTGGCGCAAGCCGTGGTATTTTCAATCACATCATATGCATGTGAAAGCTGGACAATGAATAAGGAAGACCGAAGGAGAATTGATGCCTTTGAATTGTGGTGTTGGTGAGAATATTGAATATACCATGGACTGCCAAAAGAACGAACAAATCTGTCCTAGAAGAAGTACAACCAGAGCACTCCTTAGAAGCAAGGATGGGGAGACTGTGTCTTACATACTTTGGACATGTTGTCAGGAGGGATCAGTCCCTGGAGAAGGACATCATGCTTGGCAGAGTACCGGGTCAGCGGAAAAGAGGAAGACCCTCAACGAGGTGGATTGACACAGTGGCCCCTGAACGAGGTGGATTGACACAGTGGCTGCAACAATGAGCTCAAGCATAACAATGATTGTAAGGATGGCTCAGGACTGGGCAGTGTTTCGTTCTGTTGTGCATAGGGTCGCTATGAGTCGGAACCTACTCCACAGCGCCTAAGAACAGCAACAACAACATGCAACTCTGAATCATGAGCTCTCATGGAGCCTGCTGTCTGCTCTCCATGCTTGGGGAATCTCTGCCCAAGGGCTTGTTCATAGACGTTATCAGACCACTTTCAGGTGTACACCAACCCAAATGCCACAACCAGGAAACAAGCTCCATCTTGTTCCAAAGCTGAGGCTCTCACCCTGTTGAACCCACGGCTTTTCTCCTTCTCCCCTATTCTTCTCACTGCTTCTGTCCTCACCCTCTCCCAATTCCCACCCTCTTCCTAGGGTTTCTAGCTTCTTTTCAGGTACAGTAGAACACAGAATTTAAGTCAGAGAAACCTGGATCGGTATCTTCCTCGTCTTCTTGTTATCTGTATAAGCTTGGCCAAGTCACTTAATCCCTCAGAGCCCTTATTTTCCTTATTCGGAAATGGAGATAATTATAGCTTTCTCTAGGGCTGGTGTGAAGATTAAATGAAATAATGCAACTAAGGCATTTAGTATAGCGTCTGGGCCTTAGTTAAAAAAAAAAAAAAAAAACAGACCCCTTGTTGTGGAGTCAACTCCAAGCCATAACGACCCTCGGTAAATGGTCAGAAATTGGTAGCAGCTGCTATTATTTCTTAGCCTGGGCAGAAAGCTCACCCCAGACAGAGCAGTGTTGTAGCACCATAGTGTGCTGAGTCCCTCAGCTTCTTATTTCTGTTGTAGGGCATGTTCCCAGGCAGCTGGACATGCAACCTCTTCCTTCTCTTTCGTCAGGAATCTGAGTGCTCTGGTGGAGGACGCAGCTTGGCCATTGTATAACCACGCAAAACAGTGACTGTAGCCCTCCCAGGTGTGGGGCTTGTATGTTCACTACTGGGGCTGATGCTGGAGGAGAGAAGATTACACAATTGTCTCCAGATAGATTTATGCTGCCCTGCCGCTTTCTGGCAATGCCTTTTTAGTGCCAGGACACTCAACAGTTCCCTTCATATCATTCATATTTGGGAGAAAGGTCTCTCTAGGGCTATATTTAAATGCATTGAGGGCCCTTGGTCATAAGCACTTCCCAGCAACTGCCCTTCCACATACAAACACTTCAACATAGCCGTAGGGTTCTTTCTCAGGGCTGGTGGCCTTGTTTAAGGAAGGTGGGCATGGGGTCTTCATTAAGTCCCTGTGCGGCTCTAAAGCCCTGGGCTGTGCATGTTTCCTCATAAAGTGGCGCACTTGAGTAGTGCTCAGTAAATATTCCTTGGTGAGGGCTGCCTCCTGAGAGCCCGCCTGAGTATAGATTGAAGCGGAAATGAAGTGAACAATCCAGCCCTTGGAGCCCACCAGGGTCAGAGCATTCATAGTGCTGTGGTGAGTCAGAGCTGACCCTTCTTTGTCATCCATGGAGGCACTGGAACTAAGACCATAAACAGAGGCAGAAGAGGAGGGCGTTTTCAGAACAAAGAGAATTGTCTCTGGGTAAAGCTCTAGCAAAACCCACAGCTCTCATCAGCACACTTCCCATAGGAATGTTCTAGAGGCCTGACCCTGGTTTGTGATCATTCCCGTGCAGTATCATACCCCTGAGAGGGGGAAGGCTGACAAGTTAAAACTCAGTTGGAGCCATGATCAAGTCTCCAAACAGATCTTCTCTTTTGGCCTAGTCTCAGACAGAGTTTCACTGTATCCGAGAGGGCAGATATGTGGCCAGGGCTTGGAAGGGGAGAGATGTCTCACCATTAGTTGTCTGTTATTAGGCAGTCTAGGGTCTGTGATTCAAAGTTAGGTCTTCAGTTTTGTCCACAGGCATTTAATGGAACAGGGCATTTCCTTGGGGGCTCAAAATAAATATTGAATTTAAACCTTCTTTTCCTCTTGTTTCACAGATGACCAAAAACTAGCTTGTAAAGAGGCTAAGTGACTTGCTCAAGGTGCTACACTTAGTTAGGGTCCAAGGTTTTCTGGTTCCCAGTTCATTAATCTTTTCGGCTCCTCTGCCTGCTTCCTCTCCTCGGTCTGGGTGTCAGTCAAGGATATGGAATGCTTACTGGTTTCTTCATGGTGCGAAGCGGATGGATGGTGAGGCAGCACAAAACCTAGACCTAGCTCACTGTTGTTCAACATGAGAGCCAAACACGCACAAAAGAAACACAGATTAAATCACCTGACAGCAGATATTCTTTCAAGGAGAGTTTTGAAGAATGGCTGTTTTCAAGTCTTGGCAAATGGCCCAGAAATGTAGGATTTATGTTGATCTGGTTACTGCCAATTCTTTATAACGAATAATCCCATGCGGTAAACGGTTCCTTTGGTCCATGTCTATGTAATATTTTTTAATGAAATGGCATATGCGTTTGCACTTGCACCTGAGGAGATGTATTTGTACCCTTAGTCATTAAGCTTGCATGGGTATCAATATCCACTGTGTATTGATTCTGTTTTCCTAACCAGATCATAACTTTTTTGACTATGGGGGTTAGTCTTTAAATTTCTTTGTATTTCACAGCATCTAGAAATGCTGGCCATTGTGAATTCTGTACTGTGAAGTGCTAGATTTTGTTGCAGAGTTGGTGCTGAACAAATATTAATTAAATGAATTAGCTCTCTTGTGTCCCACTATCGACTTCTGCCAGTCGCTCAGCTTCCTTTGTCTCTTGTCGCCTCAGACATCCCACACACAGCCACCCACCTGAAGATTCACTAAAAAAGCCTCCAGCTAGGCTGGAGAAGGAGAAAGCAAGCCTGGGGCTGCATATGGAAATCTATTGACTGAGAAAATGTTAGAGTTTGAAGGCCCCATAGAGATCTTCTAGCTTGATACTTCTCAAATTATTTTCCTGCTGGCAAAAAAAAAAAAAAAAGCAGGGCAAATATCTCCCCAGGAGTGGCATCTGCAAATTTCTTTGGATTTATGTGCTTTTTAATTTTAAAAATCATCTACATTTGGAATTCTACTGTAAAATTTATCAATTCTTTTAAAAATAATGTTTTAAGCTGCTTGCTTAAAATCTCCCCTCTCTCTCCCCCAAATAATCTTCGAGTCAATTTAATCCTTCAGGAAGATAAGTCAAAATTATCTTCTTACTTTCGGCGTCCCCTGGCACACTGCTTAATCCAGGTGGAGGGGATCTGATTAAGTACAAGACCCATTTCTCCTGGGTTTAGGATCCTTCTCTTCACTTGCTAATGCTCTAGATGGAGAGAGGCTCTCAGGTCTTATAAAAACATGTGAGGTATTTGCCCAGATCACATGGCTGCTTTCTCTGAGAACTTCCCCCACTACTCTGCTCCATCTACTGGGTCATAGGGCCAGCCTCTAAGCAGCTTTCTCACCTCGACTAAAGCATTGGCAGACACTTTGCCCAGGCCAAGTCATTCCAATGCTCTTTATCAGGAATTTGGAATTTAAACCAAAATGGATTGAGTGTTAGAGTTCTAGAAGGAAAAGCCAGGAACTCCTACTGTTGAGGCCCTCAAAATTGCCCCATTCCTACATTTACCAATGTTCAGACTGTGGGATGCCCCAACATCCTGCTGGTACTTCACTCTTAGACTTCAACTAGCTTGATTTGAGTGGACTTTTATTCTTTTGCATGCAGAGGCTCTTTAGCAGATATATATCTGTGTCATACTCAGTTCTAGTCTTGCAAACAATTATCTCTGCCCACATTTATATTTAATTAATAAAAATCCTTTGTCCCTTGGGAGTTTGGGGACCATGGTTTCAGGGGACATCTAAGTCAACTGGCATAATAAAATCTATTAAGAAAACATTCTGCATCCCACTTTGGAGAATGGTGTCTGCGGTCTTAAAATGCTAGCAAGTGGCCATCTAAGATGCATTAATTGGTCTCAACCCACCTGGAGCAAGGGAGAATGAAGAACACCAAAGACACAAGGTAATTATGAGCCTAAGAGACAGAAAGGACCACATAAACCAGAGACTACATCAGCCTGAGACCAGAAGAACTAGATGGTGCCCGGCTGCAACCGATGACTACCCTGACAGGGAACATAACAGAGAACCCCTGAGGGAGCAGGAGAGCAGTGGGATGTAGACCCCAAATTCTTGTAAAAAGACCAGACTTAATGGTCTGACTAGGACTAGAAGGACCCCAGAGGTCATGGTCCCCAGACCTTCTTTTAGCCCAAGACAGGAACCATTCCTGGGGCCAACTCTTCAGACAGGGATTGGATTGGAATATGGTACGGAAAATGATACTGGTGAAGAACGGGCTCCTTGGGTCAAGTAGACACATGAGACTGTGTTGGCATCTCCTGTCTGGAGGAGAGATGAGAGGGCAGAGGGGGCCAGAAACTGCCTGAATGGACACGAAGAGAGAGAGTGGAGGGAAGGAGTATGCTGTCTTATTAGGGGGAGAGCAATTAGGAGTGTATAGCAAGGTGTGCATAGACTTTTGTATGAGAGACTGACTTGATTTGTAAACTTTTACTTAAAGCAAAATAAAAATTAATTAAAAAAAAATTTGCCCCTGATTAATTTAGAGAGCTAAATATCAGATATCCTCTGATTTTAATAATGTATGCTTAATAGTGTAATAATGCTTAAAGGTAGTTTTTTATTAAAACAGAAGGAAAGATATGTAAAGTTAAACCATTGCTGATATTTGACTATTTTTTTACCTGAGGCAATTTCATATGTTTCAAACTAATACGCTTTAAATTAATCAGCAAGAACGACTAAGGCATCCAGGCATTCAGTCAATCACTCAGTCATCACCCTTTCAATAAACATTCATTGAGCACACTTACGTGCAGTTCAATGCATTAGATGCTTAAAGTCCCATAAAAAGGAATCAGATATAGACTCTATCCTCAAGGGGTTCACTGATGTAGTTCAATTACAAGGCCGACAGTGACACATATGAAAAAAGAGGTTCACATTAAATACTATGAGAGAGGAGAGAGAAATTACTTCTAGCTAAGAATATCAAGGTTTTCATAAATGTGATTTTTTAAATAGGGACTTTTAGAGATAGGTAATTTTTATATTAAAATACTTGGGGTAGGGAAAGAGGGAAAAAAGCATGAGCTGAAAGAGAGGGAAGAAAGCTGACAAATCATGGTTTACGCGTGGAAAACAGAAATTAATGCCTTGGTTGAAATGCAGCAAAGGAAAATCATAGGGCAAAACATTGGAACAGAAGGTTGTGGCCAAATTATAGAGAACTTTGTAGCAATGAGAAATAATATTTACCAATTGAGGGATGATGCAATCAGAGTTGACTTATAGAAAGTTACCCAACAGCAATGAGAAGATTCAACTGGAGAGGGAATAAAAGGTGGCCACAGTCCAGAAGCAAGGTAATGAGAAGGCACCAATATGACAGTAGTGGCATGGAGTCTTGAGGTGTAGCCTGGCCTAACTAGACGTAAGAAACTATATACAGAGTTTGTGTTTGATATTTCAGAAATGACAATTGGTCATATCTCCCACTTCCACGAGATCTTTTCAGAAAAGGGAATTGAAGAGATTTGCCTCCAACAGGCTGCTTGCATTAACTTATGGTAAGGGGTCATTCAGAAGAACTTGTTTTAAACAAGGAAAAATATAAATTTTAGACTCATCTAATCACAGTTGCACCTTATAGGGCCTCAGCTGAAGTAGCTAGAATTTCTGGGGCAGTGTGTTGGAGATGTAAGAACTGCATGGAAAAAAAGAGATTCAGAAATCTACATAGAAGCTCCCTAAAACCTCTTGCTCAATATTAAGCCACATATGCATGGGGTGAAATGCCACAAGGTCAGGCAAAGAACAGCTAAGGAGCTGTGAAATGAACAGGGCCCATAGATCACACAAATGTTTGAATTCTGACCAGATAGAGTTGGGCTTTCAGTGGAAACTTCAGAGGGGCCCTGCCTAAACAGTGGGGCTAAACCAGTAGCAGCATGAAAACTACTCTAAACCTGCCCTAATAAAGCTAAAAACAAGCCTTGAAAAGACCAAGCTTATTCACAAGTAATTTAACTGTGTTCCAGAATAAAGTCCAGCATTTCCAACACTTTTTAAAGGAATACAACAAGATGTAGCACACACAATATAAAAAAATAATGACGTCTAGCATCCCATCTGAAATGACTAGACATGTGAAGAAGCAAGGCTATATGACCCATTTGTTGTTAGGTGCCATTGAGTTAATTTCTACTCATAGCCAGGAGAAAAATCAGTCAATAGAAATAAACACAGAAATGACGGGTGTAACAGACAAGGACTTTCAATCAACTATAATAAGTGCGTTCAAGAATTTAAAGGAACTTATGGGTAAAAAAAAAAAAAATTTTTTTTTTTTTTTTTTAATGAGGAAAAGGGGAAACCCCGGTGGTGTAGTGGTTAAATGCTACGGATGCTACGGCTGCTAAACAAAGGGTCAGCAGAGTTCGAATCCCCAGGCGCTCCTTGGAAACTCTATGGGGCAGTTCTACTCTGTCCTATAGGGTCGCTATAGAAGAGTAGGAATCGACTTGATTGCACTGGGTTTAGTTTTTTTTTTTTTTTGGTATGAGGAAAAGAAAAAAAAACATTTAAAAAGAACCAAATAGAAATTCTAGAAATAAAAAATACAAACCTGAAATGAAAAATTCACTGCATTGGATTAATAGAAATTTAGATGCTGAAAAACAAAAAAATTAATGAACTTGAAGACATAACAATAGAAACTATACAAAATGATCTAGTTTTCCACTTTAAGAAGCTAGAAAAAAAGTGAGCAAATCAAACTCAAAGTACATACTTACTAGGAAAAATAAAGAGCAGAAATCAGTGTGTTTTATTTCTGGAATCCAATTTGTGAGTTTTCTCCATTTCTTTCTTTTAAAATAGAGAAGAGGTAGATTTTTTAATCCCCACACATTTTTAATTCTGACACGCTCATAAGCTTGTTTATTTAACTTGATGTTTAGACATTTATTTTCCTTTTGCTATTCTTGAACATTTAGAAATGTCTTACTATAAGTTCTGTTTTATTATTTTGCTACTGGGGAAAATAGTTTAAATTTTGTAGAGGACCCAAAACAGCAGTTCAAATTCACTAGCCACTCCTTGGAAGGCCTATGGAGCAGTTCTACTCTGTCCTATACGCTCGCTGTGAGTTGTAATTGACTCAATGGCAATAGGTTTTTTTTTTTTTTGTTGTTGTTTATTTAGCATACTGTATCAAAAACTTTAAAGATATGCATATTTTTACCAATTTCACGTCTAAGAAAAAATTGTAATGAAATCATATGAATTTGTGCAAAAATTTATTTACAAGGATTTTTTTTTTTTTACAACAGTGTTTATGAAAGTGATGTATTGGAAAGAACCTGACGTCCAACAATATGTGAAGAGGACTAATAAAATAAATCACAGTATGTTGTTTGTTGTCGTTCGGTGCTGTGAAGTGGGTTCCAAATCATAGGAACCCTATCTATGTACAACACAACGAAACACTGTCTGATCCTGGGCAAGCCTAGCAATCGTTGCTATGTTTGAGCCCATTGTTGCAGCCATTGTGTCAATCTATCTCATTGAGGGTCTTTCTCTTTTTTGCTGACCCTCTACCTTACCAAGCATGATGTCCTTTTCCAAGGACTGGTCCCTCCTGATAACATGTCCAAAATATGGGAGACAAAGTCTCAACCATTCTAGCTTCCAAGGAGCACTCTGGCTGTACTTTTTCTAAGACAGACCTGTTTATTCTTCTGGCAGTCCATGGTATACTCAGTATTCTTTGCCAACACTACAATTCAAAGCATGAATTCTTCTTCGGTCTTCTTTATTCATTGTCCAGATTTCACATGCATATGCGGTGATTGAAAATAACATAGCTTGGGTCAGTCTTACCTTAGTCCTCAAAGTGACATCCTTGCTTTTCAACACTTTAAAAAGATCTTTTGTAAAAGATCTGCCCAATGCAAATACATCATTCCGTTTCTTGACTGCTGCTTCCATGGGTGTTGACTGTGGATCCAAGTAAAATGAAATAGTTGACTATTTCAATCTTTTCTCCATTTATCATGATGTTGCTTACTGGTCCAGTTGTGAGGATTTTTATTTTCTTTATGTTGAGGTATAATCCATACTAAAGGCTGTAGTCTTTGATCTTCATCAGTAAGTGCTTCAAGTCCTCTTCACTTTCAGCAAGCAAGGTTGTGTCATCTACATAATGCAGGTTGTTAATGAGACTTCCTTCAATCCTGATGCCATGTTCTCCTTTGTATAGTCCAGCTTTTTGGATTATTTGCTGAGTATACAGATTGAATAAGTATGGGGAAGGATACTACCCTGACGCATACCTTTCCTGATTTTAAACAATGCAGTATCCCCTTGATCTGTTCTAGTGAATGCCTCTTGGTCTATTTACAGGTTCCTCGTGAGCACAATTAAATGTTCTGGAATCTCCATTCTTTGCAATGTTATCCATAATTTGTTATGATCCACTCAGTCAAACGCTGTTGCATAGTCAATAAAACACAGATAAACATCTTTCTGGTATTCTCTGCTTTCAGCCAAGATCCATCTGACATCGGCAATGATATCCCTCATTCCATATCCTCTTCGGAATCTGGCTTGAATTTCTGGTTGTTCCCTGTTGATGCACTGCTGCAACCGTTTTTGAACTATCTTCAGCAAAATTTTTCTTGCACGTGATATTAAATGATACTGTTTGATAATTTATGCATTCAGTTGAATCACCTTTCTTTGGAGTGGGCACAAGTATGGATCTTTTCCAGTCGGTTGGCCAGGTCTTCCAAATTTCTTGGCATAGATGAGTGAGCACCTCCAGCGCTGCATCCATTTGTTGAAACATCTCAATTGGTATTCTGTCAGTTCCTGCAGCCTTGTTCAGCGCAGCTTGGACTTCTTTCTACAGTACCAGTTCTTGATCACATGCTACCTACTGAAAAGGGTGAAAGTCGACCCATTCTTTTTGGTATAGTGACTCTGTGTATTCCTTCCATCTTCTTTTGTTGGTTCCTGCATTGTTCAATATTTTGCATCATAGAATTGCAACTGGAGACTTGAATTTTTTCTTCAGAAATGCTGAGCATGTTCTTCCCTTTTGGTTTTCTAACTCTAGGTCTTTGCACATTCCATTAAAATATTTTGTCTTCTTGAGCTGCCCATCGAAATCTTCTGTTCAGCTCTTTATCATTTCTTCCATTTGCTTTAGCTATTCTACATCCGAGAGCAAGTTTCAGAGTCTCTTCTGACATCCATTTTGTCTTTTCTTTCTTTCTTGTCTTTTTAATGACCTTTAGCTTTCTTTATGTATGATGTCATCCCACAACTCATCTGGTCCTCCATCTTTGGTGTTTAATGCATCGAATCTACTCTTGAGATGGTCTCCAAATTCAGATAGGATATACTCAAGGTTGTATTTTGGCTCTTGTGAACCTGTTTTAATTTTCTTCAGTTTCAACTTGAACTTGCATATGAGCAATTGATGGACTGTTCCACAGTCGGCCCCTGACCTTATTCTGACAGATGATATTGAGATTTTCCATGGTCTTTTTCCATAGATGTAGTCAGTTTGATTCCTGTGCTTTCCATCCAGTGAGGTCCACATGTATAGTTGCCATTTATGTTGTTGAAAAATCATGTCTGCAATGAAGAAGTCATTGGTCTTACAAAATTCTATCATGCGATCTCTGGAGTCATTTGTATCACCAAGGCCAAATTTTCCAACTACCAATCCTTTTTCTTCGTTTCCAACATTTGCATTCCGATCACCGGTATTTATCAATGCATCTTGAATGCATGTTTGATCAATTTCGGACTGCAGAAGTTGGTAAAAATCTTCACTTTCCTCATCTTTGGCATTAGTGGTTGCTGACTAAATTTGAATAAGTCATATTAACTGGTCTTCCTTGTAGGCATATGGATATTATCCTATTACTGACAGCATTGCAGGATAGATCTTGAAATGTTCTTTTTGATGATGAATTGCCACCATTCCTTTTCAATCTGTCATTCCCAGAATAGTAGACCACATGATTGTCTGATTCAAAACGGCCAATATCTGTCCATTTTAGCTCACTAATGCCTAGGATATCGATCTTTATGCGTTCTATTTCATTTTTGATGATTTCCAATATTCCTATATTCATGCTTCATACATTTCACGTTCTGATTATTAGTGGATGTTTACAGCATTTTCTTTTCATTTTGAGTTATGACACATCAGCAAATGAAGGTCCCAAAAGCTTTACTCCACTCACATCGTTACAGTTGACTCTACTTTGAGGAGGCAGCTCTTCCCCTGTCTTATTTTGAGTGCCTTTTCTGTCATATAGGGTCGCTATGAGTTGGAATCGACTCTACGGCACTGGGTTTTTTTTGGGTTCAACCTGAGGGGCTCATCTTCCAGCACTATATCAGACAATGTTTCACTGCTATTCATAAGGTTTTCACTGGCCAATTTTTTTCAGATGTAGACTACCAGGTCCTTCTTCCTAGAATCTCTTAGTCTGGAAGCTCTGCTGAAACCGGTCCACCATGGGTGACCTGCTGGTATTTGAAATTCTGGTGGGGTAGGTTCCAGCATCACAGCAACATGCAAGCCACAATGATATGACAAGCTGACAGGCATGTGGTAGAAATTATGATATACATCACCTAAAATAATGATATAGTCTTTGATGAAAAGCTTTTAAAATGTATATAACATATGATTAAATAATTATAGAAAAAATGTAATTAAAAGATCTAATTTTTATAGAAATGTAAATTATCCACATTTGGAAAAAATTAAATCATGTTCATCAAGATATTAATAGTGATAGGATGATGGGATTTTTCACATTTTTGTGTTTCTCTGTTTTTGACAAAGTACATGTGTACCAGTTATGAATGTTCTTGGCTCCCTGCAAATTACGGAAAACCTGACTTCAGTGGCTTAATCAAGTAGATATTGCCCCCAAACCCCTTCATCTACTAGAAGTCTGAAAGTGGATGGCTTCTGGCCTTGGCCGAGTGTCTTGTCATGGTCAAGTGCCAGCATCTCTGAGATTCTTGTAGCTTTTTCCTCACATTTGTTACTCTAACCACAAGATGGCTGCTGCAGTCTAGCTATCATTCCTGCATTCCAGATGGAAAGAAAGAAGAAGGGGGAAAGAGGCAACACAGCTGACTTCCACTTCAGTCTTATTGGTCAGAATTAGAATATGTGACCTACCTCCTTCCACAGCTCCAAGGGAAGCTGGGAAATTTGACATCTTAGCTTTACCAGTCTTAGAGGTAGACAAGAGGGAAAGGAAATGTTTGGTTGGGCCAACTTGTAGTATCTGCCACAGTATGTATTATTTTCATCACATGATTAAATTAAAAAAAAAGGTTGCTAAAAATCAATAAATCGTTTTACACGGAGGCCAAATAAATGTGATAGAATATTGAATTTAAGGCTATCATTCCAATAATCTGTTCTGTTTATACAATTTGTTATGTGCACAACATTATACAAGGTGCTTGTGGAGGAAAAGGGAATTTCTGATACAGTCATCCACTGAAAGACTGATAATGATAATCTAGATTATCATAATTCATAAATTCATAAAGTTCATAAAATAGTATAGTGTAGAATACAGTAGGAAAAGAATGCCAAAACCAATGATAGAGATATTGTCCTGAGATATCAGTAAGGAAATAGTTATGGTCAGGGAAAGCTTCCTGGAGATAGCACCCTGGCTGGGAGGTGAAGGATGTGAAAATTCACAAAGGTGGGCATAAGGAGGGACTCTTCAAGCATGGCAGTAGCCATGGTGAAGCCCCAGAGATGGGAATGAATGTGTCCTGTGTGGGCCGGTGACAAGGGTGGGTGAACTTGAAATGAAGAGGAGGAAGAGTGCTACAGTGAACTGGAGGAGGCTTTCAAATGAATATTAAAGTATTTTCATTCCAAGGTGAAGGGAAGGCCACATCTCTCTTCAGGGAGCTCGCTGCTGTGACATTTGTTTTTCTGACTCAGCATCTCTGCAGGCCAAGGTGCCTAGATGCCAACAGCGTGATTCCTGCCACCAGGCACCTGCCTGTACTTTCTATCCCATCAGGTGCTGCCCGGCTTAGACTTTTGCCTCCTGGCCTCACACATCTGCTTTCCCAACTCCACCATTTGTTTTCTACCACATACCAGGAAGAGACCTTGGGAATGACTTTGTGAAGCCACTTTAAGTACCCGCATCTGAAAGCTGTCACTTATGAAGTGTCACTAAGATCTTTTACAAGACACTTATAGAAGGTGATTTGAGGCATCCTGGATTCGAGAGATGAATGACAGGCATAATGTTGACCCAGGAAGTACTGTGCGGGAAGGTGTCATCAATGTGCATTGGAAGCACTACAGGGCAGACTCATGTGCTGGGAGGACCCATGGGTCAGGACGTAGCTTTTAATACAGAAGGAGTCCTGGGCTAGGAGCAGGCATGGCTCTACTACTAACTTTCAATGGGACCTTAGGCCTTGGTTAACTATCATATCTCTGGGATTCAGCTTCCTTGCCTGTTAAATAGGGATATTAAAAATTATTCTCTTCTGCTCCAGTTTAGCAATCCACATTTAGTGAACACACATTATGTGCTACCATTTCTAGTCTGAAGGCACGAATGAACAGACCCCAGATAGATGCACACATAGCAAATGGCCTTTTTTAGAGGACCTTTTTGGTGATGGAGTGTTGGCCATTTTAGGCAGAAGGAAGGCACAAATGTTAAGTGTGAATATGATATATTAATCCCTGGCATGAGATAGGGGTATCAAATGTAGAGACTCCATCTATTCCTCTTCTTTCGGTATTCAGATATAAAACAGACTTGGCATCTGCCTTCAAGTTACTCATAGCTGGTGAGGAGGCAGATACATACAGAGATAATTTCAATACAAATGGAAAGTGCTAAGGCAGAGTCAAGACATGGAACCAAGGGATCTCTTGGATTCAGGAAAGGTTCTATAGGAGATGATTTCTAAATATGGCTGTTGTAAGGAGTAAATGTTGAAAAACAGAGTGGTGATCAAATCTAAGAGATGGTTATTAACCTATAATGGCTGCGGGGACATGGACCATTTGCTCCCTGTGATTTATTCTGCTTTGCCACTTCTTTCACTAGTTGCTTCTTTTTACACATACCATTAAACACATTGCTGTCTAGTTGATTCCAGTGCGTAGTGACCCTATTGTACAGAGTAGAACTACCTATTACGGTTTCCAGGGAGTGGCTGGTGGATTGAACTTTCGACCTTTTGGTTAGCAACTGTAGCTCTTAAACACTGCAACACTAGGGCAGAACTACAAAAATAGGGTTTCCAAGGGTGTAATCTTTACAGAAGCAGAGTGCCACATCTCTCTCCCACAGAACAGCTGGTGGGTTTGAATGGCCAATCTTTCAGTTAGCAGCCAAGCTCTTCACCACTTTGCCACCAACGCTCCTTGTCTCAGCCTCTAGGAACTTACAATGTGGCCCAGGTCATTTGCTCCATCTCTCTGGACCACAATTGCCTCTGCTGTGGCATGAGGGTATAGTTAGTATTTACCATTGAATCCCTTCCTCTGTTTGGGGACTCCCCCACCTAAAGAGTTTTGGTCAGAAGCAGAGTCACATCTCACTGAAGAATGTGAAAATACGCTCATTTCCTACCCTGCCTGACAGCTAGGGTGGAGACTGGTGAGCTAGGTTCGCTCAGTCAGGCACTCATCAGGCACTAACTGACCAGAATCTGAATATAAAGGAAGTAAGGACAGTAGAGAATCCTCTTAGAGGTAGTAGATGTTACAAACAGGGCTGTGTTCTTTGGCACCAACCACAGCACAACTCAGAGTTCATTGTTCACGACAGGGGCAACAGTTTTCTCACCTGACCCATTCTATGGCATAATATCAGGCTTTGCTCCTGGATGCGTAGCTCTAAGCCTGTTTCTCCAGCCCTCCCACTATCCTTTTAATAAATTCCTTTTCTGCTGAATTAAGCATCTGTCAATTTCTGTTGCTTACAACCAAGTATCCTGATGGATACCAGGGCTTTGACCAGATGCTCTCCAAGGTTCCTACTAGCTTGGTGTTCTATGATTGTAGAATTTGTCTTCATATTGGCTAGCACAGAGCTGGGCATATAACAGGCCCTTAAGGCTTATTAACTAAGCAACTGAATGGGTGGCAGGGTCTCTGCTTAGACTTCCCCTTTTCCATGCTTTTCATTATCTCACTTAGTGATCTAAGAAATACCCACATGGAGGCAGCGGGAGCCACATCAGCAAGAAAGAGAAACGCTGTTCCACATTGCTCTGTGATGTCCCCAGAAGGATAAAGAAGGTAGAGAAGGCATGATCTTCTGTTCCCAAGAACTACAGTTTGACTAGAGATGAGACTACCCATTGCCATCGAGTTGATTCCAACTCATAGCAGCCCTACAGGACAGAGTAGAACTGCCCCATAGAGTTTCCAAGGAGTGGGTGGTGGATTTGAACTGCCAACCTTTTGGTTAGTAGCCATAGCTCTTAACCACTGTGCCACCAGGGCTCCAAGACAAGACTAGCACACTTTAAACTTTTAGCGCTAAACAATAAAGAAAACACACAGGACTCCGGGAATGGAGGAATCGGTGAACAGACAGAAAAGGAGGCAGAAGTACAGTGGAGTATGAACACTTGGGTCGGACTTAGATCAGCAGAAGGGAGTTCATATTTGGGGACCACAGCCCAAGCGGGGGCCCAGGGACAAGAATGAGCCAGAAATGTGTGAATCTTCGTGGGGCAGAGGGTTCACCTGGGGAACAGGAGGAATAGAGTAGAGGTGAGCCCTTATTTTTGAGGGCCTTCTATGCTGGGTAAACCACCGGGAACAGCACCTTCCACATTCCACTTATGGGTTGAGAAAATTAACTGACAAGTAAACAAAGAAAGAATATCAGCAACAAAAAATGAACTCACTGGAGCTTGTGTTCTATCAGGAACACACACACACAGTGAGGAGGCAGCCCTTCAGACAAGCCAGGTGGTCATGGTTTTTTCCATTCCTCTCCCTGCTGGCATCTTTATGTCTCAGAACACCCCTCACCCCTCCCACCCTTGGCCTGATGTTTATTAGCAGAGTTAAAAAGATACAACTCTGGGCTAACCCTCCTCCTCAGGAAGTCAGGAGGGCCTGATGAGTAGGATGTTTGTTAGTAGGGTTAAAAAGATACAATTAGTCACTTGGCTGGGGGTATAAAAAAGCCCGCAGAGGAAGTTTCGTCTCCTCAGCTATGGTGCCAGTGGGTCATGCATAGCAAGGCCTAACGTTAAGCTTATAACCCACCTAAGTGGACCTACCTGGCCCCTGGGGAGACCTGCAGTAGGTAGGCTCCCATTGTGTTCCTCATTGACAATGCCAGGTGGAGGGCAAAATAATCAGTATGCACTGGGACAGTTTCCAGAAGCTGGCGGGGGTGGGGGGGGGGATTGGCGAGACCTGTGGGTGTCCCATCTGAGTTCCTCATCCATGACCCAGAATGGGATGGGTGTGGAAGACGTCATCTCTACCTGGGCAGCTTTTGAGTCAGAGGACTGCTCACGTGTTGGATACTGTCTGCTACTTCTTATAAGTAAGAAAAGCTACCTTCCATGTGTTAACATGTGTTCAGACTCTGATCAGAAAGAGGTGATGTTTATGGAACAACCCATATCAGTTATTGGTGCCCCTTTTCTAATGGTCTGCCGGCTGTTTAGGAATTGGGTACAATCTGGGAGTATATCGCAGGATTTGCCGTGTTGCACCACAGTTATGGCACAGCAAAGCAGGGTCTGGCGATGTTGTCTGTCACATATGCATATACATATGATAGATACAGAGACAGCCGGTAGTGATGAACGCATGGGGAAAATGAAGCTGTGCAGAGGGTATGCAAAAATGCTGGCTGTGATGGGCGGTTGCGTTGTATATGGGGTGGTCAGGGAAGCCCTCTCTGATAAGATGACATCTGAGCCGAAACCAAAAGGAAGAGAGCAGCTTATTTGGATATCCGGGGGTAGAGCATTCTAGGCTGAGGGAACGGCAAGTGCAAAGGCCCTGAGGCAGGAGCATGCTTAGTGTGTTCAAGGAATAACATGGAGGCTGAAAGAAAATGAGCAAGAAGAGATTATAGGAAGGAAAGAAATGCGGGGGAGGGGGAGACTAGATCCTTAGAAGCTCGGAAACATATGAAGAAAATAAGCCGCAAGATGCACCAGAACAAACATTTATCGTCTATGATTAATTCCCACTCGCACACGGGTGCTTCCTGTTGGTGTGCTACAGTCGGAGCAGTCAAATCTCGCGGGAATGGGGCGGAGCGTTGTGGCGCGGGTTTCCTTCATTTCCGATGACGCCTTCTTCAGGGTAGGGTTGCGGTTCCCTGCTTTTTATATGGGCTGCTATTCTCGTACCACCAATCCGTGAAGCTGGCTTGGGTTGTGCTCTCTTCTGCGCCTGTACTTTTCTCTGACCACGTGAAATAAGTGCTACTTTTCCGCAGGTGACGATAGAAGCAGCAACTGGTGAAGCCTTCTCAGGAATTATTGCTTCTGAAAACTGGGCACCGTCAGCAGCATCTGGTGGTCTGCACCCATAGCTTGCCGGTGGTCCTGCAGTTCCCACTCCCCGCCTCGCTCCCTTACCTGCCTCCGTTCGCTCATCCTAGATAGCTGGAGAGGCCTGGCCGTCCTCTCTCTGCGTTAGTGGACAATCGTAACAGCATCAAACACTATTTCAGACACAGTCGTAAACTTCTCTGCTTCCCCGCTTTAAGAAAACCTCCCCAGGGTCTTGGTTCCCTCCCTGCCCACCCTCGCCATCCCTTGTCTGCACCCCATTTTCACAGCAGTTAACGCTGTTAGCATCGACTCATTTCCAGCGTCTTCCAGTAGTTTGTCTCATCCTCACTCGACTTCTCTTTCTGCATTGCTGCCACCCATCACAGGACAGAGGGGACACAGACTGGTTGTTACCAGGTAATCTGAAGCTGGGGCGCTCTTTGGGGATTTTACAAGGTCAGTGCAGGGGCAGATTACCTATAAGGGTAAAGGGTTGGTTTTGGAGGAGTTAAGGACTCCTGCGTTCTGGGCCTGGCTAATCTCAGGCAGACAGGAATGCCATTCTGCCTCTGGAAGCCCTGTATCAGCTGAGCTGCAAGTGCCCTTCACAGGAGGGGCTCAGGATGTCCTTGTAAGGAGACGGCTTACAGCGGCCAGAGGCAGAGCAGGACCTGGGCAACTTCCATGGCTCCGGGCATGGTGCTGGCCCCCGTTAATCGCTTCCTCCTCACCATGGCCTTCCCTGTGTGTACCTCTGTCCTTACTGCTGGTTCTCAGGCACTCTGTAGCTTGAACTTGAGATACAGCACAGTGGGATGCTTAGCTGCCTGGGGTCTGAGCCAGGGAGACCAGCTTTGTTCCTGACTGCAACTTTGTAGCATGAGACCTTGGGCAAACAACTTAACAGCTCTATCCCTCAGTTTCATCATCTGTAAAATGGGAGTAACAACTGTCCATGCTTGAGAAGATTTCTTATAAAGTTTATGTGTGCAAATATTGGTAAAGCCTTTAGAATCATCGAAGCGTGAAAAGCTTCTAGCACTTAATTGATAAAAGTGACTGCACAGGATTTGCTGTCTCTATCTCATGGAGTCTCCCAGGCTTTTGCCCCATCACGGGCCAGAGTTTCTTCAGCATGAATTATGCTTGGCAGATACAGGTATCCTCCTTTTCTTAATGCATGAACAAATGAATGAATGGACATAGAAAATCTCAGATCTTCAAACAGACACACAGGTTCTCCTTTGTACCTATCTCATTTTGCCTATAGTTAGGGGAACCCATAAGAGGAGAATTCAGGGTGAGGGTGAGTCCAGGAAACTGGTCTTATACAACTGAAATCTCTCGATTAATATATATACTTGGACTTGTGCTAGACCGTGAAGAGATTTGAAAATAAATAAGATTTCCACCATCTAGGAACTTACAGTCATGTTAAAAGACATGATGAAAGAAAATAAGATGCTGAATCACAGTGGGAGTTTAGAGGAGGAGACTATTGATGAGGGTTAGAGTGCTCTGGAGAAGAGTCTTTGCTGCAGAAATGGAATACTATGGATGGGTAAATCTGAACAGGTGGAAGGGAAGTGGAGAAAACCAGGGGAATCAACTTTACCTCCTGAGGATGGTCTTTATCCATAGGATGATGCATCATCTATAGGCCTTCCTTTTAGTTTGGGGTAGATCAGAAGGCTGCGTCTATAGGATAATAATAATAAAAACCTGTCTCTGATTTATGGCAACCCCATGTAGGTCAGAGTAGAACTGTGCTCCATAGGGTTTTCAATGGCTATGATCTTTTGGAAGTAAATTGCTGGGCTTTTTTTCCCAAGGCACCTCTGGGTGGACTTGAACTGCCAACTTCTCAGTTAGTAGCTGTATGGATTGAATTGTGGCCCCCCAAGATGTGTATCAATTTGGCTAGGCCATGATTCCCAGTATTGTGTGATTGTCCACCATTTTGTCATGTGATTTTCCTGTGTTGTAAGTCCTGCCTCTATGTTGCTAATGAGGCAGAATTAGAGGCAGTTTGGTAATGATGTAGGACTTAATCTACAATATTAGGTTTTGTCTAAAGTCAGTCTTTTTTTTTATTATTGTACTTTAGATGAAAGTAAAGTCAGTTTTTTTTTTGAGATATAAAAGAGAGAAGCAAGCAGAGAGACGGGGGGCCTCATCCCACCAAGAAAGCAGCGCCAGGAGCAAAGCATGTCTTTGGATCCGGGGTTCCTGCGCAGAGAAGTTCCTAGACCAGGGAAAGATTGATAACAAGGACCTTGCTCCAGAGCTGACAGAGAGAGCCTCCCCCTGAATCTGGCACCCTGCATTTAGACTTCTAGCCTCCGGGACTGTGAGAGAATAAATTACTCTTTGTTGAAGCTGTCCACTTGGGGCATTTCTGTTACAGCAGCTGTAGATAACTAGATGGTAGCCAAGCACTTAACCATTGTGACACCCGGGGACTTCTCTATAGGACCGTAGAGAACTCTTAGTAAGTCTCAGATATATAAGCACAGTCAAAGGGTAGGTTCAACTAATAGTTATGAAAGCAGTACTTTTTAGTGGATAGATCTCTTACATACTTCACAGTGACTCAGGAGCTTGTATTTCTGTGCACATTTTACATATTGGAACAAGGCGTCATAGAGGGGAAGCTATACAATCAAAGCCACACAGCTAGAGAGTGTCAGGACTGGGGTTGAAACCTAGCTACTCTACTTCTGTGCTCTTCACATAATGCCAAGCTGCCCCAAGCCCCTGTGACTCCAATTTCACTTGTTTCTGGAGAGAGAGAAAGCCTTTGGAGGTGCCCCACCTCTACATGGATGGGGAAGCTTTCATACAAAAGCCCCAAACACACCAGTACCACTGCCCACGCTCGTTTCATGTCCACCTATTTCTTTTTCTCTTCTACATAAAAGAATGTTGTATAGATAGGGAAACTGAGGAGTGGAACTAAGGGGATAATAAACTTACACTGAAAGAGTTATACAGTGAACAACAAAAGAAGATGAAGTGGAGGAGAGCGCTGGCTGGGTGGGCAGGGGAGAAATGGTTTCTTGTCCTGAATCTGCCATATATTAGCTGTGTGACCATGCCAAATTACTGAGCGTCTCTGAGCTTCAGTTTTCCCATTTTTAAAATAAGAGGCTTGGGCTAAAGGGGCTAGTGACTGTCCAGGTGTCAGTTTATTTTACTGTGGTGGTTTGCCAGTTGCTGTGATGCTGGAAGCCATGCCACTGGTATTTCAAATACCAGCAGGGTCACCCATGGTGGACAGGTTTCAGCTGAGCTTCCAGACTGAGGCAGACAAGCAAGAAAAGTCTGAGGATCTACTTTTGAAAATTAGCCATTGGAAACCTTATAGATCCCAGCAGAATCCTATCCGATACGGTGCTGGAAGATGAGCCCCCTAGGTTGTAAGACACTGCAGATTAGCCTCAAAAATAAACTCCAGCATACCAACCGTCATGAAGCTGGCTCGCAATCAGGCCAAGCTTCACTCTGTTATACTTGGGGTCGCCATGCGTCAGAGCCTGCCGAATAGCAACTAGCAGCAAAGGAACTATACGATGTATTTTTTGCACTGGAATTTTGTGGTAAGGGGAAGTTGGAGTCAGTGAAATTGCAGAATCCCTTTTCTTTGCTCAGTGTTCTCACTATTAGCTGACACCTCTTTTGTCCAAGGAGAGAACTGGAGGCGTATTCCGGTTTCCGTTCCTCACTCTCCTCACCTCCCTTATGTCACCGGCATGAATTGTCCACAGACTAACGGGGGCTGCAGAAGCAACAGCCAGAAGTTTCTTCCCTACTCTAATGCAGTTGCATTTCCCCAGGGTGGGTTCCAGGCTTAGAACTTGTTTTCTGGTTCAGGCAGGTGGGCGAGGGCAGGGAGAGCTGCTTGTTAGAATTGGTGCTGGGGCTGCAGGGGAGGAGCTGGGGCTTGGCACAATTTCCTCATAGCCTGGAGGCCCCGGGCACTGCCTGCCCAATTCCCGGAGTTCAGGCACAGATGGCCCGGCAGCCCTTGAATGGGGGCGGGATCTCACTCCGGTGAGTCTAGGGGGAGAGGTCTCCAGAGGCTCTGCCCAGCTGCCATCTCCTGCCTGAAATGTTTAGTGTAGAAGGGGGAGGGAGAAAGACCAGATGGGCCACAGTTTTTGGGCCTCAAGGTGCAAACTCTGAGCCAACCTCAGTCTTACTGGGTAGGGGAGGGGAACACTTCTTTATCAGGCAGCTGCTTGTTTGACAACCTAGGGGGCTTGGAGGGCCTTTGAGAGCATGACAGCTGCCCCTGTCGCTGAGATCTTTGTGGGGATGGGGTGGGTGGGGGAGAGTCCTTGGAAGCAGGCACACCTGGGATGCTGGACTCCGAAGGTGGGATTTCAGCTATAGGTGAGGGGGCCATAAGGGAGGGATGTTCTGCAAGAGAAGGCAGTGATCCAGACAGAAAGAACGAAGGAAGCACTTCCCCAGACCATGTGTGTTCTGACCAGGGGAGCACTCCATAGCACATGGTCCAAGAGAAACTTCTTGGGCTTAGCTGGCCAGAATGTCCTTTGCAGCTGCTCTCGTCCTGAGGCTGCTCCCATGGGCCTTTGCGCTCCGAGGCAGGCATTCCCGTTGCACAACGGCAGCTCCTGTGCCCTCCGAAAAACAGCCTTGGGACAGGAAATAGAGAGCGGAACAGTCCATGTCACTACACTAGCAGGGTTGTTATTTCACGCTGGTGTGGAGCCTTGGAAACCAAATGCGCTGGAGAGTGAGGCCAGGCTCACGGGCAGTGAAGGTAGGCATGTAAGTGCGCAGCCTGTGCTCCCAGACTAGGCACCCTTTCCAGAGACAGCGGGAAACTCCCATCCCTGCAGGGGAGGTGAAGGAAAAGGAGAGAGACAGTAGGGCAGAGGGAGAGTGAATTAGAGTGGACCTGGGATTTGGGATCTTTTCTCCCACTTACTTACTAATTGAACAGCCAACCTCAAGCAAATTGTTTAAATTTCTCTGAGCCACAATTCCTTGAAAAGGTAGTAATAATATCGAGCTCATAGGGTTGATTTGAGGATTAAACGAGTTAATATATGTAAATGTGCATCATAAACTGTCAGGTTCTATAACGTGGTTTTATTGTTGTGTAGTTTATTGTTATGGAAAGAAGATGACCTGGACCAGTTGCCATGGAGTCAGTTCTGACTCATGGTGACCCCATGTGTGTCAGAGTAGAACTATGCTCCGTGGGGTTTTCAGTGGCTGATTTTTTTAAAAGTAGATCACCAGGCCTTTGTTCTGAGGCACCTCTGAGTGGTTGGCCAAGAGAGGGCTGGAAGCCTCTAACTATGCTGGGGGAGGGCGGGGGGTGGACTCCAAGGACCCAATCTCTCTACTGGCCCAGTAATGGGAGAGATTATGGGAGGGAAAAGTAGAGTCCTCATCCAGTCCACATTCCTGGAGACTTCAGGGTTAAATTAAATATTCCAACAGATTGTCTAATTGGTGGGCACAGGGAACTTTTATAGGCAGAGTGGATAAATAGTGTTTCCCAAGGGGACTGTTTTTTCAAGTGTGTGTTGATACTGCTGTGATTATTAAAATATGAATTAACTTAAGAATGTCACAGAATTCATGGTGGCTTTTTGGTGAATTTTCTTAAACAACAGAGACTCTTTGGTGGAGATCCTGGGTTTTTCTGTAACTCAAAAAGATGGGTGAGACTGCTCTTGAAAGCTAGCGTTTCTTTGAGGAGTCAGACATGATACCATTGGGTAGAGAGCGGGCTAAAGAACAAGGGACTCCTTAGGTCGGGGAGGAGAGCATTTCTTTCTCAGGCAGCTAGCTGCTTGTTTATCAGCTTTTGAGAGGGCACAGGAGTGGAGGCAGGGAGTAGAGGCCAGCTGGTGGACATGGTGGAGAGAACATGGGCAGAGCCTGGGCTCCGGGGTCAGGCCGAGCTGGCTTCAAATCCCAGTTCTGCCTGTTGTATTGGCATTGGGTAATGAACATAACCTCTCTAATCTTCCGTCTTCTTAGAGTTGTCCAGAGGATCAAGTGAAATATCTGAAAGCCATAATAAGTCCTTTAAAACGTGAGTGGAATAGTGAAAAGGGTGGCATCCTTTCTGACAGAATAATTTCCCTCTTAGAGGTTCTCTGGTCTACTTCCTGAACACCGAACTCAGATAAGCAGGACTAAACTTTGAGAGTTTAGTGAAGAACAAAAATATTATTTTCATTTTCTCTCTAAAAAAGCAGGGGAGGGGAGGGGAGAAAATCCAGATATTTAGCCCTAGCCTCACCTTACTTGAGGGTCCGTTTTCTCGATACATTTTGGGTGTTTGGGTGATGGTGCTGGTTCTGAGGGTTTAATGCCTGCATTAAACATGCCTTTCACCGTCAGGAGCCCATGATGCTGCCAGTGGTAAAGGATTATCAGAGCGTCCATCCCTGGAGGTCTGGGATTGTGGTGTTCATCTCAGGCATAGAGTAGGGGCTTAAAATCTGTCACCTGACTGACTGACTGGATGGATGACTGAGTGAATGGTTTGTCTTGCCTCCTCTCCTCACCCCTTGGGCAGCTGCTGGATAGAGACTTCAAAGTGGTCTTTTTCTCTTCCTCCTGCATCTGTGATCATCACGTCCCACCTCTGAGTCCAATTTTGGTTCTGTGGGCCAGATTCCCAGTTTCTTTCTCTGAGGTAGTCAAGCCCACTCATGCCGGGGATTTGGGAGCAGTACTTTCCATCCTGTGGACTGATCCTAGGACCTGAGTCTTTTTTATGGATGGGGTTCAGCCTTGATGCTTGATAGCAGGAGGGCGGGGGGGCGGAGGAGGCACCTTTTTCTTGAGGCAATATAAAACATGAGAGGGGCTCCTAAAATCACAGGCATGAAGTTGGCCCTTTGCCCCCATCCCCTTTCTAACAAGACTGAGTACAATTAAAAAAAAAAAAAAAGTTGTTTGTTAAACCAATTCATAACACTAACGTTAAGGCGCTAATAACTTGGAGTCAGACCTCCTGGGGAACATTTGCATTTTAATAGAGTATGTTTAGGGCCTTAATGCTCTAGAAAGAGGGAAGTTTCCTGAACTAGACAGTCTGGAGACTTGGATTTAGTCCCCATGCTACTTTAACCCTTGAGCTTTGGGCGAGTGGTCTCTCAATCTTTCTCTCTGCCTCTGTCTCAGCTCAGTTTCTTCAACTTGTAAATTTAAGAGTTGGACTAGATGAAACAGCCAGTATAGCCAAGTATACATTATCCCACGTGTATATTATAACAATTTCATGAGAAAGGTACTATTGATCATTTTACAGATGAAGAATCTGAGGCCCAGAGAAGTCAAGTAACTTGCCTGAGGTCAGTAGCTGCTAAGGAGCAGAACCAGGGTTCAAACCCAGGCAGTTTGTTACCAGGTTCTACCCACTCTGAAGGAGCCCTAGTGGTGGGTGCAGTGGTTAAGAGCTCAACTGCTAAGCAAAACGTCGGCAGTTTGAGCCCATCGACCTCTACTTGGGAGAAAGGTGTGACAGTCGGCTTCCAAAAAGATTATGGCCTCGGAAACCCTATGGGGGCAGTTTTACTCTGTCATCAAGTTGCTATGAGTTGGAACTAGTTTGATCGTAATGGGTTTTTTTTTTTTTTTTGTATTTACCCACTCCATGGAGCCCTAGTGGCACAGTGGTTAAGAACTCGGCAGCTAACCAGAAGGTCGGCAGTTCAAATCCACCAGCTGCTCCTTGGAAAACCCTATGGGGCCATTCTGCTCTGTGCTATAGGGTTGCTATGAGTTGGAATCAACTCGATGGCAATGGGTTTGGTTTTGGTTTACCCACTCTACACCATCGAGCCTCTCCCTCTCATATTAAAGAAATAAACAGTCCTGTGTAATCATAATGAAGCAGAAATCGGGGGTGGTGTGAGAGCTGAGGAAAAGCTTGCTTAGGGCCCCTGTCAGTACCTTCGTCTCTGTTTTATCCCCATTCTGTAGATTGCATAAGCTAGAGTTGGGTAGTTGGCTAGATGCAGGTGTGGTGTTTACAGTTTTATGAGAGACAATCCCTCAACCCACTTGGCCATCTCTAACACCCCTCTTCATTGTAAAGTATCAGGTAGCATCATGTGTAACATGTTCAGATCTGCAGCTCTGAAAGCAACAGTTTTTAATTTACAGGTGGTAACGAGTTTCAGGAGCCCTGGTGGTATGGTTAAGAACTTGGCTGCTAACCAAAACTCAGCAGGTCAAATCTTACCAGCTGCTCCTTGGACACCCTATGGGGCAGTTCTGCTCTGTCCTATAGTGTCACTATGAGTCGGAACAGACTCCACAGTGGGCTTCATGAAAACAAAGATCTGTCCCCAAACCCTGAGAATAAAAACTAAATAATAAGTGAAAAAATAAATAAAAACTTGAAGCGGAAGTAATCAAAATACAAGTAGATATTAAATGTGCTAAATGACTTGTGATGGTGGACATGAGAGGTGGCAATAAACTGAGAAGAGTGACCAGCAGAAGTGACACTGCCTCCCCCCGCAGGGCCTGGGGACCCAGGCAGTTATGGGGTGGGGAGCTAAAGTGAGTGTAAAGTCAAGGTCTTGGCCAGTCCTTGGGAAGCTGTTGCAATGGAGTTCAGGAGATAGCCTTCAGCACTGAGTCAGACCTCAGAGCTGGCAGTGACCTGGGGATGGACACAAAGAAACCTTGTGGTCTGAAGATCTAAAAGAGGACACCTAGCTAAATAGGAGTGAAAAGGCAGAGGACTGTATCAGACGGATCTATGTGTAAACCTCTCTTGAACAAGGCGAAAGAGCTAACAGCTATAGATCCTTCCCCGGGTACCAGGCAATGCCCTAAGGGCTGTTATTGTTGCTGTCAGGTCAGTCCTGACTCATGACGACCCCATGTGTGCAGAGTAGAACTGCTCCATAGGGTTTTTAAAAAGAAATTGTTTTTTGGTTGTTGGGAATATACACAGCAAAGCATACAAAGCATACACCTACATGTACAATTCAGTGACATTGATGACATGCTTCGAGTTGCGCAACCACCCTTCTTTTCTGAGCTGTTCCACCTCCATGAACAGAAACTCACTGCCCCCTAAGGTTTCTATCTAATCTTTTGAGCTTCTGTTATCAATACAGTCCCATAGAGATGGTGGCACATTGGTTAAGTGTTCAGCTGCTAACCAAAGGGTCAGCAGTTCAGATCCACCAGCTGTTCCTTGGAATCCCTATGGGGCAGTTCAACTCTGTCCTGTAGGGCTGCTATGAGTCAGAATCGACTTGTGGACAATGACTTTTTTTTTTTTTTTTTTTAGATCTTAAAAGAGCATAATACTCAAGGCAGGTATTCTTTACTAGTTAAGCCAAAGTATTGTTTCATTTTGAGAAGACTTCAGGGGGTTTTTTGGTTTAAGGTTTAAAGATTATCTCAGGGCAATTGTTTCAGGGGTTCGTTCAGCCTCCATGGCTTCAGAAAATCTGGAGTCTATGAGAGTTTAATATTCTGTTCTGCATTTCCCCCCTTTTGATCATGATTCTCAAATAGAATCTTTGATCAAAATGTTTAGTGATGGTAGCTGGGCACTATCCAGTTCTTCTGGTCTCATGGCAAAGGCATGCAGGCAGTCAGCCCACACATTCCATTTTCTCCTCCTATTCCTGACTCTTCTTCTTCTTCTGTTGTTCCAGGCAAATAGAGGCCAGTTGTTGTGCCTTGGGTGGCCGCTCCATAGGGTTTTCAAGGCCGTGACCTTTCGGAAGCAGATTGCCAGGCCTGTTTTCTGAGGCACCTCCAGGTATGTTCAAACAGCCAACCTTTTGGCTAGTAACAGCAAAAAAAAACAAAAACAAAAACAAAAACCCGCAGCCATTGAGCCGATTCTGACTTATAGCGACCCTATAGGGCAGAAACCCATAGGGTTTCCAAGGAGCAGCTGGTGGATTCAAACTGCCAGCCTTCTGGTTAGCAGACAAACGCTTTAACCATTGCGCCACCAGGGCTTGAGCACTTAAGCGTTTGTGATGCCCAGGGACTCACTGTAGCTAGGTTCTATTATTATCCCTGTTTTAGACAAGGACTCAGAGCACACAAAGGTTAATAAACTTGCCCTGGTTCATAGCTGCAGCCAGTATCTCACCTAGACAGGCTGACTTAGGGGCCCATGTTCCTACACGCTCTTGTGTGCTTTGAGTAGTTGGTTGACAGTGTTGCAGAGGAAATGACAGAACAGGCAGCGGAGTCTCACAGGCAAGCTTCAGTTTGGGATCTTCTGAGCTTCCTTTTGTCAAACTACTTAAAGATGAGTAAATCCCAGTCAGTCGTATAGATGGACAATCCAGTTTTACTCAGCATTAAGGAGCCCCCCTGGTGGTGCAATGGTGAAGCACCCAGTTGCTAACCAAAAGATCCATGGTTCAAATCCTTCAGCACCTCTGTGAGAGGAAAGACCTGGCAACCTGCTTCTGCAAAGAGTTACAGCCTAGGAAACCCTATGGGACAATCCTGTTCTGTCCTGTAGGGTCACTGTGAGTTGGAATTGACACTGTGGCACACAGCAGCAACAAAGTTTGTTCTCTTGGATTTTCCTCAGTTAGGAGACAGAGTGCAGCCTCCAGAGGCTTTAGCCTTTGTTGTTTTTTGCCCTTTGTCAGCTCTTGGAGGAGGAGGTACACTCTGTATGGGTGAAGGAATTGTCCTGGGAGTCTAATTGCTCTGTGTGTAGACTTCTATCCATTCTGCCTGCTTTCTGCACCTCCCCCCTTCCCTCTGCTTTCTGGGTACTAGGAACTTCTCAGGGATCTGTGGGCAAATTGTCTCTCATCCTCTTGGTATTCCTTTCTACAGGCCTTAAATTGTGAGATTTGTCACTGATAAGTCAGTCATTCCTCTAGCTGCTCTTTTTTAACAGCTTTATGAGGTATAATTGACACATGATAAACTGCCCGAGTTTAAAGTGTAAATTTGATAAGTTTTGACATGTGTGAAACCATCACCACAATCAGTATAGTGTAATCCCTCCTTTCTGTCTCTCTCTGCACCCATCTCCCAGGCAACCACTGATCTGCTTTCTGTCACTCTAGATTTGTTGGCCTTTTCTAGAATTTGTATAAATAGAATTATATAGTATGTACTTTTTTTGTTTGACTTCTTTTGCTCAGCATATTGCTTTGAGATTCATCCATGTGGTTGCATGTATCAATATTCATTCCTTTTCATTGCCGAGTAGTATTCCATTATATGGATGTACCACCCAGTCAGGTTACCCAGGCCCCAGTCCAGCCATGCCTATACACAGACCCCAGTACATATATCCAGTGGCCTAACCTGCTCATGTTAACAGGGAACCGTTCATTAGGGGGAGGAGGGCCTAGCCAAAGTTCCTCATTCAAAATCCGAGACACCAAATGTCAGAGCTGGAAGGACCATTACCAGTTGCTGTCAAGCTGACCCTGATTCATGGTGACCCCATGTATGTCAAAGTAGAACTGTGCTGCGTTGTTTTTATTGTTGTTGTGTCCTGTCAACAGACCCTGTAGGACAGTAGAATAGCCCCATAAGGTTTCCTAGGCTGTAATTTTACGGGAGCAGATTTGCATATCTTTTCTCCCGTGGAGCCAGTGGTGGGTTCAGACTGCTGACCTTTTGGTTAGTCATCGAGCGCTTAACCATTACGCCACCAGGGCTCCTTTTATAGGATTTTTAGTGGCTGACTTTTCAGAAGTAGATCACTGGGACCTTCTTCCAAGCTACCTCTGGGTGGACTCAAACCTCCAACCTTTTGGTTAGATGAGTACTTCAACCAGATGTTCAACTGCTTGGACCACCCAGGGAGGACCCTACCCATTGCCGTTGAGTGGATTCCAACTCACAGTGACCCCGTAGGACAGAGTAGAGCTGCCTCATTGGGTTTCCAAGGAGTGGCTGGTGGATCTGAACTGCTGACCTTTTGGTTAGCAGCTGTAGCACTTAACCACTGTGCCACCGTGGCTAGAGAACAACAAATCCCATTACGTCCTGCCCACCATGCAGTTCAACAAGCCTCTACTGAATGACTATGAGTCAGAATTAACTCCACGGCAATGGTTTTTTTTTTTTTTTTTTTTAACTGAATGCTTACTACTGTTAGGCTAGGCAGGGGAGATACTGAGAGGGAAAAGATAAGGTTTCCATCAGCTAGGAGCCTAAGGCCTAGTTATGTCATTTAGCATATGAAGAAACTGAGGTTCAGAGAGGTAAACAGATCTGCCTGGGATAATGACACACCACTCCCTGCTGTCTTTTAATTCCTTTGGTGCTTCTACCCATACCTCCATACCCTCTCTCCCCAGCCCCCATCACAGACTGACCCAGTTCATGGGCTTAGAGGACAATTTGAAGTGGTGGTAAAGTACCCTGAAGTAGAGGCCACAGAAGGTAAGTTCTGGTCAAGATTTTGTCCTTATTAATTGTTTAACCTTGTCCCTGTGTGGTGCAAACAGTGAACGTGCTCGCCTGCTAAGCGAAAGATTAGAGGTTCAAGTCCACCCAGAATAACCTCAGAAGAGAGGTGTGGTGATCTACTTCCAAAAAAATCAGCTATTGAAAACCCCGTGGAGTTCTACTCTGACACACGTGGGGTTGCCATGAGTCGGAATGTGACTCTCAACACCAGCTGGTACTGGTAATCCCCATCAGCCCTCTGCACTGAGTGGCTGTAAGGATCAAAGGAGCTAATGTGTGCAAAGCACCAAGTGAAAGCTGAATTGTTAGGATGGCTGGGCTGAGGGGCAGCCTCCTGGACCCTGTCCAAGGTGCAGTGCCTCAAGTCTGCACTCACCCGACAGCAGGCGTTTGCCCATCTGGCTTCTGTGATAACTGCTGTTCGTGTGTGCTAACGGCACGGCCTGCATAGCCGTCTGCAGTTACCCTCACAGATCTAGACACAGGAGCCCCTGACTCCAAAGACAGTTGGCCTTTGTGTCCTTTTAAGTGTATGGTATGTGTTGAATCTATCACTGAAGAAGGCCTTAGTGTCTGAGTGTAAATACACCCTAACATGCACATGTGAAATGAACCCTAGTGGGGCAGTGGGTGAGCGCTCGGCTGAGAAATGAAAGGCCAGCAGTTTGAATCCACCAGCTGCCCTACGGGAGAAAGATGTGGCAATCTGCTTTGGTAAAGATGACAGCCTTGGAAACCTGATGGAGCAGTTCTACCCTGCCCTCTAGGGTAGCTATCAGCTGGAATCAACACAAGGCCAATTGGTGCACATGTGTACCCTCAGTCACCCCTGTATCCCTATCCTTAAATGCGCATATAACACTGATAATAATTCACATTTACATCGTGCTTACTATGCCAACCACGCATTGTTCTAAGCATGTCACAGGCATTGACCCATTTTATTTCATAGCAACCGTATGAGGTAAGAACTATTACTGTTCCACTTGATGAAGCTGAAGCACAGAAGAGTTAGAAAATTTGTTCAAAGTCACAGAGCTAGTCGGTGCCTCTGGAGTCTTCTTTATTAATCTCCGTGCTGTACCACCTCTGCTGTGCAAACCCCCATACCCCAACATTAAGTGGGTGCATGCCCGTGCCCAAACAGCCAACACAGTGTAGCCTCCAGTGTTCTATCAGCTCTGCCAGAGGAGGGATGTGCAGACTGCTCAGACAGTCCCCTGGGACACTGAGGCATTCTTTCTGAAGGTGTATCAGTAGAGACCTGGGCTCCTGGCACTGGACGGTGATGGCTGGGATACTGGTACTCAGGGGAGCTGGCGGGCAATTGGGTAGATGGCCTGACCTGACACTGCAAAAGCAATTTAAGGAAGTGCTTCCTGCATGGCTCATCAGGGACAGAACAGGCAGGCCTCTGATCTAAAAGGAATTCAGAACTTTGGGGGTTCTGTTACCAGAATAAGGTTCTTGCCTCTCACTGGTCAAGAGCAGGTAAGGCATGTAGTTTTCTATACAAGCAAAGCTTTATCGAAGAGGCTTGCAAACGGAGAGGAGGAGGGCCTAGAGCAACGCATACCCTCATCTCACAGAACAAAAGACAGGCCTGAGTTTTTAAAAGTTCTTGGGCGGGAAAAGATTCATGTTTATTCGTAGACACAGGCGGGGCTATGTTAACTAAGGTTAGGTGCATGCACAGCAGCTTTCCAAGATGGCTCCTGTCCTAGAGGCCTCTGGGATTTGTAGCAGGACTTATTATGGAATGTCCCGCCTGCACAGTCTTCCGCTCCCTGGGTTCGATTCCCCGGCTGGGGCTATGGTCCCTCACTGCCCCGATGGAAGGTCACACAGCGGTCACAGGTGGATGTTCTGCGCATGTCCCCGGGTCTGGTCTTCTTCAACTGCTTCTGAAAGGCAACTTTAAAGAAGTTTGCAGGCTATTTTTAGATACCCTGCCCCATTGTTCTGGGGAATGGCTTTGTTTCTGTGCCCTGGCCCATTTCTTGTTATTTTGTTTTCAGATTTGGAGGCCCCTCTGTTCCTTGTCTTACTCAGTCTCTAGGTTCCACACTCAACCCCCTATTACCTCCCTGAAAGTATTGTCTATTTCTCTTTTACTTGTTTCTCCTCTAACCACAAGAGTCTCTTCGCTGTTTTTCAAACAGGCACTCTCTGATCTCAGGGCCTTTGCTCCCTGTCTTAGTTGTGGCCTGAATTAACATGTTTGCCTTCCCTCCTTCCCCAAATCCCACTGACAGGACAGTAAAGGTCTAAAAAGAGGACAGACCCATAACTGTACTAAGAAGAACAGGGATGACCTCAGCACCCAGGGATTTCAATGAATTTCAGAAAGACAGGAAGTAGATGGGAGCATATGGAAGGATAAACTGGAGAAGAACAAGCTATAGCTTAGAACATGCTCAAAAAATTGCTTCGAGGACACGACAGTTGATTACCCTTAAGTATTCCTTGAAAAATACACTACATGCAGTATTACTTTGAGGATGATGATGACGATGTTGCTAAATAGATAACTCTTCAGGCCAGGCACTTCCAATCTGGAGGGTCTGTGCACTTGCTAGAGGCCCACAAATAGGCCTAGAGAAACTGGAAACTTCTGAAGTCTTAGGTAAACTTCACTGCTGCTTTGAGCATTTTTCTGGGGTAAGGGTACATCATTTGAGTCAGTTTCGCAAACAACAACACAACCCATGATCTCAGACTGTAGTTCACTATTAGAGTTTTTCGATGACTTTTCCTCATTTCTCAGAGCTTATTAGTTAGTTGGTGGATGAGTGAGTCCTCCTGACTCTTAGTCATGGGTGCTTTCTGTCCGCACTACAGAAATTGTGCTTTTCATAATGCTTTTGTGTGCATTGCCCTGTTTGAGTCTCACAATGGACCGTGGAGAAGGACAGAACAGCTGTCATTAACTTTATTTGAGAAGTATGGAATCTAAGGTAGAGTGAAGTTCAAGGATTTATCCAAAGTCATACAGCAAGGCAGTGGTGGAACCATCACTGGGCCTAGGTCTCAGGCCTCCAGGTAGTGCTCTTTGCTGTTCCTTAAAATGGAAAGAAGCTCTTCCATTCTTTTAATGAGCCAGAGAGCCAACAGTGGCAGGGTGTTGAGACACCTCTGGAAACCTAGTCCAGTAACCCAGGGTGTGATCTCAAAATAAATCCTCTCCAGATCCCGAATCCTTCAGCTAGGTCTTCTCTCAAGAACTGTCATTACAAAGGGAGTGGCAGAAGCAAAGGAAATTTCAGCTTCATCCCCAAGCATTTTCTGTCTCCAAATGCTCAGTAAAAGATGGCCTTCCCCTCCTTCTCCACTCTCTCTCAGAGCAACAGCGCAGCCAGCTGAGACATTTTCTTGGCTTTAATTTCTGCAACTGGAGAATTGTTAATTACTGCCCACCGTCCCCCAGCATGTAATGAGTGGTGAGCCAGCACCGCGAGGATCTGACCACCAGTCCTTCAGATCTGAGCCACACACATGGATGGTCTGAGCTGCATTCGTCCTCTCTGTTCCCCATTCTTGTCCCTCAGCCACATCATGCCAGAGAAGCTTGCTCCACACCTGCGCACCAACCTATGGAGCCTGTTGCTGCGCATCCTGTAGTCTATCCCTGTTCTGAAACGACAGCAGGCAGCTGGATTGGGCTCAAGTGACCATTCCTTGTCTCCATCTGTAGGCACATCTAAAGATTTGGCTTTGGGAGGTTCCCAGCTAATTGGCTAGCAGCTGGTTTTTGGATAGACAACTGTCTTTTGTGGTTAGTCCATTCCCAACCTAGGTGGACATTTTCAAATTCCTTTTGAGCTTTAAATAATTCATAAATGTTTGGTAGGGTTAGGGAAGGGATTGTTTAAAGTGCCGTGTTCACCTAAGTTTCATTTAAGGCAGCTTGGTGCTGGAGGATGGGCTCGGGATTCAGACAGGCCTTAGCATGTTGGGAGAACTAAATAAGTTAATACATGTTAAAGTGCCAAGAATTGTGACACTTAGTAAACTCTCTGTGTATGTTAACTGTTGTCATGGAGATTAGAGATGGTGCCCCTGGAGCCTGATTCATACTGGCTATTATTACAGGTAGCCTCCGACTTACTGCCATTCCATTCCAATGACTCTGTCCTAAGTCAGTTCTGACATAAGTCGAATACCTCTGTTTTTTTAGTTTTCGTGATCATTGCCTTTTATTATCAGTATGTTTATAAACCCGATCTTTATTTTTTAGGGGGGAGGGTTGGAAACTTGTAGATACATTTTAATACATACATTAAAAAAATACACAAATCATAAAAGTTTCCTCCTATGACGAAGAGCTGAACAACGCTGGCATTCTGTGAATTTCCGTGATAACACCACTTGTGGAAGATTCTGGATCATCTGGATTGTCCCTGGGAATGGGGATGGTGTTTCTAGTGAGAAAATTAGTAAGAGTTGTCTGTCTGGTCCTTTTCTTTTTTTCTTCATATAGTGCTCGATAACTTCTCACTGGTTCCCAAATCTGTGTATCGACTTTAGCAAAACGAGCAGCATTTGGGTTTGTGTTTTCAAGCAGCTGAAGCCCCTGATGTAGTTAGAAAACTGAATCTATATGGCAGTGTTTTGCACAGTAAATGAGAAAATTCAACATCTGCTAGTGAACATCTGAGAATGATAACTGCAAATTACACGCTGCAACATATTACCAACCATAAGATGGACCAAAAAAAAAAAAAAAAGAAGACAGCCATAAGTGTGGTTCGTCATAACTCCAATACGTTGTAAGGCCTGTATTATGGAGTCTCTGGGTGGTGCAAATGGCGAATGCCTGGCTGCTAACTGAATGTTTGGGGGTTCAAGTCTATCCAGAGGTGCTTTGGAATAAAGACTTGGTGTCAGCCATTGAATACCCTGTGGAGCACAATTCTATTCTGATTCATGTGGGGTTGCCATGAGTCAGAATTACCTTAGTGGCAACTGGTCAACAGGTATTATTACTATAAGCCTAGTTCAGAACAAGAAGCTTTCTAAAACAAAATCACCCCTTCCCCCACCATGAGCTTGTAGCCAAACGGGTGCTCTTTGGCTGCCTAAAAAATCACCCAGGACACTGGATCAACATTTCCTGGTACCCCTTTGCAATCTTTCTCTACCCACATCCCAGGCAACTACAGATCCGATTTCTGTCACTATAGGTAAGTTTGAGATTTCCAGAGTTTTATATAAATGAATCAGAATATAAATGAATCAGACAGTATGTATTCTTCTTTGTCCTATTTCTTTCCCTCATAATGGTTTTGAGATCATTTATGTTGTTGTCTGTATCAATAATTTATTCCTTTTTATTGCTGAGTAGCATTACATGGTCTTTTCAGTTGCCTCGTATACATGCAAAAGCAGGACAGGGAAAACGAAAGTTGATGTACCGGAGCTGTGGTGTTGGCTAATGCTGAATATCCTGTGGACTGCCGGAAGAACAAACAAATCAGTGTTAGAAGGAATATTAACAGTGTTCTTTAGAAGTGAGGATGGCAAGTCTTTGACTTGCTTACTTCAGATGTCATTAGGAAAGACCAGTCACCAGAAAAGGACGTCAAAGTTGGTAAAGTAGAAAACCCGAAAACCAAACCCAGTGCCGTCGAGTCGATTCCGATTCATGGCAACCCTACAGGACAGAGTAGAACTGCCCCATAGAGTTTCCAAGGGTACGAACTGCTGACCCTTTGGTTAGCAGCCATAGCACTTAACCACTACGCCACCAGAGGGTCAGTGAAAACAACGGACACCTCCAGTGAGATGGATTGATGAAATAGCTGCAACAATAGACTCCAGCTTAGCAATGCTGATGCTTTGTTCTGTCAGCCGTAGGTCTCCGAATTGGAGCGAACTACCAACTGACAGCCAGCGTTCCGTTGTGTGGATATACCACCATTTGTTCATCTATCTACCTGTCAGTAGGCTTTGGGGCAGTTTCTAGTTTCACCATTGTTTTTTAATGTACACAATCAGGAAGTTTTTTCTTCGGTACCCAGGTGTGGCTGAGCCCCCTGACCAGGGCACTCTGATGACATCTCCTTCTCTGGGTATCAAACCATAACTTTTGAGGTCCTAGAGAGCCTGCAGTTGAAGAATGCCATGGTTTCACCCAGAAAACCTGGTAATTAAATCTCTTTACGAGTAAATAATACATCCCTATATATATATATTTTTTATATTAGAGGAGGAGCCCTGGTGGTGCAGTGGTTAAGAGATCTGCTAAGCAAAAGGTCGGCAGCTCAAATCCACCAGCTGCTCCTTGGAAACCCTGTGGGACAGTTTGATTCTGTCCTATAGGGTCGCTATGAGTGGAAATCGACTTGATGGCAACAGATTTGGGTTTTTGGTTTGTAATATTAGAGGATTGGGACAGAGTAATATCATACAGAACTTTAACAGGCTGGACTGAAATCTAAGGACCACAAGAATAGATTTTTACTGACAGATTTTCAAATTCCAGGAAACAGAAATGGAATAACTAGCCAAAGAGGCGTTTTTTCCCAAAGCTTATTCTGTAAAATCCTTGTTCCCCTGGATAATAATAGGTATTCTGTAAACAAAAACAAATGAAGAAAAAAACTAGTTTCTGGATTACGTAAGTTTCAGAAACACTGAGTTAAACAAATTTCTTTATTGCAGGACTTCCCAGAGCCTGTAATATGTTAATATTCACTATGAGTCTAGGGGGGCGGGCTACAGAGCTGAATTCATTTTGTAACATTTCCCAATGGTGTTTGACCACCAAACATTCTTTTTTTCCTATAAATTAATATTTAGGCACCCTGGTGGCACAGTGGCTAAGTGCTCGGCCCTTAACCAAAAGGTCGGTTGTTTGAGCCCATGAGCCACTCCATGGGAGAAAGATGTGGCAGTCTGCTTCTGTAAAGATTACAGCCACTCTCTCCTACAGAATCACTATGAGTTGGAATGGACTTGATGGTAATGGGTAATCAGTGTTCCACAGAATACACTTTGAGAAATGTTCTCTTAGCGAATTAGTCATTCTCAAAGTCAGACTTAAGGAAAAGAAAAAAAAAAGGAAAAGGGAAGTAGATAAATCTAGAAACAAAGGTGAGTTAGATTCAGGGCTTTTTTTTTTTTTTTTAAATAAGGGATCCTGGTCCCAGGGAATTCCTTGAACTATGAATACATGACCCCGTCAGTGCATAAGGCAGGCCCTGGTCCTTTGTCCCCAATACAGCCCCAGCATTTACGTTATTTCCTGCTTATAATAAATAGCTCTTCCGTGTACCGCTTTCCACGTGATCCTAGAATTTTTATAGGCAGTTGTTCTCAGCAGGCTTTTTTGGCCTTTGCCCTTCTTCATCACCCCTGGAGCTGGGGATGGCTGTGGCACTTGTGGGACCATCACTCTGGTTGGGGAAGTGAACAAATGCATTGGTTAGGCTCCATCCAACAAGTGTTCTCTTCCCAAGAGGATATGCTGGTGCTTACGGGAGTCGATAAAGCACCATCTTTTTTGCTTTATAAGCTCTCTACTGTAATCCAAACTCCGTAAATGAGCAATTCCTTTGCATAATGAACAGATGAGGCTGTTTTATGCACTTTTATGTTGTTCCAAGTCTGTGGTTTTACTAAATATCCACCTCAAAGATATGTATTTAGAGCTTCAACAATCTGCTATCCTGGCCCTCCCCGCCCTCCTCTGGAATTTCACTGGCTGGTTTCTAACGTGTGTGTGCGTGCGCATGCGTATGTGCCTGTGTGCACGTGTGCAGGTGTTGGGTCTGTCTGTTGGTTGGTTGGTTTTGTGTGGGTAGAGGGGCATGGCTTCAGTCATCTGAAACCTGCAGAACGTTTCTGGAAAGTGGGACTGATCGGGCCTGGGTATCAAATGTCTTCCTTTTGCTTACCTGCTCACTCTGGCTTTCAAGCCCACTATAGGGTAACAGTGAGTTGGTAACAACTCAGTGGCAACGAGTTTGGTTTTTTGGTTTTATGGAGCCTGTAGGAGCCCTGGTGGTGTAGTTAAGTGCTGGGCTACTAATTGGAAGGTCGGGGGTATGAACCCACCAGCTACTCTGCAGGAAAAAGATACGTCAGTCTGCTTCCATAAACATTTCAGCCTTGGAAACCCTAGATCGGAATCGACTCGATGGCAATGGGTTTGATTTTTGGATAGAGCTTGTAGGAGCCCTGGTTGCAGTGGTTAAGGGCTTGGCTGCTTAATGAAAGGTTAGAACCCATCAGCCTCTCAGCAGGAGAAAAGACCTGGCAATCTGCTACTGTAAAGATTACAGTCTAGGAAACCCTACGGCGCAGTTCTACTCTGTCCTATAGAGTCACATTGAGTCAGAATCGACTTGATGGAACCTAACAACAACAACAAATGGAGCCTTTAAGAGTTCCTGGATGGCACAAATGGTTAAGTGTTCAACTGCTGGCTGAAAGGTTGGCAGTTCAAACCCCCTCAGAGACACCTCAGAAGTAAGGCCTGGCAATCTGCTTCCGAAAGTTTAGGACCTTGATAACCCTATGGAACAGCTCTACTCTGCACACATGGGGTCTCTGTGAGTTGACATTGACTTGACAGCAACTGGTAACAACAACATGGGAGTGTAAATGGTCAACAGGCTCAGCTGCTAACCAAAAGTTTGGAAGTTTGAGAGGTGCCTCAGAGGAAAGGCCTGGTGATCTAATTCTGAAAAATGAACCATTGAAAATCTTACAGAGCACAGTTCTACTCTGATACACATGGAGTTGCCATGACTCGGAGTTGGCTCCATGGCACCTGATTACTTGTTTATGGAGCCTTTAGTGTTCTCCTCCTCCTAGTTCCATGGAAATCTATCTTCTCAGTGTCCTCCCTGTACTCCTCCCATTCAGACCTTTGGCCATGCTGTTCTTTTTGCTAGAAGGGCCTGTCCTTCTCTGGTCCAAACACTTTTGTCTTCAAGGCTCAGCTCAAACTCCTTTTGTTCCATGAAACCTTCTCTATCCCCTTCAGTGTTTAAGGTTCTTTTTTTTCCCGTTCTTGTTATGCTGTAGGGTTGGTACCTCAAAGCTCAGCATTTGTATGTTTTGTGTGTATTTATGTTGACTACAAGTAAAGCTCCCTTGGGTTGGGGACCATGTTTTATATTTTCTTGCAGATGTGCCCAACATACAGTTGTCCTGGCTTAGGAGGAGGCACTAGAATTGGGTGACATCTATGAGGCTTCAAGCTGAGGCTCCACAATTCTGAAGTCCTTTATGTATCTCTTATATATTACACTTATACAAGACCTCATTTTCTAGACAGGGAGAATTTGAGATGAAGTGGATCCAACCCAGCTCTCATCCTAGGTGGATATGAAACAACCATAGCAAGATGGCCTTGCTCATAGCCAATTCAGTTTTCAAAACAGCCCAATGACCCAGGTGCTAAATGTGGCCTTCTGTGCAAAGCCCCTCTCCTTCCTTGGCCTTAGTCCAGGAAGAAGATCCTGCCAGGAAATAGAAGACTGCTAAATGGTGTCAAGGTCTGTATGATAATAGTGGAAAAGCTTGTAAGTTTTGGAATCAGGTAAATTTGGGTTTAATCCTTGGTTTGAATTTAGTAATTGTGTGAGCTTGAGCCATTTACCTCACCGTTCTGAACCTTGATGTCCTCAAATTTAAAATGAGATGAATAATGCTGGGAAGATTGTTATTGCTGTTAGCTGCCATTGAGTTGGCCCCCAGCCCACGGCTACCCCATACACGGCAGAGGGAAACACCGCCCAGTCCTGTGCTATCCCCATGATCCGTTGCAGATTGGATCTGATTACTTGTTGTGATCCATAGGATTTTCATTGGCTGATAGAAGTATATCACCAAGCCTTTCTTCTGAGTCCATCTTAGTCTGGAAGCACTACTGAAACTCGTTCAGCATCATAGCAACATGCAAGCTCCCAGTGACAAGCAGGTCGTAGCTGTGCACGAGGCGCATTGGCTGGGAGTCGAACCCCGGTACCCTGCATGGAAGGCAAGAATTCTACCACTGAACCATCAGTGTCTTCAGCTGGGAAGATAGCCCCTCCATGATGATGGTCATTTCCATCATCGGGAAAGTGGTAGCAATAGATGGAAGACAGAGGAAGCAGCATGATTTGACCATTGCTCATGCCGAACAAATTCACTTCAAGATGCAAAATAATCTTTCTTCATGGCTATTTCTGAGGCTTACTAAGGATCATCTCATAAAATGTCATCACTTGCAAATTCCAGCCTAAGTGTGCTAGCCAGATAACCCAGGCATCCCGAGTGGATCTTCCAAAATGCAGCTTGTGTGCCTATATCCTAACTCTGGCTCTCTTCCTGCTCTGTGCTGAATCCCTTTTTTAAGTCCTGCTTTCTGCCTGAGAGGGACAGAGGCACCACCATCCATCTCATACTGCTCTTTGTAAACTAGTCCTCAGAAGGACATGTGGGGTGAATGGAAAGTATTCAAACATTCTCATCAACAATTAGTTATTTACTTTTATTTTAAAAAGAGCCCCAGAAGTCTTAGCCTCAAATAGTCTTCAAACCTCAAAGGACTCTGAGAATGTTATAGGTGAAAGAGGCCTATCTAATTGAATCTTCTGTTTACAGATAGGAAAACTGAGAGAAGAATCTGATCATGCAGAAAGGACACAGCCAGTGAGTGATAAGTCCAGAGCTCAAGCAGCCTTGCCTGGTTTCCACTTTTCCAACACCACACTGCCAAATCTTTTGTGAATCGAAGAAAAATTGATGGATTAAGCCCTTCCTTATTCTTTTTTTTTTTTATTCTAAGAATGTCCATCCTTGACATTCTTAGAATTAGGTGAGTGTTTTTCAGATCCTGGCTACTTGTCTCTCTAGATAAGTCTGGATGGTCTGAGATGGCCTCATTCTAGATGAAGGAAAAGAGAGAGGAGTAGAGTCAGCTTCCCACAGAGAGAGATCCCAGTGGCTCCAAGTAAAAGTGACTTGGAGCAGAGACTTGAAAGGTTTATTCTCCTGCACATACAAAATGGAAGAGCAATGTCACATACCAAGGGGCTCAGAAGGAAAACCTAGAAAGAGAGTATACTAAGACTTTGAACTCACTCGTTTGTTTATTGACTTAACTAATTTTGATGCTATTGTGTATATAGCATTCAATTATGATATGATAATCTTTGTACAAAAACCACCCCAAAAGTTGGTGACTTGAAACAACCACCATTTCATTCGCTTACCAGTCTGTGGGCACACAATTTGGGCTGGGTTCTGCTGAGAGATTCTTCTGCTACTTTTTCCTGAGGACATTAATAAGGTTGGAGTCACCTGGTGGCTCAACTGGGTCTGGATGGTCTGAGATGTCCTCACTCACATGTCTGGTCATTGCTGCTGACTGCACCAGGCCTCTCTCCCCACATGTTCTCTGATCCTCAAGAAGGCTTGCCCAGGCTTCGTCACATGACAGTGACAGAACTCAAGTCTAAGGACAGCCAACACTGGAAGCTGCAAATCCTCTTGAGACTTAGACTAGAAAATCGCACAGTGTCACTCCTGCCACATTCTATTTGTCAAAGTAAGTCACAGGGCTAGCTGAGACTCAAGGATCAGGAAAATAGGCTCTACTTCTTGATGGATAGAGCAAAGTCATGTTGCAAAGGGGTGTGTTTAAAGGAAGGGATGGGGTTGTTTTTATAGCCATCTTCTCTCTACCTCTCTCTTTCTTTTTCTCTCTCTCTGTAGACATGTATGCACACATACACACACTTTCCTGCCCTTTCTGTGGAGCTTATAGTTTAGTCTGTTGCACAGACTCAGCTTGACATTTGAAAAGTGACACTGAAAAGGTAATATACAATTAAGAGGCAAAATGAGTGGAGCCTCCAAGTGCAGAGTTTAGGGAGCAGAGAGATCCCAGTGGGCCCAGGTGAAGGTGAGAAGGAACTGGAGAGACTTGAGAGGTTTATTTTCCTACACATAGAAAATGGAGGGGGCCAGATGTGCCAGGCCTATCCAAATACTGATGAGCAGACTGGTCTACAGGAGGGTTAGGGGTATGTGTATGGAGAAAAATTAATAAGGGTGAGAAGTTAGGTTGGTTTAAGTCAATGAGGAGCATTGAACGCTGGCTGAGGAATTCAGATCTGGATAAGTGGGAGCCATTGAAGGATACTGAGCAGAGGGATGATTTAAAAAATTTTTTTTGAAATTAGCTTTTGGATTATTCTTCCCCTCTTCTCCCTATCCACACCCACCCTCCAGTCAAGCCCCTGCCTCAAGGACTGATTCCTCCCCATTCCTTCTGTAGAGGGTTGACCGGTCATCCTGGTTTAGCTAGTTGAAAATTGCTGCTTACTGGAGCAACCACCAGCTTGGCCCAGAGCTGAGCTCTCTACTGGTCCTGAGATTTGTGAGTCATTCATTCATTCTTTTATTTATGTTTACTGGGTGCCAATTATTGACCAGATACTGTGTTCTACCTATATTTATTATTTGGTTATTTAGGTCTCAAAATCATGGTGACCTTGAACATAAAAAAAAATTAGGGCCTAGAGAGGTTAAAAAACTTAATCAAAGGTCACTAGCAGGATTCTAATTCAAACAAAGTCTGGCAGAACAGAACTTCGGATTCTTGTGGGCTCCAGACTTCCTGGAGCCATGGAGGCTGGATGAACTCCTGAAAGTATTACCCTGAAATAATTTTTAAACCTTAAACCAAAAATACCCCTTAAAGTCTTCTTAAAACCAAGCAGTAGTTTAGCTTAACTAGTAAAAAATGTCTGCCTTGAACATTATGCTCTTTTAAGAACTATCTCTATAGAATCAAATGGACCACAGCAACTCGAAAGATTAGATAAGAGCCTTAGTGGGCAGTGAGTTTATGGTAATGGGGGTGGAACAGTTCAGAAAAGGAGGGTGAGGATGGGTGTACAACTTGAAAAATGTAATCAGTGTCACTGCATTGTACATACAGAAACTGTTGAATCGGTGTAGGTTTTGTGTGTATTCTCAGCAGCAACGACAAAAACAAATAAAATTAAACAAAACAAAAAACAAAGACCTGGCCTTCAACTTTCCACCTCAACTCCAACCCATTGCTGCTTTGCCTGTCTCCCACAGGTAGGAAGTGGATCTGCCAACAGAGGGGCTTTCTAGGATGGCTTCAAGAAAGATCTGTTATTTGAGCAGGTCTTATTCTAGGCATGTTTACAGGACATTGAAGACACCATTGGGTGCATCCTTCTCATCTTCATCCCTGCAGCTGGGACAAGGTCAGTGGCAGCAGCAGCCTCACCCCCTCAGCCTATCTCGAGGCCTATCAGCTGAGGAGGCAGGAGCAGCCTTTCTAGTGCCTGAAGGTAATGGTGAGAGGGCCTGACTGGATGGGTGGTGAGGGAAAGCTGGGTTGGAGGTGCCGGCAGGCAGGGAGGTCCTGTGGACAGGGCAGACTGGTGGGACTGAAGGAAATTTCTCTCACATATTTGTTCCTCAGATGATTTGCTTTAGTTGGCATGTTGTATTCCGAGGGCTTCACGTGTTAACTTCGCTTTTGCATTTTTACCCATCAACTTTACGGCACTTTTATGTCTATACTTTCTTTTGGTCCTCATAATATGCCCAGGAGGAAGCTAGTTTAGGGGCTGTTGCTCCCTTTCAAGTCATGAGGAAACTGGGAAGCAAAGTTAGGGGGGAGGGAAGGAAAGAGATTTATTGAGCACCTATTACATGTCCCCTCTGCCAGGTGTTTTCATGCAATAACTCATTTAATCTTCCCAGTGATACCATTTCAGGGATTAATAAACTGAGGCCTAGAAAAAGAGATAGATCCTCAAAGGACTTCAAGCCTGTTAGTTATACCATTCATCTGTCAGTTTGTTGTGCTGTGGTGGCTTGCATGTTGCTATGATGCTGGAAGCTATGCCACCAGTATTTCAAATACCAGCAGGATACCCATGGTGGGTAGGTTTCAGTGGTGTTTCCAGACTAAGACAGACTAGGAAGGAAGGCCTGATGCTCTACCTCTGAAAAATCAGCTATTGAAAACACAACTCTACTCTGACATACGTGGGGTTGCCATGAGTTGGGGCCGACTTGATGGCAACTTGGAGTTGCAAAACTCACTCAGCACTTAAGACACCAGGGCTGACTCTTGTCTTCCTGCAGGCCCTGTCCTGGTCTACTGTCACAGGAGGGGATCCTCAGGGTGGTCCACTCCCATAGTCCTCTTGGGCTGTGTGGTGGAAGGAGGAGGTGCTGGGAGTTGTCTGGGGTGGAGATACAGTTGCTGCTCCTTTAAGCTCCCACTGATGCTGCTGCCTCAGCTCCCTACTCCTTGGCTGATGGGCTCTTCTATTCATAGTACTTGGGTTCTATTCTTGCCTCCTTTTCCCCTCTGTCTTCCAGAACAGCCAGCCCCACCTCCCACAATCTTCTACTTTGGCAGTGAGGGGACTGCCTGTCCCACTCGTGAATGCCTCTGACTCCCTGGATGCTCAGGCCTGGGGATTTCCTTTAGGTACAACTGGTAGGCTCTTCTCGTCTTTCCTCAGGGCTAGGACTTTCCCGCCCTCTCTTCTAAAGGCTATGAACTTTCTCACTGATTGCCCCAGGAGCTAGGGTCTCCAAGACTCAGAGTTCTAGTTAACTCAGACCCTCAGATACTTCACTTTCTGTGGCTTGGTCTTCCTGTTTGCATAAAAAGCTAAAGAACTCTCTCACCTCCAAACTTGTCAGACATCAGGAGAGAACAGTGAGATTCAGGAATTGATGGAATATCAATTGAGATGTTTCAACAAACAGATGCAGCGCTGGAGGTGCTCACTCATCTATGCCAAGAAATACAGAAGACAGCTTCCTGGCCAACTGACTGGAAGAGATCCGTATTTGTGCCTATTCCCAAGAAATGTGATCCAACCGAATGTGGAAATTATAGAACAATATCATTAATATCCCACACAAGCAAAATTTTGCTGAAGATCATTCAAAAACGGCTGTAGCAGTATGTTGACAGGGAACTGCCAGAAATTCAGGCTGGTTTCAGAAGAGGACGTGGAACCAGGGATATTATTGCTGATGTCAGATGGATCCTGGCTGAAAGCAGAGAATACCAGAAGGATGTTTACCTGTGTTTTATTGACTATGCAAAGGCATTCGACTGTGTGGATCATAACAAATTATGGATAACATTGGGAAGAATGGGAATTTCAGAACACTTAATTGTGCTCATGAGGAACCTTTACATAGATCAAGAGGCAGTTGTTCGGCCAGAACAAGGGGATACTGATTGGTTTAAAGTCAGGAAAGGCGTGGGTCAGGGTTGTATTCTTTCGCCATACCAATTTAATCTGTGTGCTGAACAAATAATACTAGAAGCTGGACTATATGAAGAAGAGTGGGGCATCAGGATTAGAGGAAGACTCATTAACAACCTGTGTTATGCAGACGACACGACCTTGCTTGCTGAAAGTGAAGAGGACTTGAAGCACTTACTAATGAAGATCAAAGACCACAGCCTTCAGCATGGATTGCACCTCAACATAAAACAAAAATCCTCACAACCGGACCAATGAGCAACATCATGATAAATGGAGAAAAGATTGAAGTTGTCAAGGATTTCATTTTACTTGGATCCACAATAAACAGCCATGGAAACAGCAGTCAAGAAATCAAAAGACGCATTGCATTGGGTAAATCTGCTGCAAAGGACCTCTTTAAAGTGTTGAAGAGCAAAGATGTCACCTTGAAGACTAAGGTGTGCCTGACCCAAGCCATGGTATTTTCAATTGCGTTATATGCATGTGAAAACTGGACAATGAATAAGGAAGACCGAAGAAGAATTGACGCCTTTGAATTGTGTTGGCGAAGAATATTGAATATACTGCTGACTGCCAAAAGAACGAACAAATCTGTCTTGGAAGAAGTACAACCAGAATGCTCCTTAGAAGCAAGGATGGGGAGACTGCATCTTACATACTTTGGACATGTTGTCCGGAGGGATCAGTCCCTGGAGAAGGACATCATGCTTGGCAGAGTACAGGGTCAGTGGAAAAGAGGAAGACCCTCAACGAGGTGGATTGACACAGTGGCCGCAACAGTGAGCTCAAGCATAACAACGATTGTAAGGATGGCTCAGGACCGGGCAGTGTTTTGTTCTGTCGTGCATAGGGTCGCTATGAGTCAGAACTGACTCGAGGGCACCTAACAACAACAACAACAGAGGATACCTAAGACTATGCCAGGCTCTGCAGGTGACAGAGAGCATATAGGTAAAGTTCTTTGATTTCAAGGAGATTAGAACAAAATAATGAGATCAGATATCTGTACAGATAATAAGGATATTGCGATGAATAAGGTCTACCATTATCTCACCAAATATTTCTTTACTTCTTTCCCCTTTGACTGTTGGTTGTCCGTCTGTCTGTCCGTCCATCCATCCATCCATGCATCCACAACGGACATTTATGGAGTAGAAGTTACTAGTCTAAAATCTGAAGACACAAAAAGGATATGATGCAGATCCTGCTTCGGAGGTTTTGACAGTGTAGAAGGCAGTAAAATGTAAAATAGAAAGCCTTGGTTTAAAGGAGACCCTGGGACATAATCCTCACTACACTCAATTGTAGTAATCTCCATGTCCATCTGTCCCTCTTGACTGAGGTTTTGTAATCTCAGTACTCTTATTGCTTAGGACAGTGCCTGGCACAAAGTAAGAGCTCAGTAAATGTTGAATGAAAGAATGAATGAAAGAAATATAGTGAAGGACGCTGCCATCCCTTTCTAAGTCTACTCTCTCATCGAAGAAAATGGGTGTTGATGATAGCATCGGAGAGGTTACATAAATACAGGAATATCTCTTGTCTAATAGGACTCAGTGCCTGGACTGATAAATATTTCCTTTTTCCTTCTTTCTTTAAGTTCAGCAGAGCCCTGGCGGCATAGTGGTTAAGACCTTGGCTGCTAACCAAAAAGCTGGCAGTTTGAATCCAGCAGCCACTCCTTGGAAACGCTATGAGGCAGTACTGCTGTGTGCTGTAGGGTCGCTATGAGTCGCAATCAACTTGATTGGCAAGGGGTTTTAACGTGGGCATGTCTCTTCCCCGCTCTTGACCTGTTTTTACAACTGAAAAATGAAGGGGTCAGACTAAGATCCTGACCCAGTTTGATTGCAAATACTAATGCTTGGCATTGTTTCTGATAAAGGTTCTGCTGTGCTTTTCATAGATACTATGCAGTACTTGGTGCATATTAATTATCAATTAAATATGAATCATCTGTGGGATGCTACAGGCTCCTCAGGGATAATACAGTAGTTGCTTAGAAAAATGTAGTAGGGGACATTCCTAACAGTGAACACAGTACCTGCAGCAGGAAAAGAGAAAAATTTTTCCCCTAAATACAGGCCACTATTTTTTATTGATTGTGTGGATTTCGGCATGGTTCTTTAACTATTACTTGTGCTTAGTTTTGGGGTCTCTACTACGGGTTTCAGAAACAAAGGTGCTTCAATAATTCTTTGATATCATTGAGTGTGCTGGGAAAGAGTGCTGTATTTGGTGGTCCAAAATGGCGTATGGGGGCCCCCTGCTGTCTGTCAGTCATCACCAGGAGTTTGGACAGGGAGACCCTTGCATTTGGTCTGCATTGCCCCCTGCTGGACAAATTTGTTAGTTTTTGACAGCCTCAGTGGCCTCTTTCTGGGCCAAGCCCCAAAGCTATCTCACAAATCTGTAAAGAGCAAGAATACATCCAAAACAAAACAAAACAAAACAAAACAAAACAAAACAAAACAAACCCATTGCCGTCGAGTCTATTCCAATTCATAGTGATCCTTTAGGACAGAGTTGAACTACCCCATGGGGTTTCCAAAGAGTGCCTGGTAGATTTGAAATGCTGACCTTTTGGTTAGCAGCTATAGCTCTTAACCACTACGCCACCAGGGTTTCCAAGAATATATCAGTTCAAATGAATTTATCAGGCACTTGTTATGCTGCCTGTGGTACTATGGAGGGCATACAAGAAGTCTAAAGAACCTATCTTGCCCCCAGGACTTTTGTTTTTGTGCCTTTTGACTGTCCTCTAGAGAATATCTCAGTCTTCGGGACTTCTCCATCATTCATTCATTCATTTTTTTTTTTTTCCTCCAACAAACGTGTCTTGAGCACCTTCTATGTTGCAGGCATCATGATGGTGCTAGAATTACAGAAGTAATCAAAACAAACAACAAGCCTTACCTTCATGGATTTTTACACTGAGTCCTGCCTTAATCATTGCCCCTCAAAACACTCATGATTCACATACTCCTGCAAAACTTTGCTTGCACCTGATGGGCAATGAAACCCTAGTTAAGGCATTACATGGTTAGAGCTTATGATGTCTTCTTTCTATGGGGTATTTAGTATTTATTTAAGAGGGGACTGTAAAAGAGAAAAACCCTAACGATAGAAAGGAAAGTATTACTTTTGGTGGAATTTCATCCATTGTGTTCTTTGAGGGTGGAGGATTTGGGGGCGCAATTGAGAAATTCCTCAAAGCATGCCACCCAAGTCACTTCCTACTCTACCTGTGTGTATGACTGGCTTTCTCCTGCCCAGAGTTGGCTGGGGCCACATGGAGGGCAGTGGGAGCTATGAACCTAACCCTGGAGTTCCAGAGAAAGCGGTAAGTTTCTCCTCCATATACATTTTTTAAAAATCCCAATTTTAATTGCTTGTAGTTTTCACCAGCAGGATTTAAGTATTGTACTAGGGACTGAAAAAAAAAAAAAATCCCCAAACCTGTTGCCATCAAGTTGACTCTGACTCATAGCGACACTATAGAACATAGTACAACTGCCCCATAGGGTTTAAAAAATATAGAGTTTACAAGGCTGTAAATCTTTATGAAGGAGACTTCCTCAACTTTCTCCTGTGGTGGGTTCCAGCGCTGATCCTGGTGGTGCAGTGGCTAAGAGCTCGGCTGCTGACCAAAAGTTCAGCAGTTGGAATCCTCCAGCACTCCTTGGAGACCCTATGGGGCAGCTTTGCTCTGTCCTGTAGGTTGCTACGAGTCAGAGTCGACTCGATGGCGATGGGTTTGGTTTGGTTTATGTATATGTATCTATAGATACAAACATCTGTGCATGTGTGTTACGTATATATGAACGTGCCTTGTAATTACATATGCGTATACCTTTTCTCTCAGAGTTTTAGATTATAAACTCTCTGAGATTATTTGATTATAAACTCTTTGAGATTATTAGATTACAAACTCCTAGAGGGCAGAAGCCATTTTAATGGCCTTCTGCTTCAGACTCAAGCGAAACTATTAATCCCTTGACTTTCTATAAACTTAGCATGTGGCGGCACAAGTCACTTCAATAGCAAGATTCTCCCAGTTAAGTTCAGGTTTCCTTTTTCTCTCCTTCCCTAGATGTTTACCACTTTGCTGCATTTCATGAGCGGCAGCACAGTGGGAAGTGGCTTTTGTTTGGGAAGCGTTAATGCTTTGGCTCTGACTTCTAGATTTGAAGTTGTGTTGGGTGGGGAGGGGATACTGTGATATTGTTGTACGTCTTAATCACCCTTTGGAAATTGGGACAAGTGGGGCAGCTGAGACTTGTCATTGGATTCGTTCAAGTTAGGGTTTGTGCAAGGAAGTGAGCTTAACCCAGTGAAAGGAAGCCAGGGCTCCCATGCTGAAGAGTGAGTCCTGTTGACATCTAGGATTCTCTCAGAGACCCCACTGGCTCAGAGAGCACAGGGAGAAAGTGGAAGGCAGAATGTTAGCCTTTATTTGGGACTGTGGAATAATGTTTAATTTCTTTGGTAACTATGGTAACAGGCCCTCAGAACCCAAGGGCACTGCTTTTCTGCTTCCTGCCTCCAAAGGGCAGCCTGGCCACTGCCGTTTTGGCTCAAGCAGCAGTATTAAGCCAGCGCCTGGTCACATGCTACCCTTCTTTTGCTTGCACTCTCTCGCCATGGACATGTTTAGGTTTGGGGACAGCTAGAACAGAGGGTCCTACATAGTTCTTTGAGCTTAAGCCACATATTTCAATCTAGCTTCGACTGGCAAGTTCTGAATTGGGGTATACAGGGCTTGCACAACCAGTAATGTCCCCTGTATGTGGAAGCTCCCTTGAAAACCTCATGGGGAAGATGAGTGATTTTCTGGGCACAACTAGGCATTTCTCGGTTCTTGGCCATGACAATACCGTCACTATCTGTTATTTCTAATGCACTGTTAGTTGTACCTCATTCTTGCTCAGGGACCAGCTAGACCCCTTAGCAAAGGGCTTCATAATCTGTCCCCAGTTGACCAGACCACTTGCATCTTCTCTGCCATAGCTACTAGATGTAAGGAACCCCTTAGCACCCCTGGACCTAACCCAACCCAGTGACCTACTAGGCTCTTTAAAGATGTCGTACCTTTCTATCTGTGGTTCCTTCTTCCTGGAATTTCCTTGTCACTGTTTTTGGATTAACGAAAGCTTTCTTTTGTTCCCTTCAAGGTATAGTTCAGGTAGATTGTCTTGGATAAAGCTCTTCTAACTGCCCCAACCAGAGTTGGGCTTCTCCCTGTAAAAACCAGTTACCATCAAGTCAGTTCCAACCCATGGCCACCCATGTGTGCAGACTAGAACTGCCGCATAAGGTTTTCAGTGGCTGTACCTTTCAGAAGCAGATCACCAGGTTTTTCTTCCAAGGTATTTCTGGGTGGATTTGAATCACTAATCTCTTGGTTAGGAGTTGAGTGCTTAACTGCTTGCGTGGCCCAGGGAACCCTTCTTTGTAATAATGACTACTATATTGTACAGAATTTGGTCTGTGTATGTGGCTGTCATCCCTTCAAGGTCAGGGACCCTGTCAGACTCATCTCTGTATCCTTAGGACTCTCCAAGTGCTTAACACGTACTAGACATACTGGCTGTCTGGTAAGCATCTGTTGAATGATGGAAGGGTGTATCTGTGTGTACATGCAACATTCTTGGGGTAAAGAACAGGACAGGCAAGGAGCCTGGGGTGAGAAGGAGCCTGCTGGGCCTCTGGCTCTTCATCCACAGACTGCATCCTTGAACCTAGTTGCTGAGCTTCAAAAAGTAGGGGCGTGGAAGCTGCCATTTGTGCGTGAATCACAGGGAGACTGCCTGTTCACTGACCAAGCAATCAGGCTTGGTGCCGCCTGCCTGTGAATCTTTTCCCATCAACCAGGCTCCACCGGGCTCCGGAGCAGATGGTGACCGTTTAGATCCATTCCATTCTCTTTAGCGCGATCTGCTATTGCTGCGTACTGGCTGTCTGGTCAGCTTCCGCTCCATTCCCCAGGTTGGAGGAGCCAGGGAAATTCCAAGCTGTAAGACACCGTGTTTCCACCAGAGGGTGCTGCTGCCATTCCGTCTCTAATATTATTCCCTTTTCATTGGTGAGACCTGACTCCACAGTGCTCTGCTTTTCTGTCGCCTCAGCTTCCAAGTGACAAGGTAGTAATTTACTGACCTGCTGGGGCTGGGTGGGCCTCAAACTTGTGGATTTGTTATCATTTATTTTGGTGGGGAAGGGCCGTGATCCAGCTGCATTTTGAATATCAAAGGAGAAAGGACTCTGTTCTCCCCCTCCACACTCCACTAAGCGCCTCTCCTTGACTCCCTGTAAGGACTGTGGGGCTGGAGTCGGGTCTTGGCTGGCGTTTGAGTCCCTGATCACCAAGGAGAATGTACTCCATAGATACCGCCCGCTCATGCAGCTGCTCATACCCTGGGAAGGACCAAGGATTCTCCTTACGTTTGGATTCAGTCATAGGAAGTCAGAAAATACACAATTTGGCCCAGGATCACCCAGCCACCTGCAACTAAAAATTCCTGCTTCGTCTTCAAGCTGCACAGGAGGGAGTGGCTTCATTGACTGGGGCTGAGTCTCTTTCCCCACTGACCGCCTACCCACGCCTTCTCCTGCCTGTCCCCCGGCCAGCTCCGGGAGCCTCGGGCATGGCTGTATTTTTCCTAGTTGGAGACCAGGCTTGTGGTATTATTATTTTTTTCAGAGAGGGTAGCTTGGCACACCCAGCGCTACGATTACTGTAATTCAATCCCATCTGCTGTCTCACCGTGTTGTGTCATCCACCTCCAGCCCCAGACCATCCAAATTCAAGTCATAAATCACCCACTGCCAGCCTGCTGCATCCTTAGACAAGAGCCCGTGATGGATCTCTATTGCTCTCTGAATCCAAACGACTGCCTGGCTTTCCAGATGCTTCAGATTCTTCCCCTGTTTTCATATTCAGCCAACTGTATCTCTGTCCTCTGCTTCACCAACACAGTTGTCTCTACACTTCCCCTGAACCTCCCTTATCAAAGCCTAGCCAAACCAAAACACACACACCCCAGGCTCACTGTTCTGTCTGCAATAGATGCATGCTCTTCTTTTCTAGAATCTTCCCTCCTGTTCATTTCTCTATCCCAATTTGACTCATCTTTTGAGTCAAAATTCAAATGCCACTTCCCAATTTGAATCCACCCTGACATCTTTCTTGATGGCCCAGAGCACTTTTGTCTGCACCAGACTTGTTGGCATGTAATTATGTTCGAGATGTTGATGTTGAATTGTTTTAAACTCATTTGTGTCCAGTTGTTCAGTAATCATTCATCGAGTGCTTGTTATTATGTTGCAGGCATTGGGCTTATTCATTAATCTGGGAGTCATCCCTGATTTCTTTCTCTCACCCCCATGACTAATCCATCAATTAGGCTGAGAGATGTTTCCAAAATAGCTACTATACTTGGCCACTCCTCGGCCTCCCAGTTCTTCAACCCTTGCCACCATCTCTTTTCTGGACCTCTGAGGTAGCCTCCTAACTAGTCTGTCTGCTTCCTCTCTTGCCCCAATAACATTTACTCTCCATACAACAACTTTTTATTGTTGTTAAAATATAGATAACACAGCATTTGCCAGTTCAGCATCGTGATGTGTATAATTGAGACCAATGACATCAGTCATACTGTGGAACCATCACCAATATCATTGCCAAATTTTTCATCACCATAAACAGGAACTCAGTGCTTTCTAGACCATGATCCTTCCTCTCCCCACCCCTCCCACTCCGGCAACCTCTGTTGAAGTGACCTTAATTATATTTGCCTATTCTAGGTATTTCATATTGGTGAGATTATACAATATTTGATCTTTTGTTGCTGACTTATTTCACTCAGCATAATGTTTTCAAGGTTCATCCATGTTGGAGTATGTATCAGGACTTCCTTTCTCTTTATGGCATAGTAATACTCCATTGTATGTATATACCACATTTTGTTTATCCATTCATCTGTTGATGAACGCTTGGGTTGTTTCCACTTTGGCTATTTTGAGCAGTGCTGCAGTGAAGATTGGTGTCCGTGTCACAGCTTTCAAGTCCAGCAGAGTGATTTTTTAAAGGAGGAAATCAGGTCTTGGTGGGGCCGTATTGTACTGCGAATAAAATAGAGGTAGAATTCGAAAATACGATAGAAATGCCCCACTATGGCTCATAAGATGGTGTGTCACTTGGCCCCTACCCATGCCTCTGGCCTCCTCCCCTGTTCCTCTCCCCCTCTTTCATTAGGCTCAGCCTCTCTGGCCTCCTCTCCATTCCTGGAGCAGGCCAATTCCTTCCAGCCCCTGGGCCTTTGCACTTGCTGAAGTTTCTGCCTGAGATGCTCTTTCCAGTGACTCTGTCTCATCATTTGCTGACATAGAAAAGCCTCTCATGAAAATATTATCAGATGGTGCCTTCTAGCTTCTGATCAGTCTCTTTCCCATGACTTTGCTTTATTTTCTTGATAGCAATCATCTGATTAATTTTTTTTTTTTTGCCTCATTCTCACTCTGCATTAGAATTTAAGTTCCAAGAGAGTAGGGGACTTGTCAGGCGTGAATTTTGCTGCACTGCCAGCCCCTAGGACAGTGTTTGGCACCTGGAAGACTCAGTATTTGTTTAAATAAAAGAGTGAGTGAATGGGTAAATGATTGCTTGAATAAATGCATCCAAGATGAATAAACCCGGTCCCTGCCTTCAAATAGTTCACTGAATACTTCTAAAGGGGAGAGACGAATAGGCATCTCCAACCCAAGGAAGCAAAGCTATAATCGAGATATGTATAAAAACACTGTTAGAACACAGATGAGGAAATAATTAAATCTGCTTCATACGAATGAGTCTTATCTCTCTGCTTATGTGGTAAGCTCCTTAAAGACAAACTGTATCTTAGGCTTCTATTATATTCTCTACTGCAGTGCTTTCTAAATGCCTATCCCTGGAAAGCAGCAACAGAATGATGTGGAAGCTTAAAAACACCCACAGATTTCTAGTTCTGATTCTGCAGGCCTGCACTGGATCCCTAGATGTGGCCTTTGTATAAACGTCCCCTGGGTAGTTCTGCAGCACAACTTGCTTGGGGACCGTGGTCCCACACTGCCCAACACAGGACTGAGCATGCTGGAAGGGTCCCGTGTGCCTGCCTGAGCTGCAGTCACCCCTCTCTGTCCTGCTCCAGGTTCTACTAACGGGCTCTAGCTGAGCCCAGAGTAAATTACCATGTTGTGTGTGAGGTTCCTGTGACCAGTGGGGAGAATGCAGGAAGATAGGGGCAATCATTCCTTTTTTCCTGGCATGACGGCTTTAGTGCCGCTCATATCTCTTCACAGGGATGGTTATTACCAGCCTTATGGGTCGTTTTATTTTTTTAACTGAGCAGCACATAGGCATTCTCCCATTAGTTCCACCCCTTGTGAGTAGTCTAACAGCATGGAGAGCAGCAGCCTGGAGAAATCAACCTCCAGGGCTGAACAGTCCCTATGTCTTTTATAGGCCATGGGGGCAAGGCAGGAAGTCACTTCCCTCCAGTATTGGGAAGCCTTTGGGGATCTTTTACCTGGCATCATTTCTTTTTCTTTTTCCTTTTTTATTGTGTTTTAGGTGGAAGTTTACAACTCAAGTTAGTTTCTCGTACAAAAATTTATACATACATTGTTACGTGACTCTAGTTGCTATCCCTATAATGTGACAGCACACTCCTCCTTTCCACCCTGGATTTCTTGTGTCCATTCAACCAACTCCTATCCCTTTCTGCCTTCTCATTTTGCCTCTGGATGGGAGCTGCACATTAAGTCTCGTGTATCTACTTGAACTAAGAAGCACACTCTTCACAAGCATTGTTTTATGTTTTATAGTCCAGTCTAATCTTTGTCTGAAGAGTTGGCTTTGGGAATGTTTTAGTTCTGGGTTAACAGAGAGTCCAGGGGCCATGTCTTCTGGGGTTTGTCTAGTCTCAGTCAGATTATTAAGTCTGGTCTTTTTATGTGAATTTGAATTCTGCACCCCACTTTTTTCTTACTCTGCCAGGGACTCTCTGTTGTGTTTCCTGTCAGGGCGGTCACTGGTGGTAGCTGGGCACCATCTAGTTCTTCTGGTGTCAGGCTGATGGAGTCTCTGGTTATGTGGCCCTTTCTGTCTCTTGGGGTGATATTTTCCTTGTGGCATCATTTTTTGACTTGTTGTTGGGGAGAACCTTACCCAAGAATGGCTGCAAAGCCAGAGCCTCTCCGCCAGATCTCCTGGTCATTGGTGGTTCTAGAATGTTTATGTAGGAGGGGCTTAAACCAGTCAATTAGTTGCTATCAACATGATAGCCTCATGTGTGTCAGAGTAGAACTGTGCTCTGTAGTGTTTTCAATGGCTGACTTTTTAGAAGTAGATTGCCAAGCCTTTCTTGCAAGAAGTCTCTGGGTGAATTCAAACCACCAAGTTTTTGAAGCATATTAACCATTCGCACCACATAGGGAGTCCCAGAAGGGGTTTAAACCAAAACTAAAAAACCAAACCTGTTGCCAGCGAATCAATTCCGGCTCATAGTGACACTATAGGACACAGTAGAATTGCCCCATAGGATTTCTAAGGAGTGGCTGGTGGATTTGAACTGCTGACCTTTCGGTTAGCAGCCGGGCTCTCAACCACTGCATCACCAGTGCTCAGGGGAGGCAATATTTTGAAGGAGGGAACTAGAAGTTTTGTCTAGAAACTATGTTTTACAGCAAGCATATTGTTTTCATTTGGATCATATGTTGATTTGTGGGAGCGTAGAGGTCTGATGGAGATTATAGGGAAGGAACACACAGAGCTCCCCCCGATACCAGCTGCCCATGCCACTCATTAATGCCACCCATGCTCTTGAAGCTTAATCTTGGAAATTTAGCCTCACCAAATCTCTTCTCCTGCAGATGCTCTTTCATTCTCTTTTCTTCTTCCCTCCACCCTTTTTTCACTCTCTCTTCCACTGGCCAAGATCATCACAAAAGTAATATACCTTCAGCTGTATTGAGCACTCTGGCTATAGATGTAGTTCCTCAGTGTACATCAGCTGTTTGAAGCACAGTTAGGAAGGAGAAAGAGAGAGGAAGGCCCTCTGAGCAGGCAGTATGACCCCAGTGTCCATGGACTAAGGCTCGTGTGCTTCATCAGAGGACATGCCTCCATCCTGCACACAGAGGGACACCGTTTCCTCTGCGTGTATAGCATGCTGCGTAAAGAGTTGCTGCTTCCCAACCCATGATACAGTAGAAACAGCAAATTGGAAGGGAGCAGATGTTGCTAGAAGCAGGTATAATGACAGTGGGAGAGAGAGAGATAGAGCAGGAGAGAGAGGAGAGAGAGGTGGCTTCTCAGTGCAGAACAACCAAGCTCAGCACTCAGGGTAGGCAGGATTGTACCATGAGCCCATGTTGCAGAGTGGAGGGTGTGGGGAATTATAGAACATCCAGATTCCCATTCTTATTCTACCACTAACTCCCTGCATTGGTTTTGAATAAGTCTGTAAAACCTCTCTGGGACTCACTTTTCTTACCTGTAAAATGGAAATAAAAATAACAACCTAAATATTCCCGAGCTCCTATCAAATTAGGGAACAATTGCCGGGTGCTATTTTCTCATTTTTACTTACTCATTCTTTTGTTAGGAAAATCAACAAATCTGTTTGTTGTAAGAACAACCTGCTTGTTGTAAAAAAAAAAAAAAAAAGGAGGGGGGAGTGGAAGAGGGAGTAATTCAGAAATACACAGTATTGAAAGAGAAAACATTCTTTACTTCTTATGCCTCCCGCTCCAACCAATCAGTCCAAATCTTACTCCTCTCTCCAGAAGTGACCACTTTTACTAGAATGGGGTACAGCATACTCTTTGAGACCTAAATAGTGCTGTATGAAACCTGTAAAGAGTATAGGAAAACAATGGAAGACAGGGGAGAAAGAGCCTGTTACACCTCAGTAGTTCCAAGGGCCTCTCTGTACTAAACACTCAGAACAATAACTTGTTTTTTTTCTTTTTTCAAAATTATATTGTAGCAAACAGAGGTGGATTACCCAATCAGCAAGGTAAGCATGGTGCTTTCCTTGCTTACCAGATCACCTGTAGTGAACAATTTCATATTTTTTCACCGCATCAAAGACCCTGCTTCTAGGTATGGCTGGCATCTGTCTCTCTCCGGACCCCACAGCACCTTTCTGCAGAATCAAAGCCTGTTTTCAAATTTACAGTCCCTGACAGGGGCAGATTACCTAGTAAGCAAGGCAAGCACAGGCTTACTTACTAATCTGAAGTGAACAATTTCGTGTGGGTTTTACCACATCTTCTGTAGTGAACAATTTCATGTGTTTCTCACATCTTTGGAGCCCTGGTGGTGCGTTGGTTAAGAGCTTGCCTGCTAATCAAAAGGTCGGCAGTTCCAATCCACCAGGCGCTCCTTGGAAACCCTATGGGGCAGTTCTACTGTGTCCTGCCCGATTGCTGGGAGTCGGAATCGACTTGACAGCAACGGGTTTGTTTTAGTTTCGATGTTACATGTGAAAGTGTTCACTACAGATTAGTAAGTAAGCACAAGTAAGCCCATGCTTACCCTGCTTACTTGGTAATCCACCCCGGTGGCAAAATATATATGACAAAAGTTTGCCACTTTAGCCATTTTTAGGTGTACAATTCAGTGACATTAATTACATTCAGCATGCTGTACAACTATCACCACTGTCTGTTTCCAAAAGTTTTTCATCATCACTCCAAACAGAAACTCAGTGTCCCTTAAGCAATAACTCAGTATCCCTCAGGTAATAACTCCCAGCTCTGGTCACCAATAATAAACTTTTGTCTCTGTGCATTTGTCTGTTCTAGATATTTTGTAAAAGTGCAGTCATGCGATATTTGTGCTTTTGTGTCTGACTTATTTCACTTAGCGTAATGTCTTCAAGGTTCTTTCACGCTGTAGCATGTATCAGAACTTTATTTCTCTTAATGGGTGAATAATATTCCATTGTATGTATATACCACATTTTGTTTATCCGTCTATTTGTTGATGGACACTTGGGTTGTTTCCACCTTTTGGCTGTTGTGAATAATGCTGCAGTGAGTATTGGTGTACAAATACCTGTTTGAGTCTCTGCTTTCAAATCTTTTGGGTGTATACCCAGGAGCGGAATTGTTGGGTCATATGGTAATTCTGTGTTTACCTTTCTGAGGAACTGCCACATTGTTTTCTACGGTGGCTGCACCATCTTACATCCTCACCAGTAATGGACAAGGATTCTAATTTCTTCACATCCTTGCCATCGCTTGCCATTTTCCAGTTTTTCCAATAATCGCCATCCTAGTGGGGGTGAAGCGATGTCTCGTTGTGCTTCTGATTTGCATTCCTCTGATGACTGGTGATGTTGCTTATTGGCCATTTGTATACTTTCTCTGGTGAAATGCCTGTCCAAGTCTCTTGTCTTATTTTTTAATTGGTTTGTCTTTTTGTTCTTGAGTAGTACGAATCATGACTTGTTTTACTTAAATGTAAAAACAAATAAAAAACCTGAGAAAAAAAGAAGATTAAATTGTATGCCGCAACTTTGCTTAGTGAGGCAGGGACTTCTGTAGTACTTTTTAAAAAGATTTCCATAAAAATTATAAAAATAAATATAAGTTCTAGCATTGAGAGAAGAGCTTCCATTCTTTGGACAATTCACTTAGGTGGAAAAGCTCACTCTCCACCTACACTTTGTGTAAATTGCTTTGCAATTACTGTTAAGTTTACAACAGGTATAACTAGTTGAGAAGTTAATCCCTCACAGGTGTGCAGAGTGGATACCAAAGGCAACTAGAAATTGTTCTTACCAGTTTCCTTTATCCGTTCATACAAATTTGTCTTGCTCTTTGATTTGTATCAGTTTCTGTTTCTTTACTCTAGCTTGATGGCTTTCGCCCCAAGATTTTCAACAATTTGAGCTTAAATTAACTAAGTAGATTCTCCTTCTCATCTTTGGCTTTCTCTTTTCCTAGTTAGACTTTGTGTCTAGCTTCACTAATCCCTTAAGCCAGGAAAGCCACCGTGTCTTCAAGTGGGCAGCTAAGGGGGAACTCTATCCCTTTTGGAAAGACAAAGTCATAGGGTGGAAATTCTCCTAGATCATGCATCAGGAGTCCCAGATGAAATCAGTTATATATGGTCTTCCATTTCACTCCTTTGGGTCTCAGATTTCTCCTTTGTAGAATAACGCAGTTGGATTAGCTAAGCCTACAGGTTTCTTTTCCAGCTCAGGTGTTTTCTGATTCTGGGATTCTGTGCTTAGTCATGGTTTGCCTGTTAATGTTTGTCTATAGTGGGACTCAAAGGCCCATTCCTGTTCCTGTAGCTGGGTTCTTTGGCCACTTTATAGGTGTGGGCCCCTAGGGAGAGGGCCTGTTATTTTTTCAGGGTGCTCATTCAGGGTGCTTCAGGCTGGAAAGATAAAGGAGTCAGTATTCCTAAACATCTATGGACCCAAGGGTGTGAAACTCTGACCATTTCTCGTCAAGAGTATAGGCTTCAGTTAGCTAAATTTGGGGTTAAGAAATGACAAAATTATAGACCTTGAACTAAAAGGGGTTCTACCTGTACCTGTTGCCATCGAGTTGATTCCCACTCATAGTGACCCTATAGGACAGAGTAGAACTGCCCCATAGGCTTTCCAAGGAGTGACTGGTGGATTTGAACTGCTTACCTTTTGGTTAGCAGCCGAGCTCTTAACCGCTGCACCACCAGGGCTCCAAAAGCGTTTCTAGAGAGCTTAAAAAAATCTAGTTTATTTCTTAGCTTTTATTTATTTATTTTTAAATTTTATTTTGCTTTAGGTGAAAGTTATAGTGCAGATTAGTTTTTCATTCAAAAATTTACACGCAATTTGTTTTGTGACATTGGTTGCTGTGTTTCTTAACTTTTAAAAGCAATACATGACCTGATAAAAACAAATTCCAACAGTACTTAATGGTATAAAATGAAAAGTAAAAATGTCCTAAACCCCACCCTCAGTGCCACTCCACAGAGGGACCCTCTGTAAAGAATTTTTGCTTAGAAATTACATATCTGCTTATAAATTTTCTATGCATAATCAAACATTCATATATATCCTTACATCAGCTCACTTCCACCTACATTTAAACATACCTACGCAAATGGGGTCCTTTATAAAATGTGCATCTTGCCTCTTTTGTTTAGGAGCCCTGGTGGTGCTGTGGTTAAGAGCTCAGGCTGACTGGCAGTTCGAATTTACTAACTGCTCCTTGGAGACCCTATGGGGGCAGTTCTACTCTGTCCTGTAGGATCACAATGAGTCAGAATTGACTCGAGGGCAACAGGGGTTTTTTTTGGTTGTTTGTTTAATGATACATGTTGGAGATGGTCTACGTCAGCACACGTGGTTCTACCCAGTTCTTTTTAAAGGCTGCCTTGTGTTCCTGAGAAGTCCTTCGGTGGTGCAAACAGTTAACATGCCCAGCTGCTACCAAAAGGTTGATGGTTTGAGTCCATCCAAAGGAGTCAGGAAGAAAGACCTGGCAACCCACTTCTGAAAAATCAGCTGTTGAAAACCCTATGGAGCATAGTTCTACTCTGACACACATGGGGTCACCATGAACTGGGGTCGATTCAATGGCAACTGGTTTAATATTCCAGGAGGGGAGAGGAGGTGAGCCCCAATGAGCAGTAGGTATCCAGGTTACTTCCTGCGTATTGCTGCTACAAGCAATGCTTCTTCAGAGAGCTTTTAAGTCAATGTTCCATAAAGTTTGATTCTTGGAACACAGGCCTTAAGAGATGTTCAGTGACAAAAAAACTCAGGTTCAGAGTCAAACAAGTGTGGAAACCATAGCATTTTAGATCTTCCTTTTCAATAGCCTATTAAAGGCTCCAGGAAGTCTCTTAGTAAGGAAACCTAAAAAGCATTGCGTAACCCAGTGTTTCCCAGCTTGGTTTGACCATTTCACTACTGAACACTTTCTTCCTCACATCACCTGTTTATATCCTGAAGAACAAACGTTCTGAGGAACGTGCTTTGGAAATGGCTGCAGTAGTCCAACTCTTCCACTCTACTGACGAGAATCAGGAGACTGAGAGAGGAGCGGTGACTTGTACAGGGGTATAGAGCTAATAATTCATGGCAGAAACAGGAAGAGAACCCAAGGCTCTTAGCTTCCAGGTCTGTACTTTTTCCACTGCAAAAAGAACTCCCTCCTGCTTGCGGAAGTACCTTTACGGGCCATGAAACTCCTGCACCAGACTTTAGAGAGTTTGACAAGAATGCCCTGCATCATCAAACAAGCCTGGATGTCATATGGATTAAAAACCTGAGTTTGAAGTATGCAAGTGCTTTAATAAGAATGGTTTGGTAAATTAATTGGTTTGTAACTAGGTTCACATTCACTGCTCTTCAAATGTCATTTTGTAATGCTGCAGTGTCTTGGCGGTAATTGCCTGGTAAGCTGCAAACTGATCACAACGCTATTGCACTGACGGAGAGGAGGTGGCCACATGGCTGGGGGCTGGGGAAGAATGATCTGATTTTCGCAGGATTATTTACTGTCTTTCAAAGTCTCCCAGAAAGTTAAAGTGAGGGAGGTATATGGGAACTAACATGAAGGGTATGGAATTGCTCATTCTGGTGAGCAATTTGGAAAGCTTTGGAAGCTTCTTAGAACAAACTCTTTAACTCCAAACAGACTAGCTCTATTGCACCGTTGGTAAAATTGAGGACGGAAAGAATGGAGTAAGTAAGAAGCTACTGCTCTGGGCCAGGAACTGTCTTAAGATCATTCAGGAATACTGTCTCGTTTAAGCATCACCTTACTCTTCAGAGAAGCTCTTATCCCCATTTTAAAGAAAAAGAAATTAAGGACATGAGAGGTAAAAATGACTTCCCAAATGTCACATTGACCAGAACTGATAACTCTGGGGGATGTTTCTGAATTACTGTTAATTGCTGTCAAGTTGACTCCAACTCATGGGGACCCCAGGTACAGCAGAACAAAACGTTGCCTGGTCCTGCAACATGTTCACAATCATAGGTATGCTTGAGTCCATTATTGCAGCCACTGTGTATTTTGAGTGCCTTCCAACCTAGGGGGCTTACCTTCCAGCACTATATTGGACTGTGTTCTGTTGTGATCCATAGGGTTTTCATTGGCTAATTTTTGGCAATAGATCACCAGGTCTTTCTTCCTAGTCCGTCTTAGCCTGGAAGCTCTGTTGAAACCTGTCCATTACGGGCAACCCTGCTGATACTCGAAATACCAGTGGTGTCGCTTCCAGCATCGTAGCAACGTGCAAGTCGCCAACACAGTATGACAGACAGACAGACAGGTGATGATTCTGGATTACCAGCAAAGTCAAATAGAAATCTATTTTGTACTAAATCTCACCTCTGGACCTGCCTGCCTGTTCTTCAGGGTTCCTGAGAGTGTGTGAAGCCCCCTTCCTACCCTCCCTACTGCAGTGCAGTGCCGTCAACACGGTGCAGGGTAAAGATTGGGTCTGGGCTTTGGTCCAGTTGTGCTCCCCAGCCCTTCCTAGCTGCGTGACATTGGACAGTTTACTCAACCACCCTATGCCCAAGTTTCCTCAGTTAGAAAATAGAAATAATAAAATCTACCTCCCGGTTGTTGTTGTGTGCCTTCAAATTCACTTAGATTGATAGCAACTCTACAAGACAAAGTAGAACTGCCCCATTGGGGCTCCTAGGATGTAGTCTTTAACAGGAGCAGATTGCTAGGTCTCTTCTCCCATGGAGCCGTTGGGTGGATTTGAATTGCTGATCTTTTGGTTAGCAGCTGAGTGCTTAGCCATTGCATCACCAGGGCGCCTTTCTACCTCCCTAGGTTGGTTGAATTTAATACGACAATGGATGTGAGCATGGCTAGCCCAGTCCTGACTTATGGCTGAGTGATGGTTAAGATTGTGTGTCAGCTTGGCTCGGCCATGATTCTCAGTGTTTTGGTAGTTGTGTAATGTTGTGATCACTTCCCTGTTGAAATTTGAAATGCAATCACCCCATGATGGAATCTGCTGAGTGGTACCGGCAGGGGTAGGGCCTCTGGCAGCTCACCGTCCCCTCAGCCTTCATCTTTTTGCCTTCCTTCCACCTACTTCCTTCCTGCTCACCTTGCAAAGGTTGTTGGCTTGTTCTGGATCCAGCAGCTGTCTCTTGTCTGACCTCTGGTTCTTGGGACTTGAGCTAGCAGCTTACCTGTCCATCTTGGGGTTCGCCGATCTTCATGGCCTGAGAGCAAGAGTCCTGCTTCCCAGCCTGCCTATTTTGGGTTCGCCAGCCCCTGCAGCTAAGTGACTCAGGAGAAACCTTGCAGTCTTGCCTGCCAACCTTGGGGATTCCTCGGCCGTCAGAACCTGTGAGCAGGATCCTTGCTCTCCAACCTGCTCATCGTGGAGTCACCAGCTTCTGCGGCTCCGTGAATTGGGAAAGGCCTCTCCTGATCCAAGGACTTGGGATGTTCCAACCCCTACAACTGGATGAGCTATTTCTCTAATATAAATCTCTCTCTGTGTATTTATATACATTACTGGTTTTGCTTCTCTAGAGAACCCAGCCTCAGACAGGCCGTTGATCTGTTACCTTCATGCCGGGGTGCACTGATGTCCCCATTTCCGATCTCCTCTACAGTATCAGTGATGGTACCATTCGTCTGGCACATCAAACACTGTTGTGGGTCCTGCTGGGCTTTTGCTGTGTGTGTGTTGGGTGGCCCAGATCAGACAGTAAGCATTTGTTGCACGAAGGGCCTCATGTGTGGTGGGTGCCCCATAAACATTTGCTGGCTGATTAGATAATTGATTCCCCTTTCTCTTCTATTACTTGTGTTTGCCTTTTTTTCCCCCTCAAACTGCCTGTCTGTCTCCTGACCCTGGGAGCTTAGCTGGTATCCAAGGACAGTGAGGTGATCCAGAAATCATCCACCTGCTTTTACCCATGTGGCTAAGACAGTCGTTCTTCCCTAGACCAGCTCTGGTGTTTCACCCTTGTGGTCTTTGACTCTTGCTTGGTACTGCTTTTCGTGGGTTGGCAGCTAGTGAAGTCACCTGGCACCCCCTTCCAGGGCTTGTGGCACTTACTGCCCTCATAATTTCTCCCATCTTTTTCCTGTATTGATAGCTGTGTGATGCGGGGTTACCATGGCAACTGATTGATTAGCATCCAATTCCCAGACCGGGAGACATGCAGCCATAAAGAATTACAAATGATGCCTGATTGTCTGCTGCCAATAGCCTGATTGCTGCCATTTTCTGGCAGGTAGCTCAGCCCTAACAGGAAAGCCTGTGCTGTGCAATTATTGCGACGTGATTGATGCATCACTATAGTTACAATCGGCAGTGTTGCCAATTCAGATTTTTTTTTAAGTAAAAAAAAAAACCCTCCATCTTTCAGATGGAAATGCTTATAAATGCAGAAGGATGAAGCATGGAGTGGGGGAGGTAGGTGGGCTGGTAAGGGAGGTGATTGCGAACTAAGCTAGAGCCCAGTTGGAGCTTCAGAGATAATGGTGGGAGAGGGGACCCGAGTGGTGACATAGGGTTAGGGGCGGGGAAAAGGAGTGACCACCACCTGTGCTACCCTTGGTCCCCCCAACTCCCAGGCCTCGCAGTGCTCTAGGGGGTGGTTCAGAAATCACTTCCAAGTGCGAGGCCTCGAAAAGTGGGGGGAAGCAGGATGGAGAAAAAAAATACACACGCCACAGGTAGTGTGCTGCTCAGGTCAATCACCGAAGCTGCTCTCTTGGACTTACATCATTTGTGATGGCCAAGGAGCAAGCATCTGAGCCTGCAAGTAGCGTCAGGGAAAGAGGCCGTGGTGCCAGGTGGGAAGCAGATATGAGAGTGGGCCATGCAGGGGAGTCGAGCCAGTGACAAGGCTGGTGTGCGGAGGCTTTGGGGGCGAAAGAGACCTTTTCATTTGAGCCAGGGACAAGGTGCCTCTCTTTTTTCACTATTGGATGTTGAATACTGGTCAGGGTGGGAGAGAGGGAGGAGGAGAATGAAAATATTTTGAGTGTATGTGTGAGAGAGAGTGCATCAGGGCTGGACTTAGGGCTAAAAAAGGCAGTCTCTTGCCTTGTCAAATTTGGCTGTTACTGGAAAGGTCGCCATTCCCAAATATCTTCCAAATAATGTCCACAGTTCAGTGATACCTCGGTCATTGTGCTACTGATCATTCGTCCCCTTGGGTTAAGGATGGCTTCCTTTCTGCAGTCTTCTTTTAAAAAAAACAAATGCCCCTAGAAGTAGTAATACTTAGCCACTCAGGCCTAAATGTGAATCTGTTTTTGAAATCGCCCTACTGTTCCGTGAATCATTTCTATTGTAGGTTTTAAATATTTGTGTTTTTGCATTTATCTGTTTTATTTTTAACTCCTTGAAAATCGGGACTGGGTCATTAATAATGGTGTATAATGCAATCATGATAAATGGAAGAATGGTTACCATGATGCGCCAGCCTCAAAACGCCTGGGGTAGGAATTAGATACATAGAGTATGATGGAGTTGTTGGTGGTCAAAGTTAGAGTGGGAACCGCTACAGACCAATTGTGGTCACATAAGGAAAGACCCAGATTTAGCCTATCTCCAGAGGAAGCCTATATTAAAGGTACGAGGAGACAGAAGTAGAAATCCAGGCAGGCCAGTATTTCTGGTGCCCATCAATTTTTAGCCATTGCTCTTGGGGGCTGTGCAAAGAGAGGCTCCCATAGACAGATGCCTTTTAATTTGGCTATTGGTAAGTGTTAATTGCCAGAGTATTTACCTATTAAAAATATATCGACATCTATAAGCTGACCCCAATAGTCCAATATTCTTTTGGAAGGAAGAAAAATGGATTAAACTTTTTTATTTACCAGTTGCCTTCTTATTAGACGTTAAGTATACCACGGGCAGAAACTGTCTGCTTGCTGTTTGTATTCTGGGTATCTAGTCCGTGTCCAGCACAGAGGACACATTAAATGTATTATTGTTGAGTAAATGCCCAATTGAATAAGCAAGTTAGGATTAAACTCAATCCTCCTGAGCTGCAGAGCAAGAATTGAAGAGAAACAGTAAAAATAAGTATGGGAATTATTTGGGCAAAGGTAGTCCCTGGGTAGCACAAATGGTTAAGTGCTCTGCTACTAAATAAAAGGTTGGCAGTTTGAACCCACCCAGAGGTGCTTTGGAAGAAAGGCCTGGCAATCTACTTCCAAAAGATAACAGCCATTGAAAACCCCATGGAGAGCCAAGTTCTACTGTGACACACATGGGGTCACCATGAATTGGAATTGACTCCACAGCAACTGGTTGGTTTTTATATTTGGGCAAATGGGAACATCTGTGGCTTCAAGGGAAACAGGATGCATACAATTCTAAGTTCAAGTCACAGCTCCACAACTTATCTGTCAAACCTTGGGCAAAGTTGGAGAAACTTTAATTTTTCCATTTGTAGAACAAGGGATAATAACAGCAGTTATTTAGAAGGATGAATTGAATGTGTGCAAAGCCTTTAGCACCTAAGAATTCAATAATTGTTAAGCATTATTATTATCATGGAAACCCCGGCTGTAACCAAAAGGTCTACTCTGTCCTATAGGGTCATTATGAGTCGAAATTGACTTGATGGCAATGGGTTTGGTTTTTGGTTTTATTATTATAATGTTTAATTCCTAGCCTAGAAGGTGAATGTTTTTTTACTTAAGATGTTCAAAAACGACATACGTGATCACTTGGAGAGAACAGCCCTTAACGTTGGTAGAATGATCAGCAACCTCACAGTGGTGAAAGGTGGGCGGAAGCAGGGAGGCTGTCTTCTTGATTTACATGAAATACCTCAAGATAATGTCTTGTTTGTTGTTGAACAGCAGCTCTAAAATACTTGTATGATGGCCCAAATGTAAAAAAAAAAAAAAAAAGTCCATTTATATTTAGGAAATAAGCTATATCCACATGTTTAGTACCATTTAAGGCCATTAAAACCCATTAGGATTAGTGTCCCTGACTTCAAATAACCTAGACAGATAAAAGCTGGTTCCCATGGGAACTGGTTTTGCTTTCTCTTCCATCCAATTAAAATCAGTTTACCCAAGCCTGGATATTTTCTGAGTACCCTTCTGTGTGCTCTGTGGTTTACCAAGCAAAGTGCAAGCTTGGGCAACTTACCATTTGCAACACCAGTAAACTTCTGTCAATTGAGTGTACACTCGAGTTTGCTGTGATGAATTCTTTCTCTGGTTCACTTGCAGTTCAGTCTAGAGGATCAGTTTCCACAGAGCACTCTAAGCAATCTGTTGTATCTAACATTCAGCAAACGGTCTTTTTGGGGAACCATAGTTTAGTGAATTTTCTGGAAGAAGTAGCCACAGGAAGAGTGACAAGATGGTGAAACAAACTGTATTTCTTTGAGTGTGTCTGAGGGCACAGCATACATTTTAGAAACTTTGATTTGGCCTTTCAGTTCCATTGTATTTTAATGTCATTTTCAATACTTTACCTTGTTATTCACTCAAACATTGTGTTTTACCCATATGTTAGTCATCTAGTGCTGCTATAACAGAAATACCACACGTGGATGGCTTTAACAAAGAGAAGTTTATTCTCTCATAGTCCAGTAGGCTAGAAGTCTGAATTCAGGGCGACAGCTCCAGGGGAAGGCTTTTCTCTCTGTTGGCTCTGAAGGAAGGTCCTGTGATACAGAAGTCTTCCCCTGGTCTGGAAGCATCTCAGCACAGGAACCTCAGGTCCAAAGGGTGCACTCTACTCCCGGCACTGCTGTCTTGGTGGTATGAGGTTCCCCCGTCTCTCTGTTCGCTTCTCTCTTTTATATCTCAAAAGAGATTGGCTTAAATCACTGTCTCATCTTATAGATCTCATCAATATAACTATCACTAATCCATCCCATTACATCATAGTGATAGGATTTATAACACATGGGGAAATCACATCAGATAACAAAATGCTAGACAATCATACAGTACTGGGAATCATGACCTAGCCAAGCTGACACTATTTTTGGGGGCCACTATTCAATCCATGACTACCCAGACACCTGCAAATCTTTTGCTTACTTTGATCTCTCCTCAGACAATGGTGGGGGGAGGGGCTCTCTTAACTCAATCTCTGCTGTTTTCTAGATTTTGAATAACTGTTGTCTTCATTATTTCTTATTCTCAGGAGAAGAGTCCTCTTCTCAGCTTATATTTTCTAGGCCCTTAAAGGGCTGGAAGATGCCTGTGTGACATAGACTGGGTGATGCGGAGGAAGGGAGTGGATCAGCAAAACTCAGCCTCGTGACTCTGGAACCAAACACCTTCAGACGAGAGCGTCACTCTGTCTCCCTTTTCTTCATCAGCCTCTAAGTAGGAAATTGGCACTTGTATTCTTCTCTTCAGCTATTTTCATTTGAAGAGCCCTAGAACCCTCAAGAGTCCCTGGGTGGTGCAGACAGTTAACATGTTGGTTGCTAACTGAAAGGTTGCAGGTGCAGGTTCACCCAGAGGCACCTCAGAGTAAAGGCTCGGTGATCTGCTTTGGAAAAATTAGTCAGTGAAAACACTGTGGATCACAAGTCTGCTCTGACACACACTGGGTTGCCATGAGTTGGAATTGACTCAGTGACAACTGATTTTTTTGGTGGCCTGAAGGAGCCATGAAGCTGCCCCAATTCTCTGTTTCTTCCTACTCCTTGTGCTGGTAGCAAGAGGCACCTGGGCCTCTCTGCCATGCTCTGGGATCTGCACATGGTATAGGCTCTCCCTTTTGCCAGGTTCCTGCCACCTGCTCTGCTTGGAGGAGACAGATAAGGGCAGGGAGGGTGAGGAAGCCCCTGCCAGTTGGGAGGTTGGCCTGGCAACCTGATGTCAGGCTGAGCGAGCTGCAGTCTTTTAGGTTGGATTTGCCCTGGAACAAGTCAGTGCAGGGAATGGCCAGGCCTTGGCAAGGAGCTAAGGAGCCCAGATGGAGAAGAAAGCTTGCGAGGTTAATAGACTCAGGGCAGGCTTCATTGAGAGGCACCAGGGGTCTGCATCAACATGCTTTCCTAGGGTCTTTGGGAGAAGATCCAGGGAAAGAAACTGCCGACTTCCTGTGTGCAGCAGCACTCACCCCAATGTGTTGTCATTATTTATTTCCATGACTAAATTAACATACTAGATCAAGAGCTTCTTAAAGGCAGGAATTGAGTTCTTATCCCTCACTGTGTGCCCAGAGCTTAGCTGAGAGCCTGGCTGGGAATCAGGACTCAGTTAACTTTTGCTAATTTGAGTGGAATTGAAGGAAATTGGTGAGGTATGTTTGGGGGCCAGAGGGACAGGCTTGGGTACCCTAGACAAGCTAACACCTTCACACCACTTTAAACAATATTGTTGAATGTTTTCTCAATAATTATTTAGAGAAGAGGCTGAAGGCACAGTGAGCAAAAGGCTGCTAAGGAGAGCCCTCGAATTTTCAGGCCCTTTTTAGAAAAAACAAAAGCCCTACACTAAGGAGCCCTGGTGGAGCAAACAGGTAGGTGCTTGGCTGCTAACCGAAAGGTTGGTGGTAACTCATCCAGTGATCTGCTTCCGTAAAGATTAAAAAAAATCCTATGGGGCAGTTCTACTCTGTCACATGGGGTCACTGTGAGTCAGAATAGACCTCCCCGGCACCCAACAACCGCCGTTAAACAGACCCACCCTCCTTAGAAGATAGGAGCTGTCATTTGTTGTTACTTAAGCCTGTTTTTTGGAGGTCTCAACCTGGAGGTTCCCCTCACAGGAGTTCTGATAAATATTTTCTTCATCTGATTTCCAGTGATGTTTTAATGCCCCAGAACAGTGCTCTAGGCAACTGCCTGGATGTCCTCAGCCTAATCCAGTGGTGCAAATGTATTTGTCTTTATAGATGGGGTTAAGTCAACTACTGCCGAATTTGTCTTGTTGTATTTTAAAACAATATTATTATAACAACTTTAAAGGCATTTTAAAAAGAAAAATAACGGTTTACTCCCTGTTACACAAGACTGTGACAGAATAGGTTTTATTTCATTCTGGAGACCTTGTCTATAATCATATATATTTTACATCATTGTAATCACAGTGAGCATAACATTTTGCATTGTGTTTATTCACTTCACGTTACATCACATTATATGAAATGTTTCTCTATATTGTTCCATTCACCTTTTTTAAAAAAATCATTGTACATTTAGTGAAAGTTTACAGAGAAAATTAGTTTCCTATTCGATAGTTTGTACGTAAAGCATTCCAGAACATTGGTTGCATTCCCTACGGTGTGTCAGCACAGCCCTCGTTTCCCTTGTAGTTTCCCCGTTTCCTTTCATCCTGAATGCCGTCTTTCCTGCCTTCTCATCTTGGCTTTTGGGCAAATGCCACCCCTTCGATCTCATGTAGTTGGTTGTTCTGAGAAGTATGTATCTCTCAGGTGTTATTGTTTATGATCCTGTCTGTGGTTTGGCTGAAGGGTGGTCTTCGGAAATGGCTTCAGTTCCAGTTCAGAAGAGTGTTCTAGGCCCATAGACTCGGAGTTTCCTGCAGACTGTCAGACCAGCAAATCTGGTCTTTTTCGTGAATTTGATTTTTTGTTCTGCAGTTTTTCTTCCACTCTGATCGCAGTCAGAGTGGTTGTTGGTAGAAGCTGGGCACCATCTAATTCTTCTGGTCTTGGAGTTGCGTAGGCTGTGGTTCATTTGGTCCATCAGTCCTTTGGACAGATATTTTCCTTCTGTCTTTAGTTTTCTTCATTCTCTTTTGCTCTGGTTGGAATGGGACCAATAGACCATCTGTCTCAGATGGATGCTTGAAAGCGTTTAAGACCCCAAACGTCACTCACCGAGGTAGGGTGTAGAACATTTTCTTTATGAACTATGCTATTGCAATTGACCTAGGTGTCCCCTGAGGTACGTGTTTAAATTTTTAGGAGGTCCTGTTTATCTAGTCATCTGCTTTTTGTACATTTTTAGTTATGTTCAGTATTCTATTTATGCTATATATTAGGGCCCTTAACATGTCCCTATTTTTTTCTTCCACAATCTTTATAGTTTTAGGCTTTATATTTAGGTCTTTGGAAACCCTGGTGGCGTAGTGGTTAAGTGCTATGGCTGCTAACCAAAGGGTCGGCAGTTCAAATCTGCCAGACACTCCTTGGAAACTCTGTGGGGCAGTTCTACCCTGTCCTATAGGGTCACTATGAGTCGGAATCGACTCGACGGCACTGGGTTTGGTCTTGGTTTTGGGATTTAGGTCTTTGATCCATTTTTTGAGTTAGTTTTTGTGTATGGTGTGAAGTATGGGCCTTGTTTCATTTTTTTTGCAAATGGACACCAGTTTTGCCAAGACCATTTGTAAAACAGATTGTTTGTTTCCCATGTCTTAGTTATCTAGTGCTGCTATGAAGAAATACCACAAGTAGATGGCTTTAACAAAGAGAAATTTAATCTCTCACAGTCTAGGAGGCTAGAAGTCTGAATTCAGGGTGCCAGCTCCAGGGGACGACTTTCTCTGTCAGCTCTGGGGGAAGGTCCTTGTCATCAATCTTCCCCAGTTGAGGAGCTTCTCAGCAAAGGGACCCCAGGTCCAAATGATGTGTTATGCTCCCAGTTCTGCTTTTTTGATGGTAGGAGGCCCGCAGATCTCTCCTGTCATTTCTCTCTTTTATGTCTCAAAAGAGGTTGACTTAAGACACAGCCTAACCTTACAGATTAAGTCCTGTGTCATTAACATAACTGTTGATAATTCCACCTCATTAATATTGTAGAGGTAGAATTTATAACACATAGGAAAATCACATGAAATGAAAAATAATGGGCGATCACTCAATATTGGGATTCATGGGTTAGCCAAATTGACATACATAATTTTGGGGGGACACAGTTCAATCCATAACACCCCATTTAGTGGATTTTGGCCCTTTGTCATAGATCAGGTGCCTGTAGGTGGATAGATTTATATCTGGGTTCTCAATTCTGTTCCATTGGTCTGTGTATCTGTAGCTGTACAGGTACCAGGCTGTTTTGACTACCATGGCTGTATAGTAGTTTCTAAGATCAGGTGCTGTGAGGCCTCCTATTTTGCTCTTCTTCTTCAGTAATGCTTTACTTATCCAGGGCCTCTATCCTTTCCATATAGAGTTGGTAATTAGTTTTTTATCTCATGAAAGAATGCTGTTAGTGTTTGGATAAGGATTGCATTGATCTGTAGATGGCTTTGGGTAGTATTGATGTTTTCACAATGTTGAGTCTTCCTGACCATAAGCATGGTATGTTTTTCCATTTATGTAGGTTTCTTTTGTAGTAGTGTTGCATAGTTTTCTTTGTGTAGATCTTTCACATCCCTGATAAGATTTACTCCTAAGTATTTTATCTTTTGGGGGGCTATTATAAATGATACTGTTTTCCTGATTTCCTTTTAGAAGTTCTCTTTGTTGGTATAGAGGAATTCAACTGATTTTTTTCCTTTTGTTCTTTTTGTGTGGTGGATTACATTGATTGATTTTCTTTTTCTTTTTTTTTTAATTGTATTTTAGTTGAAGGTTTACAGAACAAGCTAGCTTTTCATTAAACAGTTAGTACACGCATTGTTTTATGACATTGGTTAACAACCCCATGACATGTCAACACTCTCTCTTATAGACCTTGGGTTCCCTTGAGATATAAAAGAGAGAATCAGGCAGAGAGGATAGGGACCTTGTCCTAGTTATCTAGTGCTGTTATAACAGAAATACCACAAATAATGGCTTTAACAAAGAAAAACTTATTCTCTCACAGTCTAGTAGACTACAAGTCCAAATTCAGGGCATCACCTCCAGGGGAAGGCTTTCTCTCTCTGTCAGCTCTGGAGGAAGGTCCTTGTCATCAATCTTACCCTGGTCGAGGAACTTCTCGGTGCAGGGACCCCGGGTCCAAAGGACATGTTATCCTCCTGGCTGTTGTTTCTTGGTGGTAATGAGGTCCCCCTGTCTCTCTGCTCACTTCTCTCTTTTATATCTCAGTAGAGATTTGCTTTGCTTAAGACACAATCCAGTCTTGTAGATTGAGTCCTCATTAACATGACTGCCACTAATCCCATCTCATCAGCATCATAGAGATAGGATTTATAACACATGGGAAAATCACTTCAGATGACAGAATGGTGGACAGGCACACAATACTGAGAATCATGGCCTAGCCAAATTGATACACATATTTTTTGGGGACACAGTTATTACCACCAAGCAAGAAGAGCCAGGAGCATACGCGTCCTCTGGACATAGGATCCCTGCGCTGAGAAGCTCCTAGATGAGTGGGTTCCCGCGGAATCAACAGAGAGAGAGAAAGCATTCTCCTGCATCTGGCACCCTGAATTTGGACTTCGAGCCTCCTAAACTGTGAGAGGATAAATTTCTGTTTATTAAAGCCAACCACTTGTGATATTTCTGTTATAGCAGCATTAGATAACTAAGATGGTTATGAAGTTGAATTCGTTGATTGTGACATTTGTATCGTCTGTATCTTTGTTGAGTTTCTTTCTGTCCTTCACTGAAAGTGGTGTGTTGAAGTCTCCTACAATTATTGTGGAACTGTATATTTCTGTTTTCAGTGCTGTTAGAGTTTGTTTCATGTATTTTGGAGCCCTGTCATTGGGTGCATATATATTTATTATAGCTAGGTCCTCCTAGTGGATTGACCCTTTAATCAATATATAGTGTCCTTCCTTATCTTTTATGATGAATTTGCTTTAAAGTCTATTTTATCAGAGATTAATATTGCCACTCCTGCTCTTTTTTGATCATTGTTTGCTTGAAATACATTTTTCCATCCTTTGAATTTTAGTTTGTTTATGACTTTGTGTCTAAGATGTGTTTCTTATAGACAGCATATTGATGGATCATTTTTTTTTTTTATCCCTTCTGCCGCTGTCTGTCTCTTTACTGGTTCCATTTTAGCCATTTACATTCAGTGTAATTATTGATAGGTATGAGTTTACTGCTGTCATTTTGTTGTACATTTTTTGTAGCATTGAGAGTTTATTTGTTCCTCTTAATTTTCTGTGCTGAGTTCTTTTTGTGTGTGTATTTTCTTTTCATTTCTTTATTGTTTGTTTTGTGTTTACTGAGTCTTTATGTTTTCTTTAATTTTGATGGTAGGTTTGTTAACTTTCTTTGTGGTTACCTTGAAATTTACCTTTATCTTCCCACGTTTGAAGCAGTCTTTTATTTCCTGATATTGCCTTGATTTCCTCTGCACATGAAAGTTCTGTAACTACACTGTTTATTACTTCTTTTTTTTTGTTTTGATATTGTTGTCATTTACATATTGATATCTCTGGTTCTCTGTTTTCAGTCTTTTAGCATTGCTTTATTTTTGAGAGTTCATCATTTGGGTCGATATCTGGCTGATCTGTCCTGTGTCATAATCTCAGATTATTGTCTGTTGTTGGTTCTCTATCCAAAGGACTCCTTTTAATATTTCTTAAAAGTTTGGTCTGGTTTTTACAAATTGTTTTTATATCTGTTTATCTGGAAATGCCCTAATTTCACCATTGTATCTGAGAGACAATTTTGCTGGAATCTAATTCTTGGCTGGCATTTTTTTCTTTGAAACTTTTATATATGTCATCCAATTGCCTTCTTGCTTGCATGGTTTCTGTCAAGTAATCAGAGATTAGTCTCATGACCTTCATAGGTGATATTAATTTTTCACGAGCTGCTCTCAGACTTCTTTGTTTTTGGTTTTGGAGAGTTTGACTATGATATGTCTTGGTGACTTTCTTTTGGGGTCTGTCTTTATGGGGTTCTTTGAGCTTCTTGGATGGATATTTTCTCATCTTCCATAATGTTAGGAAAATTTTCTGCCATCAAATCTTCAACAGTTCTGTCTGTGTTTTCCATTGTTCCCTCCCGCCCCCCAGCCCCCCGTTCTGGAACTCTGATCACATGCAGAGTTTTCCTCTTGCTACTCGCATAATTCTTAGGCTTTCTTCATTTTTCTTCATTCTTTACACTGATTTTTCCTCAAACACATTGGTATCAAGGGATTCTGTCTTCAGTTGTTTCAATTCTGCTCCTATATCCTTCTGTTGAGTTTTCTGTTTCTGAAAATTTATCGTTAATCTTTTCTATTTCTAGTTACTATTTTTTTGTCTGATAAAGTTTTTATTTCTCTACTTTTTAAAAAAGATTTTATTGTGCTTTAAGTGAAAGTTTACAAATGAAGTCAGTCTCTCATACAAAAATTTATATACTCCTTGCTATATACTCCTAATTGCTCTCCCCCTAATGAGACAGCACACTCCCTCCCTCCTCTCTCTATTTTCGTATCCATTTGGCCAGCTTCTGACCTCCTCTTCCCTCTCATCTCCCCTACAGACAGGAGCTGCCCACATAGTCTCATGTATCTCCTTGATCCAAGAAGTTCACTCTTTACCAGTATCATTTTCTAGCCCATAGTCCAGTCCAATCCCTGTCTGAAGAGTTGGCTTTGGGAATGGTTCCTGTCTTGGACTAACAGAAGATCTGGGGACCATGACATCCGGGGTCCTTCTAGTGTCAGTCAGACCATTAAGTCTGGGATCTGCATCCCACTGCTCTCCTGCTCCCTCAGGGGTTCTCTGTTGTGTTCCCTGTCAGGGCAGTCATTGGTTATAGCCAGGCACCATCTAGTTCTTCTGGACTCAGGCTGATGTAGTCTCTGGTTTATGTGGCCCTTTCTGTCTCTTAGTTACTATTTTTGTATGGTTTCTAATTGTCTATTTATTTTGCCATTTTGTTCTTGAGTTTTTTTTTCCTTAATTCTTCCTTGCATTATCTGTGTTTTCCTTGATTTTATGTATGTTTTCCTTGGTTTTGTCTGTGCTTTCCTTGGTATCTTTCTTGGTCTTTTGGAGAGCCTTGTATATTAGTCTTTTAAATTCTTTATCAGGTAGTTACATTGCTGTTTCTTCCTCTGGAAAATTTTTTGATCACTTGCTGGTGTCATCTTGTTCTACTTCTTTATGTGATTTGATATTGTCTTTTGTCTCCAAGGCATCAAGATGTCTATTTGCTGCATCCTAAATTTTTCTTTGGTTTTGATACATCCAAGGAGGCTGGGCATGTGTGCTACTGTGGTCACTAATCCAGCTGCATTAGAGCTCTCACCTCCTTTCTCTTGGGGGGTGGAGCAGCAACTGAGTGTGTGAGCATGGGTCTCTGTTCACTGGTCTTGTGGGGCTGCTGAGGATGTAGGTGGCATTTCTGGTGAGGCGATGTATCTGTCTGGCCAGTCACCTGGCCTTGGGTTAGGGAGAGTTCTCCCTGATTACTGGTTGGGTGATGTGTGTGTGCTCTGCTACTTGCTGGGTAATTGGGAGCGAGTGTGCCCAAGTCATTGGTTGCTGAGTGGGTGGTGTAGAAACTCCCACCAATGGTCCTGGGTGGGCAGGACTGCATGAGAGCGTTTGGAGCAGGTACGAGCCTCCAGTTGCAGACGGGGGGCAACATTGAGGGTGAGGCAGGGAGGATTTTGCCTGTCCGCAGGTGCCCAGTTAGAGAATGTGCTTTGTCCAGTAGAGTGCATCATGGGGGAGGCTGTGGAGCTAGTCATTGGGTCCCTGGTGCAGGTGGCTGTAGGGAGTTGGTGGCATCACCGGTCTTTGGCACAAGTGGCTGTCTCTGGCCATGTGTGCAGAGCTACCCTGCTTGGCTGCACCAGGTGATGGGGTTTCGGCTGGGAATGCTGCTTACTTTGTGTCAGCATTGCCACGCTCTGCAGTTTTGGCTAGCAGGGCATTGGTGGGGGTGACTGGAGGGAGTAGGAGGCACTGATGGCCCAAGGGTACCCCGTGTGAGTGGCTGAGCAAAGGGGCCAGTGCTTCTAGAGTGAGACCTCCTGGCTTAGGTGGTGAGGCAGTGGTAGTGCTGCTGGCCTGTGACTGCATGCTTGGAGGGGGGATGTGCAAGGAGGGTGGGGGTGCCCTGCAGGCCTGCGTGCCTTCAGCACAGGTGCTGGGGTGGGCACGGTGGGTGGTGTGCATGCACTTGACTTTGGCAGGGCAGAACGTACTTCTGCCTGGCTCTGGCTGTGAGTGCAGAGGTGCTGCTGATTGGCAGCACCAGGTGATGGGGGTTTTGTCTGGAAATGCTTCTTGCTTTGTCTTAATATTGCCATGCTGTCTCAGCTAGCAGAGCACCTGTGCAGGTGACCAGAGCGGGTAGAAGGTGCTGCAGCATTTCTTTGGAGTAAGATCAAAGGCAGTGGTGTGCTGGAGCTGGCTTACACTAGCTTGTGAGAGCCCATATTGCAAATCTTTTCTTAACTTTGTGTTTAGTGAGTTCTCTTGAAATTAGCTACGGTAGAAGCATTTACACCATGAAAACTGGCAAAAACTATAAATCAAGTCGGTTTTTCTTTCTTTTTTTTTGAGAGTTGTCTTATCAACACACTCTACTGATCAATGAGTATAAACTTGTTTATTACTCTTAATATATTTATCGCTATATTATTTTTAAAAGACATTGAACCAAGCATGTAACCACCTTAATTAGAGATAACTTGTTGAAGTATAATAATGAAATCCTGTATTTCTGCAGTAACTGCTAAGGTTGTGTTTTGTTAAAACCCCTTTTCCCACTGGGCAGTAGGCTCCCTTAATATATCGGAATATCCTCGTATAATTTTTGGTCACTTAAAACAGCCTCATTTTGGTTATTAAGGTTTGTTGTCGTTGTTAGTTGCCGTTGAGTTAATTCTAGCTCATGGCGACCCCATATGTACAGACGGGAACTTCCCCGAAGGGTTTTCAAAGCTGTGACCTTTTGGAAGCAAACCACCAGGCCTATTTCCTGAAGAGCCTCAGGGTGTGTTCCTATTACCAACCTTTTGTCTAGTATTTGACCAGTTAACCATTTGCGTCACCCTGGGAGACCTTGTTAAGGTTTAGTTCTGTCTATTTAAAGACTTTATTTTTTGATTTACTCATTTTCCTTGTGCAGGTGAGGTCTGACTTGAGTGGTGTGAAGTGGAGAGGGCATTGTTATCTGCTGCCCTCACTAGCTGTGGGTCTCTCTATCTTTCCTCTACTTATTCTTTGGAATTGAGTTGGGGAAGAGGAGGAAGGATTTATGTGATTGTCCATGGTGTGTTGGCTCTTCTCTTCTTTGTTGTTCATATCTGTGGTTCCCCTATCAGTGTTCATATAGTCTCTGCCCCTTCTGCTGGCCATCACTACTTCTTGTCTGTAATTGACTGACTACAGTGCCTCTCTGTGTGGCCTGGTGTCCCATTGTTGACTCTTTTTCTCCTGGAACAACTAAAAAACTGGACCAAATATATGAAACAATGGTTTTCAAAACACTGGACATTAGGTAACAATGGAGAATGATCCCTGAGAGATGTGAAAAATAAGGTAGGCCCTAGAATTGCCCCAGCTTGAGAGAGTCTCCAGGTTGTGGTACAGAGGAAGAGAGCCCAGGTGAAGCCTGGTATACTTCCTGGCTTCAGAGGATGGAGCTTCAATTCTGGAGAGGCCAAAGAGACTAGAGTTTACAGAGCAGAGTGCCAGAGAGGAGAGAACACAGAGTGAAGACTCTGAAGATATGCAGATGGTCCCCCTTAAGGCTTCAGCTGACTACTAATCAGTGTATGCGTGTGAGGAAACTACTCAAGGTCAGAGGAAGAATCCCCCAAAAGGTTAGAGGAATACACTTCTAAGGTCAAAGAGGGTGGACATTGTTCTTGTCATGCAACCAGAGTGAAAAGCCACATAATTCATGGGACAGAAAATTTGACTTGGTAGTAAGGCAAGATTAGACCTAGAACTAATATGCTCTGGACCTACATAACAAATCTTAAAAACAAAACATAAAAGAATCAAACTGTTTTATATAGGAATATAAAAATATCTGTCAACAACATGGTAAAATTCACAATGTCTTGCTCCCAATTAAAAAAAATTACAAGACATGCAAAGAAACAGGAAAATACAACTAATAATGAAAGTTTGGTTTAACATTTAAAAAAATCAATGTAATTTACCATATTGACCAATTAAAAAAAAATCAATTTAATGAATATGAAGGAACATTAACAAAATTTAGCTTCCATTCCTGATAAAGACTCTCAACACACTAAGAATAGGCAGGGATTTCCTCAACCTGATAAAAGACATCTATGAAAAACTGACAGCAGGCATTTTATTTAATGGTGAAAGACTTAATGCTTTCCCCCTAAGATCAGTGAAATGGCAAAATATCTCTCACCATTTCTATTCAGCATTGTCCTGGAGAATTCAGCCAGTGCAATAAGGCAAGAAAAAGAAAAAGCTTCCAGATCAAAAAGGAAAAAGTAAACCTTTCTTATTTCATAGACAATATAATTATTCTCCACGAAGATCTTATAGAATCTACCAAAAAGCTTTTGGGAGTAATAGTGGGTTTAGGAAGTTTTCGGAATAAAGGATTAGCATACCAAGTTCAGCTTACTTCTGTATACTAGCAATTAACAATCAGAAAGTAAAATAAAAATACCATTTAAAATAGTATCAAATATATAAATATTTAGGAATAATTCTGAAAAAATCTGTGAAGGACTTGTGCACTGAAAACTGCAAAAACATTGCTGAGAAATAGTAAAGAAGATGAAATAAATAGAAAGATAGTACTCGTTATTGTATCAGAAGACAAAATATGGCTAAGATGTTAATTTCCCTTGAATTGATCTATAGATTCAGCACAACTGCAATTAAATCCCAGTAGGCATTTTTTTAAAATTGTGGAAATTGACAAGGTAATTATTAAATTCATATAGAAGAGCAAAGGACTTGTAATAGCTAAAGCAACTTTGAAAAAGGAGAACAAAGTTGGAGGACTTATCACTGCCCGACTTTAAGACTTACAAAGCTACAGTAATTGAGACAACATGGTTTGGGTAGTCCCAGACTTAATGATATATTTGGATCACATCTTATTGTTAATAATATGTGCTACAAAGAATGTTGCAGTGCATAATTTGCTGATGTCATCATTCTCATGTGAATCTCCAAAGACAAAGATTAGATTTATAAAGGTACTAATAACAGAAGACAATAATAATGAAAACTAAAAAAAAAATGAGGTATTTGACCTACATCAGAACTGACTTACAATAGAGTCATCGGAATGGAACCCCGTCGTAAGTTGGAGACTATCTGTATATGTATAAAGACAGATAGGTAGATCAATGGAACTGAACAGAGAGCCTAGAAATAGACCACACATAAATGGTCAACTGATTTTCAACAAAGGTACAAAGGCAATTTGGTGGAGAATAAATAGTTTTTCAACAAATGGTACAGAAGTAATTATGTATCTATATGCAAAACAAAAAATACACAAAAAACTGAACTCCAGTTCACTCCTTGCAACACATGCAAAAATTAAAATGGATCATAGACCTAAATGATACAACATCTCAAAGAAAACATAGGAGAAAAATCTTTGTGACCTTTGGTTAGGGGAAGATTTCTTAGGACACCAAAAGTATACTGTGTAAAAGAAAAAAATGACTACTTGTACTTAAGAGTTAAAGATGTCTACTCTTCAAAATACACTATTAAGAAAATGAAAAGATGAACCATAGACTGGGAGGATATGTTTTCAAGTCAGAAATATGACAGAGGACTTGTATCTAGAATTTAGAAAGAATTCTTAAAACTCAAGGACACAATCAACTCACTAAAAAATAGGCAGAATATTTGGACAGACACTTCACCGAAGAATATACTGTTAGCAAAGAAAAAAAGCAAAGAGGCATGTGGAAATATACTTAACATCATTAGTCTTTAGAGAAATGCAAATTAAAACCACAATGAGATTTTATTACATACTCTTAAAATGTCTAAAATTAAAAAAAAAGGAAAAACAAAAAACAACAAAAACTGAGGATACTAAATGTTAGTGAGGATGTGTAGGAACTGAAACTCTTACACACCATTAGTAGGAATGGAAAATGGCACAATCACTTGGGTAAACATTTTGGCAGTTTCCTAAAAAGTTAATTATATGGCTACCCTATCATCTAATCATTCCAATTTTAGATATTTTTCCAAGACAAATGAAAATATATGTCTACAGTATGTTTTTACACAAATATTCATAGTAGTCATATTTTATAACAGCCAAAAAGGAAAATAGCCCAAATATCCATTGACAGGTGAATGGATAAACAAACTATGGTATTGAATAGGATACTCTTCAGCAATAAAAAGGAATAAAGTACTACACACAATACAACTTGGATTGAATCTCAAAGTAATAATGCTAAGTAAAAAAAGTCAGAGGCAAAAGAATGCATGCTGTGGGCTTGCATTTATATAAAATTCTAGAAAAAGCAAAATAGTCTCTAGTGAAGGAAAGAGTATCAGTGGCTACCTGTGGATGCAAGAGATGGGGTGCAGCATGGAGAAAAGATGACTAAGGGCCAGGAGAAAACTTTTGGGGTGATGGATGGGTTCATTATCTTGATTTTGGTGATGGCTTCATGGGTACATACATATATAAAAATTTGTCAAATTACACGCTTTAAGTATGTGAGTTTATTGTATATCAATTATCCATCAATAAAGTTGTTAAAAATGATTAAAGATTGAGAGTGTTTCTAATTTTTCTTCCTCCCCTTAAACCCTCACCGTAAAGAATTTTAGGAAATAGTTCAATTTATCTTCGTCCTCAACCCTAAGAAAAGAATCCTGCTATTGTTAGATTGGTTTATGGGTACTTATGATGCAGAATTAGGGTAATGGAGGATGTTCCAGAAGGAAGGGATAGGCTTGGCCTGAGGGAATAAGCCCATTTTCATAATTAAGTACTGGAGAGAACAGGCCATTGGGTTTTGGTGAGAGAGCTGGGGTAGGGTAGTTGTCATGAAGTTAGAATATAGTTAGAGAAAACAGCTACAGTGTGCAATGAAGCGGATCAGATAATAAAGAGGATTTTAAAAGTTGCTTCGGACACTGCATTTGATTCCTTTTCATGGTGTTTGGTTTATTTCAATTTTGCTGGCTTGCAACACCGTTCTCAACCTGTATCACATGTGTCCATCCTTTGTTTTGGCTACTGCAATATGCCTGAAACAAGACTTGTTAGTTGTCCTTCAAGTCCATCTCCACTGTTCTGTCTTCGATGAAATTAGACCAACATGGCATTTTTCTTAGTTTTGATGACTGATAAGGTCATGTTTAAATTTCTCCCCATTTTATTCATTCGGTAGATACTTACAGAGTTCCTACTATTTGGCAGGTTCTCTGGTGGTGTAGTGGTTAAGAGCTATGGCTGCTAACCAAAGGTCAGCAGTTCCTTGGAAACCCTATGGGGGCAGTTCTGCCCTGTCCTGTAAGGTTGCTATGAGTCGGAATTGACTAGATGGCAGTGGGTTTGGTTTTTTTTTTTTGGTGTTAGACATTAAGGAGCCCTGGTGGCATAATGGTTGAGCGCTTGGCTGCTAACACAAAGGTCGGAGATTCGAAACTACCAGCTGCTCTGCTGGAGAAAGACGTAGCAGTCTGCTTCTGTAAAGATTTATAGCTTTGGAAATGCTGTGGGGCAGTTCTACTTCATGCTGTAGGATTGCTGAGTTGAAGGCGACTTGATGGCAATGGGTTTTTGGTTTGGTGTTAGACATTAAGGTTGCAAAGAAGTTCAAGCCCTAGTTCCTGGGCCCAAATAGCTCAGTCATGGGATTGGCAAATGAGTAAGAATATCACTATAATACCATAAAAAACCAAACCCATTGATGCTGAGTCGATTCTGACTCAAAGAGACCCTATAGGACAGAGTAGAACTGCCCTATAGGGTTTCAAAGGAGCAGCTGGTGGATTCGTACTGCTAACCTCTTGGTTAGCAGCTGAGCTCTTAACTACTGGGCCAGCAGGGCTCAGTACAACATACCTGTTGCTGATGAGTCAATTCTGACTCATAGCGACGTTATAGGACAGAGTAGAACTGCCCTATAGGGTTTCCAAAGAGCAGCTGCTGGATTCCAACTGTTGACTTTTTGGTGAGCAGCTGAGCTCTAGTACAACACAGATAGGATAAAAAATGAACAAAGTTAAAAAACCATGTTCAACAAAATTCCAGGAGAGCATGATTCTTGTGTGAGAAAAAAGGCTATGGTAACTACATGTACCAGAGGATGCATTTCGCAGTGAGGGCCGGATGTTGGGGGCCTGGTGTGTATAAACTATGTAATACAGGAGAACAAGAAAGCAAGTGGTGTCGCAGCATGGTGCTGTGGGGATATAGCATGGATGTGAGAGATGATGAAAGGTTTTAACAGTTTCCATTCATGAGGAGTTTTAGAGAGAGGAAGAGTTGTCTAAGTAGGATTTTTAGGAAATTTTGGTACAATTTCCTGTTAAAGACACCTCAGCGAAGACATATATCACTTTTTTTATTGTAAAAATATGGATAATGCAACATTTGCCAATTCAACATGTTTCACTTGTAAAAAGTCATAAAACTCTTCGAAGAAAATGTAGGGGCACTGCTCCGAGACCTAGTCCTCAACAACAGATTCTTAGACACGACACCAAAGGCATAGGCAACAAAAGACAAAATAGATACAATGGGATCTCATAAAATTAAAGGCTTCTGTACCTCAAAGGACTTTGTCAACTTTATGCATTCTGGAACTGGGAAAATCGCTACTGGATAGGTTTGGGGACCCACTGGACCTACTATGAGATGCATATGAGCTATGACTCCATTAATAACCTGATCTCCATATGCCCCCACTATGACTGGTGGGCCACGGTGATATTTTGGGACCCTTGGAATTAGTGTCAGTTCAGAGCCAGTATCCAGTAATCCCCTAAACCCAGTGCCATCGAGTCGATTCTGACTCATAGTGACCCTATAGGAAAAAAGTGTGAATATATTTCCTTTTCCCTAATGTATAGTTACTCTTGTAAAAGGCAGTAGATCCCTTTGGGGAAGGCTGGGAGAAGATTAACAGTGTAAGTTTTGGGCAGCGTAGTGGAGTCCATCAAGGGGACCCAGCCTCCCCTTCATTCAACGGGTTGTGGGTCTTTAAATTTGCTCAAGTCTGGCAATTGATTGAGGGGCTGTGACACTCTACTCTGGTGATTCAAGTTAGAGTGCTGTTCACTTGACCTAGAATGCTTCTGCTTGTACAGATCAAGTAAATATTTAGTAAATTTCCTATTTATTTCACTCCTAGGGACGCCATGACTAAGTAGCCAGTGCCCTAAGTCCATAGGAATCAGACTATTCTGACTACTGCTCTAACTCTGCTGTCCGTTACGGTAATCATGCCCACCTGGTCTTTGTCAATTGAGAGCTGCCACTTGGCTCCTACTACCACGGAGTACAATCAGCCCCATTGTAGTTAGGTGTCTTAATTCAGTTAGGGCAGTTTCCACTGTCAAATCTGACTTACATAAAATAGCAATCACAGACATCTTCAAGCATGCTGGAGCTCCCATCACAAATCTGTCCCTCACCACTGTGGTAAAAAGTATGCCCTCTGGGCACTCCATGTGTGGATCTGTGCGTCTAACCTGATAAATCCACTTTAACATGCCAATTTCCCTAAGCCTTTGGATACCTTCTTCGTGTAGGCTACCATGTAATTGTTCTAAATGGTGATAATGAGCTTTTCCATCATCTCTTTCCACAGATGTAGTCAATCTGATTCCTGTGTATTCCATTTTTTAATGAGACAGCCCGCTCTCTCCCTCCACTCTCTCTTTTCATGTCCGTTTGGCCAGCTTCTAACTCCCTCCACCCTCTCATCTCCCCTCCAGTCAGTGTCCATCTGATCCAAGAAGCTTACTCCTCACCAGCATCCCTCTTCAACCCATTGTCCAGTCTAATCCATGTCTGAAGAGTTGGCTTCAGGAATGGTTCCTGTCCTGAAGCCCTTTTATTAAAAAAAAAAAAAAAATTTTTTTTTATTGTACTTTAGATGAAGGTTTACAGAACTAGTTCCTCATTAAATAGTACACACATTGTTCTTTGGCATTGGTTAACAACGCCACAATGTCAACACTCTCCCTTCTCAACCTTAGGTTCCCTATTGCCAGCTTTCCTGTTCCCTCCTGCCTACTAGTCCCTGCCCCTGGACTAGTGTGCCCCTTAGCCTCATTTTGTTTTATGGGCCTGTCCAATCTTTGGCAGAAGGGTGAACCTCAGGAGTGACTTCATTACTGAGCTGAAAGGGTGTCCAGGGGCCATACTCTTAGGGTTTCTCTGGTCTGTGTCAGGCCAATAAGTCTGGTCTTTCTTTTTGAGTTAGAATTTTGTTCTACGTTTTTCTCCAGCTCTGTTCAGGGCCCTCTATTGTGATCCTTGTCAGAGAAATCAGTGGTGGTAGCTGGGCACCATCTAGTTGTACTGGACTCAGTCTGATGGAGGCCATGGTAGATGTGGCCCATTAGTCCTCTGGACTAATCTTTCCCTTGTATCTTTAATTTTCTTCATTCTTCCTTGCTCCAGAAGGGGTGAGACCAGTAGAGTATCCTAGATGGCCACTCACAGGCTTTTAAGACCCCAGACACTACTCACCAAAGTAAAATATAGAACATTTTCTTTATAAACTAGGTTATGCTAATTGAGCTAGATGTCCCCTGAGACCATGGTCCCCACAGTGCTTGGCCCAGCAATTCAGTCCCTCAGGGAGTTTGGATATGTCTATGGAGCTTCCATGACCTTGCCTTTAGTAAAGACCTCTGAATGTTATTGAGAAAAAGATATACCAAGGGACACATTGACAGGCCCTGCCTATTTTCTGCCTCTGAATTGCTGCTTTTGTCTCTTTGCCTGGAACAAATGTGGGTTACATTTCTGCCCTGAAGTTCGGTGGGCATTTGTTTCAGCCTTAGAAGTAGCCCATACGTGATCATCCCTTGGATCTCAAGAGTAGGACTAAGGGTGGGTTGGTTCGGGAAGCAGATGCCTGATTGCCTATCAAATCTGTGTACCCAGTGGGACTCTTCCTGTTTCATGGGACAAAAAAAGATGTTGATGGTTCATGTGACTGGAAAGTCTAGGAATAGGGCTAACTTCAGGCATGGCTAGATGCATGATTCAAATGATGGCATCAGGCCTGGCCTTTCTCTTTTAACTCTCTTCTCCTTCGTGTCATTTCCATGTGGAAGCTCATGGACCTCACATCTCTATCCTACAAAAGTCAAACAAAAAGTTGAGTCTCTGAACTTATCACTGAGGCCAGGGAGAAGGAATTTAATTATCTTAGATATATCACATGGTCTGGGATATGAGAAGGAGTCTTCCTTCTACAACACTGAAGAATTCTTTTTCCGGAAGTACCTTCAGCAGATGCTGGACAAGACAAATGATGTCCCTCCACTCAGTGTGTGTGGAGCCCCATTCCTCTTTTTGCACCCCTGCCAAGAGATTCTGGGGGAATTCTGGGCTTTCAAAATCTTGATTACATTCTAAACTGCTTTACCCATGGAGTTCTGGTAGAAAAATATTCCAGGACGCTAAATTTTGGGCCCCTCTCATGCATCTGTCAGTTTGTTGTATTGTGGGGGCTTGTGTGTTGCTGTGATACTGTGCCACCAGTATTCAAGTACTATGAATACTATGCCACCAGTATTCAAGTACCAGCAGATTCACTTGTGGTGGACAAGTTTCAGCTGAGCTTCCAGACTAAGACTAGGAAGAAGGACCCGGAGGTCTACTTCTGAAAAGAATTAGCCAGTGAAAACCTTATAAATAGCAGTGGAACATTGTCTGATATAGCGCAGGAAGATGAGCCCCCCAGGTGGGAAGGCATTCAAAATATGACTGCGGAAGAGCTGCCTCCTCAAAGCAGATTCGACCTTAATGACACGGATGGAGACAAGCTTTTGGGACCTTCATTTGCCGATGTGGCATGACTCAAAATGAGAAGAAAAAGCTGAAAACATCCATTGATAATAGGAACGTGGAATGTAGAAGTATGAACCTAGGAAAATTGGAAATTGTCAAAAATGGAATGCATAAAAATCAATATCCTAGTCATTAGTGAGCTGAAATGGACTGGTATCAGCCATTTTGAATCGGACAACTGTATGGTCTACTATGTTGGAATGACAACTTGAAGAGGAATGGCATTTCATTCATCATCAAAAAGACTATTTCAGGATCTATCCAGAAGTATAGTGCTGTCGGTGATAGGATAATATCTATATGCCTATAAGGAAGACCAGTATTCAAATATACATACCAACTACTAAGGACAGAGATGAAGAAATTGAAGATTTTTACCAACTTCTGAAGTCTGAAATTGATCAAACATGCAATCAGGATGCATTGATAATTACTGGTGATTGGAATGCGAAAACTGGAAACAAAGAAGAAGGATCGGTAGTTGGAAAATATAGCCTTGATAGAAGTTATGCCAGAGATCGCATGATAGAATTTTGCAAGACCAATGAGTTCATCATTGCAGATACCTTTTTTTCACCAACGTAAATGGTGACTATACACGTGGACCTCACAGGATGGAATACATAGGAATCAGATTGACTACATCTGTGGAAAGAGATGATGGAAAAGCTCATTATCACCAGTTAGAACAAGGCCAGGGGCCGACTATGGACCAGACCATCAATTGCTAATACGCAAGTTCAAGTGGAAACTGAAGAAAATTAGGACAAGTCCACGAGAGGCAAAGTATGACCTTGAGTATATCTTACCTGAATTTAGAGACCATCTCAAGAATAGATTTGACACATTGAACACTAATGATCAAAGACCAGATGAGTCGCGGAGTGATATCAAAGACATCATGTATGAAGAAAGCAAGAGGTCATTAAAAAGACAGGAAAGAAAGAAAAGACCAATATGTATGGCAGAAGAGACTCTGAAACTTGCTCTTGAATGTCGAGTAGCTAAAGAAAAAGGAAGAAATGATGAAGCAAAAGAGCTGAACAGAAGATTTCAAAGGGTGGCTTGAGAAGACAAAATAAAGTATTATAATGATATGTGCAAAGACCTGGAGATAGAAAACCAAAAGAGAAGAACACACTCAGCATTTTTCAAGCCGAAAGAACTGAAGAAAAAATTCAAGCCTCGAGTTACAATACTGAAGGGTTCTATGGGAAAAATATTAAACGATGCAGGAAGCATTAAAAGAAGATGGAAGGAATACACAGAAATACTATACCGAAAAGAATTGGTCAACGTTCAACCATTTCAGGAGGTAGCATATGAGCAGGAACGGATGTTACTGAAGGAAGACGTCCAAACTGCACTGAAGACATTGATGAAAAACAAGGCTCCAAGAATTGACAGAATATCAATTGAGATGTTTCAACAAATGGATGCAGCACTCTAAGTGGTCACCTGTCTATGCCAAGAAATTTGGAAGAGAGCTGCCTGGCCAACTGACTGGAAGAGATCTGTATTTATGCCTATTCCCAAGAAAGGCGATCCAATCTAATGTGGAAATTATCGAACGATATCATTGATTTTGTCACATGAAAGTAAAATCTTGCTGAAGATCATTCAAAAGTGCCTGCAACAGTATATCAACAGGGAACTGCCAGAAATTCAGGCCAGATTCAGAAGAGGACGTGGAACCAGGGATCTCATTGCTGATGCCAGATGGATCCTGGCTGAAAGCAGAGAATACCAGAAAGATGTTTATCTGTGTTTTATTGTCTATGCAAAGGTATTTGATTCTGTGGATCATAACAAATTATGGATAATACTGAAAAGAATGGGAATTCCAGAACACTTGATTGTGCTTATGAAGAACCTGTACAGTTGTTTGGACAGAACAAGAGAATACTGCATGGTTTAAAGTCAGAAAAGGTGTGCTTCAGGGTTGTATCCTTTCACCATATGTATTCAACCTGCATGTGGAGCAAATTATCTGAGACTATATGAAGAAGGATGTGGCATCAGGATTGGTGGAAGACTCACTAACAACCTGTGATATGCAGAGACACAATCATGCTTGCTGAAAGTGAAGGGGACTTGAAGTACTTACTGATGAAGATCAAAGACCACAGCCTTCAGCATGGATTATACCTCAACATAAAACAAAAATCCTCACAACTGGACCAATAAGTGACATCATGATCTAGGGGGAAAAGATTAAAGTTGTCAAGGATTTCATCTTACTTGGATCCACAATCAACACACATGGAAGCAGCAGTCAGGAAATCAAATGACACATCGCATTGGGCAAGTCTGCTGTAGAAGACCTCTTTAAAGTGTTGAAAAGTAAAGATGTCATCTTGAAGACTAAGGTATGCTGACCCAAGCCATGGTGTTTTCAGTCACCTCATATGCATGTGAAATGGGACGATGAATAAGGAGGACCAAAGAATTGATGCCTTTGAATTGTGGTGTTGGTGAAGAATATTGTATATACCATGGACTGCCGAAAGAAAGAACAAATCTATCTTGGAAGAAGTATAACCAGAATGCTCCTTAGAAGTAAGGATGGCAAGACTATGTCTCACATACTTTGAACATGTTGTCAGGAGGGATCAGTCCCTGGAGAAGAATATCATACTTGGTAAAGTACAGGTAAGTGAAAAAGAGGAAGACCCTCAATGAGATGGATTGACACAGTGGCTACAACAATGGGCTCAAGCATAACAATGATTGTGAGGATGGCACAGGATGGGGCAGTGTTGCGTTCTATTGTACATAGGGTTGCTATGAATCAGAACCAACTCAATGACACCTAACAACAATGACAACAAATTTGGGGGAGAGAGAAGGAAGATTGTATTTTCAAGTTCTAGAGTTTTAGGTGCCATATTCAAGTAGCTAAACTTGAAGAGGACGAATGCTGTAGAAATGGGCCAGAGTGAAGCAGGTATAAGCTTATTGTTCTCCATTTGATGGTTACTGGGCAGACTTATTCCAGAAACATCTGATGCCTGTGGCCTACGCCAGGGTCTCATTTTGGTTTTTTATATTATAGGTGACATCACCTGTACACTGTGAGGAAATACCTTCATAGATCCTACAATTGCAAAACCCTTTCCTCAGGTGTCAAGTTTAATAAAAATACCAATAGTGACACTAACCTTGTTAATAACCTGTCCACCATGGATGTCCCTACTGGTATTTGAAATACTGGTGGCATAGCTTCTAGCATCAGAGCAACATGCAAGCCATCACAGTACCACAAACTACAAATGAGTGGTGGGTACAGCCAGAATGCTCCTTAGAAGCAAGTGTGGCGAGACTTCATGTCACATACTTTGCACATGTTATCAGAAGGGACCAGTCCCTGGAGAACATCATGCTTGCTAAAGTAGAGGGTCAGCAAAAAAGAAGAAGATGGTCAAGGAGATGGACTGACACAGTGGCTACCACAATGGGTTCAAACACAATAATGACTGTGGGGCTAACGCAGGACCGGGCAGTGTTTAGTTCTGTTGTACATAGGGTCGCTACGAGTCGGAACTGACTCGACGGCACCTAACACACACATGGTAATAACAGTAAAAACCAAAACCAGATGAACTCATTGCTGCAGAGTTGATTTTGACTCACAGGACAGAGTAGAACTGCCCCAGAGGGATTCCAAGGAGCTACTGGCGGATTCAAACTACTGACCTTTTGGTTAGCAGCCAAGCTCTTAACCACTGTACTACCAAGGCTCCTACTAACAATGAAAAAAAAACAAACAAACAATGAAGCAATGTAAAAAAAACATAATTTAACCAACATGCACCAGAATTTCTCTTAGTGAGAATGCTGTCTTTGAGAAAATATCTGATAAATTGTCTAGGGTATAAGGTAGAAACTCTGAGATCATGGATGCTAGCAGTTGTAAGAAAAATAAAAGATAAGGGAGAAATGAGTTTTCCTCCTGAAAAAAGGTTGGTGGTGAGCTGAGATGTACATGGATTAAAGTGGCCCATGTGAGACCTAAGGACATTTTAGAATGGAAAAGCCTAATTCATTTTAAGAATGAATTTTAAGTTCTTATTCAATTTTATGTTCTTTGCTGCCATGTAAACCCCTCCTCCACTGCCATCCTGCACTACACTAAAGTTTATTGAACATAAAAATTGCAGTGCCTGAGGGCTAGTCATTCATTTACATTCGTTTAGAGTGGACACTGAAGTAGAGGTTGGTGTCTTAGCGACCTAGCCGCTATAAAAGAAATACCACAGGTGAATGGCCTTAACAAACAGAAATATATTTTCTCACAGTTTAGGAGGCTGGATGTCCGAATTTAAGGTTTGGACTCTAGGAATAGGCTTTCTGTCTTTACTGGCTCTGGAGGAAGGTCCTCATCTCTTTGGGCTTCTGCACTTGGGTGATCTTCATGTGGCGTGCACCTATCTTCCTCCATCTCTGCTAGGTCGCTTGCCTGTTTAATCTCTATCTCAAAATAGATTGACTCAAAACACACTCCATACTAATCTTGCCTCATTAATGTAACAAAGGCAACCCATTTCCAAATGGGATTATAATCAAACCCATAGAGGTTAGGATTTACAACAAGTATTTTGTTGTTGTTGTTGCAACAAAGAGATTTTTATTGTGACAAATCTAAAACAAAAATGTGGAATTGACTACAAGCACTCAGGCTATAAACAGACCAAAACCCAAAAAAATAAAATCTGTAAGTGCTTTTCATCCAATTCTAAGTGCTGATTCACTGTGAGTAAGTGTCTTTCAACATGCCCTTTACAATCACTGGAACACATACCTGTGAGTAAATTACTTACAGAATATGATTGGTTAAAGTAAAGACAAAGACCTAAGATCATGACTTGGTGATCTTTTCTTGTTTTTCTTTTCTAACAATTTGGTCTCTTGGCTAAAAGGTTTTGGGTCTGTCATATGATGGTTGGGTTTTTTTTGTTATGTGGGCTATGTGCGATACTGGGTGGATCTTTAGCTCACTTCCTGGGGTAAGTTGTTATTTAGTTTTGGTACATCTGTCCACGGTCCATTGAACTGATTAGAGCACTTTGTCCTACCCCTTTGATATATGCAGTTTCTTATTGCTTAAAGTCCTGTATATTCTGACAAACCTTTTGTGGTTATGGCCTGTTGTGGTTAGGTTAACCCTTTATCAGTTGAGGGGCAGGAAGATACTAGCCTTTCTGAGGGCAAGAAGGTTAAATGTGAAGTACCCTGGAATTGACACTTATAAATGATTTTTACTTTTATCTCACATATACACACATGTAATAAAGTGCATAATATGTACTAACCTTAAATGTACAATGGGATGATTTTTTACATCTGGATATATGCTCATATAACTTCCTCTGAGATCAAGTTAGGGAAATTTTCCAGCACACAGAAGATTCCCTCCTGCCCTTTTCCCAGGTGGTATTCACCCCAGAGTAACCAGTGTTCTCTCATTGCCAGAGATAAGATTTGCCCATTATTGGACTTCATATAATTGGAATAATATTGTATGAAGTATATTATGTCTGACTTCATCTAGTCAACATAATGTCTGTGAAATTTTTTCTATGTTGTTGCACATGGCTATAATTTTTTTTTTTGGTCGATGTGTTTTATTCCAGTGGATGATTATACCACAATTTTCCTTATTCATTTATCCATTCATTTTGTTCTGTTGTTAAAGCTTGTATTTTAACCCAGCATATGATCTATCTTGCTGAATATTTAATGAGCACTGGCAAAGAGAACCATCTAAAAACCCGGCTCTTGGCTTAGCCTAGACTCATGTCAAGGGAGCAAGAGTGACTCCACCTTTTTTTTTTTTTTTGGAGTGACAGCTCTTTTAATTATTTAATGAACATGCTGTTGACTGTGTGGGGTAAGGGTAGGCACTTTTGACTTGGAAACCCTATTCTAACCCTCGGGTCCTTTTTTTTTTAAATTTTTATTGTGCTTTAAGTGAAAGTTTACAAATCTAGTCGGACTCTCATACAAAAATTTATAAACACCTCGCTATATACTCCTAATTGCTCTCCGCCTAATGAGACAGCACACTCCTTCCCTCCACTCTCTCTCCACTTGTCCATTCGGCCAGCTTCTGACCCCATCTGCCCTCTCATCTTCCCTTTAGGCAGGAGATGCCAACATAGTCTCATGTGTATACTTGATCCAAGAAGCTTATTCTTCACCAGTATCATTGTCCCATAATAGTCCAGTGTAATCCCTGTCTGAAGAATTGGCTTTGGGTATGGTTCCTGTCTTGGGCTAACAGAAGGTCTGGGGACCAGGACCTCTGGGGTCCTTCTAGTCTCAGTTAGATCATTAAGTCTGGTCTTTTTATGAGAATTAGGAGTCTGCATCCCACTGCTCTCCTGCTCCCTCAGGGGTTCTCTGTTGTGTTCCCTGTCAGGACACCATCTAGTTCTTCTGGTCTCAGGCTAATGGAGTCTCTGCCTTATGTGGCCTTTTCTGCCTCTTGGGCTCATAGTTACCTTGTGTCTTTGGTGTTCTTCACCCTCCTTTGCACCAGGTGGGTTGAGACCAATTGATGCATCTTAGATGGCCGCTTGCTAGCGTTTAAGACCCCAGATGCCAAGAGTGACTCCATCTTGACCCATATACGCTTGAAATTTACTTTAGCTTTAGCAGATGAGAGAGTGGAAAATTTTAAGAGACATGCTTGACCTCTTTTTTCCAAAGTGACAACACGTATTTTTGGGGGACACAATTCAACCCATAGCACTCCACCCTTTTGCCTCCCCCCCAAATTCATGCAAAACATATTTACCCCATCACATCATCCCAAAAATCTTAAATCAGCTCCAACTCCAAAATCTAATCTTCTGGATCATCTGAATCAAATATGGGTGAGACTTTACCTGTAGTCCATCCTGGGGCAAAATTCCTCTTCATCTGTGAACCTGTGAAATCTAGATTACAAGTTATCCGTTTCCAAAGTACAGTGGGGGAACGGGCAGAAGGTAGACATTTCCATTACAAATGGGAGGAATTGGGGGAAGGAAAGGAAACAGTCACCCAGCAAGCCCAAAATCCAGCGTTACATGAGCTCTCAAGGCTTGAAAGTAATCCTCTGTTCTCTGAGACCATCTGGGCAATGGTCCTGCCCTCCAGACTCTAGGTATTGGCCATGCCTATTGGATTCCGGGTGGAGGCCCCTCGACCCTGGGCTCCTGCTTCGCGTTCCAGGGCCACTGCGATGGCAGCTCTGCTCCCTTGGCTTTGGGTGGCCCCATTCCTGTAGTCCATCTGAGTGGTGACCCCTACACCCTTGTCCCTGGCAGGCCTTGTTCTCCTGCCCCTTGGACATAGGAGCCCCTCCCCCTCAGCTTTGGGCTATGACCCCATTCCCCTGGCACTCGTCAATGGCAGTCCCCCACTCTGGAACTGAATTGGTGAACATGTGGCTCTTTTAAACCTAGCAGGCTGTGATGCCACCCTTTCAAACTGATGCAGACCTGGTTCCCATGCTCCTTCCAACAGTTGTACTGATCTTTCGGGCTCTCCAGGGATGGCCCTTTTCTTTTTTCTTGGAGAACAACAGATATAGCTCCTTTAGGTTGTTTCCTGCTTGCAGAATTCCAAGAGGCAGACAACATTCTTTCCTTATGTTCTTTGCCCTCTTCGATCTAAGCTGATGGGTCTTCTGCTGTGGTAGTTAGTTAGATCTATTGATCATAGCCTAATCTCTTTAACAAAAGTTTGCATAGTCATGTCCTTGGTGAGCATTCTAGGGCATGTGTCAGTAGTTTTTACAACACAATTCTCCAAATCTTTAAGTTCTGTTGTCATTTTGCACAGTTCATCTTTAAGTCCGTCTCTTTCCTCTCACATTTTACTATAAGAGGCAAGGAGAAACCATGAGTCCCCTTTAAGACCTTGCTTAGAAATCTCCTTAGCCAGATATCCAAGTTCATCACCTACAAGTTATACCTTCCACCAAAAATTTGAACATAATTCAGACAAGTTCTTAGTCACTGCATAAAAAGCATCGCCCTTCCTCCATTGTCCAACCGCATGTTCATCATTTCCTTTTAAAGCCTTACCAGGAGCGCTTTTAACGTCTGTATTTCTAGCAACATCCTGTTGCCAGTGCTGTATGTATTCTCTAAGACAGTAGAGACTTTCTTCACAGCTTTCCTCATTTCTTTCTGATCCCTCACCAGAATTGCTTTTGACATCTATAATTCTACCAACAGTCTCTTCAAGGCAATCTAGGCTTTTACTACTAGGCACCTTAAAACTCTTCCAGCCTGTACCCATTACCCAATTCCAAAACCACTTCTACATTTTAGGCATCTGTTAGAGTAGCACCCCACTCTGCCGGAACCAAATTCTTTCTTAGTTATCTAGTGCTGCTGTAACAGAAATACCACAAGTGAATGGCTTTAACAAACAGATATTTATTTTCTCACAGTTTAGGAGGCTAGAAGTGTGAATTCAGGGTGCCGGCTCTAGGGGATGGTTTTCTCTCTGTTGTCTCTTTAAGAAGGTCCTTGTCTCTTCTGAGCTTCTGTTCCTAGGCAATCTTATCTGGCTTGGCATCTTTCTTCCCCCATTTCTGCTAGCTTGCCTGCTTGTTTAATCTCTTCTTTATTTCAAAAGAGATTGACTCCAACAGGCAAAATAATTCTATTATGAAAACATTCTGCATCCCACTTTGAATTGTGGCGCCTGGGGTCCTAAATGCCAACAAGCGGCCATCTAAGATACATCAATTGGTCTCAACCCACCTGGAGCAAAGGCAAAGGAAGAACACCAAGGCCACACGACAACTAAGAACCCAAGAGACAGAAAGGGCCACAATGAACCAGAGACCTACATTATCCTGAGACCAGAAGAACTACTTGGTGCCTGGCCACAATCGATGTCTGCCCTGCTAGGGAACACAACAGACAACTCCTGAGGGAGCAGGAGGCCAATGGGATACAGACCCCAAATTCTTATAAAAAGACCATACCTAATGATATGAATGCGACTAGAGGAATCCCAGAGACAATGCTCCCCAGAACTTCTGATGGCACAGGACAGGAACCATCCCCGAAGACAACTCATCAGGCATGAAAAGGACTGGTCAGCGGGGGAGGAGAGAGATGCTGATGAAGAGTGAGCCAATTAAATTAGGTGGACACTGGAGAGTGTGTTGGCAACTCTTGACTGGAGGGGGGATGGGAAGATAGAGAGGGAAGATGGCAAAATTGGCACGAAACGAGAGACTGAAAGGGTTGACTCAATAGGGGGAGAGCAAGTGGGAGAAGGGAGTATGATGTATGTAAACCTACATGTGACAGACTGATTGGAATGGTAAATGTTGACTTGAAGCTTAATAAAAATTAATTAAAAAAAAAAAAAAAGATTGACTCAAAAGACACCCTACATTTACCCTACCTCATTAGCATAATAAAGACAACCTGTTCCTAACTGGAATAGTAACCTGAGGCATAGAGGTTAGGAATTACAAAACGTATTTTGGGGGGACACAATTCAATCCCTAACGTTGGATTTTCCATCTTAGTCAGTATGGTGCATTACAGAGATGGCATGTGTGATCTGGCCAGTTGATCCACCAACTGAGTGAACGAGGAGTCAGAGCTGGGATTGATCAGAGGAATTCTCTTTAGGAATTTTACAGACATTTTGAAGTGAGTTTTGGACTTCCATGAGGAGTGGAATTGGAATTTAAGTTTTCTGTACAGTTTTCAAGGTCCAGATAATATCAGGTTAATAATAATAATAATGAGTACTGTTTATTGTTTATGTACATGTTGGGTATTTTGCTTGACCTTTTACATATCTTGCAAGGTAAAGTCTCAACCCTGTCTAAGTAGGTCTCTCCTTTTCTAGTATTTATCAACTATACTCTATTCATTTACCTAATAACACTCATCCAAATTTATGTTTATATACTTACTTGTTCATACATGTTTACATATCTTTTTTCAGTGACCCTACTGGATAGCAAGCTCAAAGAAGGCAGATATCGTGCCTATTTTATTGCTCAGTGTTTTAATGGCACCAGTCACTGTGCCAGCACATCGTAATCACTCATAAATGTCACCTATTATTGTCATAATGGCCAATAAATGGATGAAATTAAATGAATGCAATGAATGAGTGAATTATGTAGATAAAGAAACTGGGATTCAGAGAAAAAAAAACCAAAAAAATTAACTGATTTTCTCAAGATCATACAACAAGTAAGCAGCAGGATCAAGATACCTGTTGCAGGTATCCAGCTCAGGTGCCAGCATTCCTATTTTTGCCATATCTCTCTGCTATAAGAACTAGAGTAACTTTTTAGAGAGTGTTCCCCAGCTGGGCTTAGGAGAAGCTTATGCTGCTGTCCCAAATTTTCTATTCCTCTTTTCCTTCTCAGCAAATTAGGAATACTACTCCCAACCTCCCACCACCTGCCTCTCAGTTTGTCGTACTGTAGTAGCTTGAGTGTTGCTGTGATGCTGGAATCTATGCTATGGGTATTTCAAATACCAGCAGGGTCACCCATGATGGACAAGTTTCACTGGAACTTCCAGACAAAGATAGACTAGGAAGGAAGGTCTGGTGATCTACTTCTGAAAATTAGTCCGTGAAAACCGTGTGGATCACAACCAAATATTGTCTGATATAGTGCTGGAAGGTGGGTCCCCTAGGTTGGAAGGCACTCAAGATACGCAGTGGCCACAACAGTGGACTCAAGCATTCCAATGATTGTGAAGATCTACATAGGTCTGGGCAACGTTTTGTTCTGTTGTACATGGGATGGCCATGAGTCAGAGCCCACTTGGTCAGCAACTAAAAGCAACAACCGTACTCCCTATCTCACAAGTCTGGGAGAGAAATAAAGAGGTGTCCTGAAATAGCCCCAAGTCAAGGCCTGCTGCATAGTTCAGCCTCTCCTGGGGCCCCTTGCACACAGTCTGTGAATTCTGAGCGCCAAACCTGCCATGGCCAGTGCCTGGGGCCTGTACTGTGTCATGGGACTCCTATGGAGACCTCACCTTTGGGGGAGTTGTAAAGATGTGGGGAGACCTGTGTACCCTGTTTCAATCCCACCTGAGGGGCAGGCTGCCTTGCATAGATCTTGGGGAGGAGGGTAGTGCAGAGACCTACTGCTTTGTGGTGGAGCTTCAGGAAAGTAAAAGGACCCGTCAACCTTTACAGAGGGACTGTGATGCATCCACTCAGATATGTGAGCTGCCTTATCACCACCAAGTCACTTGGCAGGAGCAACGAATTTACATGTCAGCCTGGAAGGCAATCCATATGATCCCTTTAAACAGAAAATGTCAAGTGCATCACTGAGTTTTTGTGCTAACACACATTGAAAAGATGCAGTTTATTTTCATGTGTATATATGAATATACATATATTTGTTTTGTTTTGTTTTTTGGGTGCTTAACTTTACCCTGTACCCAGTAGTCAGTATGGCCTGAAGACCGACAGGTCCAGGTGGCTCCCACAGGTCTGTGATGCCATTCCTCAAATCCGGCCCCTGTTGCAGTGAGAAGCTGAGGAAGCTTGTCTGTAGCTGTCCAAAGCATCTCCCCCTCCACTGTCTCTTCGCCTCCTCCAAAAAATAAATTCCTGTTCCTTGACTGAGGCAAATCTCAAACTCCTGTTGAGTTCCAGGGACTCTGACCAGGTGCCTACATAGAATTCTGAGGCAGAGTTGGGTTTTCATGCAGGTGACCTTCAACACCTTTTCCTACAACCCTGAGGCTCCAAGAGCGAGAGAGTGCATAGCTATGACACCCCAGTGCATGAGTGAAAGAGCGTGGGCATCGAGTGCAGGAAACCCTGTGGTGGAATCCTGGTGTGGTTTCGTACTACCTGATGACATTGTATCCATTCACCTCTGCACTTCAATTTCTTTGCCTGTACAACATGGAGAATAATGACGAACTCTAAGGGAGATTACAAAGGCTAACTAAGATATTCTCTGTGAAGTGTCTATTACCATGGTCAGCGCATAGTAAGTGCTCAAGAAGAGGTAACTACTGTCAATTATCAGATCCATTATGTGCAAAATGATGTCCACCACAGCATTGTTTATAAACGCCACCACTGGAAACGGCATCCAAATATACCAATAGGGGAATGATTAAGTCAGTTACGATATATTCTTATAATGAAATATTATGCAGCCATTGAAAATCATGATTTTTAAAGAAATGGAAAAACACCTACCAAAGAAATGTCAAGTAAAAAAAAAAAAGATTCAAATTATCATCTTTCTCTCTCTCTCTATATACCAATTTATACAAAATAAACAAAACCGTGCTGTGTTGTTGTATGCCGACGAGTCAATTTAGACTCATAGCAACCTATGTGAGAGAGTTGAACTGCCCTGTATGGTTTCCTTGGTTGTAATCTTTATGGAAAAAGACAGCCAGGTCTTTGTCCTGCAAAGCCACTAAACCAAAAAAAAAAAAAAGAAACCCAAACCCGTTGCAATCGAGTCGTTTTTGACTCATAACGACCCTATAGAGCAGAGTAGAGCTGCCCCTTAGAGTGTCCAAGGAGTGCCTGGTAGATTCGAACTTCTGACCTTTTGGTTAGCAGCCTTAGGAGTTAACCACTATACCACCAGGGTTTCTGCAGAGCCACCGGGTGGGTTCAAATTGCCAGTCTTTCATTTAGTAGCCGAATGCTTAATTGTTGTGCCCCCATATATAATTGAATAGAACCCTACCCATCCCCACAAAAGAATTTGGAAAAATAGACCTCCCCCCAAAACTATAGATTATCTCTCTTAGTGGTGAGAGTATGGGTGGTTTTCATTTTCTTCTTTTTTCGTTGTCCAGATTTTCCACAATGAGTATTTCCTACAATTAGAAGTGAAAGCAAATATTATTGCTTTTAAAAAATGATAAGAGAAGCTACACCTTACTTTTCACAAAGCAACAGCTGCTGAGAATCATAACCGTCTGCTCCATCCACCCAAATGCCCCAGCCATGGCCTGGCATGGGTGGGACTGAGACTGGCCCCAGTTGGCTGGGCCAGCATCACAGATGGACTCCTCTGTGGCAAAGGGAATATCTCTGCCTCGCTGCCTTGTCTCCCCCCTCCTCTTCTCTGTTGGCGTTTCCTCCAGTATTTATTCACTCACATAGCCTAGAGAGTTGAAAGAGGTTTGTTTCTTTTCAGGCTGTTGAGTGCAGCCAGGGTAATTTAGTAGAAAAATGTCATGCTAATGCAATTCAAAGTTCAAATGATCTTTCATTTCGAGGGGAAGAAGAATGTGTGTGCAGCTGGAATGTTAAAACTCACTACTTGCCCTGCAATTCAAATAGAAATATGAGCTGCAGGGGCTACATAAGTCACATGAAGCACTGTGAGTGAAATGCGCAAAATGAATAAAAATGATCCGGAAGCCATTTATTAGCATTGCTGGGGGCCAGCACCAAACAAGAACTGTGGCCATCAGAAGCTGCGTCAGGAAGAAGGAACGTTTGCATGAAATTACAACGATCTTGAAATAATGAGGAAGGAGTGATCAGTGAGGTACTTCTTACCGTTGTAGTGAATGCAGCCCTCAGCCCCCCATGGCGCTGTACCCTTTTCCAGCCCACGTGCCCTTTCCTCCTCTCTCCAGACTCCTGCTCAGCTTGGCTGCACTTCTCAGGTGGGAGGGTGGAGTGGAGCCCAGGGGAGAGGTTGGGTGTGTGTTCTGCTCACTTAGGGGGATGGAAGGATGGATGGAGCAGTTGTGGGCCCTGGAGCTCAGGCCCCACTCGAGAAGGAATTGAGGACCTTTGGCAGGTGGGCAGTGAGACCCAGCTCCCACCATTGAGCTCACCAGGCTTAACCAAGGCAGGTCTGTGATGTCAGCCTCCTTCTGTTCCACTTCAGGACCCCTGGATGTGCAGTGGTTAAAGCGCTCGGCTGCTAACAACAAGGCTGAGGGTTCAGCTGCTCCTCGGGAGAAAGATGTGGCAGTCTGCTTCTGTAATTATTACAGTCTTGGAAACCCTGTGGGGTGGTTCTATCTGTCCTGCGGGTTCATTATGAGTTGGAATTGACTCGACAGCAATGGGTTTGGTTTGGTTTGGCTGTTCTACTTCAGGCTTCCAGTCTCTGACACACAGATGTGCTCTGAGGAGAGAATATCGGTTATTTCTGTCTTTAATATAAATTTGCCACCTTGTTTCTTCTCGAAGTATTAACATTTTCAGATATAGCTGTTACGATCTAATGACATTCTTTATTTATCCCCCTGGATTGTGAAAGGGAGGTGAGATAGCAGTGTGTAGATAATTTGTCCAAGTTTCCTTCTTTAGTTTTTAAAATCAAATTCTTTTTACCTCTGTGAGACCATCTCTGGTCAGCATCTACCCAGCCAGCTTTGTCATCTTCATTATAGTCTCTCTCCTGTACCAGTTGCCCTTGAGTCGATTCTGACTCGTAATGACTCTTGTGTGTCAGAGTAGAACTATAGGGTTTTTAATGACCAATTTTTGGAAAGTAGAACACCAGACCTTTCTTCTGAGAAGCCTCTGTGTGGACTTGAATTTCCCATCTTTCGGTTAACAGCTGAGCCTATTAACTTTGTACTACCCAGGGACTCCCTATCCTCTACAAACAAACAAATTCCAAAGGGACAGTGGGGACATGACCAATCCCATATAGGCCAATTAATGCAAAAGCAGCGATATAACAACCCTAAAAACCCGTTGGCAACTCATGGTGATCCTATAGGTGATCCCATAGGGTTTCAAGTCTGTAAATATTTATGGAAGCTGACTGTCACATCTTTCTCCCACAGAGCGGCTGGTGGGTTTGAACCGCCGACCTTTTGGTTAGCAGCTGAGTGCGTAACTATTGCACCACTAATGCCTCTTTCTATGTAACAACCCTAAGGAATTGAAAACGACTAGAATTCAAGGCACCCGCACGTGCACGCACACACGTGTGTATGTGTGTGTTTACAGGCAAGAGTACAGGTGTTCTTGCTTTGGAGAGAGTTAATTTTCCATTATGTTTCTTTTAAGTGGGTGAAAATGTTTCTTATATATGTTTCATTGTAGGGTAAAAGAGTATGATGCATAGATTTGGTAGTGGTGGTGGGGGGAGTTAAGGAGGTGAGAAGAAAGGAAGGAGAGGAACGATTTTTCTTTTCCTTTTTCATCTGGTCCCAAGTGCAAAAAAGGAAAGAATTTATTTATACACACAGATCCCGATATATCTGTTATGCATTGTTTCCCAAATTGACTTCCATAGAATACTAGTCCTGCAAAGGGATATTAATAGGAGGCGTTAAAAATGTCTTTGGTCAAGCAAGTTTATGAACTGCTTTGTTGAAGTTACACAAGGCTCTCTACTGCACGATTTTTCAAAGCTGTGCATCGTGACTCTCCGAGAGGTAGGCATGGCTTGCAGTAGGCCCACCGTATTGGACCAGGACCCCCTTTTCACCGTTAATTTTGGTGAATATCCTTAGGGCCTTGGTGCTGCAATGAAAGGACATGGACCAGAAGTCACCGAATTCAGTGCTAGGCCTGCTTTTCTATGTGTTTGCTGTATAATCCTGAGCAAGATGCTTCTGGGTGCCTCAGTTGCTTTTGCTATAAAATGAAGGCTTGGGTTGGATGATCTTGGCTCTTCATCCCTCCTCTGGCATTCTGTGATTCTGTTGCCATGACTCTGTGGCTCCACTGACCTGCTGTGTCTGCTTGTGCACAGTAACCATTTTCCTATCTATTAATAGGTATATATGTAAAAAAGGAAACCCTGGTGGCATAGTGGATAAGAGATATGTTTGCTAACCAAAAGATCAGTGGTTCGAATCCACCAGGCACTCCTTGGAAAACCTATGGGGCAGTTCTACTCTGTCCCATAGGGTCGGTATGTGTCGGAATTGACTCGACGACAGCCTTACCATTAAGTCAGTTCTGACTCATGGAAACCGCATGTGTTTCAGAGTAGAACTGTGCTCCACAAGGATTTCAATGTCTGTGACTTTTTGCAAGTAGATCACCAGGCCTTTCTTCTGAGGCCCCACTGGGTGGATTCGAATTGGTAACCTTTGGGTTAGTAGCTGAGTGCTTAACATGTGCACCACCCAGGGACTCCTTTAATAGGTATAGAAACACTCAGTTTACCTTCCATAGAGGTCTCTTGTCAGGATCAAAGGAATTAATCCAGATGAAAGTACTTAGAAAAAAATAAAGTGCTAAATAATTTCTAATGCCTTTAGGGGAAAGGGTAATGACTTTGCCCTGTCATTCTGTGTTCTTCACAAAATGGGTGAAACACAGTGTGAGGGAATAATGCGCCACTTAGCAACTCAAGGTTTGGAATTGGACTAAACCAAACCCACTGCTGTGGAGTCCATCCCAACTCATAGCAACCTTATAGGACAGAGTAGAACTGCTCCATAGGGCTTCCAAGGCTCTAATCTTTATGGAAGCAGACTGCCATGTCTTTCTCCCACAGAGTGGCTTGTGGGTTTGCACTGCCAATCTTTCGGTTAGCAGCCGAGTGCTTAACTGCTGTGCCACCAGGGCTCCTCGGACTACTTGGGTTAAAATCATAATTTCACCCTTACTACTGGGAAGATCTTGGGCAAGTTACTGACGTTCTGTACCTCAGTTTCCTCAGCATAGAAATGGAAAGACTTTCTACGGTAATTGTGATGATCAAATGAGACAATATGGGTAAATGCTGAAAACACTGTTTATTATTTAGTATACGCTCAGCAAATGTTAGGTATTCATCATCATCATCATCATCATCACTATGGAAAAAAGGAACACCACAGCAACAATAACAATAGCCCATGTGCGCGCGCGCGCACACACACACACACACACACACAATGGTGGGGTGGTCAGTACGTAGCTAACTTGAAAGAATCTTAACTCTTCAAGTGAGCAGTATGTCCCCCTCAACTATCTGCTGGCTTCTGATGGCTAATAAGTTAAACAAATGGGTTGGCCTCTGGAAAGTTGGTGGTTTGAAACTACTCAGAGGTACCTGTGAAGAATGGCCTGCTCATCTGCTTTTCAAAGGTCACAGCGTTGAAAACTCAATGGAGCACACTTCTATTCTCCACACATGGGGTTGCCGTGAGTTGCACTGACTCAGTGGCAACTTGTTTGGTTTTGTTTTTTTTCCCCATCAAGGAGACTACCATTTAGAGAGAAATAAAAATTGTAAGCTCCCCAGCTAGAGGGAACAACTGCCTGGCAGTGTTCTGGCTTTCTTTGGTAAGTCTGTGAATGCTCTGTGCTTAGATCAACAAGCGTGATATCAACATGGGAAGAGTAATAGTTGAAGGTTTCATGGAAAAGGCAGGGTTTGACCTGATCCTTGAGTGCAGTTGAAAAGCAGAGAGACGAAGAGAAGGCATTTTATGAAGAGGAGAACATCGGGAGCGAAGAAGCAGAAGTAGCATGTTGTATCAGGGGATGAAGAATTCACCAAGAGTATAGACTCAGCTTGGGAGTGATGAAGGTAAGTCTTTGAATATCAGCCCAAGGAATTTAGACTTCTTATAATAGGGAATCAGCAGAGGACAAATTGCTTTGCTTTTTAAACTGTCTGCTTTCTCCTTGTGAAAGTAGAAAGGTCATGCAATGAAAGCGAGTCATCATTCTTTTCCATTCACTTAGCGTTCAGCATAAATCAACATTTGCCTTGGGTGAACGGGCAGGTAGTTATTTGCAAGGCTGAATCAAATCATGCAGCTGGATAAGGGTGCTGCTTGTAGACCTCCTTCCGGGGCACCAGCCGAGGTTCCATCCAGTGGACCTGCACCAGCGCTGGAGGATTGGCAGGGAAGGCGCTCTTGGAGAAGGCTGACAGTGGAAGCCCTCGGATTGCAGGGAATCCAGGTTTCTGGAATCTTGGATTTGGGAGAAGTGTTGCTGGGTTGGGGTATGTGGAGTTTTAACATATACCGCTGATGCAATGATTACATCATAGAGCAGGGAGAAGGGCTTTCATGTGGATTAATAAAACAAGAATAAATTATCCTCACCTTACAGCCCTCTTAGAAATTTGAAGTTTCAATTTGGGGCATTTAAAAGCCCATTAAACATGGTTGCTCTGCTACTGTTGATTGCATCAGCCCTTCACCCTCTACTGTCAGCAATGCCAGCCTACACCCTTGCCAAACCTGGTCACTAATGTGAGCAGTAATGTATTTAAGCAAAAATGATCTTTTGGGAAAATCTATTTATTATTTAATGCCTTTGCCCTTTGCCTCAGCTCTCTCTCTCCACAAGCTTCTCAGCTAGGATTTCAATCTGCTTTGAATGCTTTGCAAGGAAAAATACAAACCAAACTCCAGTGGGAATCATGGCTCTCTGTCCCTGATGGCTGGAGTCTCATAATTTATAGCACCGTCGTGCTGGGACTCTGCAGCTCTTGGGGACTTGTGATAAAGTTTGGGTAGGAGAAATCATTCCACTTAAAATGGTTTTGCTTTGACGGTCTCTGCTTTACTGGGAGTATTTCTTCTTCTTTGTCTTTAAAGCCAGAGCCATTTCTTAGAATAAATGCTGCGTGAACACTGGGGAAGAAAGAGGAAGCAAACTGGGTCCCTGAATGATTCAGACACCAGTGACGCATCCAAATGTCTTTGGCAGTTCATTGATCAATCAACAAATATTTAATAATACGTAAGGGGCTGTGGAAAATATCAAATGTGAATAAGATCTTGTCACTCTAACTCTGAAAACTCAATAGCTTCTCATAGCTTACCAAATTCAAGCCCAACTCTGTGTCCTGTAGCGTCATGGAGCCAGCCCCAGCTGACCTTTCTGCATATATCCATGCTCCAGACAAGCTAGATTATCTTATGCTCTTTTTATCTGAGGAATGCGCCTTGGACCTACAGAGGCCTTCTTTCCATTTTTGTCTACTAAATCTTATTTTTACAGGTCAGTTTCAAGCACCACATCCTCCATGAAGTACATCCTGATTTGAGCTCCAACTGGATGTGAACTTTTTTCCTTTCAGTTCTCACAGGACTTTGTATTTGTTTTGTTTTCTCCATGGAACAGGGAGATCAAACACCATTTGCCAATTGACTAATTTAATAGAGTTGAAAGGCTCTAGAGCTTAGGATCCTATTAGGACTGCCGGTATCAAAGTGGCAGAGAGCAGACTTGGTTTGAACTTGGATACCAGTGTCTGAGAATTAGAACAAGAGAAATTTGACTAAATCATCAGATCAAACAGGAATGGTTTGAAGGTATATGTTCATATCCATAAGAATGAAAAGAGTGACATTTTTACAAACAGCCCAGAGTGTATCATATTCAGATGAGCATTGTTTCTTAAAATAGTCACCATCAGAGGCTTAGGCTTATTTCACTGAGGCTGCCACTGAGCAAGACATCAACACTGAGAAGATCCCAATCCTTGGAGCTCACACTCCAACCCACCTCTCTCCATTTCCTGCTGTTGTAACTTGAGCCAGTCTACACAGCTTCTACTTAGTGGGTGTGTGAGGAACACCAACACTATCCACAGGCCTCTGTTAGGCATCGAGGAGAGGGTAAAAAGGTAAACTGTTATTCATGGCTTACAACCATGTTGAGGAGACACATATGACAAAACTCAACTTAAAATGGAAAGCAGTAGATGACTAAGTGTTGAAATGAGTCACCTAGACAAGAAGAGCTACCTGAATTTAGGAGGAGAGGGTGTGGGTGGGTACCGAGAAGCAGGAGAGTCCAGATATGGAAAATGAGAAGTGCCCTGAAAGACTTTAGAGAATGGGGCTCGAGGGTTGGTATTCTGGTCTGGGGATATAGAATATCTAAAACTGTAACTCACGATTTTACCACCCACATGTCAATCTCTCTACTCCTCAAACCTCCTCTAAAGTAACCCTGCCTCCTGATTCTTTATTTTGGTACATATCACCAAGTGTATTTACTGTCTCCCAAGCAAAAATCACAGTCAATTTTACCTTTTGCTTTCACTAGACGCCTATATCTAATCAGTCATCCATTATTACATTTCACATAGATTGCTTTTGTCTCTAAGTTCAGCCTGTAAATAGAACTCTAGGTCCTCACAGCTCTTGTCTTTTCAATATTGTTCCATTATCTATTGCTGTCTAACAAACTACCGCAAAACTTAGTGGCTTAAAGCAACAACCGTTTTAATAGACCTCATGATTTTCTGGGCCAGAAACCTGACCATGGCTCAGCTGAGCAACTATTTTGCTTCACATGGCATCAACAGAGGCCGTTTACTGGTATTCAGCTGCAGGTCAGCAGAGAGCAAGAAGGCTTCACTTTTATGTCTGGCTACTTGGTGGGGATGGCTGGAAGGCTGGGCTTAGCTAGAACCATCAACAAGAATGCTTACATGTGGTCTCTCTAACATGGTGGTCTCAAGGTAGTCTGAGACTCAGAACTCCCAGAGCAGAAGTTTCAAGAGGTAGTAAGTGGAAGCCATTAGTCTCTTAAGGCCTGGGTCTACAAAGAGGCACAGTATCACTCCTACCCTGTAGTTGGTCAAATAATCACAGAACTGCCCAGAGGCAAGGGGAGAGGATGTAGACCCTCCTCTGGATGGAAAGAGTGTCAAATTGTGGTCATCTGTAATCTCTCACAAATATTATACTTTTCATTTGGACAGCAGGGAGAAATGGGAAGATCTCTACATTGGCATCCAGGAGACCAGGATGCTAGGCTCAGCTCACCTGTTACCCTACCAGGTGAACTTGAGGGAATCACTTCACATTCCATACCTCAGAGCTTTCTCTATGATGAGAGGGTTCAGTGGTTCTCAAGTACAGTCCCCAAACCAGCAGCATCAGTTTCACTTGGAAACTTGTTAGAAATGCAAATTCTCTGAACCCACTAAATCAGAAACATGGGGCGGGTCCAGCAATTTGTGTTTTGCTAAGTCCTTCACGTGGGGTGATCATCAGTCAAAATCGACTCGTGGCAGCTAACAGCAACAGCACTCAGAGATTCTGATACACGGAAAGGTTAAAGAACTGCTAGGTTAGGTGATCTCCAAGGTCCCTTTCAGTTGAATTTCTGTGGTTCCAAGTACAGAAAAAGCCCTCTTACCCCACATGACCAGAATTGATAGTCAATTAATTGAAAAAAGAATCAACTAAAATTGAGAAATGCTACATACATATTTTAAACTTTTTATTTTAATGACAAAAAGCCAATGTTTTGATGTAGAGCCTGGCCTTTCTTTGAGTATGAGTCAGCTGGTCGGATTTCTGTGTCAACTTTTTTCATATAAACCACATCCTTAATGCATGATCTAAGATTTTCAAGTTTACTGAAAGCAGAGTGAAAACTAAAGACTTAGCAAAGGACTCTGAACAATTCTTTTTAGGGAGTCATCTTTATTGACCATTTCTGAAATATCTGTCTTACTGGTTTTACATAACAACAATATTTGTAATGTTGTTGTTGTTGTGTTAGGTGACTTTATGTACAACAGAACTTAACACTGCCTGGCCCTGTGCCATTTGTAATTACATAATTAAGTTATGTAATTACAATAACAACTGGAATAAACAAGTTTAGAAAAAAACTGATGGGAGTAGAAGGCCCAGTGCTCTGGGCAGTTGCCTACTTGTCACCAAAAAGACCATACCAAACCCATTGCCATTGAGTTGATTCCAACTCCTAGTGACCCTATAGGCAGAGTAGAACTGCCCCATAGGTTTTCCAAGGAGCACCTGGTGGATTTGAACTGCCAATCTTTTGGTTAGCAGCCGTAGCTCTTAACCACTACAGCACCAGGGTTTCTATCACAAGCATTCAGTTTGCCATGAGAATCAATAATTTTGTTTTATGGAAGAGATGGAGAACACTGGTTTATCTGGAGAGTTGGTTGAGGGGAAATTGTGTAAGAGGGCCTCTCTGACTGTTGATTCCTCCTAACCAGAACTCTTCTGTAAGGAAGCCTCTCTTTCACTGCTTTCTTGACATTCCTTTAGTTCAAATCCTTTTCATCTCACACTGAACTCTTACAAAAGCACCTTTACTGGTCTTCCTGCTGCCACACGTACCTCCTACTGTCTGCATAAACATGTGATTTAAAAAGTCATGTCATTCCCATTCTCAGCAGGGTAGAATGAAAAAACAAAACAAAAAAACCAACCTGCATTAAGAAGCTAAAAACCTGGTCTGAGTCTCTACTTTCTGATTGTGTAACATTGACAATTCATTTAACCTCTTTTTTAAGCCCTTGCTCTTAAACAAGAAGAACCAGAATCCCACACATCCCACAGGGTTGAGGATCAGGTAGCCTTATGTAGGTGAAAGTATTTTGAAACCTGAAAAGAACTCTACAGTCGAAGCTTACTTTTTTCATTACTGTGTGATAAAGTTCAGTCCTTTTAGCCCAGCATCAAAAAGTCTGGTCCCAGCTTACCTTTCTAGCTTTTTTCCTTACAGTTCCCAAGGGGTTCTTTCCACTCTAGTAAAGCTGCTCTTCTCAATGTCCCATGTACAAACCTAAATATTTCCCTATTGTATGTCTTTGGCCATTGCCCTCAAATGCCCTTTTCCTCTTCTCAACCACTTGAACTTTCCCCCTCAGTATGAGTTGAACTAGGGATCAAATTTCCAGTTCCACAGACAGCTGTAGAAGTAGGTTCATTTATCTCCTACTGAGTAGGTCTTTACATGAAGACACAGGATCCCAAAGTATGGAGACAGCACAAGCAAGCAAAAGGAAGCTGAGCCTTGGCCTCCTCAGACCCAGTGGAGTAGAAAACATAATTTCTCTAGCCAAAGATGAAAGAGTTGCAATTTCTAGAGTCGTGGCTCTAGGCAGGGTTGGACACACCCTGAAAATGGAGAAGACAATATCTTTTTCTGGCAGCCTGCAGGTCAGCAATGAAATTATATCATTCCTTGTCTTTTTGGGACAGGATTATACACTTGTCAATGAAACTTAGAAGGTTCAGCAGTAACAATATAGACTAAGTGTATGCTAAGCTCCATTTTGTGGTCATCTTATGTATCGGGATCACTCTTATTGAGACAAGCCAGGCATTAAGAGGTTGAACTTCCAGGCACAGATAAGCCTCAATTTTTTAAAAACATATAGAATAAAGGCCAATTATTCTTTTTTTTTTTTTTACTCTCTTACATTTTAAACTTGGAATTGATGCCTGTACCAGTTAGGATTCCATTCAGGTACAAGAAACAAAATCTGACTAGGAGCAGCATAAATAAACAAGGGATGTACTTATCGAATACAACATTAACTCCGGAAATAGTCAGTCTTTAGTGCAACTGCTCAAATAGGTCAGTGGAGACCCAGACTCTCTTCCTGCTCCATCATCCTTGTAACCGAACGCCACTCGGGTTCTCGTCCTGTCTCATTAGCCGATTGAAATAAGACGGACACTGATAGCAGCGGAAACAGAAAGTGGCAAGTTTATTGTCTGCGCATACAAGGAGCGCGTGGGGTCTAGTGACCTTGAGGCCACATGCTCCCTGACTAAGGGGGATGGGGAGCTTTTTGTTTCCAATGGCATCAGGGGGTTGGGTTTGGTACCCAGAATTTTCTGCCTTTAGCCCTCCCATGCCTATGTTTGGGGTGGGCGGGGGGGGGTCAGTTGGAGGATGTGATTTCAATCTGTGTATGCTTCAAGGTGTAACTAGGGCTAGTCAGTGGACGGAGCCACTACCTGCTGTGACTTCCTGCTCAAAACAAGCTTGTGGTTAGCAAGACAAAGCGGGGGAAGGGGTGTTGATTGGGGTTTTCAATACGGCTGAGCAGCCTCTTTCATCCTCAGTGTGTGCCTTTATCTTCACTGTTGCAAGATGGCTGTTGTGCCTTCAGCCACTGGGCCAGGAAGAAGTGGAAGGGTGAAGTAGAAAAGTACCTTACACTGAGCCTGTACCTTTAAAAGAACTTTCCTGGAAGCAGGAATGTATTTACCAGCAGTTTATGCTAGGAATTCTTTATGATTGGCTGTTTTTTATTTTGAACATTGGTCATTTTTTATTTTGAGTATTATCCCTGCCCAAAAACCTCACCCAGTGATTTCTGCTTATCTCATTGGCCAGAACTAGGTCACATGGCTACCTTCACTTGGAAGAATGTCTGAAAAATTGAATCTCTTTACCTGGGCACAGTGCCACACTCAGCCAGGGTTGTGTTTCTGTTAGTAAGAAAGAAGGCAAGAATAGATAATGGACAGGCAATTAGTAGAGTCTGCCATAATGTCTAAATTTAAACTTCTGTATTATCACTAAATTGTACTGCCCAGCTTTATATTTCAGACCTCTTTAAAGTGTTAAAAAGCAAAGATGTCATTTTGAGGCCTAAGGTGCACCTGACCCAAGCCATGGTATTTTGAATTGCCTCATATGCACGTGAAAGTTGGACAGTGAATAAGGAAGACCCAAGAAGAATTGATGCCTTTGAATTATGGTGTTGGTGAAGAATATTGAATATACCATGGACTAACAGAAGAACAAACAAACTTGTCTTGGAAGAAGTACGAATAGAATGCTCCTTAGAAAGAAGGATGACGAGACTTTGTCTCACATACTTTGGACAAATTATCAGGAGGGACCAGACCCTGGAGAAGGACATCATGCTTGGTAAAGTAGAGGGTCAGGGAAAAAGAGAAAGACCCTCAATGAGATAGATTGACACAGTGGCTTTCAACAATGGGCTCAAACATAACAATGATTGTGAGGATGGCACAGGACTGGGCAGGGTTTCGTTCTGTTGTACATAGAGTCACTGTGAGTGGAAACTGACTTGATGGCACCTAACAACAAGGGCAAACTATATTTAAAGCCTACAGGCTTAGACTATTTTAGGGACAATTAGGTGACCAAAGGAAAAAAAAAAAATCTCATTTTAAGGTGACATTTTCTTGGGTAGCCTCATACAACACGTCCTTCCAGGCCCAGCTCAAATACCACAACATTCAAGAAACCTCCATTCAACCCAGTTCTCCTCTTCTAACACCCATTGTTTGTCTTGTTCACTTGGCATTTATCAGGAGTAGAAGTCATTCCCTACCCCAACCAAATTAAGTTCCTTGGGGAAAGGACCATATTTTATTCTTCTTTTTATTCCTTATGAGCCCCCAAACAGTGCTAATTAAACCATAGGTGTATGTTAAATATTATTTCACATGAAATAATGTCATGGAAGTAGCCTTGAGCAAGATATGAACATGGTACAGTAAGATGACAGTGGTTCTGGGTCTAAGAGTCTGGGAGAAAGATAAAGGGAAATGAGAAATGTATTGTGAGGCTGTCCATTCATTTATTCACTCATTTAATCCTTTACTGTATTTACTGAGTACCTAGTTTATGCCAAGGAGCCCTGGGGGTGCAATGGTTAAGCACTCGGCTGCTAACAGAAAAGTCAGCAGTTCAAACTCACCAGCTGCTCTGCGGGATAAAGATGTGGCAGCCTGTTTCCAAATTACAACCTTGAAAACCCTATGGGGCATTCTACTCTGTCTTATAGAGTCATTATGGGTTGGAATTGACTCAATGGCACACAACAACAGCAACAGTTTATGCCAGGTAAAATATAGCTGTGAGCAAAACAGACACGTTCCTTGCTTTCTTAGATTCTGTATTCTATTTACTTTATAGCATAGAAAGACTCAAATACCAATGAGAGAACTTTGCAAAAGGTCACAGTTATCGATCATCTGTAGATAGAATATGCTTAATCCCTGGTATGTGGACAGAAGTCACATACACGAATTGAGCCCTATGTCATTTCAGCCATCCTACTTCATATACCCTATCAAACATGCAATCTCATTTGATTCTCAGAGTGACCTTTTGCCTTCTCTTTACATTTGAGGAAACTGAGGGCCAGGGAGGCTAGGGGTTGCTCTGGGCCACATGGCTGGTTAGTGGCAGAGCTGGATTTCTAACTAGCATGTCACTCCTGCTCTCCGGCCCCTGTGGTCCCTCCCAGGGCAAGTGCTAATTGTTTAGGAGAAGGATGATGCCGTCTCCTGAGAAGTAAACGGAAGGGGGAGAGCAAGCCCCAGGGGCTCAGAGACTCTTATCCATGCCACTGTCATTTGTTGCTAAGTGAAGCGAGGAGGAGGAGGAGGAGGAGCAGGAGCAGGGGCAGGAGCAGGAGCAGGAGCAGGAGCAGGAGCAGGAGCAGGAGCAGGAGGAGCAGGAGGAGTGGGGAGAGGAGCCTGCAGGCAAACTCATGATACCTCCAAACCTTCTAACTCTCTCACAGAGCACTGCTTAGCCTTCCCATAGCTGGCTTAGCTTGGGCACGCAGACAGGCGTTTTGTACAGGTGGAATAGTGGCTGTCTTTATCAGACATTGGAGAGTCCTCTTTCAAAGCCCCTCCCCTGACTGGCTGCCTGATCTGAGCACTGCCTGCTCCCCTCACTTTCTCCCTGTTGGACGGGCAAACAGCCTGAGTTGTTCTCAGCGATCTAATGCCTTGACACGTACCAAGCATTCAGTGATTTGAGCTCTCTTTGGGTGCCTATCTTATGCCAAGAACTTTGGTCACCCACTGCTGTCAAGTCGACTCTGACTCATAGTGACCCTATAGGACAGGGTAGAACTGCCCCATAGGGTTTCCAAGGCTATAATTCTTTATGGAAGCAGGCTGCCACATCTTTCTCCCAAGGAGCAGCTTGTGAGTTTGAACCCCTGACTTTTCAGTTAACAGCCAAGTGCTTAACCAGTGTACCACCAGGGCTCCTTAGAACTGCTGTAGGTACTAAGGAAAGAGCAGTGAATGCATCAGCCAAGACTCCCTGGCCTCATGAAGCCTAAAAAGGCCTACATTATAATAAATGGATTCATTCAGCTAGCAAGGCTTTGAAGAAATGAGGTAGGACAGGCCAGGAATTTAGAGACTTTGGTAACTAAGACAGGAAGACCCAGGTGGCGTAGTCGTTAAGAGCTACGGCTGCTAACCAAAAGGTCGGCAGTTCGAATCTACCAGTTGCTGCTTGGAAACCCTATGAGAACAGTTCTGCTCTGTTCTATAGGGACGCTATGAGTCGGAATCCACTCGATGGCAACGGATATAACGGGTATAAAAAAAAAAATTGCCGACGAGTGGATTCTGACTCATAGCAACCCTGTAGGACAGAGTAGAACTCAGAGTAGAACTGCCCCATAGAGTTTTGAAGGAGCACCTGGTGGATTCCAGCTGCTGACCTTTTGGGTAACAGCTGTAGCACTTAACCACTACACCACTAGAGTTTCCATAATGGTATAAGACAGGAATATGCAAGCCTTGCTGCATGGGGGAGCCCTGGGAAGGAGATTGCTGGAGACCAGAGGCAAGGACCCAAGAGGACCCATGAAGATGTGCATGACAAGTTGTTTCCAATGTGACGCTTTAGATGGGACTGTCTGGCCTGGCCAGAAACATTTCAGTGTCTTTAAACTCTAAGGAAGAAAAAACAAAACAAACCTTTATTGAATTTCAGTAGATTGTAAGTACTCCGAAGGCAGGGTTTACGTCGGCTTGGATAAATAGCCTTGCTTGGCACCCGGTACTTAGCAAGAATGCAATAAGTATTTACTGTATGAATTGCTGAGTAAACTTGTGAAGTCTTGGGCATAGCACCTGTCTGTATATTTCCATTTTCTCATTCAAGTCTAATCACGTCTATACGAGGAAAGCATAACTACCCTGATTTTTCAATAAGAAACGCAGGACAGAGTTGTGAAGGTCATAAATAGCAGAGTTAGGATTCGAAGTCAGGATTGCATCTCTACAAGTTCAGCTCTCTTCCTACTGGTCTCAGTTCTTCATTCTGTTCTACTGTGTTTTTACCCAAGGGTGCAGACTCTGCTACCATAAGAAATCATAACACATCGTAAGGCAGTGTTTTGATCCTGAAAGCTCTGTAAATTTTGACCTGCCAAACTTTCCTTATTGGCTCTCTAGGGAAATGGTACTTTGGTGGTCTTGTACTTGGTTTTAGGAAATGTCCGCACATAATGTGTACAGGAGTGTGTGTCTAAGTGTGTGTTTGAGTGACGGTGACTTCAGTGGAAAAGTACTTCAGCTGTTTCACAGTGAAGACCTAGACCAAAGCTAAAAATAAAAGTTCTTTTAGGATGATAGTTGGAGGAAATACTAAGGACATACTGCTAATCTAAAACAGAGCATCTAGCTTCAGATCTAGCATGCCTTCGGTTCTGTCAAGCCAAATAGGCCAGGAGTGTGATATTAGAAAATACTGTACAAAAATATTCCCACTGGGCAGGAATGGAGTGCACTGCAGCTGACTGTCTTCCCTGGCATCTGTATTGAGACCCATCCCCAAAGCGTAGTCTAGGACTTACTCCACTCCTTGGGTGGTCTCTTTACTCATTTACTCTCATGACTTCATGTCATAAGAAATGTACAGTGAGGTTATCCATTCATTTAATCCTTTAACATATTTATTCAGTACTTATTTTTATGCCAGACAAAAATACAGCCCTGAACAAGACAGATATGGTTCCTGCCTTCTTAGGGTCTGTATTTTATTGGCCAATGAGATGACTTTGCAAAAAAGACCATAGCTTAGATCATCCGTAGATAGGATATCTTTATTCGGCCTGGTATGTGGACACACATGAATTGAGACTTTTGTCATTTAAGCCATTTATTGATGATTCTCAAATATTTCTCTCTGGTCTATAACTCTCTTCTAGAACTGCTCACCACTATAACCAGCTTCCTACCGGCTATCTACACTGGGATGCCACACTGGAACTTCAATGCTGACCCTGTCATTGGCCCTTTTTTCTCCTTTAACTTAGCTCAATGAATGTCATTGCTATCCAATCTAAGGTCCAAGATAGAAATGTAGGCTTCACCTTCTCTGTCATTTTTTGTGTTCAGTATATCACTTAGGCCTATCAAGCCTGTCTCCTAAATATTTCCTGAATCCAGATCCATTTCTCCATCTTCACCAATACCATTCTAGTTCATGCCATTGTCATCTCTATCCAGAACTTCTGCAAAGGACTCCTTTGTCACTTTATGGCAGCCTCCACCTCCATGGATGGGAAATTATAGTGCCTTCATTACACCTGGCAAAAGAGGGTCACCCTCATGCCCTACTTCACTTCATTTTCCATGTTGTAGCCGAAATAACTCGTTGCAGTCAAGTTGATTCCAACTCATAGTGACTCTACAGATACAGTAGAACCGTCCTATAGGGTTTCCACGGAAGGTCTGGTAGATCTGAACTGCCGATTTTTTAGTTAGCAGCCAAGCTCTTGACCACTTTGCCACCAGGGCTCTGGAGCCAAAGTAGCCTTTCTAAAACATAATCTGATAATTTCACTCTGTTTATAAAAGCCCTTTAATATTTACCCATTTACCAGAGGATTAATTCTAAGCTCCACCAGAAGGTCACAGATCTGGCCTCACGTCTAATCTCTTGCCCCACACTTTTCTAGCCTGGTCAACTCTACCATTCAGCCAACCAGAGCATTACCAAACTGAGAAAGTTCTCAAAGGTGTCACACTTTGTCTACCTCCAAACCCTGGCCCATGTTTTTCCCTTTGCCTGAAATCCTCCCTCTTTCCATTTCGTCACATTCTCCTGTCATCCCCCAACCTCTTTGCAAGGATAAGTCCCAGCTATTCTTTATTAGTAGCCAGTTGTTGCCGAGTTGATTCCAACTCATGGCAACCCTCTGTGTGTCAGAGAACTGTGCTCCATAGGATTTTCAATGGCTATTATTTTCTGGAAGCAAATCCTGAGGCCTTTCTTCTGAGGCACCTCGTATGGACTCGAACCTCCAAACTTTGGGTCAGCAGCCGAGTTGATTAATCATTTACACCACTTGGGGCAGTTTTTCTCAAATCAACATTTATTCAACATTCCAAATATTTACTGAGTACCTACCAAACAGTTCTAGGTGCTAAGGACTTGGCAGTAAACAAAACAGACCAAAATCCCTACTCTCACAGAGCTTAAAATTTAGTAGTAGGATTAGACAAACAATAAACAAGATAAATATATGCACATGATAGAAGGTGATAAGTGCAAAGAGAAAAGGAAAACAGGAAAGGATTTATAGAGAAGGCCTCCCCGAGGTGATATTTGTGTAAAGATCTGAAGACAAGGGAGGAAGCCCCACAGATGTCTAGGGAAGAGCGTTTCCAAGCAGAGGGACCAGCAAGTGAGAAAGCTCTGAGTCAGTAGAATGCCAGCATGCTTGAGAAATAGAAATAGAGAGCCGACCAATGTGGCTAGATAAGACTAAGCAAGACGGAAAAGAATAGAAAATGTGGTCAAAGTGATACTGGAGAAATTGAGGAGAATGGGGATGTGGGAGAATTACATTGTGTCTTCCCAGTGAACATCCCTCTCAGGATTATGTAGTAGTACCACACCCTCCAGGTTTCCATTCGACACTCATAAAAATGGACTCAATGGTCTGCTTATTGTTTTCCTCCACATTCTCTGTATCCCTGTCCAGACAGTGAGCTTTAGGAGGGCAGGGGCTGTGGTAGTTGTATCATTCTCTGCTCTGGCCCCAAACCCTTTCACAGTGATCTCTACAGAGTATTGTTGCTATTAGTTGCCCTTGAGTTGATTCCCACTCATGACGACTCCATATGTGCAGAGTAGAGCTGTGCTCCATAGGATTTTCATGACTGTGACCTTTCAGAAGCAGATGGGCAGGCCTTTGTTCCAAGGCATCATCAGCCTTTTGGCTCGTAGTGGAGGTCATAAGTGTTTGTGCCACTCAGGGATTCCTGCTACAGAGTAGTATGTGCTATATGGAAGAATTAACAAATGGATGGGTAAATGAATGAATGAATCTCACTGAATCCTTATAATTATCCTGTGACATATCCGGTGTGCCTACTACATTTCCCTGTGTACACTGATGCTCCTCATCTCTCTGCTGTTCCAGCAAAAGGCCTTTTCTTACATTGTATTCATGCTTTGCCACTTTATGAGACCCTCCACCTGTGTGGATGGGAAATTACACTGTCTCCATTACACTTGGCAAAAGAAGCTTGTTTATTCTGTTGGCGAAATCAACAGACCAGTGATTTGATGATGACTTGGACAAAAACTCACGGTTCCAATCATCTCAGGTGGGAAACGCTGGCCTAAAAATGCAGAGCTTCTATCCAGAGCCAATAGAGCCCAGTTTGTTTTCTAAAACCCAGTTTCAAGCATACAGTTCACGTGCTGGGAGATAAGGTTGTCAAAACTTTCCATCTCTTGGGGGCTTCTTGAAAGCCCTTAATAAAGGTAATGCTTTGTCATCAGTCCACTGGGGAGCTCCATTGCCCGAGTTCTGATGTCATTGTGATGTCTCCGTGGCATTACCAGTGTGATGGCTGCTTTGTCTAGCTGTCCTATTCTATACAAACCTGCTAGGTGCTGATCCCACGAAATTAGTAAGAATATGCCTTCTGAAGGTTAAGAGCTTCTGGGCAGGCAATTTTGTTCTACAAGGCTATTCACACCCACCAGGGCTCCTCTGACATCAGGGTAACCATGAGAACAAAGCCTGAGTCATCGGATCCCCGAGACATGAGCGACTCATTCATGCTCTCCCTGCTGCGTCCTCCAATCTTCATTTTGAGTGATATTGTTGTATGGCTGCCAACAGGAAAACATGGAATTAGTCAACAATGAGTGGAAAGGAAAAAAAAAACTCTGTTACCCTAACACCTTCTTTTTAAAAAAATTTTTTTATTGTGCTTTAAGTGAAAGTTTATAAATCAATCGGTCTCTCATACAAAAACTTATGCACACCTTGGTGTGTACTCCTAGCTGCTCTCCGCCTATTAAGACAGCACACTTCTCCTCTTCACCCTGTATTCCCTGTGTCCTTTCAGCCAGCTCCTGTCCCCCTCTGCCTTCTCATCTCTCCTCCAGAAAAGAGCTGCCCACATAGTCTCATGTGTCTACTTGAGCCAAGAAGCTCACTCCTCACCAGTATCATTTTCTATCTTATAGTTCCGTCCAATCCCTGTCTGAAGAGTTGGCTTTGGGAATGGTTCCAGTCTTGGGCTAACAGAAGGTCTGGGGACGATGACCTCGGGGGTCATTCTGGTCTCAGTCAGACCATTAAGTCTGATCTTTTTACGAGAATTTGAGGTCTGTATCCCACTGTTCTCCTGCTCCCTTAGGGGTTCTCTGTTGTCCTAATGCCTTCTATATTATTTACTTATTTTAATAAGGGAAACAGGAGAAACTATGTTCGGCTTTGCTCATTTTAGTATGGAATTCTTGTTCATTGCATGCGGCTGAATGAAGTTAGCTGGGACAACAATAAAGATTTGGCCAGTTCCATGTTCCTAGGTAGATATCATTTCTGTATTACTTCCCCATTGGCCAGAAATGAAAATTATTAGGGAAGAAAGGGAATTTAGAGGCCTTCCTATTAGTCCCTTTAACTTGACATATGTGGAAACTACCTAGAAGAGAGGACAGAGGCAGAAGCAGAGCCTACAAGTTAAAACTGAATGACAAAAATTTTGTGCATCTCTTTTGATTTGTTCCTTTGTGTTTGCTTGAGCTACCAATCCCAGGCCCGCAGCTTCTTCCCTTAGCCTTTCCTCCAGGCACTTGGGCTAGAGGCTTATTTGGAGAAAGCAAACAGATCAAGAGTAGTACTGTGCTGAGTTGGGGTTTAGCCTGTCTTGTCAGGTTGCCTGAGTTCTCAAATCCTGGAACTTGGCACTTGTTAGCTCTGTGAGCCAGACCAAGTGTATTAAAGTCTCCAAGCCTCAAGTTCCTCACCTGTAAAATGGGCATAATAACAGCACCTCCAGGAAATATTGCACAGCAAGCACTTAGCAGTTCCTGGCATGTAGTATGTGCTCAGGAATGTTAGCATTTATGGCCCTTTTGAGAAAAGAGGCTGTTGGGGTGATATCATTACCCAGTACTAAGATTCATAAATGTGGTTTCACTCTGGTAAATAGTAGCATTCCCAGCAGAGCGGCGCTGCCTCAATTTATGCAGCAGATTTCCTTATATTCCTCCCGTCTCTTTCAGTCTAGTATGTTTTCAGGTTCAACTTGCATCAGCCCAGAGCCTACCCTTGCCCATCTTTATTTCACGGCCCAGGTTTTGAATGCATGGGATATTAAAAACATTAGTGAACCAAGGGCTTTACATAATAAGACACCAGGCAACGCAATAGGCTGGAATACAGAACAGGAAGTGCCTCTATTGCCCCCTCGATAGAGCCAGAACTGTTTGTTAGCAAGAACTCTGTTGCTCCCCCCCGTGAGTTGTAAGCTGTTTGAGATGGATTAGAGGGTGAACATGAGAGCAAAATCAGGCCGCTTTGAAAACAGAGGGAGTGGAAGGTAACAGGCCCTGGGAAGACCTACTTTCTTGCTGTCTCCATTGTCCCTCCCAAGCCTTATGCTAAAAGCAAGTTAGTGAAAGGACCAGATCTGCTAAAGAAAGCCAAGTCTGAAGGCAGTTGCATCTCCCGAGGAAAGTCCGGGGAAGCCAATTCCTGAACCCAGATTTCAGCTTTTCATTTGAAAGCAGGGGCGGGAAAGGAAGGACTCTTGGTAGGACTGGTATTGGCCATTTTGAGTCAGACAATCATATAGTCTACTATGCTGGGAATGACAACTTGAAGAGGAATGGTGTTGCATCCATTCTCAAAAAGAGCATTTCAAGATCTATTCTGAAGTACAATGCTGTCAGTGATAGGAAAATATCCATACGCCTACAAGGAAGACCAGTTAATACGGCTATTATTCAAATTTACGCACCAACCACTAGGGCCAAAGATGAAGAAACAGAAGATTTTTATCAGCTGCTGCAGTCTGAAATTGATCGAACATGCAATCAAGATGCATTGATAATTACTGGTGATTGGAATGCGAAAGTTGGAAACAAAGAAGAAGGATCAGTAGTTGGAAAATATGGTCTTGGTGATGGAAACAATGCCAGAGACCGAATGATAGAATTTTGCAAGACCAACGACTTCTTCATTGCAAATACCTTCTTTCACCAGCATAAATGGTGACTATACACATGGACCTCGCCAGATGGAACACAAAGAAATCAAATTGACTACATCTGTGGGAAGAGACGATGGAAAAGCTCAATATCATCAGTCAGAACAAGGCCTGGGGCCGACTGTGGAACAGACCATCAATTGCTCATATGCAAGTTCAAGCTGAAACTGAAGAAAACCAGAGCAAGTCCATGAGAGCCAAAATATGACCTTGAGTATATCCCCCCTGAATTTAGAGACCATCTGAAGAATAGATTTGACACGTTGAACACTAGTGACCAAAGACCAGATGAGTTGTGCAAGGACATCATCCATGAAGAAAGCAAGAGGTCATTGAAAAGACAGGAAAGAAAGAAAAGACCAAGATGTCAGAGGAAACTCTGAAATTTGCTCTTGAACGTCGAGCAGCTAAAGCAAAAGGAAGAATTGGTGAAGTAAAAGAACTGAACAGAAGATTTCAAAGGGCGGCTTGAGAAGACAAAGTAAAGTATTATAATGACATGTGCAAAGAGCTGGAGATGGAAAAAAAAAGGGAAGAACACACTCGATGTTTCTCAAGCCGAAAGAACTGAAGAAAAAATTCAAGCCTCGAGTTGCAATAGTGAAGGATTCTATGGGGAAAATATTAAACGATGCAGGAAGCATCAAAAGAAGGTGGAAGGAATACACAGAGTCATTGTACCAAAAAGAATTAATCGATGTTCAACCATTTCAAGAGGTGGCATAAGATCAGGAACTGATGGGACTGAAGGAAGAAGTCCAAGCTGCTCTGAAGGCATTGATGAAAAACATGGCTCCAGGAATCGATGGAATATCAACTGAGATGTTTCAACAAACAGATGCAGTACTGGAGATACTCACTCGTCTACGCCAAGAAATATGGAAGACAGCTTCCTGACCAACTGACTGGAAGAGATCCATATTTATGCCCATTCCCAAGAAAGGTGATCCAACCAAATATGGAAATTATAGAACAATATCATTAATATCACACGGAAGCAAAATTTTGCTGAAGATCATTCAAAAATGGCTGCAGCAGTGTATCAACAGAGAACTGCCAGAAATTCAGGCCAGTTTCAGAAGAGGAGGTGGAACCAGGGATATCATTGCTGATGTCAGATGGATGCTGGCTGAAAGCAGAGAATACCAGAAGGATGTTTTCCTGTGTTTTATTGACTATGCAAAGGCATTCGACTGTGTGGATCATAACAAATTATGGATAACATTGTGAAGAATGGGAATTTCAGAACACTTAATTGCGCTCATGAGGAATCTTTACATAGATTAAGAGGCAGTTGTTTGGCCAGAACAAGGGGATACTGATTGGTTTAAAGTCAGGAAAGGTGTGCGTCAGGGTTGTATTCTTTCACCATACCTATTCAGTCTGTACGCTGAGCAAATAATCTGAGAAGCTGGACTATACGAAGAAGAATGGGGCATCAGGATTAGAGGAAGACTCATTAACAACCTGCGTTATGCAGATGATACAACCTTGCTTGCTGAAAGTGAAGAGGACTTGAAGTACTTACTAATGAAGATCAAAGACCAGAGCCTTCAGCATGGATTACACCTCAACATAAAGAAAACAAAGATCCTCACAACTGGACCAATGAGCAACATCATGATAAACGGAGAAAAGATTGAAGTTGTCAAGGGTTTCATTTTACTTGGATCCACAATAAACAGCCATGGAAGCAGCAGTCAGGAAATCAAAAGACGCATTGCATTGGGTAAATCTGCTGCAAAGGACCTCTTCAAAGTGTTGAAGAGCAAAGATGTCACCCTGAAGAGTAAGGTGCGCCTGACCCAAGCCATGGTATTTTCAATTGCATAATACGCATGTTAAAGCTGGACAATGAATAAGGAAGACTGAAGAAGAATTGATGCCTTTGAATTATGGTGTTGGTGAAGAATATTGAATGTACCATGGACTGCCAAAAGAATGAACAAATCTGTCTCAGAAAAAGTACAACCAGAGTACTTCTTAGAAGCAAAGATGGCGAGACTGCGTCTTACATACTTTGGACATGTTGTCAGGAGGGATCAGTCCCTGGAGAAGGACATCATGCTTGGCAGAGTACAAGGTCAGCAGAAAAGAGGAAGACCCTCAATGAGGTGGATTGACACAGTGGCTGCAACAATGAGCTCAAGCATAACAACGATTTTAAGGATGGCGCAGGACTGGGCAGTGTTTCGTTCTATTGTGCATAGGGTTGCTATGAGTCGGGACTTACTCGACAGCACCTAACAACAACAACAACAACATTTTGTTATGTTTTGAATTACGTCCCCCCAAGTTTATGTTGAATAAATGGAGAAAAGATTGAGGCTGTAGAGGGTTTCATTTTACTTGGATCCACAATCAACATCCATGGAAGTAGCAGTCAAGAAATCAAACGATGCATTGCACTGGGCAAATCTGCTGCAAAAGACCTCTTTCAAGTGTTAAAAAGCAAAGATGTCACTTTGAGGACTAAGGTGCACCTCCCTCAAGCCATGGCATTTTCGATCACCTCATATACATGTGAAAGCTGGACAATGAATAAGGAAGACCAAGGAAGAATTGATGCCTTTGAATTATGGTGTTGGTGAAGAATATTGAATATACCATTGGCTGCCAGAAGAATGAACAAATCTGTTTTGGAACAAGTACAGACAGTCAGAATACTTATTAGTAGCAAGAATGGCAAGACTTTGTCTCACATACTTTAGATATTATCAGGACGGACCAATCCCTGGAGAAGGATATCATGCTTGGTAAAGTAGAGGGTTAGGGAAAAAGAGGAAGACCCTCAACGAGATGGATTGATACAGTGGCTGCAACAATGGGCTCAAGTGTAAAAAGGATTGTGAGGATGGCACAGGACTGGGCGATGTTTCATTCTGTTGTCCATGGGGTCGTTGTGAGTTGGAACTGACTCAACAGCACCCAACAACAACAACAACAAATTTATGTTGAAGTCTTAACCCTTGGCACCTGCAAATGTGACCTTGTTTGGAAATAGGGTCTTTGAAGATGTTATCAATTAACATGAGGTCATATTCATATCATACTGGAGTAGGGTAGGTCCTAACCCAGTCTGAGTGGTGTCCTATAAAAGAGGAGAAGAGACGCAGAAAGACACAGGAAAAAAGGCCATGTGAAGATGCATCTACCAGCCAAGGAATGCCTGGAGCAACCACAAGTTGAGAGAGACAAGAAAGGATCTTTCCCTAGAGCCTTTAGAGAGAACAAGACCCTACTGAAATCCTGAATTCAGACTTTTAGCCTCCAGAACTGTGAGAGAATAAATTTTTGTTGTTACAAGTCACCTGCTTGGGAATACTTTGTGGCAGGACCCCTTGGAAACAAAAGCAGTTTCTTATCTGTATAATGCAAAGGTTGAACTAGATGGTCTTTCTGTTTCATTCTTGTACTAGCTTTCTAGGCTGTGGTTTCCCTGCCAGCCTACCTAGGACTAGAGGACTCTGAATAGAAGACACTCCTGAAAAACAGAAGCTCCTGGGATTACTAGAGGGTTTCTGATCACATGCCTTTCCTTCAAGGGTGTTTCTTGCGCGTGTTGCCAGCTCTCTGTTCTGTGCCAGGCCATCGCTGAGGCCCTGGGACACCTGAGCCAGCATCCTCACTTGGCAAGCCAGACCTGCTCTTTGTGTTTCAAGACCTCAGCTCCCTTTGGGATAGCTGGTACTGGGGAGAAAGGAAGGAGCTGGCAGCTCTCAGGGTGGCTGAGGGAGCCAAGGTCTAGGGCTGGAGCGATAGCGAGTTGCTACATTCCAGGTTCTTTGTAGAGGGAGGCAGAGGATGGGGCCAGGGCATGTTCTCCAGCTCTGTGGGAAGTCGGTAGGAACTGTTCATTGACTTGGCCCAGAAGCCTCTGGCTGGAGGGGGCAGGGAAGGGCCTCTTCACCTTCCCAGAGAAGCCCCTGGCTGAGCTGTGTTAACCCTGTGTTGGGTGGTTCTTTCACAGGATTGGTTCACTGGGAGGCTGGAGGCCTCTGGGGTCTGTTCTGTCCCCAAGGTCAGTGGGGACCCTGCTACTGCTGAATTTTAAATGAAGATTGTCCAGGCTGCATTTGTATTAGCTGCAATAATGACGATAAAATGTGTAAACTTAGAGAGGAGGCTAATTTGCACTGTGGATGTTGTTGATGCTGGATGAGACTCTGAAGCTCCAATTACAAGACAAATTTCCTTAGGAACTGACTGCCAGAAAATGCCCTCGTTGTTATTCCAACAACAGAAGCAAACTCGTTACTTTTCCCTTTTAACATGAAGAAGGAGAAAAGCCAATCGTCTCTCCCTGTTAATAACCTGAGTTGATTCTTCTTCTAAGACTGAAAATGCCTAATGAGTCAGGATCTAAGCCTGCACAGACTAACGATATTAAGCCCAACTTAACTGACTATTCTTGGCTCCACACTGAAAGAGCTGGAAAGAAAACAAACTGGCATTGCAGCACGAGACACTGAGATTAGACCAAAAGAAAGACTTCCCTGACTAGGATAAATTTGAGACTGAGAAAAATCATTCCCTGTAGAGGCTGTAGGAAGTAAACAGATGTTTGTATACAGTTGTGACTGTCAGTTTGGGTGCCTAAACTGTACAAAGTTAGGTAAGCTACTTAGCCTTTCTAAGCCTCAATTAATTCATCTGTAAAATGGAGATATTCATACCATCAAGCTCATAGAAATGTTAAGAAAACAGTGAAATAATACATTTCACATGCCTAGCACACAGAAAGCACTGAGGGGCAGTCTTGGAGGATATTGAAGTTGTTTTCTCAGGTAGAAAAGAGCAGCAGAACGATTGTTCTGGTGAATTGGCCTGTGGTGTGCAATTTAAATGCTAATCCTCCGATCCTAGAAGACGTTCTGGAACCTCTAGATTTTAGAGCCATTAGAGTCACTCCATCAATTGGTCTGTGGGAAGAATCTGGCCTTTGGAACCAGACTGACCTGGATTTCAATCACAGCTCTGTCACTTATTAGCTCAGAGAAGTGTCATAATCCCTCAGACCCTCAATTCCCTCTTTAGCAGCTTGGAGATAACATCTCCCTCCCAGGACTGCATTGTGAGGATAAAATGAGATAGTCGTGTAAAGCATTTAACACGGTGCCTGACACTCAGAGTCTCCCTACAAATCCTAGTTCCTCCTGCCCCTCCTGAAATATCCCTACAGTTCAGCTAGATGATTTCCTAACAGTCTTGATATCCAGGGCTAGAAGCACCAATCTGATGTAATAATACATGAAAGTACTTTGTAAGCTGTAAGACTGTGCAATTAAAAAATATTGTTATTGTTATTTACCAAAGGTGGGGGCTGAGAGGCCAACAGATGACGGGATTCTGTCATGAAGATAGAAGTAAGGTTGGATAATAAATTTGGTGCTGGGAATTTTTAAGAAAGGAGAGTTGCTAAACATTTATAGAGCTGGAGTCCCTGGGTGCTTAGTACTTGGCTGCTAACTGAAAGGCTGGCAGTTCAAATCCGCCAAGGGGTGCCTCAGAAGAAAGGCCTGGCAATCTATTTCCAAAACATTACAGCCCTTGAAAACCCTATGGAGCATAGTCCTACTCTGCAACACGAGTCATCAGGAGTCAGAGTCTACTTAACAGCAACTTTTTTAAATTTTATTTTTTACCATTTGCCAGACACTGTATTCAGTGCTTTGTGTATCATATGTTTAAATTGGGGAGTGTCATGGATTGAATTCTGTCCCCCCAAAAATGTGTGTGTCAATTTGTCTGGGCCATGATTCCCAGTATTGTGTGGTTGTCCTTCATTTTGTGATTGTAATTTTATGTTAAAGAGGATTAGGGTGGGATTGTAACACCCTTACTGAGGTCATATCCCTGATTCGATGTAAAGGAAGTTTCCCTGGAGTGTGGCCTAAACCCAAAACCCACTGCCGTTGAGTCAATTCCGACTCATAGCGACCCTATAGGCAGAATAGAACTGCACCATAGAGTTTCCAAGGAGCACCTGGTGAATTTGAACTGCGTACCACCTTTAATCTTAATAAGAGATAAAAGGAAAGGGAAGTGAGCAGAGAGTTTGGGACCTTGAACCACCAAGAAGGCAGCACTAGGAGCAGAGCGTGTCCTTTGGACCTGGAGTCCCTGCTCTGAGAAGCTCCTTGACTAGGGGACTATTGTTGACAAGGACCAGAGCTAACAGAGAGAAAAAGCCTTCCCCTGGCGCTGATGCCCTGAATTTGGACTTGTAGCTTACCCAACTGTGAGAGAATAAATTTCTCTCTGTTAAGGCCATCCACTTGTGGTATTTCTGTTATGGCAGCACTAGATAACCAGGACATGTAGGAAGAATTAATCATTGGGTTTGGCAAAATGGAGGTCATCGGTGAGCTTGCTAAGAGCAGTTTTGATGGGTGGTGAAGGTGAAACTGGAACAGGTTAAAAATGGGACGAGTCAAAGTGAAGACCAAGAGTATAGCCAACTTTTCTGACAACTTTACTGCAAAGTGAGCAAAGCAGTGGGGTGGTGGCTAAAGCAGGATGTGGTGTGAAGATAGGTGTGATTGTATGCATGCTTCTAAGACAAAAGATACTCAGAGTGTTTGTATGCTGATGAAAATGATTGGGGGCTTGGGGAATAGACAGGACATAGATGGGATATTTGCAGGAGTAAAGTACTTGGATAGGTGATAGAAGACCTAATGCACAAAGGGAGAAATTAGTTATATCAAGGTGAACGAATGAATTCATCTGGCTGTTTGTAATTCATTCATAGGGGGAACTCAGGAAGAGAAACAAGATGTGAGGGAAAACAGTGAGTTCAATTTTGGACATTTTGTGTTTGAGATACCTGTAGAACATCTGCTTGGAGATGTCTAATAGGCATTTGGGAATAAGGGAATAAAGCATGGGGGAGAAGTTGGGGAAAACTGGTATCAAGAAATTATAAACTGTCAAGTGGTAGTTGAAAGCCCTGGAAATGGGTCAGATCACCCATAGGAAGAGTATGAGTGGACCAAGAACAGAATATTGGGGGATCACAACAATCAGGGTATGAAAAGATGTGAGAGGAGGGAAGAAATTGAGAAAGTGGTCACTGAATTAGGAGATGACCTGTCAAAAGCCACATGAGAATACTATCTGGATCTCCCTCATCTATTGTCAACATGAGCTTGGTATGGCCACGATATCCCAGGGCCATTGAGAATCGTGGCTCCTAAAATTGAAGCCTGCGGGTACTTTCAACAAGTCTTGTGGTCCTGAGCTCAGGAGCCAATAGACCCTTTCCTTTGAGCAATTCCATTCTGTTTCCATTTAATTTGTCTGCTGCATTCATCCCAGAGTGTCAGAACCAAGAACTCTCAGCCCTCTATGGCCATCTGGGTCCATTCATGTAAATGAGAGGCAGTGATGGACAAGATAAAAGCAAATAGGCTAGATCTACTGTTAGCCCAGAGGGGAGAGATTGGATCTTTGCAGCTTCCTTGATTCAGTAAAACACATCTAATCACTTAAATGCTTTTTGATAATGAGCTGGGGGTGATTTTTATCATTTAAGCCAATTCCCATCAGTCCTTGATGTGTTCTGAATAAGAGAACTGAGAAGAAAGAAGGGGCATGGGCTTTTTGTTTGGGTTTGTGTTGCTTTATTTATCTGTTTGAATGATCCACTTTTGCACTTAAAATGACCCAAATTCACCAGGTAACTGCACTTGCATGCAGGTGCTGCGATGTTGGCACCATGGAGCTGCTTTCCGTTGTGTGTTTTCCCCACCCAGAGCTCCATGGGGTACCATGGGGATGGAGGTGGGCTTTGGCCCTGATCCTTCCCAATACACACCGAGGGCAAGAAGTTAATCTCAGTGAGTGATAGAGCCCAGCAGAAGATGGGTAGGGGAAGGGCAAGTCTGTAAGATCTTTCTTGTATGTGTTATTTGTCAGATTTACGACCACTAGTAGCACTCATCAAAAGTGACGTTTATTGGGTGTGAAATGTTCTCGTTTGTTAGATAACACAAGCTGCTTAGTATTAAAGCAACTTTCACACAGCGGTCTCCTCTGTCATTAGAGACCTCCTAGGATTAATTACTGAGATCTATGTCCTGACGTTCAGATGCCTCCCAGAACCATAAACTTATAAATCACACATGAGCTGATTGCCAGGAAATTTCCCTCAAAACCATGATCTCTCTGGGAAGGGGACAAGGGGACGAGTCAAGTGAACAGTCAGTAGCTCACAAATGAGTGCTCCCTGACACCTAAGTTCCTGATCTGAAATGGTAAGACAGTCTCTGCTTCCCTCATGCTTGGGGTTGCCACAATAACACCTTATATCTATGCACAGTTTTTGGCTTTCAAAGTGTTTTAATCCCAAAGGTGCTTTCTTTGTTACTTACTATTGCATTGCCATCACTTGGGACATGCCTGGCACATAATACCCAAAAACTCGTTGCTGTCGAGTCAATTCCAGCTCATAGTGACCCTATAGGACAAAGTAGAACTGCCCCATAGGTTTTCCAAGGAGCGACTGGTGGATTCGAACTGCCAATCTTTTGGTTAAGCAGCTGAGCTGTTAACTGCTGCACTACCAGGCTCCTGGTACATAATAGGTTCTCGATAAATGTTGTTGGATGAATGAAAGCACCAGGAAAGACAGTGATTTGCCTACCTGTAAGAAGTTGGTCCACCACCTATCTGTCAGTTTGGTGTATTTTTTTTTTATATTGCTTGCTATGACACTGGAAGCTATGCCACCAGCATTTAAAGTACTTCTACTTCATAAAATTAGCCAATGAAAACCTTGTGGATCACAACGGAACATTGTCTGACTTGCTTTGGACAGTGCGTTAGGAGGGATCAATCGCTGGAGGAGGACATCATTTTTGGTGAAGTAGAGGGTTAGTGAGTGTGAGGGAGGCCCTCGGTGAGATGGATTGGCACGATAGCCACAACAATGGACTCGAACGTGCTGGGGATTGTAAGGATGATGTATGACTGAGTAATATTTTGTTCTGTTGTACAAAATGTTGCCATGAGTTGAAGATGACTCGACAGCATTAATCTATGTGTCTGTCTATCCATCCACCCACCCACACCCACCCACCCATCTAATCTACCTATCTACCTGTCTACCCGTCTACCTATCATCTACCTACCTACCTACCTGTCTGTCTATCTAATCCATCTATCTACCTATCTATCATCTATCTATCTATCTATCTATCTAAGAGGTAGTTGTGCTAGCACTTGTCTGAGATCATGCAGGTGTTCAGAGACTGAGATGGCTCTAGGAGCCCAGTCTCTTCTCTGAATCCTATCTGTCCTCCTTCCTTTTGATTTATTCTGTAAAGGAACATTGTCCCAGGCCTCTGCTTCCCAAGGTCCCCCAGAATACCACTGCTTCTATCCACTTAAACATAACCCTTTTTTGGGTCATAATAAAAACCATAAGTCTTCCATTGCAAAGAGGTTTGCTGGGGCATTCCAAAATTACTTAGAACAAAGCCAGAGTCTGCGTAAAGGAGAAATGTACCTACTAGACATCAAAGCACTTCATTATTCTATGACACAAGAAATTGAATAATAAATGCTACAAGATGGATGGGGTAGACTTTAGGAAGAATTGTTATAGGCATCTACAAATGCTGATGTACATCAGAAAGAAAGGTTGTTGACTCCTCTGTATGATACAACCACTTTGTACAAGTCAGTGAAAAAACCACATCCAAGGCATATAAATTTACTCTCCAAAATATATCTTATCTCCAACACTCCCCGTAACTCCAGTTCAAGACATGATCACTTCTTATCTGTACCAAAAGCCTTCTAACTAGTTTCCCCATTTCTACATTTGCCCTAAAATACTCAATAAACTAAAAAAAACAAGAAACAAAAACAGAAACAAACAAAAAAAGAACAGCCAAGCCAGTTTCCATAGAGTCTACTCATGGTAACCCCATGCGTGTCAGAGTAGAACTGTGCTCCACAGGGTTTTCAATGGCTGAGTTTTCAGAAGTAGATTGCCAGGTCTTTCTTCCCAGACATCTCTGGATGGACTAGAACTGCCAACATTTCAGTTAGCAGCCGAGCTCTTAACGCTTTTGTCACTCCTTAAAATATCTCAATGGCTTCCTACTGTACTAAAGATAAAACTCAAAATCTTTATTATGACCTAGAAGGCTCTGTATGATCTGGCCTCTGGCTACCTACCCAGCCTTATGTCTTAGTGTGCTCCCGCTCACTTACTATCTTCAGCCAAACTGGCCTTCTTCCAGACCCATAGATGTGCCAAGTTTTTCCTGCCTAAGGACCTTTGCCTGTGCTGTTCCATCTGCCTGCAGTATTCTTCCTCTTGGTTTTCAGGTGGCTGGCTCCTTCTCATCCTGCTGGTCTTCTTCTAATCATCCTTCTAATCTCATCCTGAATGTAACTCCCTCAGAGAAGGCTTCCCTGACCACACAATCTCAACTAGCCCCTGCCTCGGCTATTCTCTCTTAAAGCACCCCATTCTTTCCCTTCGTTCACCTGTTACTAGGTAAGGCATTCTATAATGTATAAGAGCAGGGACCATGTCTATTTGTTTGCCAATAGCACCTTAGAGTTTAGCACAGTGCCGGACCCTGTTTTATAAATTGAGGAGGGAATAAATTAATGAGCACCAAGAAAAAAAAATGTACTTTTAATGTCCCCAAAGAGCTTAAAATCCATCTGTGTGTGTGTAATATTTATGCCCTGGAAGCACAGGGATTTAAAAAAATTTTTTTATTGTGCTTTAAGTGAAAGTTTACAAATCAAGTCAGTCTCTCAGACAAAAATTTATATACACCTTGCTATATACTCCTAATTGCCCTCCCCCTAATGAGACAGCCCGCTCCTTCCCTCCACTCTCTCTTTTCATATCCATTCCGCCAGCTTCTGACCCCCTCTGCCCTCTCATCTCCCCTCTAGATAGGAGATGCCAACATAGTCTCAAATGTCTACTTGATCCAAGAAGCTCATTCTTTACCAGCATGTTTTTCTATCCCATTGTCCAGTCCAATGTCTGTCTGAAAAGTTGGCTTTAGGAATGGTTCCTGTATTGGGCTAACAGAAGGTCTGAGGCTGTGACCACCAGGGTCCTTCTAGTCTCAGTCAGACCATTAAGTCTGGTCTTTTTAAGAGAATTTGGGGTCTACATTCCACTGCTTTCCTGCTTCCTCAGGGGTTCTCTGTTGTGTTCCCTGTCAGGGCAGTTATTGGTTGTAGCTGGGCACTGTCTAGTTCTTCTGGTCTCAGGCTGATGTAGTCTCTGGTTCATGTGGCCCTTTCTGTCTCTTGGGCTCATAATTACCTTGTGTCCTTGGTGTTCTTCATTCTCCTTTGCTCTAGGTGGGTTGAGACCAACTGATGCATCTTAAATGGCTGCTTGCTAGCATTTAAAACCTCAGATGCCACTCCCCAAAATGGGATGCAGAATATTTTCTTAATAGATTTTTTAAAAAATAATCTTTATTGTGCTTTAAGTGAAAGTTTACAAATCAAGTCAGTCTCTCACATATAAACTTATATACACCTTACTACATACTCCCATTTGCTCTCCCCCTAATGAGTCAGCCCGCTCCCTCCTTCCAGTCTCTCCCTTCATGACCATTTTGCCAGTTTCTAACCCCCTCTATCCTCCCATCTCCCCTCTAGACAGGAGATGCCAACATAGTCTTAAGTGACCACCTGATGCAAGTAGCTCACTCCTCATCAGCATCTTTCTCCAACCCATTGTCCAGTCCAATCCATGTCTGACAAGTTGGAAGTGCAGGGATTTTTGTCTGTCTTGTTCACCGATGTACACCCCAATACCAAGAACAATGCATGGCACATAGTAAGTGATCAACAAATGTTTGTTGGCTGAGTGGTGAGCAGAAATATAAGGAACTATAAGAACATTTTAGCAAGGAGACCTAACCTACTGTACAAATCAGAGAAGAGATCTGAGAGCAAGACGATTTGAACTGAGACCCGACATTAGCCAGCCCAGGAGGAAGTGAGACTCGGCAGGGAGAGTAGTTCAGACACTGCCAATAACCTAAGTAAAAGCCCAAGGTAAGGGGAAAAAGTGAGCTGGGCATGTTACTGGTTCTTATAACAATTCAGTGAGCAGTAGGGTCGTCAGCGTCCCTGAAGATATGGGGGATCATTCGTGCAAGCCCTGATACCAGGGAGGGAGTTCACTCCAGGTAGAAATTGCATTTCCCAAATGTAAATAAATAAACTCGCATTCTGCATTATTTACGGGTCTTTAGTAAGCTTGGTTAAGGAGCCCTGGTGGCGCAAGTGGTTTATGATCAGCTACTAGCTGAAATGTCAGTGGTTCAAACCCACCCAGTGGCTCTGCAAAAGAAAGGCTTGGTGATCTGCTTCCATAAGGATTACAACCAAGAAAACCCCAGGGAGCCATTCTACTCTGTAACCCATGAGTTAGGGTCTGACTCAACAGCAGCTAACAGTAACAACGGATATTTAGACAGGGCAAGTCAGTCACTCCAAGTCTGACCAACCCTGTTCACTGGCCGTGAAAGAATTCTTTTCTTGGCAAAGTTGAGGACCTGATCCACAGACATCATGAACTCATCAAAGATGGCCACCTTGTGGTCAGGCAGCCTCCCCTTGTGACCAGGACAAGGTTCCAGACTCAAGATACCTGTGTCCTATGCTTGGGTGACTTCCACCGCCTTATTTCTGGGTCCCTGGCTCCCTCCCCAATAATAATTTTGCTCTTACTCTGTTCAGAGGGCAGGGACAATGCTGAATTCAGCTGGGATTCCCTGACCTCATTAAATATCAAGTCTTGCACATTGTAGGTATTCTATACTTATTGATGAATTGAATCAAATAAGGCAATGCAGAGATGAGAGGGCTAAGAACAGACGTTGTGACTTGACTACCCGCCTCTGCATTCTAACTAACCTCCTCTTTCACATCACTTGCCTTGCTTTTACCCAGAAGATTCTTCCACGCTTCCTCTACTCCGACCATGGGACTCCCCTGAACCTCTATGAAGTAGTAATTTAAGATTTTTTATTCTTTTGCTCAAGTAATTTGTTTGAGGGCCAACTATGAGCTGGGTTGTGTGCTGAGTGCTGGATATGTAACGAATGACAAATAGGCATACTTTTTGCCCTTAAAGAATTTACAATTTTAGTTAGTCAGGTATTAAATTTAAATACACAAGTAAATATTGTGTGATATTTGCAATAGTTTACCTGTGATATAAGCTCTGATTTAAGCTATATGGGAAAAGCGTAGAGTGCTATGAGTCAGAACACAGGTGGCTTACATTCGATTGAGGGATCAGGGAAGACCCCTCTAAGTGACATTTGAGTTGAGATTAATATATGTTACTGTTAGCTGCTGTTGAGTTAACAAAAGAATGAACAAATCTGTCTTAGAAGAAGTATAGCCAGAATATTCCTTAGAAGCAAGGATGGCGAGACTTTGTCTTATGTATTTTAGACATGTTATCAGGAGGGACCAATCCTTGGAGAAGGACATCATGCTTGGTAAAGTGGTGGCTTAGCAAAAAAAGAGGAAGATCCTCAGTGAGATGGACTGACACAGTGGCTGCAACAATGGGCTCAAACATAGCAAAAATTGTGACAATGGTGTAGGATCGGGCAGTGTTTCATTCTGTTGTACATAGGGTCACTATGAGTTGGAATCAGCTTGACGGCACCTAATAACAACAGGTGAGAAATAATGGTGCTTTGCACCTGGGTGCCGGAGGTGAAGAGAAACAGAAGGAGAGATATATTTTTGAGGTATAAATGGCAGGTTTGATGATGGCTTGGATTTGGTGATAAAGGAAATGGCAAGAATAATTCCCAAATTTTTGGTTTGAGTCACAGAAATTCCTTTGCATACCTTGCTTTGTTCTATCTGATTCTCGCAACGATTCTGGGAAGAAGGTAACCAGGTAGTCTTGTCGCTGGGTGAAACACCAATTACCTTTGAGCCCATGCGAGTCAGAGTAGAACTGTGTTCCACAGGGTTTTCAGTGAGGGAATTTCTGAAAGCAGATTGCCAGGCCTTTCTTCCACGGTGCCTCTGGGTGGACTCTAACCTTCAACCTTTCATTTAGCAGCTGAGTGTGTTAATGGTTTGTACAATGCAGAAACTCCATCCCTGGGTAACAGAGAAGAAAATAAGAAAACAGATTAGCTGATTTCTCCAGAGCCTCATGGGTGGTTAGCAAAAGCCAGGACTAGAATCCACTTCACTAGACCCTGGGTCCAGCCGTTTGATCCCTGTGGGATTCAAGAGGGAGAAAGGACATGTCCTTTACACAACGCTCTCTCCTGTCTCATGACCATGGGGTGGGGTGGCCTCTGTTGCTTTCAGGCTGGCTGTCTCCCCTTCCGGCTCCATCATGCCACTCATCCTGCTCTGCTCTTACTTTTACTTAATGACTCTCGTCTCAGAGAAAGTTCCTCCCCGGAATCCGCAACGGGCGACATCACAAACTCCTCATGTCTGGTGATAACTTTTTATGAGGTTTTTATTCTTTTACAATATATTAAAGCCATATTTTTGCCAGGTTTTTACTTCAGTTTATTTCTTGTCCTTGAATCACTCCTCTCTTTCTTCCCCTTCCTACTTCTCCTTCACTGGCTTTACCTGAGCAGGCTTCTCACTGGAGATGTTTAATTCTACTCTAATCCCAATTCCCTGAGGTACATGAAAGCAGGTTTACGAGCCCATAAATCCAAGAAGATAAAGTGCATTTTTATTAGTTGTGTTGGCATCAAAGGGAAAAAAATGGAATCTAATGCGAAATAGTCAATAATGAATTTGCTTAATAGCCCCCCTCATCACCTTAACCGGTCTCACTGAGGGGAGTGGCCTCGGCGCCCAGGCCTGGAGACTGGCAGCCTTTCTCAGGGATGAGGCAAGGGGTACCACCCTGCCTGGGTCTGTTTTCTTTTTTCCCTGCAGCAGTGAGATATTTCTCCCAAACAGAGCTGGGAGGCTTGAAGATGGGGGCAGGGAGCAGCAGGGATGAGGGGAAGAAATGGGCTGGCTGGCTAGGAGCTGAAACCTACCCAAGGGGACTTCTAGGGAGCCTTGTCCTTGCTCTCAGCCCCAGTGAATCTCCTGGCTGTTGAGAGCTGCTTTGGTGACAGAAAGATGGAGGGCAGAGTCAGGGAGATTTATGGATGTCACTAGCAAAGAAGATGTGCTAGCTTAGGGTGCAGGTCAGCTCCGAGGGGGCCTGCACCCCTGTGAAGCCAGCAGTAAGTAATTTCTGGAAGTGGCGGTCTGCTCCACCAACCAAGCAAAATGAGGAGCAGCTCTGGTTGCATCCCGCTGCCTTCCAGGGCAGAGCCTGGCTTTCACCATCTTTGTCCGGTGCAGGTTCAAATTCCTTATCTCAGACCCTGCAGGCCAGTCAACTGCTGTAGGGTTGGGTGGGAGTGTGTGTGTGGGGGGGTGTCTCCTCTCATAGCTAATGTTTGTGTTTGCACGTCACACCTAGAGTCTCTCTGCAGCTGCAGGCCCGGGGCTTGCAGTTATCCCCTGATCTCTCCCCATGGCTTTCCCTCCCCTTCTCTTCTTCTTCTCCCCTTTTCCCCTTCTCCTCCTCCCCTTTTCCCCTTCTCCTCCTCCTCCTCCTCTCCTCCTTTTTTCTCTCCTTTCTCACACCTCTCCAATCTGCTTAGAGAGAGCCTTTATGCCTAAGCTGTTACCTGGAGGGAGGCCCTGATCCTGAAGTCCACAGGTTGGCAGGTGTTCAAGTAATTTCCTGAGAACACTGAAGCTTCCTAGAGGGCTTTGTGTATAGTTTTTAGGACCTTCCGGAGTTGAAGACAAGAGCTTCACCCCCTCTTTTAAAAAAAGGTGAAAGGGGCGTTTCTGGGGCTGGGAGGGGAGCTGGGTTTATGCCACACAACCACTAGATGGCAATAGTCAAACATGCAAAGAAGGAAACAGCCCGAAATCCAGCCAGCCACCTCTCACCTAGCATTTCTCGCCATGCAAGAACGGGTTAGGGGTAGGGTGTTGAGAGAATTGGGGAACCAACACGTAGGTGGACCTGAGGTGGGCATCTGCCATGGACGATGGTGTGGGTGTGCCGCGGTTTCATGGCCCTGTAAGAGGACAGACAGACAGCCTCGTGTGCCAGGCTGCGGCCCCATTAGGGGCTCACCTCCCGGCCCAGCAGGGAGCCCGGCCTCCAGGGCTTCTAATATGGCTCAGGTCCCTGGCCAGGTGAGGTGGAACCCTGGTCGGGAAATTACAGACCTGGTTACTGCTGTGTTCACTCATAACCCTGAGGATTCTTGGTCTTTAAACAAGGAGAATAAACGGCTTCCTATTTCTCAGGGAGTCTCTGAGGAGGGGTTGTAGTTTCATTTTATTTCAGGGGTGTCCTGAGGTCATTAAGGGAAGAACACAGTGTTGAGATTTGCACAAACTCCATCTTGAAGGCTACCCACCTCTCCGGAAGAGCCCAGAGACTGGACTGGCCTGTCAATCAACCCGTCAAAAAATATTCCATCACAGTTGATTCCAACTCATATAGCGAACTTGGTGGCAGAATGGTTAAGAGCTGGCCTGCTAACCAAAATGTTGGCAGCTGGAATCCACCAACCGCTCCTTGGAAATCCTATGGGGCAGTTCTACTCTGTCTTGGATGGTCGCTATGAGTAGGCATCAACTCGACAGCAGTAGTTATAGGACAGAGTAGAACTGCCTCATCGGTTTTTCAAGGCTGTAATCTTTAAGGAAGCTGATTGCCATGTCTTTCTCACCAGGAGCAGCTGGTAGGCTCCAACTGCTAACCTTTTGGTTAGCAACTGAGTGCTTAACCACTGCACTACCCACCAGGGCTCCTTTCGCCAAATATAAAAAACCCATTGCCTTGGAGTCCACTTGGACTCATAGCGACCCTGTAGGACAGTGTAAAACTGCCCCATAGGGTTTCCAAGGAACTGCTGGTGGATTCCAACTGCCAACCTTTTCTTCAGCAGCTCGGCTTTTAACCACTGCACCACCAGTGCTCTTCACCAAATATAAAAACCAAAAAAACCAAACCCAGTGCCGTCAAGTCGATTCCAACTCATAGCAACCCTATAGGACAGAGTAGAACTGCCCCATACAGTTTCCAAGGAGCGCCTGGCGGATTTGAACTACTGACCCTTTGGGTAGCAGCCATAGCACTTAACCACTACACCACCAGGGTTTCCTCACCAAATATAGGCAGAGGATAATGATAGGTGTTCAGCAAATATTTGTTGAATTGTGTTTAGCTGAATAGTTCCTGCCCTTGAAGACCTTATAATCGAGAGACAGAGAGAGAGACACTATGGGAAGCAAAGCAATTGTCGTTAGTTGCCGTGGAGTCAATTCTGACTCCTAGTGACCCCATGTGATAGAGTAGAACTGCCCCATAGGGTTTTCTTGGCTGTAATCTTTACGGAAGCAGTTTGCCAGGTTTCTTCTTTCGTGGTACTGCTGGGTGGGTTCCAACCACCAACCTTGCGGTTAGCAGTCAAGTGCAAATGTTTGCACCACCTGTGGGAAACAAAGCAATGAGAGGACTAATTAGTACAAAACTGTGGCTTATGGACTATCAGTGGACTTGAACCTCAAGAAAGAAGGCGATCACTTTGGGCTCTTGGAATTTAAGCTATGTGTTGAAGGGTTGAAGGGTTTAGAAAAAAAGGAGCTACCTAATTAATGGAGAAGACAGTAGGGCCTGGCATAATTAGCACCTGGCATAATTAGCACGTTTTACCTGCAGGAAGGGAGCAGGTTACAGTTAGCAAGATGAGGTGGAACTAGGTTGGAGGTGGGGGCTTAAAAGTCAGGCAGAGGAGTTTGTTCTTGATGCCAAATCAAAAGGGAGCTATTGCAGGTTCTTGAGCAGGAGAGTGACCTGCTAGAAATGTTGATTAAGAGGACTGTCAACTATGGCTCATGATTGCGAGGTCATTGAGGACAAAGATGGTGAGCCTATCTTTTCTGTGGCTTTCACAGGGACTGGGATAGTGCTCGGCTTTGCTAAGCATTCAAGAAAGGGTGAATGGAATGGACATGGAGCAGGAACCCCAAGGACACTGAGGCCAGCGACAGGCCCCCTCAGGGGAGGTCAGATTCCCTGCTGAGCTGAGCAAGCGGAACCCAGCCAGGGCCCCTGGCTAGTGGGCTGAGCACCACCCACGCTGAGAACCAGTTTTCCGGGGGCTGCTTTGTTCACTGGCTCAGCAGAGCGTTGCAACGTGATCAGAAGCTTGAAATAACACAGGCAGCCTGTGCTCTCTGCCACTTGCTATTTGCTGATCCACGTATTTGACAAGGCCTAAGAAACCCCTACACTTCCCGTTTCTCCCCGCTGAGCCCGCATGTGGGAATTTCTGCCAATCTGACGATCTGTCTGTGCAGAACGTGCACGGTGAGTGGTTGCCTCGCCTGGGCGAGGGGCCAAAGATATTGTGAAACCCATGCGAAATTGTTCACTACCGATTAGTAAGTAAACACAAGGAAGCCTGTGCTTACCTAGCTCATTGGATAATCTGCAACCACGGCAAAGTCAGGGTTAGCCAGACGTTGCTGTGGGTGACATGTCCAAAAGCATTTGCTTTCTGCTGTGGTCAAAGGCAGGGCCGACTGAGCAAATGTGCTGTTTTGATGGACCGGCTTTAACTTTTCAAGGTGCTTTCACATTCACTTTCATTTCCATTTTTGCAACACTTATGAGGCTGCTATCTTTTCATCCATTTTATAGTTGAGCAAACTGAGGAGTGGGGATGGTATGTGATTTGCAAGAGGTCACACTATCCCTAAGCTGTGGAACTGGGGATGGAAGCCTGCCCTTTTCACTCCAAGCCCTGTGTCCAGCCCACAAGGCCCTATGCCTGGACCAGCGACCTGGGGAGGAGGGAGCGAAGGAGGTCTCAAGCCAGCCATGGCAACATGAAAGGGTGGAGGCAGGAGGCCAGATTGGACAAGGGAGAAGCACTCTCAGAATTGAGGAGCTTGATAAAATACTGACATTAGAACTGGGGTCCATGTTTCCTGAAAACGAAGCACTGGACCATGAGAAGACTGGCCTTGGGTGTGCCTGGAAGTTGGGTCAACAGAGAGATCAGACCCAAGATGAACTGAGAGTCAGGGATCAGGAGCACTGAGGTGTCAGGCAAAGGAATGGGCTGGTTATCAGCCAACAGCGTTTACTTATTGAACACCTGCTTACCACCAGTTGACAAGTTGCCGTTGAGTTGACTCTACCTCATGAAGACCCCATGTGTGTCACAGCAGAACTGTGCTCCATAGAGTTTTCAGTGGTTGATTTTTTTCCAAGTAGATCACCAGGCCTTTCTTCAGCTGCATTGATGGGTGGATTTGAACCATCAACCTTCTGGTTAGTAGCTGAGGGCAAACTGTTTACGCCACCCAGGGACCCTTATTTATTTTAATAAAAAACCCTTGGCTGTCAAGTGAATTCTGACTCATAGTGACCCCATAAGGACAGGGTAGAACTACCTCATAGGATTGCCAAAGAGCGGCTCATGGATTTGAACTGCCAACCTTTTGGTTAGCAGCTGAGTTCTTAACCATTGCACCACCGGGGCTCCTATTTATTGTAATAGGAGTGGATAAAAATGGTATTGTGACATGAAAGAAAGAACGGTTAATTCTTGGAGGTGATGAGAGTGAGCGGTAAGAACCTTGGAAACCAAGGCAGAGGTCAGGCCAGATGGAAGGGGAGGGTCAAGGATGGGGCGAGTCATTGATGTGATCGGCAGAGTCTTTGAAGATGCTGTCTTATCTGCTTCCTCCTGGATCCTGTTGGTGCAGGAGCCATAGGGCTGTATGGAAATGGACCTTCATGTTGAAACATGGAATCACAGGCAGCGCAGGGGCTGTGGACCTGTTTTCTGTAATGTCTTTCTCTTCCCCTCATCTCTTAGAACTTCATAAAACCCAGTGCACGAGCAATGACCTGATTGAGACAGAACCCCCACAGTGCTGTATTCTTTACCTGGCTTCCTCCCCCACACTGTTGTATTGCAAAATCGTTTCCTTTGCTAGGCTCTCCCCCTTCAGCTTTGCATTTGAATCCTGCTCTTGCTTGGGGGTTATATGTAAACCCCATTGCACCCGCATAGTATGATTAAGAATGTTGCTGACATAACTTGTATGAACTCCCTACTTGGAAACTCCTTTAGAAGTAACTTACCTGCCCACCTTTGGGGAGCAGTCTTGGTAGTAGTAGCTCCGACTTGACTCCATTTCTGTGTACAATGACATAAAGGTGCCTTTTTTTGTTCTTCCACCTCGGTCTCTCATTTATTGGCCAATACGAGTCATGCCAAGTAAGAACCTGGGGCTTCCGCTCGGTAACATTATCACTGCCTCTCAGGCGCTCCAGGATCTCACTGCAGATGTCGTCAGGACCACTGGAGACCTCTATCATGAGAAATATTTCATAATTGTTGCTTTAAATCGTCTTCACATAACTTAGAGACCATTTTGAGACTATGTGTTGGAAGTTTGGCTTGATCTGACACTCAGGAGTATCATATGTTAATGAACTTGCCTTTCACATATGAGACAGTTCCTTTTTGTCTCTTACTAACGGACAGTATATATATGCTTTCCAATGGCAGTGGAGACCCTCTGAGGGTGGTAACACCAGTGTGCCCTGCAAGTAACAATATACTCAGTAGTAGTAATAATTTTATTTGAAATAAAATATGTAATAAAGTAGCTACATTTCATTATATAATTATATGCTGTTTAATGCAATATTAGTGTATTATTACTAATGGCTACTATTTATTGAAGGTCCAGAGTCACATAGCAAAGAAATGAAAGTGCAAATAGGAATTCACCTGTGATCAGAGCTGGTGGTGCTTGTGAGATAGGGCCTCTTAGCCTTGAGGTTGATGAACAGAGGGAATGATGGGAAGAGGAAGGGGCGATGGGGCAGGGGGATGACCTCAGGCTGCTGCCGGCTCTGGCACAGGGAATAAGTTGGAGCTCACCCTTTGCTCTCAGTTCCAGGAGGCAGCCCCTAGATCTCTCTAGGACAGTGTGGCTTCCTACATACAGGACCTGGGTCGTTTAACAGATCAGGGTCTCACCTTGAGTATTCTGTGAAATGATACTGTTGAATTTGATTTGGATTCAAAGCCAACTGGCACTGATTGAGCACCAACTATGTTCCAGGCATTGGGCCAGGTCCTTTGTATACCAAAAAACCAAACCAAACCCAGTGCTGTCGAGTCGATCCTGACTCATAGCGACCCTATGGGACAGAGTAGAACTGCCCCATAGAGTTTCCAAGGAGTGCCTGGTGAATTCGAACTGCCGACCCTTTGGTTAGCAGCCATAGCACTTAACTGCTACGCCACCAGGGTTTCCCCTTTGTATACATTAGCACATTTAATCTTTATAACAACCTGGGATGAGGCATTATCTCATTGTTTTAGTTGAGAGACCCAGGGCTATTGCCCAAGGTTCCATGGCGGGTTAGTAACTGGCAGATTTCCCCCTCTGCTACAGCTCTTTCTGAGGTTATTTTCAGTTCTAATATTATATCACCTGGGACCATTAGGAGAAAGAGCTGGGAGCAGGAATCAGTGCTAGGAATTAGAGCGAGGAAGCTTCTAATGCCATGACTTCCTCCTTTCTGGTATTCATCTTCTCTTCCCTCAGGTGCTCTTCCTCCAGGATAACTCACTGCTAGTGTTTCCTCTCTCTCTCTTTCTTTTTCATAGCCCAGGAACTAACGGTCAAGGAAAACATGAAATTTGAAAAAATAGGGGAGGTAGATTAATTTGTACAACGAAGGCTACGATACAGATGAAAGGAGGAGGTAAAGGTGAGGCTAGCTTAAGTAGAAGGGACTCATTTAGAAACAGAAAACCTGGATACAACCTCTGCTTGCTACTTGTAGACTGAATGTTGTTGTTGTTAGGTACCATGGAGTTGGTGCTGACTTATAGCTACCCTAAGTACAATAGAACGAAACACTTCCCAGTCCTGGGCCATCCTCACAATCGTTATGCTTGAGCCCATTGTTGAAGCCACTGTGTCAATCCATCTCGTGGAGAGTCTTCCTCTTTTTCGCTGACACTCCACTTTACCAGGCACGATGTCCTTCTCCAGGGACTGATTTCTACTTACAACATATCCAAACTATGTGGAACAAAGTCTCTCCATCCCTGTTTCTAATCAGCATTTTGGCTGTGCTTCTTCCAAGACAGGTTTGTTCATTCTTCTGACACCCAATGGTATATTCAATATTCTTTGCCAACACCATAATTCAAAGGCATCAATTCTTCTTCAGTCTTCCATATTCATTGTCTAGCTTTCACATGCATATGAGACGATTGAAGACTAAGGCGCGCCTTACTCCTTGAAGTGACATCTTTGCTTTTTAATGTTTTAAAGAGGTCTTTTGCAGCAGATTTGCCCAATAAATCATCTTTTGATTTCCTGACTGCTGCTTCCATGGTTGTTGATTGTGGATACAAGTAGACTGAATGGATGGGGCTAAAGAAAGTTAAATGACTTGCTTGGCGTGGCAGACACTACCTAGCTGTTCACCAGTCATATTTCCTCTTACTTTTGTGTTAAGAGATAGACTACAATTTTAAGCTTCTCTGAAGTTAACAAGGAAACCCTGGTGGCGTATAGGTGAAGTGCTACGACTGCTAACCAAAATGTTGGGAGTTCAGATCCACCAGGCGCTCCTTGGAAACTCTATGGGGCAATTCTACTCTGCCCTATAGGGTCGCTATGAGTTGGAATTGACTTGATGGCACCGGGCTTCTTTCTTTTTTGGGTTTTGAAGCTAACAAAACAGCAAAACAGTTGGCGTTGAGTTGACTCTGACTCATGGCGATCGCATGTATGTCAGAGCAGAACTGTGTTCCATAAAATTTTCAGTGACTAATTTTTTGGATGCAGATTGCTAGACCTTTCTTCTGAGGCACCTCTGGGTACACTCCAACCTTCTAACTTTCTGTCAGTAATCGAGTGCTTAACCATTTACACTATTCAGTGACTCCTTCTCTGAAGTTAGAGGTGGCCAAATGACTGAGGATTAGCAAATGAAACATGGGTGGCAGGTAAGAACCTCTCACCCATGACCTCCATGATCCTTCCTTTTCCACGGCAAGCTTAGAAGCCACGTGCTGAAGATGAGGGAGCTACAGAATGGAAGGGGCTTGGGCCTTTGCATCACCATTGCAAGAATAACCTTTTATTATGTGAAGCTGCTGGGACTTAAGGGTTTATCTGTTACAGCAGCTTGTGTAACTCTGGCTAATGTACTCAGGTTCCTCATATGGAAAAACGGGGTCTATAGCCAGAACAATTTCTGAGGTCTCTTTAGGTTTTTTTTAAATTGTGCTTGAGGGGAAGGTTTACAGAACAAAGTAATTTCCCATTCAATAGTTTATACACAAATTGTTCCATGACATTGGATGCAATCCCTGCTATATGTCAGCCCTCTCCCCACCACTACCCTAAGTTCCTGATTTCCATTTATCCGGTTTTCCTGCCGTCTCATCTTTGCTTTGGGGCATAGGTTGTCCTTTTGGTCTCATGCAGATGATTGTTCTAAGGAGCACTTTCCTCATTATTTATAGGCCTGTGTATCGTTTGGCTCAATAGTGATTTCTGGGGTTGGCTTCAAGTTCCAAGTTAGAAGGATGTCTAAGGGCCATAGTTTCTCTCAGACCAGTAAATCTGGTCTTTTTTTTTTTTTTAATTTCAGTTTTGTTCTACATTTTTTTTTTTCCCACTCTACCCAGGACTTTCTATTGTGATCCTGGTCAGAGTAGTCAGTAGTGGTAGTAGGGTACCATCTAGTTCTTCCGGTTCACAGGCCAGTGGAGGCTGTGGTTCCTGTGGTCTGTTAGTCCTTTGGACTAATTGTTTCCTTGAGCCTTTGGTTTTCTTCTCTCCTTTGTTCTGGATAGAAAGGGACCAACAACTGTGTCCTAGATAGCCGCATGCCAGCTTTTAAGAACGTGGTATGCTACTCACCAAAGTAGGATGTAGAAGGCTTGCTTTATGAACTATGTTATGCCAATTGACCTAGATGTCCTCTGAGACTATCCCTCAGCCTTCAAGCCCTGTAACTCAGTCCTGTGAGGTGTTTAGTTATGTCTAGGATGTTTCCATGACTGCGCCCCACCGTGAGCTCTATTATATGCAGCAAATACGAATATGTATGTAGAAATATCCACAGCCAAACCTCTACATGCATGTGGGTGTACTCCCATACACCCTCCCACACCTATTTGGCATACATACCTACATAAGTATCCATTAATAAATTATTGTTTATTGTTACTGTTGTTGCAGGATTGTATATGTTATAGTATTTACTTTCATTGCCTTTTATTCTTGTATAGCTCTCAGTGTCTTCCCTTGCCTTGGTTATGTTGTGCTGACTTGCCCCATATTGTGTACTGCCTTTCCCTTTACCAAAGTTAACATGTGTCTACTCTGTAGTTACTCTCCCATCCCTGGTAACCATCAAAAAATGTTTCTTTCAGTGTGTCCTTTTGTGATTGACTTATTTTACTTGGCATAGTGTCCTCCAAATTCATCCATGTTCTGAGGTGTTTCATGAACTCATCATTATTCTTTACTGCTGCATAGTATTTCATTGTGTGTATGTACAACAGTTTGTTTATGCATTCATCCATTGATGGGCACTTAGGTTGTTTCCATCTTTTGCTATTGTGAAAAGTCTCTTTATAATTTGACAGCTTTAGGTCCTATGAATCCATGAAAGAGGAGAACAAACCCCAACGACATAGCATTAAAACTCCAATCACAACACATTGTAAGCCTTTGCTTCTCTAAGGCCCCTGTACTTGGAGAGCTTCATCTGAGGCCTCCTCTAGCAGATCTTTTCTTTCCCAACACAGAACCTAGCTCCAGATGACCTGGGCAAACCCTTGTTCTCTCTATGAATTGTGTATGATGACAAAGGCCTCGTCTTACCTTCTAGAATGGCACTGCAGATGAAATAATAGTTTGCAAGGACTGTTTTTGTACACACTAAATACTTGGTAAGTGATTAGTATTAGTTATAAACCAGGTTATAGTTGGAATTCAGAAAGTTACAAGTGATAATTTTAAATGTGATATTTACTTTCAGAGACCTCAGCCAAGTCAAGTAATTATCTCATGCCTCAATTTCCCCAGGCATCGACATAAAAGGAGATAATCAGATTTTTTAATATATTAGCTCAAAATGGATGGCATAATCTATTTTGAGTAAATCCGATAGGTAAAGATTGAAACTTTCATACACAGATGAACTAAAGAATGATTGTTTTCATGTTAGGGGATCTTTAAATATCAGCTTCTCTAACCTTATTTGTATTAAAAAAAAGTATTACTTGCTTAATATTGGGGAAAAGGCGAGGGAAACTTTAAACTGAAATGTTACCAATGAAAGATCAATTCATAATAATTATAAAGTAATACTGGGATTGATGGGAAGATGAGGTCATTTCCAATATAATCCAACTTAAATATAATTTTTTAAAACTAGTGCATAAAATGAAGTACCAAAAAACCAAAAACCAAACACGTTCCTGTCAAGTTGATTCCGACTTCATATAGCTTCTTAAAATGGGTTTGCAAAGTCAATTCTATCAGCATAGTTTCAATGATTTCCACATGCCAGGCACTGCTTCACGTGCTGTGAATATAACAATGAACCAGAAATATAAAGCTCCTGCTCTAGTGGGGGAAAATAGACAATGAACATTTATGTAATTCAATGTCAGAAAGGGTAGTCAACAACCACTGAATTCTGCCATATTATTTAGTAAATGTTTCATCTAATAAAATAGCTTTATTTTACATAATAAAATGTATTAAGTCATTTAAGCCTTGTTATAGCTTTATATCACCTCCAGTCTGTCAGTTTGTCTTACTGTGGTGGCTTGTGTGTTGCTATGATGCTGAAAGATATGCCATCAGTACTTCAAATATCAGCAGGGTCACCCATAGTGGATAGGTTTCAGCAGAGCTTCCAGACTAAGGCAGGCTAGGAAGAAAGGCCTGGCAATCTACTTCCCAAAATTAGCCAATGAGAACCATATGGATCACAACAGAATATGGTCAGATACAGAACCAGGCAGTGTTTTGTTTTGTTGTACACGGTTTGTCATGAGTTAGAGCCAACTCAACGACATTTAACAGCCACAATATAGATTTCTAGGGTAATTGCTCTTACTCTGATCTCCATCTTACAGATGGGAAAATTGAAGCATAGAGGAGCTAACTGCCAAAGTCAGGGAAGTTTTTAATCACTAATCTCTACCATCTCTGATTAGTGCTAAGAGTTAGAAAGAAAGTAGGTCAGGGTAGGGGAATGAAACGTGATAGAGAGGAGGTGGCTAATTAGATAGGATGGTTAAGAGGAGATGACATTTGAGAAAAACCTGAGTGAAGTGAGGAATCCAGCCATGAAAATATCAGGGGAAAGATTGTGTTCTAGGCAGAGAGAATGGCAGGTACAAAGGCCCTCAGATGGGACAAAGATGGTAGATTTGAGGAATATCGAGAAGGGCAGTTTGACCAGAGTGGATGAGCAAGGAGGAAACTGACAGAAGACAAAGCTGGAGTCATAGCCAGGAGCTAGATCACATGGGGCCATGGTGCCCATGGTAAGGGCTTTGGCTTTTGCCCTAAGAATTATAAGAAGCCATTGCAGCATTTTGAGCAAGGGCAGTCATGGATTTGATTTTCATTTTTTAAAGCAACGGTTTGTTTTTGCTGCTGCTGTGTGTGACAAGAGTGAGGAGTGGTAGGATTAAAAGCAGGGGTAGCCAGAATGGAGAGTTATTACGATAGTCCAGGCATGATAATCGGGAATTAGATCAGAGTGATAATGGTGCAAATGCGGGAGATTGGAAGGATTGGATGTGGGATGCAAGAGAAGGAGGAATAAAGATGACATCAAGCCTTTTGGCTGGAGCAACTGTGTGGTGGTGATGGTGTCATTGGTGAAATGGGGAAGAGTGTGGTGGAAGGTAAAGAGTATTGTTTTGAACACGCAATGGGAATAAGAAATGCTGAGTGAGAAATTAGATATTCAAGCCTGGAGTTCAGGGGAGAAGTAGGGGCTAGAGATACAGTGAGACCTGTGAGAGCCAGAACTTGATGGGACTGCTTTTTTTTTTCTGAGTCTTGTAAGTTTTCTGCCATTGACAGGGTGCAGTCTTATGACTTTTCTATGGCTTATTTTACTGGAAAATATTTGAGTTTTCCTTCTCTGACAGGTTTCCACCTTACTTGGGTTCGCAGGTTTTACTGTATTAATTTTGGAATCCCAACCACAGAGGGGTGGGGTTCTATAAGGAGAGGACGCCTGGGAAGAGACGAGTGCTAGGACTTCAACATTTTGATCTGGAGAAGAGGAGAAGGAGCCAGTAAAGGAGACTGAGAGTGTGGCCAGTGGAGGTGGAGGAAAAACAGGAGAAAATGAATTTTCAGAAACTAAGATATGTTTTCAGTAGGATGGCATAGTCAACTGTATTGAATTCTCTCTACAGATTCAGTAAAAAAGGGACCAATAATTGACCAATGGATTTGGCAACAAGACTGTGGTTTTGACAAGTGCAGTTTTCCGTGGAGTGACAGGTACAAAAGCCTGTTTGGAGAGTCAGCTTTAGCTGGGTGGGGCTACAGTAATGACCAACCACCAAATCTCAATAGCTTGCAGGACAGAAGGTTTTTTTTTTCTTGGTCATGTTGCCAGTTGGTGGCTGTGGATCAGCTACAATTCTGCTCCTTGTGACTTCTCATTCCAGAACTCAGGCTGAAGGAGCAGCTTCAGCTCCAGTTTGGGGTTTGCAGCTCTTGTGGCCAAGGGGAAGAGCAAGATTGCTGGTAGGAACTTGGCATGCCTAAGACAGCTTCTACTCGGCCCATATCATGTCCACTCTAATCCTACTGGATAAAGCCATCCACATGGCCAGGCCTGTAGATGTGGTGAGGAAGTACAGCCCACCAACAGGGAGGCTCTGCAGGTCCCATGGCAGCCACTAGGGACACGCAGTCCATTTACAGAGAAAAGGGGAGCCAATAGTTGGGACCAACAACCATCTGCTGCTGAGTCCACTCCGACTCATGGCGACCCCATGTGTGTCAGAGTAGAACTGTGTTCCATAGTGTTTTCAATGGCTGATTTCTGAAAGTAGATCTTCAGGCCTTTGTTCTGAGTCACCTCTGGGTTGACTCAAACCACCAACCTTTCAGTTAGCAGCCAAGCATGTTAATCATTTGTACCACCCAGAGAGTCTTGGGTATTATTGGAAATAATAATACAATATTCCACAAAAAGAAAAAATGGAAGATGAATTGGTAAAGCTAAGAATAATAGAAAACTCCAGAAATTTTGCTATTAAAGGAGAACAAGGAAATAGGGTAATAGCTGGAGGGGAAAGTGGGGTCAAGTAGAGCTTTTTTTTTTTTTTTAATGACGGGCACTATTTAAGCATATTTGTGTGTGAAATAGTCTGTTAGAGAGGAAAATACTGATTAAACAGGGGAATGATAGAGTAAGTACAGGGATAAATCATGTAGGTAAAAGATGATAGAATTATCTGGACAAGCGAGAGGGTTGACCTTAGCTAGGAACAATTATAGTTTGTCCTCTGTAACAGAAGAAAAGGCAGAACTTGTTGGCACAGAAGCAGTAGGCTAAGAAGATGGGTTATAGGAGGAGAAAGGATTCTCTGATCGCTTCTATTTTCTCAGTAAAATAAAGCCACCAACTGAGAATGAAAAGGTGGAAAGGGATGTTGGAGATTTGAGTAGGGACAAGTTGTAAAATAATCACTACACAGAATCAGAGCAGGAAATGAACAGGAAAAATGTAATAGGATTGGTGGCCCATTTGGTTATGGATTTAAGGTGAGACTAGTTAGAGTGTTTATATGTTTTTCTTCATTTTTACTCAGCTGCTCGGATGCAGGTGTGAGGTAGGTAGAGAGTTGGGCTTAGCCAAAGATTAGAGGCTTCCAGTATGGTGTCCATGATGGTGATTAAAAAAAGAAAAACCAAACCTGTTGCCATCAAGTCAATTCAAACTCATAATGACCCTATAGGACAGAGTAGAAGTGCCCCATAGGGTTCCCAAGGAGCACCTGGTAGATTCGAACTGCTGACCTTTTTTTAGCAGCCGCAGCTCTTAACCACTGTGCCTCCAGGGTTTCCATGATGGTGATAGAGAGGGGCAAAGAAGTTGATGGCTTGTGCAAAGGAATTGATTATACTAAGGGACTATGACATCTGAGCTAAGTAAGGATGGAATGACAACATGAAAGTCTTCACGGACAGTGAGCATAAAGTGTTAAAAAAACAAAAAACCAAACCCATTGCCATAGAGTCAGTTCTGACTCATATCCACCCTGACCCTATTGGACAGAGTAGAACTGCCTCTTAGGGTTTCCAAGGATCGCCTGGTGGATTTGAACTGCTGACATTTTGGTTAGCAGCCGTAGCTTTTAACCACTACACCACCAGGGTTAGAGGGTCAAAAATTGTTGGAGTAGGAATACTACAGAGAGTAAATGGGAAAACTGGAAGTGATGGTCAGAAATGAATATTTGAAATCAAGATATTAGAGGCGGTGCAGTTGGTAATGACAAGATCCAGGTTATGAACTTGGGAGTGGCTGGCTGAGGTAAGGCTGAGTAACAGATTCCTGGAGATGACATCAAGGAACTGAGAATCCAGGGTTTGCTCATGGATGAAATACATAGATGTACAAGTTGCTCAGAGGGAGGAGTTATGGGGGCTGGGATGGATGGAGGGAGAAGGATTATAAATAAATGCAACAAAGGGGGATGGTGGGTATTATCTGATGGCAAGAGCTTCTGTATCTCAGGATGTGATCCTAAAGACCTTGCCTTCCCTTCTCAAGAGCAGTGTTAGGGAAGGGTATGTCCCTAATGGCTCACTGGAAGTGTTTTGCATGGGCTGCCCTATCGCCTGCATATGGCAGATGGAGGAGAGGCTCCAGGGTCTTGCATAGGACCATGCCCTTAACCTTTCTTCCATCCTGCCTCTGGCTACTAAACATGGAGGGCTCTGATGGATGTCTGACCAGCTGTAGGTACAGATGGTGCTTCCCATGGCAAATCAACAGTAGTAGGGAACAATGTAG